>NC_066585.1:151206089-151814756 GCF_024323335.1 Lathyrus oleraceus
CAATAGCTTTTATGATATGCTTTGAATGTAAACAAATAATCTAAATACTTAAGAGTTGAGATGTTTTTTATACCTGATTAAAATCTTGCCACTTATGATGTATTTTTTTGATAATTGTTCTCTTATTACTTTAATTGTCACACAAAATTACTCACACATCCCTTGAAGTTTAGAATGAAAAATTTGTTTATCATGATTTTGTTCTTTAAAGTCTTTGAAATTACATGTTCCGTTTGTGTTTTGTTTTAAATTTTGAAGTTGAAGTTTTGCTCGGAGTGCAAAAACTTAAGTGTGGGGAAATTTATCAGTGTGTTTGAATACACTCTCTTTTACTTTGTGTTATGTTATTTTATTTAAGTCAATTCTTAGTTTGGTTTTATTTTATTTCCTTGATTTATTTTTGGAATAAGTTATTTTTTTGACACCTTTTCATTATGCATATCATAACTTGTGCTACGAGTATCTGATTGAGGCGTACGAATATGAATTGAAAAATTAAGAGAAAAAACTACAAGTTTTGTGTTGATGTAAGAAGCCAATTATGAATCCTGAGGAGTCAAATAATCAATTTTCATTTCAAACTTAATACAAATAAATTAATTAATATTTGGTCAAATTTATGTTTTTCGGGCTAGTGCTCTTGGAATCCAATTTTCTTTATTACTTAAGCTTAAATGCAGCATTAGGGTAAACATTTAGATATTACGAGATAGATAATTGATCTACGAGCATTAGAATTCTATGGAAGGTTAAACCAATAAGGTTAATATATTGTTTCAGAATTTCAAGACTTTGAGTTTATATTGTCCAATTTTATTCAATTCATTTTCAATTCTGATTTGTTCATCACAATTGCAGAATTTGAGTTTCATAGAATAAGATTGATTAAATTTGTTAGATGCATAGTCCTAGATTTAATGGCTTGTTAACTAGCTTATTCGTTAGTTTCACTTTATCATTCGGTGTCATGTTTAATATGACAAACAGGAATATAATTCATATAGTGTTGATAACACTTATTTAATTGATACTATAGTCAAATAGAAACTAAATCCGTATAGAGAATTGACGTTATAATAATCAGTGATAAGTCAGAAATTATTGAATTAATATATTAATTCATTAATCATATATATATATATATATATATATATATATATATATATATATATATATATATATATATATATATATATATATACTTTCAATTGTCTGAAACCCTTGAAAACCTCCATTTCGTTTCAATCGTCTGAAACCCTTGAAAACCTCCATTTCGTTTCAATCGGTTAACTTGACTCAGAAGTCCGTGCATTATAACTCGAGTGTTACTTCCATATACTACCATTTAATAACTCATTTTTTACTTGTGCGTGACAACAGATCACGTGAGAATCGACAACCAAGTTGAAACGAATCGTGAGATTCTTAATTTTTGGTGAGAGGTTACATGAAGAAAATGTGGGGAATGTCACAACATCGATTTCCATCACGCGAGTTATGGATTCCTCATCACATCTTCTCGGAGATACCTAAATTCTATTATCATGTAGGACTAGAAGATCCTTTTGGCAATAACTTTTATTCAAATAAGTTTTTCATTTTCATTCTAATTGGTTCTAGCTTTTGTGATTACTTTAAGGACTTAACACATGAAATCGGTTATGAGATTGATCTCAGTGTGTTGGATTTAGTTTCACAATCAAGGTTCCTTATTTTGATATTGAAGGAATATATAATTACAAGAGTTGAAAATGCATTGTGAAATTAACTGGACATTTGTTATGAACATAAGCATGTTTAGTTATTTTGTGTAGATGTTGTAATTCCCTTTCAATGAATGTCCAACAACTTTTGAGCATGTAAACAAAGACGTGGCCGAGCTTCCAGACATAGGAACTAAACATTGTAAGTCTTTTTCGATTCGACGTAGAATTGTCAAAGATGAAAATCAATAGAGAAATAGAATTAACACATGAGGTACATTTAAGTTTGTCATGAACACAGTAAAGTTTTTCATGATTGGGCATGCTGCTTTGTTGAATGTATTTGTTCTAATGAGTAATATGAAGCAAGGCAAATTGTGAGAATAAATAAGGTTTGAAAGTTAATATGCTTACCAAATGTAATGTAACTTTCGCACCTTAATTGCTTAGATTTCTAGCACATTTATTTACTTCTATGTAAACTAGCAAGATAGTCACGTGGAGTGCGTCCGCACTCCGCACGAATAAATTTATTTAATACAATATAAAATATATTTAAATACACATGTAAATTTAAAATGAAAAAAAAAATTGGAAAAAAAGAAAAACTCACATTTGAAAAAATAAAGAATTTATTTATCAATCAAATGAAATTGTTGGTTAAAATACAATAGATATTTTTCTGATAATAACCCGTGAAATGAAAAATTAGTGGTGTTCATAATTATTGAGTGACATTCAATTTGATACAATATAAAATATTTTTAGATACACATGTCAATTTATAATGTATTACTTAATTGTAAAATGAACAATCATCATATAAACTCAATTGTATTGAATAATCATATAAAAAATAGACCCGTAAGATGGAGAAAGAAAAAATAATTCACATTTGAAAATAAAAAAGTTGTATCTAAAATAAAGTTAAATATTGTCTTGATAGTGACTCATGAAATGAAAAATTAGTTGTGTGTACTATTATTATTGAATGATATATAATTTGATATAATATAAAATATATTTAGATACACATGTCAATTTTAAATGAGTTACTTAATTATAAAATGAATAATAATCATATAAATTATTAATAAAGTTTTTTATATGATAATTATAAAATGATTATGTTTTTATTTTAGATAAATTTTGTGTTTTAAAAATTCAACATTTTTTATGTTCTTCTTCA
Organism: Lathyrus oleraceus; assembly: GCF_024323335.1. Taxonomy (NCBI): domain Eukaryota; kingdom Viridiplantae; phylum Streptophyta; class Magnoliopsida; order Fabales; family Fabaceae; genus Lathyrus; species Lathyrus oleraceus. The sequence continues at coordinate 151,208,982 of NC_066585.1, forward strand.
TTAAATTAAATTAAAAAGAAGTTCATATTTTGTTATTTAAACTTAAAAAGTTAAAATAGGAAAAAGAAAATGGAGAGAGAAAAAATTAAAATAAAAGTGAGAAAGTTTGGAAAGTAAAATTTGAAATTTGAATTAAGAGAAGAAAATGAATAGTTGGAAAGTTAAAAGTAAAAATTGAGAAATGAATGAGGTGGCAAAAGGAGGTCATTTCAATTTTTTAGCATTTGTAAATTACAAATATGTCATTTTGCTAGAATAATTTTTGAAAAAGAAAATGACATATTTGGGAGTTTGGTGGTAGTTTATTTTAATGAATAGATAGTTGAAGTGTTGAGTTATTATTATTATTATTATTATTATTATTATTATTATTATTATTATTATTATTATTAAAGATTATTTAGAGGATATCAACAAGTATATGTTGTGTGCGGATAACTTATATGAACCAGATTATTGAACACAACTGATTTTCATTATAACTGACATTAGTCACCTAAAGTCTTGAGCACAACCGATTTCTCTGGGAATTCGTTGATGACAAATTTTATAATTTCACATCAATCAATTATTGAAGGACGAGCATAATGTTATACGTTGGACCTTTACTGAAGGGTCCTTACAATCCTACGAAGTAATTATATGTTGGATCTTCATTGAAGGATCTTTAACTCCATACATAGTAATTATATGTTGGACCTTCACTAAAGGATCCTTGCCTCCATACAAGGTAATTATATGATGGACATTCACTAAATGATCCTTGCCTCTATACGAGATAATTATATGTTGGACCTTCATTTGAAGATCTTTGTCGCCTCTTAAGGCAATACATGAATGTTGGACTTCCACGGGAATATCTTTACTGCCTCTTAAGTAAATACATGAATGATGAACTTCCACAGAAAAATCCTTGCCATATCTTAAGGCAATACAATATGCTGGACTTCCACAAGAAGATTATTGCTGCCTCTTAAGGCAATACGTGAATGTTGGGCTTCCATAGGAAGATCATTGCTGCCTCTTAAGGCAATACATGAATAATGGTCTTCCCAAGAAGATCATCGCCTCCTTTTAAGGAAATACATGAGTGTTAGACTTTCAAAGGAAGATCTTTACCACCTCTCTAGGAAATACATGAACGTTGGACTTCCCAAGAAGATCCTTGTTGCCTCTTAAGGCAATACATACGTGTTAGACTTTCCATCAAGATCATTGCCTCCATCAAGGGCAATACATATGGGTTATATGTGGGGAGATCTACTCATCCAAACGCCTCATATGAGGGACTAAGAGTGTAATTAGACATGATCATCTAAGTGTCTCCTTGAGAGACTAGGAGTCTCATCAGGAAGGCTCATCTAAAAGCCTTGTCGGAGGGATTCCACTAAGAGTCTTAACAGATACGCTCATCTAAGAACCCTCATCCAAAGGGATTGAGATTTTCATTAGACATGCTCATCTAAATTACTTGTTTGAGGGACTCTACTAAGAATCTCACTAGAAAGGCTCATTTAAACGCCTTTCTTGGAAGACATGACTAAGTGTTTCATTTGTCAGGCTCATATAAGCGCCTCTCCCGAGGGAATCAACTAAGAGTCTCGTCACACAAGCTCATCTAAACGCCCCACCTCAGGGGCTAAGAGTCTCACCAGACACGCAAGGCTAAACACCTCACTTGAGGGACTCGACCAAGAGTTTTATAGACATACTCATCTAAACGCCTCACCTAAGGGATTAAAGCTCTTGTCAGACAGGCTCATCTGAACCCCTCTTATGAGGGACTCGAATAAGATTCTCGTTAGACAGAATCATCTAAACACCTCACCTAAAGGACATGAGTAAGAGTCTCGTCAAACATGATCATCTAAACACATTTCTTGAGGGACTAGACTAAGAGTCTCATCATACAGGCTCATTGAAACACCTCTTATGAGATACTAAGAATCTCATCAGAAAAGCTCATTTGAATGCCTCGCTTGACGGACTGGACTAAGAGTCTCGTTAGACAGGCTCGTCTAAACTCATCCCCTAAGGGACTTGACTAAGAGTCTGGTCAAACAGGCGCATCTAAACGTCTTGCCTAAGAGACTTTACTACGAGTCTCGTCAGACAGATTCATCTAAACACTTCTCCTGAGGGACTCTACTAAGAGTCACCTCAGACAAGCTCATCTAAATGCCTCGCCTGAATGACTAGGAGTCTCATCAAATAAACTCATTTAAACGCTTGGCCTGAGCGACTAAGAGTCTAATCAAACATGCTCATCTAAGTGCCTCACATGAGGGACTAAGATTCCCATCAGACAAGCTTATTTAAATTCTTTATCTAAGAAACTCGACTAAGAGTGTCATCAGGAAAGCTCATCAAACTACATCGCCTGAGGGACTAAGAGACTCATCATACAGACTCATTAAAACGCATCACTTGAGGGGCTCGACTAAGAGTCTCATCAGACAGTCTCATCTAAACGCTTCATCTAAGAGATTAACAGTCTCATCAAATAAGCTCATTTAAACGCCTCACATGAGGGTCAAAGAGTCTAATAAAACAAGATCATATAAATGCCTCTCTTGAGGGAATCGACTAAGAGTATCATTAAAACAGGCTCATCTAAACACCTCGCCAGAGGGACTAACAGTTTCGTCAGGTAGACTCATCTAAACACCTCACATGAGAGACTAAGAGTCTCATTAGACAAACTAATATAAATACCTCGCTTGAAGGAATCGACTAAGAGTCTCGCTAGCCAAGCTCATTTAAATTCCTTGCATGAGGTACTAAGAGTCTTATCAGACAGGCTCATATAAATGTCTCTCCTGAGTGACTAAGAGTCTCATCAAACAGGCTAATCTAAAACCCTCGCTTGACGAACTAAGAGTCTCATCGTAAAAATTCATTTAAAAGCCTAGCCTGGGAAACTCGACTAAGAGTCTCACCAGACAAGCTCATCTAATCACCTTGCCTGAGGGACTAAGAGACTCATGACACAAACTTATCTAAACGCCTCACTTGAGAGACTCCATAAAGAGTCTCATCTGACAGGATCATATAAATGCCTCGCTTGAGGGACTAAGAGTCTCATCAGACAGACTCATATAAAGGAATCACACGAGGGACTAAAAGTCTCATAAAAGATGATCATCTAAATGTATCGCTTTGGGGAAATCGACTAAGAGTCTCATTAAACATGTTAATCTAAACACCTCGTTTGAGGGACTAATAGGCTCGTCAGACAAGCTCATCTAAACGCCTCGCCTGAGAGACTAATAGTCTCATCATATAAGCTCATGTATATGCCTCACATTAGGGACTCAACCAAGAGTCACATAAAACATGCTCATCTAAACACCTTATTAAGGGTCTAAGAGTCTTAACAAACAAACTCATTTAAACGCCTCGCTTAAGGGACTAAGAGTCTCATCATAAAGACTCGTCTAAATGCCTCACTTGAGGGACTATGAGTCTCATCAAACAGGATCATTTAAATGCCTCATGTGTAAGACTAAGAGTCTCATCATATGTGCTCATGTAAATGTCTCGCCTAAAGGACTTTACTAAGAGTCTCATCATACAAACTCATCTAATCGCTTGGCCTGAGGGACCCGACTAAGAGTCTCATTAAATAGGCTCATGTAAACCCCTCACATGAGGGACTATGAGTCTCATGAGACAGACTCATTTAAATACCTCTCACGTGGGACTAAGAGTCTCATAAAACAGGCTCATCTAAATATCTCACTTAAGGGACTCGACTAAGAATCTCATATGACATACTCATTTTAACGCTTCGCCCGAGGGACTAATAGTCTCATTAGACAAGCTATATAAAATGCATTACTTGAGATACAAATAATTTCATTTTACAATCTTGTCTAAACGCCTCGCTTAAGTGACTAAGAGTCTCATCAGACATGCTCATATAAACACCTCGCCCTGAGGGACTAAGAGTCTCATCAGTTAGGCTCATCTAAACACCTCACATGTAGGACTAAAAGTCTCCTCAGACAGACTCATCTCAACGCCTTGCCTAAGGGAATCAACTAAGAGCTCATTAGAAAAGCTCATCTAAACACCTTGCCTGAGGGACTCGACTAAGCGTCTCATCTGACAGGCTCATCTAAACGCCTTTCCTGAGACTAAGAATTTCATCAAACAAGATCATCTAAATGCCTCGCCTGAGCAACTAAAAGTCTCATCAGATATTAAACGCTTCGCCTGAGGGATTAAAAATCTCATGAGACGTGCTCGTTTAAAATCCATGCCTGGGGGACTTGACTAAGAGTCTTTTCAGATAGACTCATCTATATGCCTCGTATGAGAGACTAAAAATGTTATGAGACTGGGTTATCTAAACACCTGGACTAACAATCTCATCATATAAGCCCGTCTAAACGCCTCGCCTGGGGCACTAAGAGTCTCATCAGATAAGCTTATCTAAATGCCTCTCCAAAAAGACTTAATTAAGAGTCTCATCCGATAGGCCCATCTTTACACCTTGCCTGGGGGACTCGACCTAAAGTCTCATCATACATGGTCATATAAACTCCTCGCCTAAAAGACTAAGAGTCTCATCAGACAGACTCATCTAAACGCTTCACCTGAGGGACACAGTTAAAAGTATCATCAGAAAGGCTCATCTAAACACCTTACTGAGGGACTTGACTAAGTTTCTCATCTGATAGGTTCATCTATATGCTTCGCATGAAAAATTAAGAGTCTCATCAGACAAACTCATATAAACGCCTCGCTTGAGGGTCTTAGAGTATAGTTAAATAGACTCACATAAACGCCTTGCCTAAGGGAATAATAATATCATCACACAAGCTCATATAAAATCCTCATTTAAGATACTCAACTAAGAGTCTCATTAGACATATTCATTTAAACGTGTCACCTGAGCGACTACAAGTCTCATCAGACAAGCTCATTTAAACGCCTCGCTTGAGCGACTATGAATCTCATCACATATGCTCATTTAAACGCTTCGCCTGAGCTAAGGGACTCGACTAAGAGTCTCATCAGACAAGCTCATCTAAACGCTCTCCTGGGGGACTCAACTAAGACTCTTATCAAACATGCTAATCTATATGCCTTACCTTATGGAATCAACTAAGAGTCTCATCCGACAGGCTCTATTGAGCATATCACCTAAATGCATAGGCTTCCCCGACACCAAGTCAACTATGCACTTATTTATTCGCCATGCCCTCATGTGTTAAGGGTCTGTGTAGTGATATATTTGTAAAGACCTATAAGAGATGATGGGATGATATCACTCATGCCTTAGGGACATCACCCGTAACACATACCACTTCCCATAGAGTAGGAAAATATGGGATGTGACATGTACTGGTCAAAGGTGGTGCGAAGAAGGAGTCAGGGGAATGACTTATGTCTTTCTAGGAAATATATATTCAACGGTCCATTCTCATTATCAAGGTGGGCAATTGATATTTCTGATAAAAACTAAATTGAGGCCTATAAGCCTCTATAAATACCTTACCCTTACGGCAGAGGAGATCAATATGATATTCACACACAGAGTACCTCTAAAATCAGAGTTTCTCACCCTCGTGAGCCTCACACTCCACATAAACACTAAATCCTCTCTATCAACCCCTAACAGCTTAGGGTTGCTAAGGATATATACTTTTTTTACCAAGTATAAGTTTATATGTTTATAGCAATTTGTTGTATAAGCCTAGGTTTGGAATAGATCAAGTCATGTGATTTACTTTCTAGAGATTAAATATGTGTGTAATATATAATATTATATTGATTCATTGATTAATAAAATTTGATTTATATACCTTTTTCAAATTTAATTTATATTGATTAATTCATTGGTTGACTAAGGTTTTCATTATTCCATATTTTATTGCGTCTTTTGTACATTGTGTAATGTGTGATGTCAATTCAACACATACTATATTAAATTTCAACTGCCCCATTTTCGAAAACTCTGATTTTAAAAGAACATTTTTTAAGAGTAAGGTATATTCAACCCCTTTCTAGACCTTTTTAGTCATATTCTTCCCCAATAACTTATTCCTATGTAATTGAAAGAAGGGACGTCAGGGGCGATAAGGGGGCAACACCTCAAATGGCACCTCCATCTAAAAAAGAGACATTAGCAACCCCATAAACTAAAGTTTCCAGCAAAGCAAAGTTAAAAAGGCTAATGCAAGCGACATAGTAATAAAGAAAATAATCATTAGAGGAAATATATAACAAAAACAAAATGAGACTCACTTGTAAATGAAGATCAGGAATAAGAAAAACACTTTGCAAAAAGGAGCAACAAGATCAAATATTTAGAAACTAGAGTGTGAAGAGAGAAAATGGAGAAAAGGAGAAAACGAACTGTTACCCCTTATTTCAAATACATTCTATAAGATCTAGGGAATTGAAATGCTCACAAATTCAACAACTCTCAGTCAATGGTCTAAAAATTATCGTGAAATGACCAATATGTGAACGCCACGTCACTTGAAGGAATCATATTTTCCATAAAAAATTACCATTATGTTTAGGGTTCCCATTAAGTAGTTAGTACACACTTCAATCTACCCCTGCCTTTTTTTTAGGCTACGATTCACATGATAGAAAGAAATGACAAAGGTCATGAAACATCTCAAATCACCATTGAGGAAGGTGAGTGGCAAGTGCGACGACAAATTCCGAGTAGACATTAAAAATTCTTAATTAATCAAAAGATTATGCGTGACGTACAAGATACATACTCCATAACTTTTTACTAAAATCATCTCACTAGATCACATAAAGGATCATAATTACAATTAACCACCGTCCATGAAAAAAAAACATTCCAACTTAAAGAGCTTTTAAGTAGCCACAACCTTCATCAATCGACCAAGGCTTAACAACTATTATTCTGAACTGAACCAATCCATAATCCGTAAATAATTAAATGACTAAAATCTCAAGAAACAAGACAAACCATAAGATGAATGTGCCCTAAAGGCACACTAACATCTTTTCTAAAAAAACAACTATACGTGTCTTTAAATCCTAAAATCTAACTATAACACTACATATACATAATGTTATTTGTACCGAAAATTTTCAACATTATCATCGTCTAAAACACTTGAAAGAAAGCATCTTCTCTAATTAATTACTATTATAAAAAATTAGTACTTTTCATTTCTCCAAAATAAAAATATAGTTTTGATTATTTCCTATATATATTTGAATGATTTTTGTGAAACATGTTCAAATATGCCAATGAAAATATTTTAAAAATTTAGAAATAATTAAACAACAAATATGGATGCAAATTTTTTTGTTTATACAAAAAAGTGTCATTTTTAAAGAGGATGATGAAATATTATTATTATCATTTTATTTTTTCGTTTACATAATTATTTGTTATTAAATAAAAGGTTTTGTAGAGAGGTTGAGGACATCATAGTCTAGAACGGAGTGTGAGTCTGCGAGAGAAGGAAAAAATGGTAGTATTGAGCGCGACGACGATCGGAGCCTTATTGGGTTTGGGTACTCAGATGTACTCCAACGCTCTCCGCAAACTCCCCTACATGCGCCGTAAATCATCATCTTCTCGATTTTATCGCTAATTTCTATTCAATTTCTCTTTCTTTTGTTTGATTGTTTGCGATGGTGTAGATCCGTGGGAGCACGTATTGGGAATGGGATTGGGCGTTGTGTTCGTGAACCAGCTTGTGAAATGGGAGGCTCAAGTTGAACAAGATCTCGATAAGATGCTCGAGAAAGCTAAGGCCGCTAATGAAAGACGTTACATTGGTTCGTTTCTCTTTTTTTTTCCTTCTCTCATCTTTTAATCCTATGGTTTTGTTTTGTTCTGCTTTTAGATTCTCGATTTGTTCAATTATTATGTTTTTTCGTGGAGTATTATTGCCTTAATGTTTTGATTAGTAATTTGGATGAGGGTTTAGGATGATTTGGAAACTCGATTTGGGGATTTGATATGAGGAATCTGGATTAGGTTTTGGGTGATTGTGTATTTTTGCATGTTATTGCTTACTAGCATTAGAAATTAGAAGATGAAAATAATGAATTAGGTAGATTAAAAGAACTTGGCCTTTACAATGTGTGAAGGTTGGCAATGTCACTTATGGAATGGTCACAGTTACCAGCTCTGCAACTCCTTTCACTAAGTGGTGCCGTATACATGGGCGATATTGGTTCTAATATACTAATCGGTATTGTATACAAACCAAAAATATATATTTTTTCATTTAGTTGAAAGTATTATACATGTGGTAAAATATGAACTTTCATACTCAAGAGCGGTTATGTGAGATTATGCGGGTCTCTTCTAGCTTAACCAAGGTCCTAGTTTTGAACCCGAGTTTGGGCATGCGGCAGTGCTAAAACTCTTAGGGATGGTTTGCCGTCCATTTAGGTCCCACAAGGCTCGAAGGATTAGTCTCTGCAGTTGCGCGCAAATGATACTCGATATTCAACAAAAGCAAATATATTCATTATGCATTTTCTTTGAAGTGTCTGATATTTTAAGTTAGTGGCTTGGATAATGCGGTAATAAGGGTCTTGTTTGTTTCTGATGGATTATTTGTTTGAGCTTAGCACTGTGGTGAAGCTATTCCAGTATACATTTCTCAACTTGAGGTAGATACTAGGCAAAATTGTATCAGTACTTTAGGTTATTTGTTTGCATCAGATAGGTCCTTTTAGTCCCGTTACCCACAGAGAGGTACCATTTTTTATAATTTCCGTTGCCCACAGAGAGGTACCATTTTTTATAATTTCCGTTGCCCACAGAGAGGTACCATTTTTTATAATTTCCGGTTACAAAAATACACATGTGGCCGTTATGTATCTAATGTGGATCAAATGATGATGACAGGGCTTGTTAATATGCTTATGTGGCAAACAAGTAGACACTATTTTATTTATTTATTTTAGTAAATACAAAAAATAACCCGAAAGTCATCTTCTTTCTCTTGCTATGAACCCTAATTTTTTCCCACAGCCATCAATGAACTTAAGTTCTTTTCCCCAGCCAAAACAAGCTTGATTATAACCAATTTATTCCTGTTACTACTAAGGTAAGAAGGATAATCAGAAGAATTGGGTTGAAAAGGCAATATTGTACCCCCATTTTCAAATTTGGGACATCGTTAGCACTATACCCCAGTTTCTCGTTAGTTTAATTTGTTTAGTTCCCGTCCCTTACCCAAAACCCGAATCTTGCTTCTTTTAATTATTGTTTTTGTTAAGTTTTTTGTTGGGTAGTTTTGTTTATCTACATCATTATGGGTTTGTGGTTGGAATTTTTTGCTCTGTTGAATTTGTAGAGAAGTTTCAGCTTTCACGGTGTTGATGTTTTTCTGGATTTGTTTTTCCCTTTGGATTTGTTTGAATTAGTTACATCCTTGATGTAATTAGTCACATGTAAATATTACCCGTGTAATTAGTTGCTAATGGGTTTGGAGTTAGCAATTACATTAATTGGTATTTATTGTAAGTACATTATCAACCGTCTTTTGTAGTCTGATAATTAGACACACATGAATTGCATAGTTTATTTAGTTTTTCTGTGCGGGTAATGTTAAATCTTGTCTTGTGGAACGAAGAGATGTGTTAAATGGAGAAGGATTGAAGGTCATTTTTCTGAATTTTCTGGGCTGTTTATTGAAAAAATTTGTTACTAAGTTGAGGATCATACATGTCAGCAGCAACATAGGTTTTTGTTTTAACGGAAACTCAAAAAAAGGTCAACTTAATGACCTATATGGGACAAAAAAAAACTTAAAGGATCTGTCCGGTATAAACAACCAAGTTAAAGACCACAAATGTGATTTTGTCTAGATATTATGACTTTGGATTTGATGTAATTCACAGTAAAATTTAGGTGATTATTTCCACATATTAATGTGATTTATCTGAAGCTTCATAGTACTAACTACTCTGGCAAGAAACTCTATTATCTTCATTTGTTGATAATGTCTTATTTATTGAGTTCTTTTCATGTTATGTTTGTAAAGCTGCACTAAATGTTTGGACTGTCAGCTGCTCCTACAGCTGGATGTGGTATTTTTTGGATTGGTAATTTATTTTCATTATTGCATTTTATTTATCTATAATGTTTTATTGCAGATGGAGATGACGATTAGTGCATGTCTTCAAGGATTGCATTGCAGCAGTTGGTGAAAATAATAATATAATGCGTTGTACGTGTTACCTTTGTTTTATGGTTTCATGTTGTTATGTTTGTAAAGCTGTTGTGCTATTTCCTGCTTATCAGCTTATTTTGTCAACAAGCTTCAGCAGGAGTTAAACTTTTAGACAATGTTATGGGCTTAATAGCTTCATTAACATTATGAATTAGTTGAAAAAATTATTTGGTTTATTATCAGGATAACTGTGACATCAATACCTCTTATCTAATGTGTGCCATGAGTTTGGTAATAAACAGACTTGAAATAGTTTCATTAGGATGCAATGTGTTATGACCAGAAGTTTCGCTTGATACACCAATAATTTTAGTCAGAAATTTGTCTTACTGTTGATTAGAGAAGTAAATCTTATCACCATTATTCATGTTAAATTCACTCATGAGTCTTGGTAAATTATGATAGAATTGATTGGAAAATTTCAAGCTGAATACTGTGTTTCCACTACGCCAAAATGAATGGTTTTCCTTCCATGTCAAATGAGTTTTTTTGTGCATTTTGAAATATAAGCACTGCTACCTAGGAAAACAACACTTTTCTTATATTGTTATGAAAGCTTTTCAGTTTGAAAACTATGTAGAGTTTCAGTTCTCTTAATGACGTGATTTTCATATCATGGTGTCTTAATAGTTAATACTCATTTTCATTTCATCTTTTTGTTAAGTTTCTTTTTCCTACTTTTTTTTCTCTCTTTAACTCAACTGTCCTTTCTTGCGCCCGGGTAACTGAGAAGGCTTTGGAAGTTGAGAAGTTTCATAGTAAAGACTCGGCTAGTCTTTTGAAAGTGTGTTACTTTGGAGCTGGTTCAACACAGAAGTATTGTAAACTTGTCACAGTAAATGATAAGAAAAAAATATCAGTTTTTCTAAGGAAGATACAAAATTTATATAACACCATCTCTCTAAAACATTTCACACGTACTATATAGTTAAAGAAAGAACCACCTTTGATTATTGTCTCATGTTTGAAAGACATGAGGCAAGGATATTGTTATATTATAGAATCTTACAATGAAAATTAATGGAAAGTACTGTCACATTTTGTTAATGGTTGTAACATGTACATCATAACAGCAACTATGCCACTGTTTCTTTACAATTTAAATATGAAAAAAGAAAAACAAATGAGCAAAAAAGGTTCATGGACACAAGTTTGGCAATACTACGTTTCATTTCAGTCTTTGGAAACAAGTTTACTTGTAATTATCCAGATTCTTCTTCCCAAAGTCTGTCATTCTGTTGTTGAATGCATGGAGAAGAAGATCACATGCTTTCCTTGAAGACGGCCTCTCCTGTGGTGTAGCTTTCGTGCACCGCAAGGCTATCTCAAGCACTTGAAATGCAGCAAACTCTTCACTAGGTAAAAGAGGTTTCAGTTCAGGGTCTATCAATTTCTCACAGGTAGAGCGATGCATGTCAATATGCATCTCTACCCATCTCACCATGTCCATATCAGCTCCAAAAAAGTCACTTGTTGGCATTTTACCACTAACAAGTTCCATAAGAACTATTCCCATGCTGAAAACATCATTTTTTTCTGTTGAATGCAGGGAGAACGCATACTCTGAAAAAAAAGCCAATGTCAGAACAAATTTACTCATTAGTCGAAGTTAAACTAAAAATAAATCCAAATCAAAGTCAGTTTAATCCAGCATTTTGATCAATACCTGGAGCCATGTAGCCATAAGACCCGGCAAAACAAGAATTCAACTCAGTGTTCGAGTCATCATCACTTTCAATGAGTGCTTTTGCCAGTCCAAAATCTCCCAAGTGTGCCTCCATTTTGGAATCTAGCAATATGTTGCTTGATTTGATATCTCTGTGAATGATCTTCGGCGTACAATCGTGGTGCAGGTACTCCACTCCTTGAGCTAATCCCACAGCAATTTTGAACCTTGTCTCCCAATCAAGGCTCTTCTTTACTTTCCTCGCATTGCCTGGTTTTCCATGAAGCCAATCCCATAAACTTCCATTCTCCATATACTCATATATCAATAGATTCCAACCCGTTCCTTTGTTTCTATTGCTACAGAACCCTATTAGCTTCACCAGATGTCTATGCTTTATTCTCCCCAGTGTATTAACTTCTCTCAAGAAGCTTTTGTTTAGCAGAAAACCGTCTTTTGATGAAATCTTCTTGACAGCAACAGTCTCTCCAGTGGCCAACTCAGCTTTGTAGATTTTCCCTGAACCTCCTGACCCAATCATGAACTCATCATTTAGATTGTTCGTTGCATCCATAATATCTTCCCACCTGAAATCCATCTTTCCAGCAGCTCTTAGCTGGAAAAGCGGTCGTCTCTGTGCTTGTGACGAAGAGGAAGAGTAGACATAAGAAGTCACTTTGCTGTCTTCCCTTGAAAAATCTTGCTTGTTTTTGCAGAAGATTCTTGCTGAAAGTATCAATAGTGCAATTGCGGCTAAAGTTGAAACGACAGATATTATCGCTACCGATGACTCGCTTAGGCCCGACGGCTTACTGCCAGAAGTATCATCACCTTCACAACGGTCAAGAGGGCTTCCACAAAGATTTAAGTTTCCTTTAAATACCTCATTTGGCCACCGGGAGAATTTCTTGTCCAATTTCCCTTGAAGGTTGTTGAAAGAGAGATCAAGCTTTTCCAAGCTGCTCATTTCACCAACTTGTGGAGGGATTTCACCAGTGAGTTGATTGTGGGAAAGATCAAGTGTTTCTAATTTCGACATAGTCCCTAGAGAAGGTGGTATGCCACCTGAGAGATTATTGTAACCAAGGTCTAAAATGACTTGTAGATTTTGAAGCTTTCCGATCTCACTTGGCATTTCACCATTAAAGCTATTCCTAGAGAGTTGAAGCTCATAAAGCTTGCTCAACTTACCTATCTCGCGAGGAATTGGTCCCGAGAACTCATTAATGTCAAGTCGGAGGACATTAAGATATGTAAGCTCTCCTATATCAGCTGGGAGGCTTCCATTGAGTGAATTGTCATTGAGAGAGAGAACTAGTAATTTGGAGCATTTGAATAGGCCTAATGGAAGAGGTCCAGAAAAGTTATTGGAAGAGAGCTTAAGCTCTCCCAACTGAGGCAATTTTCCAAACCATGACGGTATTTGTCCATTAAGAAGATTACTGTTTAAATCAATGTAAGCCAGTTTATTACACAAAGAAAGCTCGGTGGGTATTGGTCCGGTGAGCGAATTTCCTGACAGGTCTAACAATGACAGGTGATGAAGTTTTCCCAAGGTCCTTGGAATTTCACCAGAAAAATTGTTGTTGCCTAAACTTAGCCTCTTCAGGGAAGGTGAGTTTCCCAATTGAGGCGGAATTTCACCATCAAACTCATTGTCGGTAACATCAAAAGAAATAAACAATTGAGAGCTACATAGTGCAGCTATACTACCATTCAGTCTGTTCTTTGAAAGATTCACTCTAGTCAAGTTTGCTATATTTATCAACTGGTGAGGAAGGTTACCTTCAAGAGAATTGTTGTAGAGCATGAGCTGTTGCAATGAGTCGAGGAATCCAAATGTTGCAGGAATTGCACCGGAGAGCCGATTGTCAGCCAAACTCATGATCTTCAGTTTATGACAGTTACCTAAACTGGCAGGAATTTCACCCACAAGCTCATTCTGCCTGAGGTGAAGAAAATTCAACTCTTTCAGCCTTCCAATAGTGATGGGAATTTCCCCCTTGAATCTGTTGCCAAAGAAATCAATCATTTGCAAACTCGAACAGTTACCAATCTCCATAGGTATAGCCCCAGATAATTGATTATCATAAAGATATAAAATTTCCAACTTCCCAAGCATTCCAATCTCTCTCGGAAGATCACCCTTCAAATTGTTGTGATACAATGCAAGTGTCTGCAAGTTGCTGAAGTTTCCTATGAATGGAGAGATGAAACCAACCAAGCTATTGTTGTTTAGCAAAAGATCAGTTAACTCCACCAACCCATAAATCTCAAGAGGTATGGATCCATTGAGTGAATTGTTCGACAAGTCAAGTTGTTTCAGTGACTGACACTGACTCAGTTCAGCTGGAATCTCACCATAAAGTCCACTTTCTGATAGCATCAAATGCTCCAAATTTGTTGCATTGGAACATATTGTTCTTGGTATGACATTATTAAGGTTGTTACCCGACAGAACCATGAAACTTAACTGACCCATGTCGCCGAACTCCTCTGGAATCCCTCCACTGAGCTTGTTCATAGACAAGTCAAGTTTTTGAAGGTTACCCAGTTGAGCTAGAGACGGTGGAATTGCACCTTCAAGCTGGTTCCCCATGAAGTTGAGATAAACGAGTTCACTCATATTACCGAGTTGACTCGGAATCTCCCCTGTTAAACTATTGTTACCAAGGTTGAGAATTTGTAGATTCTCGAGTTGACCCAATTCACTCGGAATTGAGCCATTGAGTTTGTTGTTAGCAGCAGTGAAGGCTATGAGGCTTGAGCAGTTTCCTAACTCGGACGGAATCGGACCTATCAACTCGTTCTCCTGCAGAACCAGATTCTCCAGGAGACCGAGTTGACCGAGTTCAGGTGGAATCGACCCGGTCAGCTCACATGAAGCTAGACCAAGACTCACCAACTTAACCAATTTCCCAAGAGACGCCGGAATCATACCGGTTAACGCATTGTCACCGAGTCGCATGACTCGGAGACTCGTCAGCGAGCCAAACTCAGTGGGAACAGAGCCATTGAGTTGGTTAGAAAACAGAAGCAGAGATTCCAATGAAACAAGGTTAGAAAGATTCAATGGAATAGGACCCGTGAGACCATTAGAAGAAAGATCAAGAAAAATCAAGTTTTTCAAACGACCGAGTTCAGGTGAAACTGACCCAGTGAGTGACGAATAAGAAAGGTTGAGTCCCACCACATGCACTGAGTCCTCAACCAACGAGTTCAAACCACATGAAACACCTCTCCAACTACAGTAATCTGTGTTTTCTTCTGACCAATCACTCAAAACATTTTCTGGGTCTTGTACAAAAGATTTTTTCACTTCCAAAAGCACTCTAAAAGTTGTTTCTTTATCTAACTTTTCTTCACCAAGTACTAGAATTGAACACACAAGGAACAAAACTACTACAAGAAATGTTGAAATACTCATTATATCTAACACTCACAATTCAAATCCTCATCATAAGATATAGTATGAGAAATTGAGAATAGAAGAGGAATAGTTGTAGCTGATTTGCTTAGTTAAGTGTCGTAGCTGAACATGAATGAGAAAAGTGAGCAGTTCAATATCCATTTCTAAACTCGTTCATTAGTCAATGTAGTATACGCAAGCAAGTTAATTTAAGTTCCAACTAATCCTGCTTATAAGAAACTCTGTTTCTATGTGTTACTAGGACCCAAAAAAATCAATTATTTTTTGAGTTATTTTTGGTTTCAGTTACCAAACCTTATGTCTTTTTGTACTGTTTAATATTTCTAATGAAACCCTTTTGCCTACTCCAAAAGCTTTGCATTTTTCTGGTTTAAGTCTTTTTTTGACCACTTAATAATGGTACTTTTGTCTTAATTAATGATTAAGAATTGCTAATTAATGTTATATTATTGTTGGTTCCTATCCAATCTAAAGTTAATCAGAAATTATTTGGATGGATAAGTCAATTATTTTTGAACATATAGTATCTGCTTATTGAAATTTCAAATTTTGTCTTCAAAACTTATCCTATAGTTCACGGGTCTAAAGCTAATTGATTAAGTCATTTCGAAGTAATATACACATTGTCTTTTCTTTTTAGGAGGTAAAATTAATATACACCTTGATCTTTGATTTGTATTTTTGCTTTTGTTTCATTGCATCAACATGTGTGGCCTTTTGTTCGTAGTTATCTTCATTAACACTTAGGTATATATTATAAAGCTTAGCTTCCTTGGATGAGCATATCCTAATTGTATGTGGACGATTTTCGAACGAATTGGTTTCATTTAAGAAGCAAATGAGAATATTTTGGTTGATCATAAGAGTCTATCACAATTCACAGCCCCAAAGATCATCTATGGTGATACCAAGAAGATGGGATGTACGGTCATTTTATTAAAAAAAAGGCCAAAAATAGTAATGGTATAAACTAATTCCTCAAATCAAATATGAAAAAGAGTTTTAATGCAATCCGATTATTAGATTGAAAGAGACTTCGACCATCTTATTGAAAGACGCTTAGAATGTAAGATTGTAGTTTTGTTATTATGGACATCAATTTTTTTATTTGAGAAATATAGTATTTAAAATCATATCATGATTGTTCTAGACCGAACTAAGGATTAATCCATAGAATATTGAAAAAATTCAGTCTCGAGAAGTAGGATAGACCATGAGATGAACACACTTTAGAGCATAAAAGTCAAATCTGACAAGTTTTTGGAGACTAAATCCTTCTAACATAATTGTTCTCATAGAAGATTTTAGGACCTTAGAACCACAGAACAAGACTATAAAGTCTAACGAACGATTCAAATTCAGGCACATACTATTTTAAATCATAAATCTCACACTCATGATCTCTATCGACTATATCATTGAAGTGTTTGCAGGTGCACCCTCTACCACCGGGAACAAACAAACAACAATTAAGGTTAAAGTGTTCATCCTTATTCAAATATTCTAGATCTCTCTAGATTATTTGGTGCCTTCTTTGAGAACTCGTGCTCAATATTTCTACCTTCTCTCTAATTTGACGATGAATCAATGATGAACACAAGTTATGGCCGCAACAACCAAAAACCTTTGATCACATACCATAATCAGCAAAGTCATAAGAAAAACTCGGGAACAGCAAGATAACCTAATCGCGTCTTCCTTCTCTCATGACTTTCTCGTCCAATCGTAATAGGACATGGTTCCTTCTTAGGGTATAGAATTATGTGGGATTTCTCCCGCCATCTAGGAAACCAACAACCTCTTCAGGGGTTTCTTGGTTTTCGTCCAAAGACAATATGAGATTATTCAACAACAAAACAATTGTATGTTATGACCGAGGCCAAGAGAAACCCACCCAACGACACCCACTAGAATTTAGGGGACATATTACACCATAATGAAGCAAATAGAAGAAAAAAATTTCATCACTCCAAAGATTCAACAACCGGGTCTCCGACGTTTTACATCCCCAAGACCCAAAAATGGTAAGCACAGTCCCTCATATCCCAAGTCTTCTTCTAGACGGAGGCGTTCAACCTCTAGGCCTTGCAAACACTGTGTCCGTCTTAGAGGACGTGGCTCAGATGAATATTTTTAGTCCCACCGAAAAGTTCTTAGTATGAAGAGCTCTTGAGAGGAACATGTTCATACCTCCTATCGCACCTCAAAAAATGAGAACACGACTTAGCGAAGCGCAATCGCACGCTCGCAATGATGGACTGAACAGAGTCGCCACCGAACTTTATTTATTCCTAAAAAGAAAAGGGGAAATATCGATAAAACCCAAGAAATAATGACAATGATTATGTTCGTCGCAACTAAATCAGGGTTCGGGAGTCGATTACGCAAGGGGAAGGTATTAGCACCCCTCACGTCCGTTGTACTCAACGAGAACCATTACGTTAATTGTGCGCGTCAGTGTTAGCTGAGAATGTTAAGCTTCTCAAGTTATTAGGTGAGAAAGAAAGAACAGAAGAGAGTAGAATATTTTTGGATTTTGCAACGAAGGGGACTAAGCCTAGGTTTTTTATTAATGGGCCTAACAAAATTTACAAATCCTCCTCCTACGTATCTTCGGATGCAATAGAGAACTCAAAGCTTACGTAGTTCTGGGTAAAAAAAAGTTTGTTTGTTGGTCGATTTTAGCGAAAGCTATATTGTATTAATCAACGAAAGACATTGTTTTATCCAAAACAGATGAGGAGCGGACGTATACCACACATCAAATGGATTTACAAATTAACATTCGGAAAACGTCACTTATCTCAACTCAACGATTATGGACGAATCATTGCTTTGCATCATCTTAAGACAATATGTTTTTCCTTTATGAAAAGGTTTTTCTGATCAATTGCATGACGGCGAGAAAAAAGAGTTTGATTGGTTGAATGTACTTTTGGGCTTGAAAGACGAGTATCTATGACTTGCAAGCTCTTACAACTTGGATCTAATAACCGAGACTACGAATGGATATTTTATCCATGTAGTCTTTTTCTTTCAATTTTATTGAGAAAAGAAATTTGAATAGTTACAAGTGTTTTGAAAAGAAGACGAATACTTATAGCTTGCAAGCTCTTACAACATGAGCGTAATATTCGGGATTACGACTGGATATTTCATTCAGATAATATTTTTCTTTCAATTTTAATGAGAAAAGAAGTTTGAATATTTAGAAGTATTTTAAAGAGAAGACGAATGCTTATGGCTTGTGAACTCTTACAACTTGGGCCTAATATTCGAGATTACGACTGAATATTTCATCCAGGTAATCTTTTTCTTCAGATTCACTTATGAAAATGTCTTGAATAATAAATTAAAATAATTAAAGTATAAAGCTTTGAAATTTATTGAAAGTCAAGTTGATGTTGCTTAAGAGCTCATTGTAAGAAGGCTCAAGAGTAAGCCACAAGACCGGAACCGAGATCGAGAGCACCGAATTTAGCTATAAGGTAACTTAGGGTGGATTCATGCATGAATCACTCTATAAAGAGCCGCACAAACAAATATATGCATCCACACGGTTCTTGAAAATCAAATTGAATTTTAACTTCGAATTCGCAATACAATAGATTAGATAAATAATCAAACAAATCATTTAGAAATCAAATAATAATTAATCAATTAAAACTATAAATAACTAAACAAATAAAATTCGAAAGAAATAATTAAATACTCAATAAAATTTATCAAATTTAAAAGAAGGTAATAAAAACACTAAGGATGTACAAAATGATCATGGGGTGTGAAAAGTAGAATATGGGCATAAACCCATTAAGACCTAATTTATAACATAATTAAAATTTATTAGACAAATATAAATAAAATATGATAGAAAAAGAGAGAGAAAAACCCTATATACACTGAAGGAGCCGCGCCCCACTTGGTAGATTGGTTTTTTCAAATTTCAACACCAACCAACAAGCTCTTGACAAGTGTCGCAACCCTTTTTTTTTAAAAATAAAAAACAAATACAAATGAAAGAAAACAATGAAATAACTCTAATCACTTTCTTCATTTCCAGAAAACAACAAATACTTTCTCCCAATCGCATATCCCTTTATCTCTCGCGCGCTCAAAACTTCAATCGACTGTATGCGACGGTTGAAAACGGAGATATGTGATTATTGTTGAAGGAGCTGTCACGGTGGAGCAAAGTTGTGAATGGTTGTTAACGTTGCCGGAGGGGCGCAAGGTGGTTAAGGTGTGTCATGGTCGGAAAATGGAAGGGAGTGGTGGAGTTCATGTAGGTTTGAGGGTTGCGTTTTTGGTGAGAGTTTAATGTGTATTGTAGTTATGGTTGATTGTCACACGGCGGTAGTGCGAAGCTTGGGTTTTTCGGTGGAAAGATGTTGTTTTGGTGGCTGTGAAGATGTATGTGGAGTGAGTGGTTTGCACAATGGCGGTTGTGGCTGGCCGGATTCGGTGTAGAGTTGCGATTAGCGGCGATAGATGGTTGAGTTATGGTGTTTTGAGAATGTGATGCGTTGGCCAACGAAAAAATATATGGTGGAGGTGGTGCGGTTTGAGTGAAGTTTTATGAGTTGTTTTTGTGTAGTTTAGTTTAAAGAGGGATATATTGAGATGAAGCAAGTGAGTTTATGGAGTGGGTAGGGTAGAGATAGAAACATCATGATGAAGGTTGTGTTTATGGTTCTTTCACAGTTTGGTGATGAGTATTTGTAGAGACGAAGAGTGTTATGAGATGGTGGTGTTACAAGGTGGTAGATTCGCGGTTATTTCCCATCAGAGGTAGTTTGTGTGTTATAGTTTGTTAAGGTGGAGCACGATTTAACCATGGTGGTTGCTGCTGAAGTGTGTCTACGTATGTTGTATCAACGTTTATCACTGAAGCGTTTTCTTTCTCTTATTGTTTGAGATTGAGAGAGATATGTGTTGATGAAAGTGTAAGGTCAATGACTTTGTGAGTATGGAAAAATATGTGTTTCCTATGGTAGTGAAGTGAATGGGTGATTTGGAGATGTAATGGAGGTTTGCAATATGGTGTTTTATAGTGTGGTTATTATGTAGTAGAAGGTGATTGCAAAATAGGGTGATGATATGTTGTAAGAAAAGAAGAGTGAGTGTTTTTATGAGTGAGTTTAAAGGTTGAGTTTTATGAAGCAGGGAGGTGGTTATGGTCCTACGAATATGCACATGAAGAAGAAGGATTTTTTCTCAGTTCTTTTTTCCACCCTTTTCGGATCAAAATGAGAGGGAATTTCAAGTGTAATGCGCCAATGGTAGCATGCCAAGTGGGTCTCTCCCTTTTTTCAAGGTCATGCGATAGTATATATAGCATTGCAATTATAGTTATCCAAATTATTTTTTTTCCAAAAATACCTCTCTTGATATTTTTTTAAGTATAAAATGAGTGTGAAATATTTAAAACAAATAAAATGAAACAAAACAAAATAAACAAAATAAAAACTAAATGAAATCATAATTAATTCTATTTTAATATTCGAAATATTTGGACGAAAAAATAAAAATAAATTGGCTCAAAAATAAATAAAAGTCGGACGCGAAAATGCTCGAAAAATTAAATTGAATGCATCAAAATGATCAACACGGAATAAGCCTCTTGGAAATATACATGTTTTTGTTGAATTTTGAAATAGAAAACGCCCAGTTAAAATGCTCAGACGGATCAAAATGTGACAAAAAAATTAGCAAAAAATATATCGAGCACACCAGGTTAAACTACGTGAAACGTAGATTAATAAAATCGATGTCTGCAAGCTTGGTTTGGAAATTTTTCGCCCGCTGTTTTGACACACATTTGATAATTTATTCAACCGGTTTGTCTGTAAATCCGAAATTATATTTCGACTGACATTCTAGGAATTATGCGGTATGGAATGCATGTTATGATATGCAAAGAGGCAGCAACTATGACGAATGTGTTAATTGGTGATTCAGGGTCAAAATCGGGATGTGACACCTCCCGAATCAACAATTATCGTGTTCCTTATGACCTTCAGAAACCCTTGGGAACGTGATCATATGACAAAACAATTGATCCCTAAAATCTTGTTGATATAGTGGATACCATAAGGAAAGGTCCATTAGTGATACAAAGGAGGTCTAATAACCCATTTAGTCTAGGGAAAAATACTCCTACACACATGAGATCCAATCCGTATTTCACTATAACCCTTTCTTATCACTATCAGTGACTTGGACATTGAAGTACTAGCCTTGCAAGTCCACATATGTGATCCAATGCACCAGATAATTGAAACACCGCCTTAGGAGTCCAACCTCTTAGCTCAACTTAATCCAGGTTCTGATATAAAATATTGGTGTCGCCTATGGGAATCGATTGTTAATTCCCACGAAATTCCATGACCAGATCCAATCTGATCCAAATCACCACCATAGAGCTTTCCCATGGAAATGGCAACTTGCAATCTCAACCCCTCTCGTTCTTCTAAACAATGCCAGTCTCTATGATCAGAGAGAAATCATCGAAGCATGGAGATCTTCTCCCTCCAGGCTTTACTCAATACGTGATGCAGATCTGAGAACAAGAAGATGACATACCAATATTAGGTTTCCATGACCAAGAGAAGATAAATGGAATCCTTAATGCGACATTTCCATTAGTTATTATCTCTATCATCGTGAACCATACCGTTTTAGGCCTCCTAGTAGATGATAGAAGTATGTGTAACTTGGTGTACTGTGAGAGCTTCAAGGAATTAGGTTTTTAGGTGTAAGATCTAAAACCATGCGAAAAACATAACCTTCTAACGTTCAATGATTCCTCTACCCGACCGTGCGAGGCCATTAACTTAATGGTCTCGCTTGGAGAAGGGAAAAATGGAAGAAGCAAGAACATATACTTCTTAGTAGTCCTTTGTGGAAGTGTCTTTAGCGGCATCCTCGAGAGGTCCTTCTTAGCAGCATTGGACGTAGTGTCTTCCATGGTCTACCTCAAGGTGAAATGCTATAGTAGTGATGATAAGCCGATCATCATTGTTGTCGACCTACGTTACGCTCACCACATCCACAAAGCAATAATTTAGTGACTGGGTACGGTCTCGACGACCATAGAGATAGTTCCAGAGGAATTAATGTATTCGACCTCGACGCCAGGGAAGACAACGTCGGTCCAGACGAACGTGTTTCTCCCACCAGTGTAAAGACTCTAAGGCCAATACTCGATGGAGAATTTGAGGATGTTATTTTGTGAAGTATGCACAACTGAAAAGGGATCAAAAAATAGTCAGTAAGATGGCTTCCATAGCCGATAATTAGCCCAGAGCTGGAATTCCTTTATTAAGGCCCAAGCACTGGGGTGAAGTTTCAAGGTGGATATCTTCAAGAACCTTAATGCCTCCTATTTAAATCTGGTCAAAGGTATCCCTAAATTTATCCGAGTAATAGATACTCGTAGAAAGGGATAAAAAATTCCTCGAAGTAGCCACAAATCCTTTTTCCTAATTCCACGAGAAGAACTAACCAATCAAAAGGACGACCTACTTCTATGTTAGCCCCTTTCACGGTTGCAGGAATATCTAGAGCGGAGAGGGTGCCCAATATTTCAGAGTCCACCTAGCTTTACTTGCTTGCTTCAACCGGGTCCACAAGACTAGTACTTCTTAGATGTATCTCATCAGTCCAAAAGATATTTGACACCCTAAGCCAATCAACACTAGTAGGCTGAGTCTAACATTCAAGATAATCCCTAATCTCTGAATCACTTGGATCCTGATAAAAGGTGACTAGAAGTTATAATGAAAGTGTGATCCTCTTTCATGTTCAAGGTGATAACCTCTACCTCTGGTGAAATTAAAGTAGAAAAGGATGAATCCTTGACGGCCGCAGAGGGAGCAGGCCATAATTGACTGTGCAATCATATATAGCATCAACATTAGAAAATAGAGTGGTGAATGAAGATTCATCAAGGGATGTTTCTCTATAAAGAGAGTTGTTATAGAACCTCTATGATTCAAAACTATCAAAGATAATTATAATGACTGGGGTAGAGTGGCTATTAACCAAAAGGTTGGAGTCTGAACTAGCAGATATTTATGTTCTAACTAAAGTAGAGGAATCACTATTTCTAGAATCACTAGACATTTTTACATGATGATCATTTATACGAGACATAGCGAAAATAAAGGCTGAGTATGAGAAAATAAGCTAAGGTAAGAATCGTACCTAGAGGGATGGAATATGACAAAGAGGGTAGACATTAAATGCATAATGGGAAAGCTTTATTCCAAAGAAGACAAATGCTCAAGCAAAGGCTTCTTAAAAGAAAGAAAATCTCTATCACAAAAGGAAGTTTACTTTCTGGAATGGCGAAAAATTTAGCCAAAAGATCATGAAACCCTTATGTTGAAAGATCACGTTGTGAGTCAGATCAAAAGAACACATAAAGTTAAAAATGAACGACTATATTTTACCTTGGGAAAATAAGAGACTTAAGGTAACATACGAGCAAGATCTAAATATCAATCCCAATGACACAAAGCCCAACCAATATTATCCATTATATATAATGGACACACTTGAGACTTAAGGTACACTTTTATGATCTCATCATTTCACTTATGTCATGTTGGACTCTGTAACTTACTTGGGCATTAGAGTGCTAACCATGTAGCTCCATCCCAGCATTGTCGTATCATAGATCAATATCACTGCAACATGAGTCCATCATCATTAATCAATCAAAATTCTGGTTCCAGTACAGACACACAACTTAAGTGAGGATTAGGGATAACTATGGGGTACACCAACTATGACAAACAGTAAATCAAAAATACGACAAAATGATAAATCAAAATTACAATAAAACAATAGATCAAAAATATCTAAATCCGATAAAACATCAAAAAATACAAATGAAATCAAATGGTTATGGATGGAGAAATTTCAGTATCCCTTTTTTATGTTTGATAAATTTGAGATATTTTTTTTCCTTATTGAGCAGCACACAAGACGACTTAAGCTCCCGAGTTTCCACTACATTCAACCCTTAACGCGCATAAATATTTAAGATATCTCATAAATTCCCCCCTTTAACAAATATAAAAAAGAGAGAGGAAAAAATAAGATAAAAAATACACAAAACAACATAAACATCAAACATGCATTCACCTTATTAATCACCACATATCCGAAAATGCAATTATGTAAATATGAGCATATACGCAATTTCAGGCAAATGAATTCATCGCATATAAGATAAATATAACAAAGAAGGGTAAAATAACAACATAAATGCAATAGAAAATACGACTACTAAGTTACCATAGATATACCTTGCTTCGACTAAGATTATCATCAAAAGTGGTGGAAAAACCGAGAAATATAACAAAGTCAAAAGTGAAACTACAAAAATGTTAAATGAATATGATATGAAATGCTAAGATGACAAAGGTAGGTAGGAAGAGAAATGATTGTAACACCCCAAATAAAGTAAAAGAATTATTTAATTAAGTTGATAATATTATTTTATTAATTTAATTAAATAAAATGGAATTATTGGATTATTATTATTATTAATTGGAATAATAATTATTGGAAAATATATAAGTTGGGATAAGAGAAAGATTCTCATTTTGGAACAGAAGAGTTTCACGTGAAGTTGGAAAGCTGCAGAGAAGAGGAAAGAGCTGTAGAGCGAAGGTCGAAGAACGGAAAAGCTGAAGCTTGGAGAGTGCTCAGAACTTCCTTCAATCCAAAGAGGTAAGGGGTCTGAACCTTATTAAACAATGATATGCGAGCAATTGTATGACATCTGTTGAATTGTTGATGAATTTTGGGGATTTTAGGGAAATTGGGAAAGTTGGGGTTTTGATGGAAAATCCTCTGATTTGTGAGTTTTGTTGTGTTATATGCATCGTAATCGAAGTATGTTGCGTATATGTGTCTGTTAAATGTCGATTTTGGTTTGCTAGCTGTGGGGTACGGGTTATGGCGAGTAGAGAAGCGAAGCTGCGCTGAATTCTGCAGCAGCGGGTTCTGGTTGCGCGCGATTCGCGGCGCGAAGCCTAGTTCGCGGCGCGAACTGGGCAGGATTTAGAGGGGTTCTGTAATTCGTTGTTCGCGACGCGAACCCTGCTTCGCGGCGCATACTGAAGCGAAATAAGTTGTTCGCGACGCGACCCTTCGTTCGCGGCGCGAACTGTGTTGAGTTGGAGAGTTCGCGGCGCGTCCCTATGTTGGCGGCGCGAACTGGTGAAATGCAGAAGCTAATGTTGGTGGGTTTCGAGTACGTTGAGTTGCGAGACTCTTAGTAAGTCGCTGTAGTTGTACTATAAACAATTAATAGTGATTATATGATTTGTATGAGGTGTCATGATAAGGATATGTTGAATTTACGTGTTTAATTATGAATGTGTTATGTGACGATGTGATATCGTTATGATGTTGTTGTTGTTTTGTTGAGTTGTATGTCATGATATTAATGATGATGATAACATGACTATATGATGTTGTTGTTGCGATGATGATTATGATGCATGTTTGATGTGCATGCATTCATGAAAGGCCGATGCCTAGTGATGAACGGACATGAGTTCCAATGATGTTGTTGACTCCGGGCTTGTTGAGAGGCTTGGTTCCTTACGGGGGACTCGGATTCTATGGTGATGAATCTGGGAGTGGTGATCCTGTAGTTGATCACAAAATGGGTATACCGAGTCGTGTTGAGTCATGCATGGGTGTGTGCATTGCATTTGATGTGTGTGTTGTTGATGTTCATGAGTTTATTGATTATGATGATTATGATGGATTGTGTTGGCATATGTGAAATATATTTATGTTTATATTTCTGTCGTTATATTATTATTTAATAATGTAATTCTCACCCCTTCTGCATGTGTTTATGTTCATCTATGATGAGCAATGTGCAGATAAAGAGGAGTAGCTATTGTTGAGGTTCGAAGAATAAGTGTAGGGTCATTCTACAGAGTCGAGTCAAATGCTCTGGTCATGTGACACCGGGGATTATGGGATCCGATAGCTATATTATTGTTATTTACGTTGTTTGTGATGAATGATTTGTTGAGATGTTTTGTTGAGATCATGTTGGCACATTATGATAATAATTATGTTGTTGTCCGCTGCGAAGATTTAATAAATTAAATAATATGTTTTATGTTGTGATGCGATAGATGATATGTTGTATGAAATGTAAACTCTTCTACATGTTGTACTCTGATATTATATATAAATATGTCGTTTGGGTAGAAGGGTGTTACATTAGTGGTATCAGAGCATGGTCAGTCCAGTCGAGTCGTAGTGTGAGGTTTTCCCTGTTGGTCGATTAGTGTGGATGACACTGTCGATATTTAACGGTTGTGGTTGTGTTGTGCAGAGTATGGCTGGAGAAAATGATCGTGCGATTGCTGAAGCTTTGACTGCTATGGCGCAGGCTATGCGGGCGCAGCAGAATCCGCCGGTCGACGAGTTTAGGAATTTGGGAAGGTTTCTGAAGAATAACCCCCCTACATTCAAAGGGCGCTATGATCCAGATGGTGCTCAGATTTGGCTGAAGGAAATTGAGAAGATTTTCCGGGTGATGACGTGTACTGAAGCACAGAAGGTGCAGTTTGGTACGCATATGTTATCTGAAGAGGCTGAGAACTGGTGGGATAACACTCGCCAGAGGATTGCGGTACCAGGTGCTGAGATGACTTGGGAAAGGTTCAAGACGGCCTTTCTGGAGAAATATTTTCCTGCTGATGTGCGATGTAAGAAGGAGATGGAATTTCTAGGACTGAAGCAAGGTAACATGTCTGTTGCTGATTACGCTTCGAAGTTTGAGGAGCTGGTGCAGTATTGTCCTCATTATAATAATGCTGATGCTGAGGAATCCAAGTGTGTCAAGTTTGAGAATGGGTTGCGTCCAGAGATCAAACAAGGCATTGGTTACCAGGAGATTCGTAGGTTTCCTACACTGGTTAACAAGTGCAGGATATTTGATGAAGATAGCAAGGCTAGGACTGCTCACTACAAGAGTCTTAGTGAGAAGAAGAATAAGGATCGTGGTAGTCCTTATGCATCTCCGAATGGAAAAGGTAAGCAGAAAGTAGTAGATGAGAAGAAGCCAAGTGGGGGAGGATCTTCCATAGCTGGTAAATGTTTCAAGTGTGGCGAGCCAGGCCACCGTGCTGATAGCTGTACCAAGAAAGTGCTGAGATGTTTCCGATGCGGTCAGGCTGGTCATAGAGTTACGGAATGTAAGGATGCTGGTCCGACATGTTTTAATTGTGGCGAGAAAGGCCATATCAGTTTGCAGTGCTCGAAACCGAAGAAGGCGGCTACTGCAGCTCATACTACTGGTAGGGTGTTTGCTCTGAGTGGGACTGAAGCTCCTAAAGGAGATAGTCTGATTAAAGGTACTTGCTTGATTAATAATGTTGAATTGCTTGCTATTGTTGACACTGGTGCTACGCATTCGTTTATTTCGTATGAGTGTGCGACCAGGATTGGTGTGAGTATGTCGTCCCTAGGCGGAAGTATGGTGATAGATACTCCTGCTAATGGTTCTGTGAAGACTTCTGTTGTCTGTCGAGGTTGTCATTTGACGATCTTTGGGAGAGAGTTCGTGGTTGATTTGGTGTGCTTACCCTTGCACCAAATTGATATCATTCTGGGAATGAATTGGCTAGAATTCTATGGCGTGTTTATCAACTGCTATAGTAAGACGGTGAGGTTTTCTGAAGTTGGCGAGAATGATGAGGCAAGATTTCTATCTGCTAGGCAGGTGGGGGAATTGTGAAAGATGAAGCTCAGGTATTCGCTTTATTTGCGTCTCTGCAAGCGGATAAGAAAGTGGTGAGTGTAGATTTGCCTATTGTCTGTGAATTTCAGGATGTGTTTCTGGGGGATGTAAGTGAATTACCTCCAGAACGTGAAGTTGAATTTGCCATTGACTTAGTACCAGGTACGAGTCCAGTGTCGATGTCTCCTTATAGAATGTCGGCGACTGAATTAGTTGAATTGAAGAAGCAACTTGAAGAATTGCTTGAGAAGAAGTTTGTGCGTCCAAGTGTTTCTCCTTGGGGTGCACCGGTATTGTTAGTAAAGAAGAAAGAAGGTACGATGAGGTTGTGTGTCGATTATCGGCAGTTGAATAAGGTGACTATCAAGAATCGGTATCCATTGCCGAGGATTGATGATTTGATGGATCAGTTGGTTGGAGCTCATGTTTTCAGTAAGATTGATTTGCGGTCAGGTTATCATCAGATCCGAGTGAAGTCAGATGATATTGCGAAGACTGCTTTCCGTACGAGGTATGGTCATTATGAATACACTGTGATGCCGTTCGGTGTGTCTAATGCTCCAGGTGTGTTTATGGAATATATGAATCGTATATTTCATCCGTACCTTGATAATTTTGTTGTGGTGTTCATAGATGATATATTGATATATTCTAAGACGGAAGAAGAGCATGCAGGACATCTGAGAATTGTTTTGCAGGTGTTAAGAGAAAAGAAATTATATGCAAAGTTATCTAAATGTGAGTTCTGGTTGAAGGAAGTGAGTTTCCTTGGCCATGTGATTTCGAGCGGTGGGATTTCGGTCGATCCTGCTAAAGTTGTTGCTGTATTACAGTGGGAGACTCCGAAGTCTGCTACCGAGATACGCAGTTTTCTGGGGTTAGCTGGTTATTATCGCAGATTTATTGAGGGCTTCTCTAAGTTGGCATTGCCGTTGACGCAGTTGACTAAGAAGGGTCAAGTGTATGTGTGGGATGCAGCTTGTGAAGCGAGTTTTGTTGAGCTGAAGAGGCGGTTGACCAGTGCTCCAGTGTTGGTCTTGCCTAATCCTGGTGAGTCCTTCGTTGTTTATTGTGATGCTTCTTTGATGGGTCTTGGTGGTGTTTTGATGCAGAATGGTAAAGTTGTAGCTTATGCTTCTAGACAGTTGAAAGTTCATGAGAGGAATTATCCTACGCATGATCTAGAACTTGCAGCTGTTGTATTTGTGTTGAAAATGTGGAGGCATTATCTGTATGGTTCCAGATTCGAAGTGTTCAGTGATCACAAGAGTCTGAAGTATCTGTTTGATCAGAAAGAGTTAAATATGAGGCAGAGAAGGTGGTTAGAATTACTGAAGGATTTCGACTTTGAATTGAGTTATCATCCCGGTAAGGCTAATGTAGTTGCAGATGCACTGAGTAGAAAGTCTCTACATATGTCTATGATGATGGTTCGGGAGCTTGAGTTAATTGAACAGTTCCGTGATATGAGTTTGGGTTGTGAAGTTTCCGCTGATAGTGTAAAGTTGGGTATGCTGAAGTTGACTAGTGGAATTCTGGAAGATATTCGGAATGGTCAGCAAGTTGATGTCGCTCTAGTTGATCATATTACTATGGTTAACCAAGGTAATGGTGGTAATTTTGAAATTGATGAGAATGGCATCCTGCGATTTAAAGGTAGAGTTTGTGTTCCTGAGGTGTCTGAATTGAAAAAGAGTATTCTTGAAGAGGGTCATAGGAGTGGATTGAGTATCCATCCAGGTGCAACTAAAATGTATCAAGATTTGAAGAAGTTGTTTTGGTGGGCTGGTATGAAAAGAGATGTTGCTAAGTTTGTGTATGCCTGTTTGACTTGTCAGAAGTCAAAGATTGAGCATCAGAAACCGGCAGGTATGATGCAACCTTTGAAGATTCCTGAATGGAAGTGGGATAGCATTTCCATGGATTTTGTGACGGGATTGCCGAGGACGGTGAAAGGTAATGATTCTATTTGGGTGATTGTGGATCGATTGACTAAGTCGGCGCATTTCTTGCCGATGAAGATTAATCACTCTTTAGAGAAGTTGGCAGGGTTGTATATTGAGGAGATAGTGAGGCTACATGGTATTCCATCCAGTATTGTGTCTGATAGAGATCCCAGATTTACTTCTAGATTTTGGGAGAGTTTGCAGAAAGCGTTGGGGACTAAGTTGAGGTTGAGTTCAGCTTATCATCCTCAGACTGATGGTCAGACTGAAAGAACTATCCAATCCTTAGAGGATTTGTTGAGAGCTTGTGTGTTGGAGCAGAGTGGTTCTTGGGATAGTTATTTGCCGTTGGTGGAGTTTACTTATAATAATAGTTTTCATGCTAGTATCGGTATGGCTCCATATGAAGCATTGTATGGTAGGAGGTGTAGAACTCCATTGTGTTGGTATGAATCAGGTGAGAGTGTTGTACTCGGACCTGAGATTGTGCAGCAGACGACTGAAAGGATTAAGATGATTCAGGAGAAAATGAAGATTTCTCAGAGTCGTCAGAAGAGTTATCATGATAATAGAAGAAAGGCACTTGAGTTCCAAGAGGGAGATCATGTGTTCTTGAGAGTTACTCCGACGACAGGTGTGGGTAGAGCTTTAAAGTCTAAAAAGCTTACTCCGAGGTTTGTGGGTCCGTATCAGATTTTGAAGAGGATTGGGGAAGTGGCATATCGGATAGCTTTACCGCCGTCGCTTTCTAATCTGCATGATGTGTTTCATGTATCTCAGTTGAGAAAATATATTGCGGATCCTTCGCATGTTGTTCAGTTGGATGATATCCAGGTGAGGGATAATTTGACCGTTGATGTGTTGCCAATTCGGATAGATGACCGAGAAGAGAAGACCCTGAGAGGTAAGAAGATTGCTCTAGTGAAAGTTGTTTGGGGAGGTCCAGCTGGTGAGAGCTTGACTTGGGAGCGTGAAGATCAGATGAAGGAGTCGTATCCGACTCTATTTGCTTGAGGTATGTTTTCGAGGACGAAAACTTCTAAAGTGGGGGAGAGTTGTAACACCCCAAATAAAGTAAAAGAATTATTTAATTAAGTTGATAATATTATTTTATTAATTTAATTAAATAAAATGGAATTATTGGATTATTATTATTATTAATTGGAATAATAATTATTGGAAAATATATAAGTTGGGATAAGAGAAAGATTCTCATTTTGGAACAGAAGAGTTTCACGTGAAGTTGGAAAGCTGTAGAGAAGAGGAAAGAGCTGTAGAGCGAAGGTCGAAGAACGGAAAAGCTGAAGCTTGGAGAGTGCTCAGAACTTCCTTCAATCCAAAGAGGTAAGGGGTCTGAACCTTATTAAACAATGATATGCGAGCAATTGTATGACATCTGTTGAATTGTTGATGAATTTTGGGGATTTTAGGGAAATTGGGAAAGTTGGGGTTTTGATGGAAAATCCTCTGATTTGTGAGTTTTGTTGTGTTATATGCATCGTAATCGAAGTATGTTGCGTATATGTGTCTGTTAAATGTCGATTTTGGTTTGCTAGCTGTGGGGTACGGGTTATGGCGAGTAGAGAAGCGAAGCTGCGCTGAATTCTGCAGCAGCGGGTTCTGGTTGCGCGCGATTCGCGGCGCGAAGCCTAGTTCGCGGCGCGAACTGGGCAGGATTTAGAGGGGTTCTGTAATTCGTTGTTCGCGACGTGAACCCTGCTTCGCGGCGCGTACTGAAGCGAAATAAGTTGTTCGCGACGCGACCCTTCGTTCGCGGCGCGAACTGTGTTGAGTTGGAGAGTTCGCGGCGCGTCCCTATGTTGGCGGCGCGAACTGGTGAAATGCAGAAGCTAATGTTGGTGGGTTTCGAGTACGTTGAGTTGCGAGACTCTTAGTAAGTCGCTGTAGTTGTACTATAAACAATTAATAGTGATTATATGATTTGTATGAGGTGTCATGATGAGGATATGTTGAATTTACGTGTTTAATTATGAATGTGTTATGTGACGATGTGATATCGTTATGATGTTGTTGTTGTTTTGTTGAGTTGTATGTCATGATATTAATGATGATGATAACATGACTATATGATGTTGTTGTTGCGATGATGATTATGATGCATGTTTGATGTGCATGCATTCATGAAAGGCCGATGCCTAGTGATGAACGGACATGAGTTCCAATGATGTTGTTGACTCCGGGCTTGTTGAGAGGCTTGGTTCCTTACGGGGGACTCGGATTCTATGGTGATGAATCTGGGAGTGGTGATCCTGTAGTTGATCACAAAATGGGTATACCGAGTCGTGTTGAGTCATGCATGGGTGTGTGCATTGCATTTGATGTGTTGTGTTGTTGATGTTCATGAGTTTATTGATTATGATGATTATGATGGATTGTGTTGGCATATGTGAAATATATTTATGTTTATATTTCTGTCGTTATATTATTATTTAATAATGTAATTCTCACCCCTTCTGCATGTGTTTATGTTCATCTATGATGAGCAATGTGCAGATAAAGAGGAGTAGCTATTGTTGAGGTTCGAAGAATAAGTGTAGGGTCATTCTACAGAGTCGAGTCAAATGCTCTGGTCATGTGACACCGGGGATTATGGGATCCGATAGCTATATTATTGTTATTTACGTTGTTTGTGATGAATGATTTGTTGAGATGTTTTGTTGAGATCATGTTGGCACATTATGATAATAATTATGTTGTTGTCCGCTGCGAAGATTTAATAAATTAAATAATATGTTTTATGTTGTGATGCGATAGATGATATGTTGTATGAAATGTAAACTCTTTTACATGTTGTACTCTGATATTATATATAAATATGTCGTTTGGGTAGAAGGGTGTTACAATGATCATCAACAGAAAAATCGGTGAAGTCAAAAGCAATGCGAAAAATCTAAGCTGAAGATACCTTCAGAACAGTGAGGCAGTCTTCTGTAGGCTCGGTAGTTGCTTCTTGATGCTGTTTCCAAGCCTGCGCATCGACAGCCAACCGAGAAAAGCAATCATAAATATAGGACTTGACTGTAGGGGTCAACCTATCAACAACATATGAGTCATGAATCACTTTCCATGGTACGAATCTTCATTATAAGCCAATTTATGATGCATATTTCACACTTAATTTGAATGATGTTGGAATTAGTGCTCATATTATAAATGATGTACCACAACCTATTAAACCAATTGAATTTGTTCCTTTTAGAAGGCCAACAAATACACATGAAGCCTACTACCAGGGATGAATTTGTGGTTTATATTAGTGAATATTCATTTGATGTAGGAGACATTTCTGATCCAAAGGGATATCAGGAAGTAGTGGATTATCCTCAATATAAGAAGTTGAGGCATACTATGTGTCATACCCCAAAATTTACCCGTTAATTTTGCAAGACATTTTTTAAGGCACCCCAACTTATTTTCCAAGGCATTGACCTTAAAGGAACCAAGACCCAGCTCACAGATGGCCAAATCCAGAAAATGGCCCAAACTGGCATGCTCGCTAGGCGAGCAACTCCTTCGCCTAGCGAACCCTTCGCTACGCCACTCGCCTAGCGAAGCTTGCGAATACCAGAAAATTCTGGGCTTCATTATGAGCCCATTAGGTAACAAAAACTATTATAAATACCAAGGACTTCATTCAGAAAGAGGAAAACGAAAACGGAACAACACCGGAGATAGAAAGAAGGCACAACAAACCCTGGAGGCTAACCCAGAGAATTCAGAGCAACCCTAAAGGAAACCCTGAGGAAACTCATCTGCACCAAGGTTATATCCGCCCAACTCAATCCGCCGCCCAACTCAATCCGACTTGCCAATTCAACGTTGCAATTCAATTGCAAACAGGTTTGCGCATCACTACTGTTTTATGCTTCCAATCTGTAATCTCTAAATACATAATGCATCATGATTGAATTTTTGGATATGTAATTAGATTTTGCATGTGAGTTTAAGTATGCCTGAATATCCTGAATGTTTGACCATGTTATTCCTGTAATTGAATGCCATAGGGTTCGGAGTTCCGGAAATCGTACTGCTGTCAAACTCAAAACCCGTGGCCGCTCGCTAGCACATCGCTAAGCGAGCATGTAGCGAGCATTCGCTAAGCCTTCGCTAGGCGAGGCAGCAGCGAACATGACAACCGCTGAATTTTTCTGTTCTATTTTGTGCCTACCTGATCTGATTCATTATAATCATGCATTATTTCGCCTGACATTACTACTGCTGTGTTTCTTTTGTAGTGCAATTCTCAATTGCACTTTGTCTCGATATTCTAACCCGTTTGCTGAATTTTGTAAGGGCTTACATATTCCCGGAAAAGTAGCTTGCTAGGTATTCCACCTTATTTGTGGGATACCCTTGTGGAGATTCATCCTAATTACTTAATTGATTTTAATGTGGAGATTCATCCCAATTACTTAATTGATTATAATATGGACCTAATTACCTAATTGATTACAATTACCTAATTGATTGTAAAACATTGCCTTTGAATATGTGATCTTGGACCTCTCTTTGTTGCCTTACGATATTACGGTATTATGGTCATGTCCCGCGAATGTGGGGGTGCACTTAGCAAAGACCCTTCGGTTAAATCATCATGTCCCTATAAAATAAATCATAGTCCCTCGGATGTTGCCTGCGAATATATGATTTTGCCCCTCGATGACCCTTCGTTGTAGCCTACGGTTAAATGATGATCGTCCCTTCGAATGCTAAGGTATCCTTACAAATGTTGCCTTCAATGACCAAACGATGACCCTACGATGTCCCTTTACATCCGAAGGGATAAGACTACTTACTTCTCAATAGTAAGGACAGTTTTATCCTCATAAGGATAGGAAATGCCCATAAAGACCTTGGGTAGGTATAACTCTTAATTGCTGGCTCACAACCTAAAACATTTTTCATACCTCACACTTTGCAAATACTAGAAAATCACCCCTTGGTATACATTCGTACTAGAATCATTGCCAAGTTATATTTTTCTAAACCGCTTTCAAAATTAAACGAGATAAATACTTTGTATACATTCGTACAAGAATCATTACAAAGTTAAACTCTCTTTCCAAAACATTTTTTTAGCAATTCACAAACACTTTTTTTCAGACAAACATAAGTGATCAAGCAATTAAGAGCCCATGGATAACCATGGATACAAAGGGTGCTAACACCTTCCCTTTGTATAATGTACCTCCCGAACCCAAAATCTAATCAAGGTCTTTCCTGTTCTTTTCCGCCTTTCCTTATTGGATAAAAGAAAAGTCGGTGGCGACTCTTGCTATCCGCGACATTTGCTTTCCAAAGCAAAAACACATCAAAAGTCAGTTCACCGTATGACACTATGATTGAAAAAATGTAGTCTATATCATAAAATGATGATTGGGAGCTTGTTGAGTAATCTAGAAATTATAGGGAAATTGGTTATAAGTGTGTTTTCATGACAAAGAAAGATGTTGATAAAAACAATTAAAGGTTTAAGTCTAGACCAGTGGTAAAAGATTTCACACAAAAATAAGGTATTGATTTCCATGAAATGTTTTCACCAGTATCTATAAAGGATTATTTTAGGATCATTATGGCACTTGTAGCTTATTAAGATTTGAAATTACAACAAATGGATGTGAAGACAGTGTTTCTAAATGGTGATTTGAATGAGGAACTATATATACAACAACTTGGAGGTTTTCATATTGGTAATGATGAGAATTTGGTTTGTAAGTTGAAGAGACCAATTTATAGATTAAAACAAGTTTCTAGATAATGGTATCTAAAATTTGACGAAATGGTCACATATTTAGGATTCAAAGAGAATAAAATGGACCAATGCATATACCTAAAGGTCAATGGGAGCAAGTATATATTACATGTATTATATGTCAATGATATATTGTTGACGTATTTCAATTTTATCTGAAACACTAAGTTCTTAACAGAAGAAATATGGTGTTTGTCTTAGAACCTATGTCATACTTATGGTTTTTATATCATTTTTATAAAGAAAGGTGATTTATAAAGAGATTATCAGAGGCAAAAAGAGGGATTTTTAATCCTAAGAATTATAAGTTTTTTTGAGATTATCTAAGGGTTGACAAACACTTATAAACACCTTGAATGATTCATGTATTGAAGGGAAGAGAGATTTGTGTCTCATATGAGTAGAATTAGGATATGTTCTTATGAAATCGTTGAGATAACTTGTAACTAATTTAGAAAATTTTACCTTGTACCCCTACGATTAGCCTCATACCCCTACAAAATTTTAAAAATTCCCATTCTACCCTTAATTGGTTTTAACCAATTTATCATTTCATTTTTACCATTCAGTTGAAAATTTCAGAAATTACACATTTCACACCCCTCGCACCGGAACTCCTGCAAAAAGACTTCCGGTATGTATTTTTCCCAAACCGGAAGACTTCAAGAATGACTTCCGGAACACACAAAACAATGAATCGGAAGACTTCATGAAAGAGTTCCGGTTCAATTAGAAAAAATTTACAAACCGGAACACTTCTTGAAAGAGTTCCGGTGAACAAATTTACACATACCGGAACTCTTTGGAGAAGTGTTCCGGTTTGTATAATATGTGTTCCGGAACTCTTTCAAGAAGTGTTCCGGTTTGCTTTTTTTTTTTTAAATTTTTTTAAAAAAAAATTTAATCTGTTTTTTATTTTGCAGGAATGGAAAATCTTCTCCAACTATGTGTAGATACTACTGATGCGTTTATGACGACGGAAAGATTTGGTACACGAGAAGAGGTTATTAGATGGATTAAAGAGGTTGGAATCGATAATAAAGTAACTGTTATTATCAGTCGTTCAGATACTGAAACGGGGAAGAGAGGGAGAAGTAACAAAATAATATTTGGTTGTGATAAAGGTGGGAAACACAAGATTAGTGATAGTGGTACCCAAAGTGCGTCCAAGAAATGTGGATGCCCATTTAAAATCAGGTCGACTCCGGCGAAAGATGGATCTGGTTGGAAGATTGATGTAAAATGTGGGTTACATAATCATGGTTTACCTAATAGATTAGAAGGTCATTTGTTTATTGGTAGGTTGACCACATGTGAAAAGCAACATGTCCCTGATTTGGCAAAGAGACATGTACCACCTAGACACATATTGCTTTTCTTGCAAGACTGATATCCTGAGAATGTCACTCGGATTACGCAAGTATACAAGCATAAAAGTGTGATACAAAAAGAGATAAGAGGTCCTAGGAGTGAGATACAACATCTGTTTAAGCTTATTGAGGATGCAGGCTATGTCTATTGGAGTAGAAAAAAGGATGACTCAGAAGTGGTGAGAGAGATATTTTGGGCACATCCTGATTCAGTTAAGTTGTTGAATATTTTTCCGATTGTGTTAGTTATGGATAGCACCTACAAGACAAACAAATATAGACAACCTTTTTTTGAAATTGTTGGCATGACATCAACTGAGTTGACTTTTGCTGTTGGATTTGCGTATATGGAGTCTGAGCAAACAGAGAATTTTTGCTGGGTATTGGAGAAATTAAAAGAGTTATTTGTGAAAAAAGACATGTGTCCACAAGTGATTTTGACAG
Organism: Lathyrus oleraceus; assembly: GCF_024323335.1. Lineage (NCBI taxonomy): Eukaryota > Viridiplantae > Streptophyta > Magnoliopsida > Fabales > Fabaceae > Lathyrus > Lathyrus oleraceus. Next base: position 151,246,597 of record NC_066585.1, read on the forward strand.
ATAGAGATCTTGTTTTGATGAAAGCAATTGAAATTGTGTTTCTCAGGTCGATTAATTTGCTATGTAGGTTTCACATTAACAAAAACGTTGGTGCCAAATGCAAACAACATGTGGTGAATGACCTGCAAAAGACGATAGACACATTATGGATGGAAGTTGTCTGGGCTAGTGATGAGGTTGAGTATGGTCAACGGTTGCATCAACTTGAGCAAGCATGTGTTGATTATAGTGGATTTATTAATTATGTGAAAGAAACATGGTTGACTCCACATAGGCATAGATTTGTTGGAGCATGGATTAATCGAGTGCTACATTTGGGTAACACAACGACTAAACGATACGTCTTATAATTTTGTATGTGTTATTTTTATATGTGATATTATTTCTATGTATTTTTTATGTGTTATTTTCAATATTTTTAGGGTTGAATCTGCTCATTGGAAGTTAAAGCAGATGTTAGGAAACAATATATGTGACATGGTCAAATGTTGGGAAGCCATGAATAACAACTTGAGGTTACAACTGGGAAACATTAGAGCTTCTTTTCAAAAGAGTTTTTACGAAGTTGAGCACGTGCACGTAAGTCCCTTTTATGGTTATTTGCGTGGTTTCGTATCTCGAGCTGCTTTGAGACGTATCGCTGAAGAGTTATTGAGAGTTGATTATGTTGGAACTAACAGGCAAATATGTGGTTGTACTCTTAGAACATCTTATGGGTTACCTTGTGCTTGTGAGTTAGGAAGATACACACTAGGTGGTATACCGATACCCATTGATGCTGTTCATGTTCATTGGAGGAAACTAACTATGGAAGTTGAGTTAGAGGTAGGTGAAGATGATGGATCAGAGGTGGATATGACTTCTGCAACGGATGAATTGTGGAGACGATTTAGGTCATTAGTTGTTATTGGGAAAAGGGCGTTAAAGAGTAGGGTATGTGAACTAGCATACCCAACAATGACTCCATTGTGTCAACCACCTGAGAAACTAAAAACCAAAGGAGGAGTGAAGAAGAAAGGGAAAAAAACCAGCAGAATATGATGTTTATAGGGACCCTTCGTATCATGAGTATGTTGATAAGGCATCTCAATCTTCACAAAGGCAATCTCAACCATCACAGACTTCGAAGAAGATAAAATTATCAAAGAATCAACCACAAATCAATCTTCAATTTCCTAATCATATTAGGTCATACATTGAAGATGTAGTTAATGTTGAATCAGATGGTAATTGTGGATTTAGAGTCATTGCATCATTGCATGGATATGGTGAGGATGCTTGGCCAATGGTTCGCAGAGAGTTGGGGTTGGAAATAATAGACAAGGATAAAATCAACTTTGTATGACAAGTTATTTTCTAATCGGTTGTCAGAAGTGAGAGAATCTTTTATGATAGAATCCTTTGGTTCACAGCCACCTGAAAAATGGTTGAGTCTACCAGATATGGGTTACTTGATAGCGAATCGCTATAATGTTGTACTTGTCTGTTTAGGAAATCCGTGCATGACTTTCTTTCCGATGACAAGTTCACATTCACCAAATGTCTCTATTTATTGCATTGGTTTTGTTAACCATAATCATTGGGTTCAGGTACGTATTTATATGCCTAAATATTTTAATTATTTCACTACATTATTTCAGTTAATATTTTATGTTATATGACTTAATATTTTAATTATTTTACTTTATCAGGTTAACATGAAAGAGGGGTTTCCATTGCCACCGGTCACATTAGATTGGAAGAAATTTCGTTCTCATACAGCAACTACTTGGATGTTAGGATTTGCAGGACGTATGCAACATTGGCAATTACTTACACCTGTATTAGCATGAATATGTACTCAAAACATAAATATGTAATAAAAACATGAATTTTATATTATGTCTATTATATTCAGTTCTAAAACTTAATACATAAATCAATGTGAGCGAGAAATATGCAAAGCTTCAAATAAATCAGCAAATTGTGGATCTTCCTCTTCGGCCTTAACCTGTCTCAGATAGCGATGAATCAATGTAGATACACGAACCCAATCATGATCAGATGGCCCATCGTCATATACAGGAACTGGTACCTCTGTAGGATCGTCATGATGGGAGGGACCAACCGTGGATGGGAAACACGATAATACCACTCCAGATAACCATCTTCTACATCAGATGGAGTGGTGGCCACAGTAGATGGACCGATCACAGCGATAACACTCTGATGGTAACTGATCCAATCAACATCAATATCCGTCGCCATCATACAATCTAGAGGTGGGGATGGAACATACTGCCTATACCCGAACTGACGTAAACATCTGTCAGGCAAGTATGAAACAACTGTTTCACCCCACTTCAAACAGCCCCTGTAAAGACATATCTCATCAAATACACGCCATGCTCTATGATCCTCAAATGGACGCCATATGACGTCGGCAGGTGTCAGCTCGTCCAAAATAGGTCGTAAATCATTAACCTTCAGGACTCCTTGCCTATACGACCATCTCATTGATCGGGGAAGACCACAGTTATCAGTAGGTTTCCAATTCTCCCCTCTTTTTCCAACAGTTGGAAAGCATTCGTGAATCCAACACTGTTACAAAATACAAACATAATAAATAAAATAAATTAAGTTAACATATTTTATAAAATGAATCCAACACTTAATAAACAAAATTAAATTATATACCTGTAGGAGAGTAAGATATCCACCGAGCTGTTTGCAACTGTACATGGACGCATCTCCAAGATATCTGTATAGGGTAACTAGTGCAGCTGCTCCCCAACTATATCCTGAACATCTATCCAAGTCCGTAAACAGGAGGAGGTATCGTGCCTCTACAAGTGTAAAGGTCTTATTGGCAAATATGGTGGAACCCACCAACATCAATAGATATGCTCTGGTCGCATATGCCCAGTTGGAAGCAGCTCTATGCTGTACGAATAAATCGTATAACCACTCCAACTTATAATACGACCCCCTGCAGCTACGAACATGTGACTGTGCCTGATCCTGTGACACTCCTAGGTAGTCAACAGCAAGTTCTATAGCTACCTCTTCCGTCACATCCTGAGGACTCCAGAAGGTACCCCTGATGGGCAAGTGAAGCAGACATGAGACATCATCTAAAGTAATGCTCATTTCACCAAACGGCATGTGAAATGAAGATGTCTCTAGATGCCATCTTTTCACAAATGCAGAGACAAGATTTGTGTCTATCTTGTTCAGACTGGTTCTCTGCAGTGAAGATAAACCAGATCTAGATACCCAATTCTCCATCTGTGGTGGAAGAGCCAATGGAACCTTAGAAGTCAACTTCAGTCCATGTCCAGCAACCTTCAACTCTTTCTTTGGACCTCTTTCCTAAAAACAATTAAAACACATATTAGAAAACACAATATAAAATATTCAACTATTATTCATTTTCAAATATATCATGTTTACTTACCTCACCGAACCATAAATGTCGAGCAACATGATGCTCGTACTTCACCAAAAGAGACGTATCGTACGACCCTCCTGGATATCCAGCCGGCTCAGCTGCAGATGAAGATGTACCCCGGTCTAACGTGCGGACTGGAATCCTACCATCTGCACCTCGTCTTCGAACCACTGCAAAAAAAAAAGTTAAAAAAAATAATTAAAAATTTTTAAAAATAAAAAATAAAAATAAAAAATACGTACCGGAATACTTCAAAGAAGAGTTCCGGTGAGTAAAAAAAATGACTTCCGGAACACTTTCTTAAAGAGTTCCGGTTTAGATAATCCAAACCGGAAGTCTTTAAGAAAGACTTCCGGTATACAACATACCAAACCAGAAGACTTTCTTAAAGACTTCTGGTACAGTGCCCCCTAAAGGCAACAAACCGGAACTCGTTAGACATGTGTTCCGGTATACATTTCATGAACCGGAAGACTTACTCTGAGTGTTCCGGTTTACAATGTCAAAAATTGAAATTTTTTGTTTTTCGGAACTCTTGAGACGAAAATGGTAAAAAAAATTAAAAATGGAAAATATACTCTATTTATATGAGGGTATTTTGGTCAAAAAAATTTAAATGTAGGGGTGTGGGTACAATTTGGGGTACGGGGTAAAGTTTTCACTAATTTATAATAACTTTATTAATACTTGATTGGTAAATTGTTTTAGAGTTTCTCTCTCCAAAGTATATTTCTTTGGATCTAATTAGATAACAAATATTAGTGTGTTGATTCTTTAGATTTATCTTGTTCATGTTAGTTTGTGATTTTCATACACTAGTAGATTGATTGTTGCTTGAGACAATTTAGGATTTTTTTTTTTAATATCCAGGTTTTTTAAAAAAATTTCAAAAAAAAAACATTTTTCAAAAAAATTACAAAATTGGGCAATTTTTGCCCTAATTTTGTACATAGGCGTCACCCTAGTTGGCGCCTACCCTTAAAGGGTAGGGCAAATTGCCACTAGGAGTGGCGCCTACACTCTATTTTTTTTTTTTTATAATTTTTTTTAATTTTTTTTAATTTATGAATTTAGATTTATTATAAATTATATAAATTTATATTAATACATATATATAAATAAAATTATTTACAAGATTAATAATATATATATATATATATATATATATATATATATATATATTAATTATATATATATTAATTAAATTTATAAGTAATTAATATTATTTATAAATTTTTGGGAAAATTAGGGTTAATCATGTTAAGGTTAATTTATCAAGTGCGACACTAATTAGGGTTAAGTAGATTGGTGTACAACCCAGATCTTTTCCTATAAATAAAGTGTTATTTCCTTGCATTTTCTTCACCACTGTTTCCTATCACTTTCTCTATCAAGTTGAGTTCATGGCATCCCCAAGACCGTCTTCATGGCAGCGAACATCATCAAGGCGCCCGGATCCTGAACAAGTAATCTTAAAAAGGGATGGGCATGTTATTTTCTCGCCTTTGAAACCCCCAATGGAGATGAAATTTTGGAACATCCGTTCGTTGGACCAACTAAAAAGGTCCTTGATGTCTTGGTTAGAGGGAGATTACCAACCTGGTGAAGTCATCAGAAGGATTCAGAGGCTTAGAACAAGGTTCTCATTTGAAACTGGAGAAACGATACGTTGGTGGGTTGAAGTTGAAAGCGACATTGATTGCATCCAAATGATGCATGGATCAGACGACATAGTGTTAACTGTTGTAATTTCTTAGATTTTAATGGTTGTTTGTCATGTTGTTGTTGTATTTGTTATTGTTCTAGTACTTGTTCTTGTTTTAGTACTTGTTTTTGTTCCAGTATTTGTTTTTGTTTTAGTAATTGGTGTTGTAATGTTAGATGTTTGTGTTTGTTGTTCAAGTGTCATCTTCTATTTGGAATAAAAAGTAAACTTTAATGATAAATAGCATTGGTACACAGATTTATGAATATGAAAACTAAGTTGTGGAACTAGATCCACGATATGGACATTTGTTCTTATTATACCCTAGTTGTCTACATATGCTACACTTCCTCTGCATTTTCTCTGCGACGTCCATTTCAGTTCTAATGCGCCTGCTATTTGGGCGACCACTTTTATTCCGCCGCATTGATTTGTTGTGCCAAACAATTTCCCCGTCATACTCTGGCCAATACGCCTCCAATGCTACCACCGGAAAGGGATTGTCGTATACATTGAGCAATGTTGCGACTTTGTAGATGGGAGACACTAGCGATAATGCATCGAAGTGGCTGTGTGAACACGCTGCAATGACATGGGAACAAGGCATACAATATGCCTGAAATTGACCACAGTCGCAAAAACGGCCATAATGCGGTTCACCACTGTGGAGATGCACCAAAGTGACCGTGTCAAGCTGCAATTCGGAATGCATCAAGAAATCCCAGGCCCCCCAATGTCTATGGAACCTTGGCATCTAAAAAAAGTCAGCCACCAGTGGTATGCCCAAAATTGGAAGGAATTTGCTAAGGAGTTTCGTAAAATGTGGAAAGACCGTGCCCACTATGTTCTACAATTTCCGGTGGCGCCCAACGAAATGAAGCCGACAAGGGAATATGTGGATTGGTATAGAGCAAATACAAATCCAGAAATGATTGTGTCTGACCCGTTCTATTTGGACGATCCCCGGATGCAACAACCATATTTCCAACAACAACAACCACCACAGTATTCCCAACAACAACAACCACCACCTTATTACCAACAACAACCACCACCACCATTTTACCAACAACAACCACCACCACCTTATTACCAACAACAACCACCACCACCATATTACCAACAACAACCACCACAACACATGTCCACCCCCCAACCAAATCAACAATACATACCACAAACTCAACCCCAATACCATGAAGACTACCAACAACAAACTCAACATTCCCACCACCATCAACAGTCCCAACACCTACCACAATATCAATCCCCCCACTTCCACCAATCCCAACACTTCCATCACGACAATGTCCCGAGCTCTTCCAGTCCTCCACCTAGCCCCGACACGGGTATACAAGAGGACTACCAACAGGACTACTACACACCACAACAAACATTGTACTTTGGCCAACCCGATTCAACCCTAAACTACCAAAGACCACAATTCGAGGGCGCACCCAGCAGTAGTCAGTTTGTCCCACCGAGACAAAGCTTTGAGGGCGCAGAGGGGACCCGTCTTTCCTACAGCACTGAAGGGACTTCGACCCAACCACAACGGCAAACGGCAAGGGGACGCGTTAGGGCAAGGGGTGGTAATAGGGAAGCATCACCACCACGTGAACCGTCTAGGCGAGTAATTAGACCTCCCCCGTGCGGATCGTACCAGGGACCGCATCATATGTGATTAATCATATCTTTGTAATATTTGTCTTGTCTATTATTTAAATAAAATATTTTCTGTTTATTATCTTTATATCTTTATCTTTATCTTTAAAGATATGTCTATCATATTTATATATATATATATATATATATATATATATATATATATATATATATATATTATATATATATATATATATATATATATATATATATATATATATATATATATTAATTTACATGTGTATAAATATTTATTTACACGTATATAAATTAATTTTTTCCAAAAATTTACAAATAATATTAATTACTTATAAATTAAATATAATATATATATATATAAATTAATATATATATAAATTAATATATATATATATATATATATATATATATATATATATATATATCTTGTAAATAATTTTATTTATATATATGTGTTAATATAAATTAATATAATTAATAAAAAATATAAATTTATAAATTAAAAAAAATTAAAAAAAAAATATAACATATAAAAAAAAAATAGGGAATGGGTGTAGGCGCCACTCCTAGTGGCGACTTGCCCTACCCATTAAGGGTAGGCGCCAACTAGGATAGCGCCTAGGTGTAAATTTTGGCCAAAAATGGCCATTTGTGTAATTATTTTGAAAAATGGTGTATTTTTAAATTTTTTTTTAAATTTTTGAATATTTAAAAAAAAAATTCGACAATTTAGTATAGGTTATTATTGTTATTTTTCTCACACTTCATAGTTCTCAGTGTTTAATCCTCGAGCATTTATTTTTAAAAAAACATATGAATCTCTTAGTTTTTAAGAAAATATTCCTCTTTTTGGACTTTAGAGATATTTTAAAATAATGTAAATGACCTCAGGTTACAATAAGCGAGTTCATGGTATTTAGGATTCAATAATCTTTGTCTTAAATTTGATAACATTGTGAAGGGAAAAAGATTGTTTCAATAATTTATGGTTGACTGCTATACTATGTTATATGCACATCGTCTCTCATTCAGAAAATAAATAATCAAGAATTATATATGTATTTTTAATGGATTACAAGAAAATGATGTTGAAAGTGGATATATAAATCCTTCTATGGTAGGAAAATATGTCATATTTAAAGATTCTTTTACAAGATCACCAAGATATATGTTTAATAATTGTCAATATGTGATGGCAATATGTAAGAGACTCCAGTATCTTGATATGTTCATTAAATCACATGGAACACAAATTGGAGTGACTCTGTTACACCAATGAGCCTTATAGCATCAGGAAAACATTGTTGTTTATATCGTTTTCAAAATGAAATTCGATGAAAGGATGTCGGATTCTAAAAAGAAAGATTTTTTTTTGAAAGGGTCATTTCAAACAAGTTTACAAATTTCTCAATCTTCTTAAAACAATTTGTAAGATAGTTTAATTATTTATGTCACATATTCTTTATTCCTATTTATTCCCGATTTGATTTTTTTAAACCCTGGTTACGAAAAGAAAACAATCATTTTCTCTATTTCATCATAGTTTTCTTGGCACCCAATACTCTTTGACGATAGGTAGTACGACTGTGCACCGTGGCTGCAATGGTGAAGGTAGAGAGTTGAAGAGGTATAATCGCAACTTGTAGCACAAAAAGGAGGATGAAGTAGAGATGTGAAGAAAGATATAACTAATAAATGAATGATAAAAAAGAGTCATCACAAAAACCATAATAAGAGCATCCACATGCAAAGAACCCACATTGGCTCTTTAAATGGACCATACTAACATATTTATATTAATTTACACTTTCTAATAATTTAAACAACTTATTTATATTTTCTAAATATTCATACAACTTATTAAAAATTCTAAAATGGGTCCCACCAATCACATAATATATCTTATATTACAAATGAATTGGATTTTATATTATTTTTTAATTATACAAAATTAAAAGGAACATTGTTGTGCATAGAAGCATTTTTTATAAAAAAGCATTATTTAAGTTTGAAATGCCCCACAACGTTAAAAATAAAAGCATTATATAAATTTGAAATGTCACACAACTCTAAAAATAAAAGCATTGGTTTTTGTGTAGACACTGTATATATCAGACGACGATGTGTATGCTCTAAAGTCAGATCACTAAACACAATATCACAGTTGTACATTACTGTGACTATTAGTTAATATTTATAATAATATTAATAATGAACAACAATTGAGACTTTAAGCGCACCGTATAAAAAAACATAAAAGTATTATAAGTTTTGATTTTACAAAACGGGTTGATGTTGTAAATATGTTTTATTTGAAGATACTTAAACCTCAAAAACATGATCAACAATAATTGGCTTTAAATACTAATACTGATTTATGCATAATAAATTATAGTACCAACCTCTAGGGTCCATGATGGGTGGTATTTGGGTTGTTATCTTATAAATTGGTAGTCTATGTCTCTTCATTTGTTTGAGATTTGTCTTGTGAGAACCTCAAATAATAAAGCACGAGATCAGAAAAAGGAAGACTCGGTCTAATACTTTGATCTTTAAGAAGAAATGATTATTATGGATTTAACAAGGAAGTGTGTTATTATATCATGTAATACTTATTCTAGTTTAATATGTGATATTATAGCATATATTATATGATCTAGAACAGTTTTCAACTGTTTTGATTTTTTTAATGATTTTATAAAATATATATTTTTCATTTCATTGATCTAGAGAAAATAAAAATACCAAACATTAGGGTTATTAATATAAAACCATGAAAACTTTAGGCTTCATGTTAAATTTAAGATTTACAATTTTGGGCAAAATGATCGGGGATTTTACTATCAAATGATTTAGAATTCGTTCGCAAATCCTTCAGGCCATGGGTCAACTTTCATAGGTTGAAGATGATATTGTAGTCATTTACAAATTCCACTCTCAAGATCAAGAGAGTGAGAGACCGTAGATAGTCTGACTTTAATTTCATTTTTTGTGTTGTTCTCACAATTAATTTTTTTTTCTATATATTTTTTGGAAGAAAAACAATTTCATTTCATGTATAATTTATATCATTATTTCATGTTAATATGGTTACTTAATCAGTTATATAATATTTATAATTGTTAAGAGTATTTTGGATAAATGAAATATAATATTTTTTATTAATCACTAACATTCACTCTTCCCGATTAACAATGCATGGTTAATCGGGAAGAGTGAGTTTCATGATATGTTAGGCTCCCGACCAGTATGGTATCAGAGCCTCGTTAAGAAGAAGGGGTGCATATGGTGTGAATATTAGTAAAGAAAGTAAGTAAGGGAGAAAATCACTTACACATGGAAACACCTGAACCAAACACTCAACCTATTACTACTACTTCTTCTTTATCGCTCCCTAAACTCTGTAAAAAGATAAATTCTCATAAAATAGAAAACCTTATTGAATACTCTCATGTTCCAGAAGATGCTCAAATTTCCGAAACAATACCTCCTCTATTAAGCCCGTACAACATCTTCAAAAGACAAAGAAGTGTTACCAGATCCATCTGAGATCTTATCTCTACGAACTGCCCTCATATGAAAGAATATGTCCAGTCGTCTAGACTAGACCAATGTAGCTTAAGAGCTACGAACCAGGAGCAGTACGTAGATTTGGAGATTCCCCAGTATCTCATAAATCACTGGAAGACTGAAGGATATACAACCTTACACTTTGGGGCTGTCAGGCTCATTCTTTCCCTACACGGAAGGAAGAACCAACCTGTCTTTTGCAAAATAGCTCTATTGGACTCGAGCTACCTCCACTATGAAAACGTTGTGATAGGAACTGTTCTCACCATGCTGCATGCAGGGAGTGTCGTCCTCACCATTTTTCCTAATTATAACGTGAGTCTCAATGATAATACTTTATCCACGAGACTAAACGTACAGGTTCAAATAACTGGAACTGACCAAGTACCAGAAGCTATATCAGCTACTCTCCATCACCAGATAATATACCGCTTACAGAATCACTCGATAGATCTCCCTCTCTCAGGTTGCTCTTCTGATTCACTATTGGTTGTCACCAATAGAGAAGAAGACATACCCTCTATAGTCCAAATTCCGAGAAGAATTACAAGGGAAGAGTTAACTCAACTAATTCCCCTTGAATGGATAACCAACTACGAGAGACTTCATGTTGATAGAAGACCTATCCAATCCCAAGAGGCTACTTTCAGAAGATCTATTGACAAGACGGTCAAGACGATTTTCAAAAAGCCAGACGAAGGGTCGACCTCAATGTCTCCAATCTTCCAGACAATGATGATCCAACCAGTTTTAAAAGAAGACTGGTGTCCTGTCCATGCTGTTACAACAGAAGGAAAATCCATCTACACTGATAAAATAGATGGCCACTTCATCTGGGATGTTGATCCTACAAGATGTGACCCAAATTGTGACTGCTGGATGCACGACAATGATATTGATCGAGATATCATTCTTCCCAAAACAAATAAAAAAGGGAGGTGTAAACCCTCTCCACCTCCTCAAAGAAGATTTGATCCAGACAATGGTCCATGGGTAGGAATCCATGGGAAAAAGAAACCTCTCTCTATCTATGAGGAAGGACTCAAAATTCTCAGGAAAGAAGGATTGTTACCACCTGATGATCCAACTCTTGTTACATGGTCACCAACAGACCATTGTAAGTCACTACATCCTCCAACTGTTGTCCAACCAATTCCTTGTTTTATGTACTCAGCTGCAACTCCAGAGTACGAGCGACAATTTCCTTCCTTGGAAAGGAAAATGGATCCAATCACAGGCAGAACATCTAAACCCTTCATTCACCCCAGTGAAGTCCAGCCCGATGGGAAACTTAAGCCTTTAACTCAAGCTGAAGAAGTGCTAAACTGGCAATCTGAAAACATGGTTTCTCAAAATGAAATTCTCCAAAGCCTTGACAAAAGGGTGGATAAGATTGCTGAGAAAATTGATGAGATAGATGACAATCTCAAGGTTTTATCCCAAAAAATGAAGAAGCACTACAGGAGCTTAAAAGCCCAAGTATCTCAGTTGGATCGTGATTTGCGGCAGATGTTAGAAGAGAGAACTTTTGGCAAAACTTTTGACCAAAAGGAAAGAGAGATCAGAAATTTACAAGGCCAGGTAAAAGAGATAGATGATTTCTTAAGAGCCTCTCATGAAAGAAAGCCCAAGCCTATTTAAAACTCTTTCTTTGACCCTCCTGCTTTTCCTACATACTTCAAACAACTAGAAAGGCCTTCTCCTTTCTACCCTACCTATGTTTCATCACCACCAGATCAGGTTAGATACATACCTACAGCTTATAGGCCAAAATCTACTAGAACTTCAACTCCCTCGACCTCCAAGACAAAAGGAAAAGCTTCCTGCCTAAGCGCCTCATCCTCAGACTCTCAGGATATCCCTGAAACACCTCCTCCAAAAATCCAAAAAGAAGAAGAAACTCTAGATAAAGGTTTCCAAGCCATGGCGATCACTAGAAAGTACGATTCTTCCCAGGAAAATCACCACCTTGCTGAAACATCGACACACAAGGAAGATGAGTCCTCAACAAATAGTGACAATAACTCTGATAAGGAAATATCTACTAATGAAACACCAGGATCTGTTTCCTCAAAATCAGAATCTGAAGACAACTATATCCCAAGACTCTTCATGGCAAATATAAAAGAGGAAGATTCCTTTTTTGAAGAAGAGTCCCCTGAAGAAACTCTGATCCCTGAAAGGATTAAACCAAATGGCGGTCCTTGGTTCACCTTTGATGATATTCCACCCATTCGCTGGAGAAAAATACTACTTGAATTTGGAGCTTGGCTTGACACCCAGATGATGAAAACAAGTGCAAATAGCTATAAGATCATTGAAGAATTTTGCTGTAGGATGACGGGCACGATGAAAGAATGGTATCACAATCTTGGAACCTTCAAACAAGATGAGTTACACCGGTTAGAAACTACAGCTAATATTCTTGGTGTGCTTCATCGTGAATTTATCGGTGATATGGAGATGTTTGATAGGAAAAACAGACAAGAATTCTTTGATATGGAGTGTTATTCCCTTAAAACAAAGGATCTCGACAGACACTATCACAGGATGGCACAGAGGTATTATGTCCTTAATGGATACAATGACCCTAGTCTCAAGAATACCTATGTCTCCTCTCTACCACAAGAACTCCAGCCAGAAATCCATAGAATGTTAGCCACAACTCAAAGAGATATCAAAACCATGAGTCTTGGACAAATTCACCAGGTGACAATAGAAGCACTTGAAAAGCTTTGCAGTTTTCATCACCAATTTTCAGAAGTTATAGAACAAAAGTCAAAATTCACCCATGCGTGTAGAAAACCCTACCTGGAGATTAAGTGTAAAGATAAAAGGTGTAGCTGTGCAACAAAAAAGAAACACCATCGACAAAAATACACCAAATCTCATAGGACCTTCAAGGGAAAGAAAAGGAAGAATATGAAGTTCTTCAGAAGAAAACCTTTCAGAGGAAAAGGGAAAAATGAGAGATGCTTTATTTGTGGGAAGAAGGGACATTTCTCTAAAGAATGTCCTAATAATACTCATAAAGCCGCAAAACTGATCAACTCTCTTCAACCTTTAGAAGGAGACTTAGAATCGTTGTATTCTGAGCAAAGCTCTGCTGACGAAGAAACAATTTTTGCCCTCCAAGACTCTTCACCTGATGAAGCATCATCTTCGGAGTTGGAAGATGGCAGATATCTCCCTGTTTACTCCTTCAAAGAGATAGGAAGTTCTCTTCCTACTCCACCTCTCCCTTGTGTTGAAGCTCATGTCCTCGCGACGAAGTTTTCACGTCCAAAGAAAGTTATAGCTTATATGGACACTGGGGCCCAGATTACAATGATGAACCCTAGCATTCTCCCAGCCGAATCGTGGGTAACACATGCTGCATACTTTGTAGAAGCAGATGGGAAGGTTTTTAAGACAAATCTAATGACCAAGGAGAAAATAGGAATTAAATTCTTCCCCGACTGTATCGTATGGACCAGGGTCATTGGCAGCAACCTTCCAAACAAAGATATTGTAGTAGGAATGGATGTCTATTCAGCAGCAAGCAGACTTTAAATTCTCCCCAGGAATCAAGTTCAAAAGAGAATTCAAGCCTTATTTCGGAATATTGAAACTATATTCCTTGTCTAAGATCCCTGTTGGTTATGAAGAAATCAAGTCCAACCTACTCAAACTCTGCGCAGACAGCCATGAAGAATTCCGCCATCCGAAACCCCTATGGAAAAATAAGGACTTTTTTGTTCAACTTCCTTTTAAGCTAAATGAGGATATTTAATCCAACCAAGGCCACTCATCCAGGAATGAGTCCATCAGATTATTCATTGGCGAGGGAGGAATGCCACCAGTTGCTCAAGCAAGGTCTGATAGAGCCCACCAAATCAGAATGGGCTTGTCAAGCATTTTATGTGGAGAAAAGATCTGAAAAGTTAAGAGGGAAAAAGAGGCTAGTAATTGATTACAAGCCTCTAAATTATTTTCTCAAAGATGATAAATTTCCCATTCCAAAGGTCTCGTCCTTAAATGTTTTCATCAAAGATGCCCAAATCTATTCTAAGTTTGATCTTAAGTCAGGATTTTGGCAATTGGGTATCAACCCAGAGGATCGTTACAAAATAGCATTTTGCATTCCTAACGCCCAGTACCAATGGACTGTGTTACCATTTGGGCTTAAAGTTGCTCCGTCACTCTTTCAAAAGGCCATGACAAGAATTTTTGAACCCATTCTCAATAGTATCCTCATCTACATTGATGATGTGCTATTGTTCTCAAAAGATGAAAAGACCCATAAACAATTATTGGGCCAATTCCTTCAAATAGCCCAACAACATGGAATAATGCTCTCTGAAAGGAAAAGTCAATTGGGCCAAACAGAGATTGATTTTTTAGGGATGCATTTCTCCCAAGGGAAATATCAGCCTCAACCTCATATTGCCCTAGAACTGTTAAACTTTCCTGATGAAAATCTCACTGTCAAACAAATCCAACAATTTCTTGGTATAATTAATTATATCAGAGATTTCCTTCCAAGATTGGCGAAATACACAAGCCCTCTATCACAAATGTTAAAGAAAAACCCCCCACCGTGGGGAATAATGCAAACTGAAGCAGTAAAGGCCTTGAAGAAGATCGCACAAACTCCACCTGCCCTAAAAATACCTGGAAATGGGAAAAGAATCCTGCAGACCGATGCTAGTGATCAGTATTGGGGAGCAGTTTTGATAGAGGAACTTGAAGGGAAAAGATATTATTGTGGTCATGCCAGCGGCCAATTTAAAGAAGCAGAAAAACATTATCACACCACTTACAAAGAAGCTCTTGCCGTAAAAATGGGAATTCAAAAGTTTGACTTCCACCTGAGAGGCTACCAGTTTGAAGTACAGATGGATAATTCATCTTTTCCCAAGATCCTTGAATTCAAAAATAAGATGCCACCCGATCCTCAAACCCTCCGCCTCAAAGATTGGTTTTCCAGATATGATTTCTCGGTAAAACACATCAAAGGAACCCAAAATGTGATTCCGGATCTACTATCCCGACCTATGAAACCTGTCCAGATCATCACAGCCAAACACATTTTCCCTTTGATTCTTATGGTTAGACCACTACCAGTTCATGCATCCACACCCAGAAATCTTCCTCCAGGAATAACAGTCTCCTCTTCACCATCTCAGCTCAAACAGTATGCCAGGAACAATCTCTTTTATTATATGACAAAAATCATAAGGAATAAACTCCCGGATCATACTCCTTATTTCCCTGACACACCTTTCCTCCTACCAATTTTAATAAACCCAAATGTCAAATTCACAAAAAACCATTTATGGTATGTCTGGTGTGCCACAATATTATATTTTATGCATGTTCTTATTCCTACCGAAGCCATGTATCAACACCTGATGAATCCCGAAAATCACAAGTCCTTAATTTGGACTACTCTTGAATGGTATTCTCCATTACAATGGTGGAGGAATCAATTAAAACCAGTCATAGACGAGGTCAAAGAGAGAGGATTAGCCTTAGAAGCTATTAACAAGCTCAAGTCTGTTTTCTTTCTACACAGGCCTTATCAGACAGATCCCAAAACAAAGTTACTTACTTGCAAGAGTTATGTTCACTTATGGGAAACAATTGATGATTATCCTCCCAGTCTAAAAATCATAAGGGAATTAATGGGATATGTCAACTGCATTAATCTTTATGACCTAAAGAACCTTGATGATAGTACAACTTGTATAAGTCATGGAAAATTTAGAAGACAGAAGTTGGAGAAAGCTCAACTCAAGCCATACAATAGAATCCAGATTCTCCAATGGAAGCTGAATTCTCAGAAGGACAAGTGGAAGAAGTTAATATAAAATTGATGAATCACACTTACATGATGGATGACATCTGGCAACATGAGTCATCACGTTATGGAGATTGCTTTTTTGATGAGAACTTATCCGATCAGAACATGTCCCCATCACATGAACCCATTTTCAAAGACTAGGTGACAAGTGTCCCTTATGGGCCATTAGCATGCTTATGAATAGTATTTTCTCGTCTTTTTGTGTAAAAATAATTCCATTATGTATGCTTTAGAGATAAGGGTGTCGGACTTTTGGAAAAGACATTTCTATAATGTCATGCTTGTAATAGTATTGCTTTTGTCTTTTATGCTCCTCCTTCCCTATAAAAGGAGGGCTCTTGTAAGCTATTTGGAGCAAGCAATCAAAAATAAAAACTCTTTGTGTGTTCAAGAATAACTATGTTCTAAATATCCTTTCTTTCTCCCTAAAAGCTTTAGTTACTATATTCATATCATAATCCCCCACATAGATGCAAGTATGCTCTACACCTGCCTCAACTGAGGATCTTGTGTATCAGAAAACATCTGACCTTCGATCCATACTACGGTCCTCACTATTATGGAATATTAGTTTTAATTGATAGTCTGTGTTATGCCTAGGGTTGACTGTTTGATGACGATTCAGTTGAGACTGAGTTTCATGATATGTGAGGCTCCCAGCCAGTATGGTATCAGAGCCCCGTTAAGAATAAGGGGTGCATATGGTGTGAATATTAGTAAAGAAAGTAAGTAAGGGAGAAAACCACTTACACATGGAAACACCTGAACCAAACAATTTCATTTTATGTGCTTTCATTACATTATTTAACAACATTGTATGAAATAAAACATATGATGAATGTGAATTGAAATGATATTGACCAATTTAGATGAATGTAAATAATGCATATATGTCTTGTTTTGACAAGAGACAATGATTCTTATGCAAGAGAATTTCATGTGTTGGTATAAGCCGTTACCAATAAAGTGAAACCGCTTATATTAATTTATGAAATTTTCTTTGTAGTTTGAATAAGATTTTTACTTGTAATATGTAATTTCCTGCCTAAAGGTGGTTATTATGTGCTATAATTAAAAATTGATTTCAAATGAAATTATTCGAGACTACATTGAACGAAGAGATAAAATCAGATGAAATTGTTTTCTTTACCTAAAGGTGATTGTACTATTATATTGGTCTTGTTACGAATAACTGTTTATTTTGAGCTATATCTTGTCTTGTGATATATTTTAATGCATTAATGTTTTATATCTATACTGAATTTCTTAGTAAATAATTATTATGCTTCCATCAAAATGTTGAATAAATCAAACTATAAGAAACATAAGCAAGATGTGAACTTTTCTCTAGGAATTGTCTATTTAGATCTGACATTGTAAAAGGATAGAAATGTGATCAATGTAGAGAGCACGAATAAACAAAAAGAGTGGTTAGCTAAGTGAGGGAGAGGAAATAAGAAACATGTTGAATTAGATTGGTATCAAGAGAACCATAACTGGACATTTTCTTAGTGGTTTGCTTGAGGGACATACTAGTAAGAAATTTATTGCCTCTATCTAATATAGTTTTACGGTATCGGATAATGACGAGTTTAGATGTTTATTGAAAGAGTTAATGGACATAAAATATGACAATGTTAAGGGTGTTAGAGATTTTATCCTGAAAATTGTTCATAGTCAAACCAAGTTGAAAACCCATAAGATTGACTTTAATGATAAGTTCATAGTAGGACATGCCCTTAATTGCTTACCTGTTGGTTTCATTCAAATCAATTCGGCCTATAGCAACATTAGGAGAGATTGGAGTGTGAATGACCTTACTACCAAAAGTTTTGTTGAGGAAGAGAAACTTAAGAATAAAATGGTGTAATAGCCTTACTATTTGTCCATGCCAAACCTCGTTTTGGAAAGAGCAATTGGGAAAACAAAAACTCTTGAAATGCTTCTCACAAATATCAAAATTTCAAGAAATAGGCATATGTCAACACCATTTTGTAGGAGACCCTAAGTCAAATGCTTTTAAGAGAGTTAATTAGTGACTTTGGTGTAAGGAGAAAGGACATAAGAAACCTGATTATCCAAAGTTAAAAACTTGGATAGATAACAAGCAAACGTATATAGGGGTTTAGAAACATAAGGGAGCCTAGTCCAAGGGAAAGTAAGCTGGGGGTAGGAAATGATCTAGCAGTAGCTCTGGAGCCAGTCGGAGATGTCAGCATAGTTTTAAAATCTGGTTTTGGACTTGTTTTAAAAAATACCTCTTATATACCTTCCTTTAGGAGAAATCTTATTCATATTTATATGAACTTGCTTTTAGTTTTTATTTAGGTAGTAGGAAAATAAGTATGACATTGAACTCTTAAGTTGTTAGTAATGGATTCTTTTTTATGGTTTATGTAAGTTGTATTTTACTTCTAATAACCTTATTTCATCCTTTATTGTTAAATAATCTTTTAATAAAAGGAGAAATATTGAGGAAAAAATCTATTACTTTTGACATAAGCGCTTGGGTGATATATCTAAGGGAAGGGTTAAGAGATTAACCAAAGAAAATATTTCACCTTCATTAAGGTTGATGATCTAGGCACTTGTGTGGATTGAATTAGGGACAAATTTACTAAAATTAGTCAAAAAGTTGCAACAAGAAGTTCTAAACTCTTATAAATTTCTCATACTAATATTAGTGGGCCACTGACCCCTATAATTTGTGATAATAAATTTTTTATTACATTTATTCATGACTTTTTCTGATATGGTTTTCTTTATTTGATTAAAGATAAATCTGAATCTCTTGATAAATTAAAAAAAAATAAAACCGAAGTAGAGAAATAATTGAGAAAAGTGATCAAGACTGTAAGGTCTGACTGTGGTGGAGAATATTATGATAAATATGGGGACAACATATGGAACCATTTGCTTTATACTTGCATGTGTAGCTGGAAGTTGTAATATTATGGGAATTCTTTATTAAGATGGTGTAACTGAAAGAAGTAATAAGACACTTAAATATATGGTGAGAAGCATGATAAGTGAGTGTAACTTACTAGAATATTTGTTGGGTGAAGCCTTAAAAATAGCCCTTTTAGTTCAAAACAAAGTCCATAGTAAATGTATTCACAAAACTCCTTTGCAAATGAATTAAACTATAATCCTTTGCAAAAGAAGTTAGACCCAAGAAAAATTGTTGCTTTGGATATTCGGCTGTGCTAAAAGGTACCAATATTTCTGTTCTGAAGGAGGTGTGAGATTTGTGGAGACTATAAATGCAAATATTTTGGAGTTTGATGTGGTTGATCCTAGTGTTCCATCAAATGAATTTAACATATCACCATCACTAACTGTTAGTTTGTCTTTATAAGTTATTTCATCAGAAAAGAAATATTCACGTTGAGAATGTATATACTCTTGATAATGATGTTGGTATTAGCGCTTCTATTATAAATTATGTACAATAACATATTAAGACAATTAAAGTTGTTCCTTTGAGAAGGTCTACTAGACAGGGGAAGCCTACTATCATGGATACATTTATGGTTTATCCCGATGAGGATGCATTTCATATAGGAGACGTTGTTGATCCAAAAGGATATCATGAAACATTGACTTATCCTCAATCTAAGAAATGGAGGTATGCTATGAATGAAGAAATGCAGTCTATGTCATGAAATAATGTTTGTGATCTTGTTAAGTTACCTTGAAATTGCATGAAAATTGGTTGTGTGTGGAGTTTCAAGACAGAGAAAGGTGTTGATGGTAACATTGAAAAGTTTAAGGCTAAAATAGTAGCAAAAGTTTTCACACAAAACGAGGGTATTGAATTTAATAAAACATTTCACCGGTATCTACAAAGGATTCTTTTCGAATTCTTATGGAACTTGCGGCTCATTATGATTTTGAATTATATCAAATGGATGTGAAGACAATATTTCTAAATGGTGATTAGAACGATGAAGTATATATGCAACAATTTGAAGGTTTTCATATTAGTAATGATGAGAATTTGGTTTGTGAGTTAAAGAGATCAATTTATGGTTTGTAACAAGATTCTAGACAATGGTATCTAAAATTTGACGAAGTGGTCACATCTTTAGGATTCGAAGAGAATAAATTTGATTAGTTCATACACCTCAATGTCAGTGGGAGCAAGTATATATTCCTTATATTATGTGTCAATGGTATATTGTTGACTTCTAATGATCTTGATATATTGTGTGAGACAAAACGAACATTAACAAGATTTTTTGACATAACGGATATTTGTGAGGTTACATTTTATTGGGATTTAAGATTCATAGAGATAGGTTTCATCACACACTAGGGTTATCTCAAAATGCTTACATTAATATATTCTTATAGAGGTTTAATATGGAAAATTGAAAACCATGTACAATTTTTATTATTAAAGGTGTAAACTTCAGTAATGACCAATGTCCAAAGAATAAGGTTGACCAAGCATAAATGGACAATATACCTTTTGTGAGTACCTTGGGAAGTATCATGTATGCTCAAGTTTGTCCTAGACCAAACATCACCTTCATGGTTAGTGTCCTAGGTAGATACCACTCAAATATTGGGAATGATCATTAGATGTCTTTCAAGAAGGTGATGAGGTACTTACAAGGGACCAAAGAGTATATGCTAACATGTAGAAGATTCAACAACTTGGAAATCGAAGGGTACATATATCCAGATCTTGATGGGTGCCCTGATGATAGGAAGTCAGCTTTTGTATACATCTTTATGTTGGTCGGAGCTACAATATTCTGGATGAGTAAGAAACAAAGGCTTGTTTCATCTTACATTATGCATGAAAAGTTCATTGCTTGTTTTTTTGCCATTATTCATGATGCATGGTTGAGGAATCTAATGATAAGACTTCATATTATTGATTCCATTGACAAGATGATGAGCATCTTTTGTGATAATAACATTGTAACTTGTCACACAAAGAACAACAAACATCTATTAGATCAAAGCACTTGGAATTAAAGTATTTGACAGACTGGGATATTATTAAAGACGGTGCTATAGTGGTTGAGCACATTGATATAAATTTTATGTTGGATGATCCCTTAACCAAGGGACTCAAGCCCTTTGTTTTCAAGAGTCGCATTAAAAATATGAGAATTATGAGTTCTTTTAATGTGTTTGGTTAATGGGAGTTTAAAATTTTATGTTGTTTTTTCTATTATGTTGAGTTTATATTTCACTTATTACATTTGATATATTAGTGTGAACTTTTGTTTGACCTTATTATTGTTGGTGAGGTCCTGTATGTTAAACCCGAGATTTATTTTGCTCCCTTAACTTAAAAAATATCCATATTGGTATCTTAACTTTTCAAAACGTATAATGTTAGTCCTAATTAGTGAGAGAAAAACTAAAAAACTGGTTGCTAAATTCATTGTTAATTAGACTAAATGAATAACATGGAACATTTTAAAAAGTTAAGGGACTAATGTGGGCCTTTTTTTTAAGTTAAGGGATCAAAATTAATCTCATGGTTAACATAAGGGACCAAAAAAGATATTAAACTTAAATTTTATAAAATTTATATAAACATGTACATATATCAAATGTGAAATTAGAGTTTAGTGTTGTTGGGATCATTTTGCCATTGATCAACACTATTTTGAAGTTGAGGCTTTATGGTATCTTATCATGTGATTTCTCTAGATTTTTGGAATTTTAGAAAGATTGAGGACTAACAAAGGAAATGATAGTATAGTTGTTGGACACGATGACATGTCATTTGATTTTGCTACACTATACACAAATGACTAGTAGACGGGGTTAATGGTATATTTAACCATGGAAGGTGTTGTATCAATAAGGATATAACTACTGTCATGATTCAATATCATTTAACTCTCGTAGGATGAAGTCTTAATTGAGTGTTGCATCTTGAGATCATTTGATTAGTGTTCGGCCAAACTATGAAATGTGTTATTAACCCGAGAGTCATTTTCAAAATGTTTTCTTTAATAATAAAAAAATACACAATTGATTTTATCCAAGTGGGAGAATGTTATCAGAAATATTTTGTGGGCTACAATGAAATACGTTTATCTTATAAATAGATAGGTTAGATCTCATTTGCCGTCAGAATGAAATACGTTTGTTTGAGGTTTTTCAAATTAAGAATCCTGAATACTAAAGTACTGATGAGACAAAGGAATAATCGGCCTAATACTTTGATCATTCTGAAGATTTTATTATCGTGGCTTCAACAATTAAGTGTGTTTTAGTATTAAATAATATTGATTATAATTTAACAAGAAATACACTATCAAATGAATTAATCCTTTAACCCTTAAATCTTTTATGAACCTAAGAACTTATCATTATAAACTTAGTTCAACATTGTGATTTGTTTGTTTTTGTTAAATTTTTAATACTAATTTTATCTATATAATTATAGATAAATATGTTTTTCACTATTAATTGAATCTTATGATTTATGTTACAATTCTCGAATTACTATCTTTCAACTCTCTCTTGATCTCCTCACACGAATTATAAAAATTAGCTTAAAATCTCTATCTTTTGATGAGGTAAGGACATATAAATATTGAATATTGTAACAATCCAAATATTACCAAACATTTGTTTAAATGTGTCAACAAAGATATGATGCGGAAATATTAAGATTATGAATGGTTTCAGTATTTTACAATAATCACCGTTAATTGATGAAATTAGACATTATTATGATTATATATATTTGTCTCTATGTGAAATACAATAAAAATGTGTTGAAATCCTCATTATAGTAAAAACTCACAATTTAAAAACATGATCAAATAAATGACTATTTAGCTTTAAGTTGAAAACAAAATCAGTTTTATGGTGAAAATGGATTATTAAGTTATAGACACATGTGTGAGTGTATATTTATACGTAGAGTAGATAGAAGGATGCTAGACCTAAACGTAACACTCATGTTAAAACAATTTAAAAAAATTTAATAAATTCTCCAATAAAATTAATATTAAAATATGATAGAATTTCAAAACTCATAGATAAAATGTTTTTATTGTAGAAGAAAATTAAATTTATATTAAAATAAAAATTAAAGTAATTTCTAATATGAATACCAAATAGTGACCAAACAAGGAGACTAGATCAAATACTAGCTCTTGAATATAAAATACTAAACTGAAAATTAACGAGATCATGAGAAACTTTATTCAATCATATATTGTGTTAACTATGCCTTATCTAATTCACATTATAACATTACATTTAGAAATAACAAAACAATAAATATTCGGAGATTATTTAAAAATATATGAAAATTTTACTAGTTAAAGAAAATGAAACAACTAAATTTTTTTATAATTAAATCTAAGATATTAGAATTAAAAAAAGAACTCAAATAATAAAATCATATGTAAATTTGTGAACATGAGATAATCGAAAAAGTGATATTAATTAATTATCAAATCAAATAAAAGATCTAACAACATCTATGACAAACAGAATATGAATAACATAAAAAAAAGAAATTTCAAACACTTTTACTAACCACCGCAACTCCATTTTCTTTAACAAGTATTCTTCCTATTCTTTTACAAACCTCAATTTAATACAATTTCATAGGATCAAAACATACAATGATTTTGATTTACCATTCTTTGTATATGTTCTATTGACCTCTCGTCGAATTATTAATTTACCATCTTTAAGTTGGATTAATGAGTTAAGCTACAACTTTGATGCAACATGAGTCTCATTGCTTGAAAATCAAATGTTGCAAATATCATTGAAGATGACTTGTATTTCTTCAACACTTAACATTGTATTTTTATTGATTATTTATAGTCATGAATTGATCCATATATATAAGGTGGGTTGTGAGAAAAAAGAGTTACAAAATATTTGGGTAGAAGTATTTATTTAGAGACATAAAGCTCCATAATACTATTAACTATTTCATTATTGCTTACATAAATATTAAATAATTTTATATTAAATTGTATAAAATCACACACGGTGGTTTTGAGCAAGGTTAGGATGACAAACATCCCAAAGACTCTCCTTTATAAGAAAGAATCAAATTTATAAGAAAGAATCAAATTTTTGCAAGTCTAAATTATTATAATAATATAAGTTAACTAACGTTAAAATGGATGAAATTTTGTTTATTTTACTACTAGTAAAGCACATATGCAATCACAAATATTTTTATTTTTAATTTTTATATTTATGTATATATTCATAAAAATGAAATTCCAAACAAATAATTAATGTTGATACTATTTCTGGTGTAAGTTTAAAGTGTTTATTAATATAATTTATAGTTTTTCCAAAAAAATAATGAAACATTACAAAATTTTATGTTATTATATAAATGTAACCGATGTTAGAATTTACAATCACATTGTATTCGTAATATATATAGTATTTATTTTTTATGTCATACATAACTTTAAGAATCATATTTAATACATGAAAAATGAAGGAGAGTATATTATTTTTATAAGATATATTAGTGGCATTGTACGTATAGTTTGTTATACTTTTTATGATAAGAACCCGTGACTCCAACAATCATGTTTAATTTATGAGAATAAGAAAGAATAAAATTATGTATGTTTTATTTAATATTGAAAAGAAATTAGATAGTCAGTACATCACAACTATTCATGAGTATACTTTAAAAAAATAAAATAAAAAATAAATAATTTTATTTTTGTTAGAATAATTCATATATGACTCACAAGATCCTGACCATGCAGGATTTTCCATAATTGAGTATAGTATCCAAATCTAATATATCCCGATCATGTATAGTATCCAAATTTTATTAAAAGAGAATAAATTTGAAAACGTTTTTAGTGTGTGTGCGCATTGCCTTAGTATCCCCAAGACTTACTCTTATTTCTTTTACAATGAAATGATCAAAACTAAGAAAAACCCTAAGCACAAGACCAAGTGAGTTTCAACACTTTCACCTCTTCAAGATAACACCTTCATAGCTTCAACCTTTCACATCTTTAACTTCAAGGCCATAACTCAAAATTTCAAGTTCTTTATCTTGATTTGACTTTTTACAACTAGAACATGATACATTTGATTAGACTTGATACATTTCTTCTTGTTCATATGCCATTATCTGGAACTTTTAAAGAGTTTCAATATTTTGATAGTTATAATCATCAAAACCATTTTATGATATCGCCTGCATGAGGCGTCATAGCACATAGAATCGCATTATCCCATTTTTTAATGATGACAACATATCTCTCATCGAGATGGTAAAATAGAAAGAGATAGATAAAATATTTGGAGTAGTTAAACTACTTTTCCTAGATAAAAAGAGTATACTCTACTTCCCCTAAGAGTATATTTCCCCCATTTGGAATTATCAAAAAGGCTGAAACAACACATAAAACTCATGTGGCACATACAAGCAACCGAACATCTCGGGACTCATAAACATTTGATGATGTGACTCAAAAATTGAGAGTCTTCTTTGGTGTCATTTTTCAATGATGATAGCAAGTAAGAAGTAGTAACACAATAAGGCAATCAATAGATAAAATATTTTAATATGAAGAGAAAAGAGGAAATAAAGTACCTTTTATAGCCAATAAGTAATCGATTTGGATTTGGTCTAAACCAAACTTTTTAGTGTTGAATGATCTCTCGTCAAAGCTATTGAGAACTGATTTCATGAATTGACATATATTTCTATTTCTAGACTTTTAATCGAATAAATGTTGGTATTAATCGATTAAATCATCAATGTTAATTTATCTTGCATTAAGGTTGATTGAAAAGAGATTTATTTTAGAGAATTTTTGCTGATTTGATTTTCTAATCGATTATATTTGGTGCTTAATCGATTAGATAACGTAAGATTTGTAAAATAAATAGACTTAATCAATTAACTGTTAGGTTTAATCAATTAAGAGGCCTAAATTTCCAGCTCTTTGATGCTTTTAGGATTGGAAAGAGCTTTAGGGTCCATATTACTTTTGGTATCTTCCTATTTTTTCTCAAAACTTCAAGCTTAGCACACCTATTAGTAAATAAATATAATGAAGATGCGATATATTAACACTTCTTAGAAGAATAACCGAAGTTTTCCGATTTTGTTCTCTACCTAATGTCTAACCTCTTTCATCAAACAAGTAGTAAAAATGAAGAGGATTTTGTTTCTCTTGGTTCTTTCCATTACATAAATTAATACTCTTTGTATTTCATCTCCCTGAATCTTTTGATATGAGAGGAAATTTTATCGTCCATTTCCTCTTTACTAATACTCTTTTCTAAGATTTCATTATTGGAACCATATCTTCCTATACACACGAAATCTTTGCACATATGTTTTTTGGACAACACATTTTGATTTGACATATTTCCCTAGATGATGGAAATCATTCCTACAAAAGAGAATTAGGTTTTCATTTTTGGTACCTAAACCTTTTGGGATCCTTTAGTATTAGTAGATTTAAGGTGGCTTAAGGCATAATAATTGAATATATTATACCATTTTAAATCCTTCATTTTGCTAACAAAAAATAAAGCATGTACTCAAGATGATTAGATACTTGACATTAATTGAGTTTATAAATAGTACGAATATTTTCCTTTTCAGCATGGCATATACTAGTAAAAGATTTAATATTACTGTAGTGATATATTTTTATCGGATCCCTAGAAGGGGTAGCTTACTTAAAAGTAAGAAAAGCCAACATAGGGGCAAGTGGTGAGGTACCTAGCAAAGCCACTGGCCACCAGAAAGAGGTTGCGGTGCCGCTCGGATCTTAGTGACGGCTCGTCTGATTGAGCATATTTCACCCGGACTCCTTCCCACTATCTGGGAGATGATGTGTCCCATTATAACGGACTAGAAAGATGGGTCAAATGAGGAATAACTCCTTCCTCCCTATGATCTAGTAGTGGGGGGATAACATCCCTCAACCTAGTCCCATAGACCTCTATAAATACCTAAACCTTAGTGTTGTAAGGGATAAATTATAATACCCTAATTACACACGCTAAATACAAAGCCTCTTACCTCACATGAGTTGGCTTTGTCTTACCACTGTGAATATCATCGAATAATGTCTCTCATCATCGTTAGTAAGCCCTAACCACCCTTAACTACAAAGGCCTATAATTATTCCCTACCTACATATAGATACCACACACTCCTGTACTTTTTGACAAGTACATAGGGATACCACGAAGCCGCTCGGATCTTAGTGATAACCCGTCTTGGTGAATACCTCACTATTCTAAATTTTAATCCCCTAATCTCTTTGGAAAATTCGATAGTTAAAATAGGTGATGTTTGTTCATTAAACTTTAAGTCACAACCTTACAATTTCCTATCTCTAGCTCAATAATTAGGTTGAACAATTAACTTAGATCTGATTCACACAATTAAGGTTATTACTCAACATGAATACGAATCAATACATGAACATTCGTAAATGCGTGTAAAGATTTAAATATAAATATTAACTTAATAAAAAGTTGAATAATCAAAAGTGTAGATAGTATAAAGACCTAACATATGGTATCAACAAATCCATATAGGATCATCTAAATGAGACCTAACCTAAGAAAATTAGCTACTCATAACTAGATAATTCATAAAGGAAATACACACGAATTACTGGTTATAATTCGACTCCCGATGATGAAAACCTTCGCTCTAGAGCTTCACCGTATTTCTGAATCGTCAGAATTAGGTTGCCATCCAAAGGTCCCTTAAAAAGTGTGAAAAAACATGTGAGACCCAATGTGGCATTGCACCACAATTCTAATGCATCATGACACTATGATATGTGCATCGTGCCACAATGGGGTGCGATAATTGTAGTTTTGAATTGCCTTAAATTTTCTCTTTTTCACAACATTTCTTCATATTTTCTTCTTTCTTCCTTTTTCTTCCATTTATTCAAAAACTTAGTAAATCACAATCAACTTAACCAAAATGAGATTAAACTTAATAAAATAACGGACAAAATGCTGTAAAAATTATGTGTTGGTAGAGTGTCATCACCTCAACTTTCAATCATGTTTCGTTGGTGACATTGAGGTCCCTATCACCGATGTTTCAATTTTTTCTCAACCACGCTTCGAGTGTTCTGTTTTATTTCCGTAACAAGAACGAATGTGAAAACTATCTAAAAAACATTAACCTAGGTTTACTTATTTCCCTTAAAATATTCATGAGACACTCTTTTCTCGTCGTTAGAGCCATGTCGTCCAAGGGAATCTCAAAAACATTTTCGCTAAGAAGTTATCGAATACATTAAAGGCAATATAGTCACTAGCATTCCAACCATCCATTCCTCTTTGCAGAAAGTGGTTTACATCCCAGACAATCAAGTGGAGTAGAAACGAGTTGCCTAGGATTTCCATGAACATAACCTAACGCTCTGTCAAATTCCCCCCAACGACAAAAAATGTAGCTTCGTTCGATGTGAAGAATCCCAACCAAAAATTTTGATTTCAGTTATTTTGTGGAATCGAGATTCAAAGTCATCATCTCCATCTCGATGAGCCTCCTAACCTTATACAGAATCGAGCATGAGGAATGAGAGGATAACATTATTGTCCCCGAAACCAAAATATTGCAATTTAGTAAGCCATTCATATATTACCGCAGAAATGACTGGCTGACAACTATCAGAGTGTTTTGGACGCCAATGCCCACCTTATGAACTTAGAATGATAGATTTTGAAGAATACCAACATATGCTATAAATTATCTCTACACGTTCAATAGATAACATGCCTTCTGGTATCTCCGTAGAAAAAAATTGGTAAAAGAACCCGGGGGAATTAATGAAAACTCGTGGCATAATGGGTTTTTGCTAATCATAAGCGACACATATTTTAGAAGAATTTTGTGCGCTTCATTGAATTAACCAAAATATGCAAATGCTAGTGCAGATGAACATTCTTATTAGAAGAAGAAAATGCAAGATCACTGACAAGTCTAGGAGGACGGAGAAGTGCAAGTTTAAGCTTTAATTGATTATTTCTATTGTTAGATAAGGCGGGTTATTCTCTCTGTTGTCTGTAACTTATTTAATACTACCTCTATTAATTTTTATAAGAAACAACTCACTTTTTAGATTCATTGAATAATCAATGTATCTAGTTTATAAATCGACCAAATACATTGGTCATTTAATGAACCTAAAAAGTGAATTGTCTCTTATATAAAGGAACAAAGCTATTACCTCCTTTAGTCTGCTATGAATAATAGGGTGACATTGTTTCCCTACATGGTATGGTTTTTAATGAGGCGCCCCTCATTGTCTTGTTTCGGTTTTGCATGGTCATATGCTGAAAAGAGTTGGTTAACACTTTGAGACTTGGAGAAAAGATGAGACACGCTGCATCAGTTGACAAGTCTGTTTCTACGTGAAAAGCTATCAATTTTGTACACAGTTTTCTTTAAGTGTTTTATATTTCATTTGTGTAAAATCTGCTTATGTATAAGCATCTTATAAACACAAAACCTTTGATTCAAACGTGTTATTTTTTATTCCTTAAGGAGACTAGGGTATAATCGGATGCTTGAGAAGACAAAGAAGGTTATTCTTTGTGATTACTGTAATCAGTTGGTTATAGTGGATTAAGTCCTTGTGTATAAGGCAAAATCACCATGGCGGGTGGACTGGAGTAGCTTTGAGTTTCAAGCGAACCAGGATAAAAATACTTGTAATTTTATCTATTTGTTCTTAGTATTTGTGTGGTGTTCTTGAGTTGGTAAAAAAAATTGCTTTTAAAACCCAATTTAACCCCTCGCCCCCCTTTCTTGTGTTTTTCACACCTTCATTGGTTGTTTTATGTAATACTCTACTCGTGAGTCATACCTCTAAGTTAGGAGTAGAGTATTTGAGTTGAATTATTGTTCCATCATTCATATACTTTTGTAACTGCCCAAATACTTTGGAGAGTATTTGATTAAAAGTGAGAGGTGTCTCAGATTCAGGGGTAGTATTAAGGAAAAAGGCATTGAAATAAGAGAGTTCAAATCATACCAATTTGTACTTCTGACTATTAAGAGTGAAATTTTTTTCATTGGGTTAACACCCTCTAAACATAAGTGATTTTGCACCAACCTGGGTTATCAATTCATGTGTTATTTATATTATGCCTTTATTTTGTCTGTTACACATTCTACTTGTCATACACATTGTTTTAACATTGTGTCTGACATCTTGTTACCCATAGAACAAAACTTAACTAATCCAATAAGAACTTAAAGTGATTATCCAATGGATTACTCACAACCTTTGAATTACGTAAGTCAAAATTTTATAGCAATTTTTCAACATAACTTTTCTAATATATCCATGACTTTCTAGCACTCTTATTTATATGAATTTCCATCCCAAGCATCTTCTTAGTATTACATAAGTTCTTCATATCATAATCATTTTCCAACTAGATTTTCAATTTATTTACATCATATAAGTGATTAGCAATGATCAACATGTCATCCACATAAAGTAACAGGAAAATAAAAGAACTATCATCAAAGTTCCTAACATAAACACAAAAGTCATACTCCCACATATTATAGCCAATTTGAAGAATGCATGAATCAAATCGATTTTACCAATCTATTGGAGATACTTTAAACCATACAAAGACATCTTTAACTTATAAACTAACTTGTCTTTCCAAGCATCATTGAAACCCTATGTATGGTTTATGTAAACCCATTCTTCTATATTATTGTGAAGAAATGTTGCCTTCACATCCATAAACTTTAAATGCATGTCTCGTGTGGCTACCAAATCTAACATCCTGTGATAAAACCATTCCTGATGAACAGAGAGAAAATCCCATCATAGTCATTCCTCTTCTATTGTGAGTACCCCTTTTCTACAAGACGAACCTTGAGCTTTTACCTTTTGTTCCTTCTGTTATTACTAGTTTTCTCTCGTAAACCCACTTGCAACCAGTAACCCTTTTCCCCTTAGGAAGATGAACAAACTTCCATGTCTATGTTTTCTTCAAGGACTTCATCTCTTCCAACATAACACTCATCTACTTATTTTTATCCAAGAGAGCTATAACCATTCCAAAAGTGAATGAATCTTTAAATCTAGTAAGAAGTGCATAAGTTGTCAAGTCTCCATACATATATCTTTCTGGTGGCTTGATTGGACAACACTTTTTATCATGCACAAGAAAATAATCTTGTCGCCCGCCTAATTCTTCAGCTCCATGATGAATTTTAGTTCAGAGTCTGGTCCAACTTATGTTTCAGGTACTAATCATACATTCATTACTAGTAGTGGATCAATATCCACCCAAATAATCTCACTGTTAGAAGTTTCCCCTTCATATGGTGACACATCTGTTGCATTTGGTTACTTCAACATGAACAACAAAGACAACATATATGTTGATGATTATCTTTCTTGCAATTGGATCCTGTCGCACCTTGAAAAAATGGGGATACGACTTTAAAGCGAAGCGCGATCGCACGCTCGCAATAATGGACTGAACAGAGTCGCCACCGAACTTTATTTATTCCCAAAAATGGGAAAAGGAAAATATCGATAAAACCCCTAAAAGAAAGGATAAGATATGGTCATCGCAACCAATATCAGGGTTCGGGAGTCGATTACGCAAGGGGAAGGTATTAGCACCCCTCACGTCCGTTGTACTCAACGGGAACCATTAGGTTAGTTGTGTGCGTTAGTGTTAGTTAAAATATTAGGCTTTTCGAATTATTAGGTGGGAAAGAAAGAAAGGGTGAGAAGATAATGTTTTTGGATTTTTGACGAAGGACTAAACCTAAGTTTTTTATTAGTGGGCCTGACAAGATTTACAAATCCTGCTCCTACGTATCTCAATAGAGAAATCAAGGCTTACGTAGTTCTGGGTAGAAAAATGTTTGTTTGTTGGTCGATTTTAGCGAAAGCTATATTGTATTAATCGACGAGAACATTGTTTTACCCAAAACAGATGAGGAGTGGACGCATATCACACATCGAACGGATTTATAAATCTACATTCGGAAAAGCGTCATTTATCTCTACTCAACAATCGTGGCCGAAACATTGTTTTGTATCACTTAAGACAATATATCTTTCGTTTATGAAAAAGGTTTTTGATTAGTCGCACGGCGGCGAGAAAGAGTTTGATTGGTTGGATGTATTTTGAGTGATGGCGAGAACTTGGATGAGCGAGATATACATCTCGAATCCTAGCCTCAGGAGTGCACGGTATACACCATGTTCCATTTCCATCTTTGTTGAAAGAGGTTAAGATAGGAATTAAGTATTTTTGGAATTTGATTGAGAAAGGGTTTGAAGAAACCTCATTGACAATTTTAGACGATGGCGAGAGCTAAGATAGGCGAGGCATGCGTCTCGAATCTTAATCTCAGGAGTGCACGGTATACACCATGTTCCATTTCCACCTTTATTGAAAAAGTGTTAAATAAGATTTAGGTATCTTAGATTTGATTGATAAAGGGTTTGACGAAACCACATTGACAATTTAAATGATGGCGAGAACTAAGATAGGCGAGGCATACGTCTCGAATCCTAGTCTCAGGAGTGCGCGGTATACACCACGTTCCACTTCCATCTTTATTGAAAAAGTGTTGAATAAGAATTAGGTATTTTGAGTTTTGTTGCGAAAATGACTTGACCCTAGATCAAGTATTGATGGACGTTTAAAAGAAATTTGAATGAGTGTTTGAGAGAGAACAAAGTGGATAAATTTGGATGATGACGAGAGCTAGGATTGGCGAGATATACATCTCGAATCCTAGTCTCAGGAGTGTGTGGTATACACCACGTTCCACTTCCATCTTATTGAAAAGGTCTTAACTGTAAATTAATATTTTTTGAGTTTTTATTAGAAAAAATGGCTTGACGTTGAATCAAGCATTTGATGAAAGTTTGAAAGAAATGGAATAGAATAGGGGGGAGAAATGAATTGATTTGTTTATTGAGAAAATACTCGACGTTGGATCGAGTCATTACTTTTGATCTTTTGGAAATGATTGATTTTATTCTTGCGTTAGTATCTAACTAAACAGTCAAACAAATAAAGAAATAAAACAGTACAAAATTATTACACATCGGGGGAAGTGGGATACATTTTGTCAAATGGGGATTCAAAATCATGAAACAATTAAATCGGGCCCAAACAACAAATAATGCAAAGTATGAGTGTAAGTGCAAGAGAACTGGCTCATTGTAAGAAAGCCCAAGAGTAAGCTATGTGAGGTTGATGGCGATGCTTAAAAAGCAATCGACTTACAAGGGTATGGAAATGGGCTCGACATTTAATCGAGAAAAGTGTGATTCTAATAGTTTAAAGCGGTTTTGAATGGATGATGAAGTTAAAAGAAACCAAACTTGTGTTATTAAACAATAATGAAACTATGAATATAGGAGAAATTATAATAAAACATACACATGAAAAAAAATGAATGCTAAAAGAAATAAAATGCTATATATGGGTATTGAACCCACTCCACTAAAGACCATGAAACTACCCTCTCTCCACTAGACCACTTATGATTATTTATAATTTAAATAACAACTTAGATATATAAACCGGAATAGATTACAGTATGAATTAAAACAAAAATAAAAATGGGGTGGTATATTTAATGGACGATTAATTAAAATAAATGGGGGGAATCCCAAACGTGACCCTAGCCGCCTGGCTGTTGGGTGGGAATTGCAAAGTTTAATTACCAATAATACCAGCAGACCAAAGTAAATGGAAAATTGTAAAAAAACTAGACATGTCATTTAATTGGGTTTTGAATACTTATTTTTTAAAAGAATAAATAAAAGGAAAAGAAAAGGGTGGCGCAAATCTCAGAAGATTCGCCATCTTCCTCACGAAGACAAAAAATGAAGCTCTCCATCTCACTCACTCTCTCAACTTCTCTCTAAACCTCGTTTCTCTCTCATCCAAACCCTCTCTCAAACGCGCTCACACTAGCCTTAATCGTTCGTCCTCAACCTTCTTCCTCTCAATCGCGTCCCTTCCCAATCACCCACAACCTTTACTCTCACGCCTCTCAGGTTCTCTCTCCCAATCGCTCATCAACTCTCCAAGAAAAGCACGAATTTATGGTTCCCAAAGAGACTCAATTAAAAGCTCACCTTCGGCGACGACGACGGCTCAGGTAATGATCGAATCTTCTCCCTTCGCCTCTTCAAATACTGATTTTACTTTGATTTTGGGATTAAGGTTTTTTCTGAGATTTTTGTTCGCCTCTCCAATTTTCGTCTTCCCCTACTGATTCGCCCTTTTTCTCTATTTATGTTCAACAAATTAGGGTTTTCCATTTGGTATGATGATCCAAGAAGTATCTCTGCCAAGTCCTTTCGGTGCTCAGAATTTGGATCGGTCTCTTTGATGCTAGATTCGAAAATGGTAATCTGAACCTACGTACTTTCTCCAATTGTTTTGTCTTAATGCCAATTTGGGATTTTTGCAATTTTACTGCTTTGACTAGTTACTCGTGTTTTACTGCAGTGAATTCTTGTGACTTTAAGGTTTGACGTCGCTTTACGGCGAGTGCAATTCCTTGTGCATATACGCTTAGAGTTGAAGAACGGTTTTCAATTTGTAACAAGCTTTGATGGTGGTTCACAAGGCGTCGTCCCTTTAGCTTTTGCTGCAACCAAAATCCCTGTGTTACTGAATATAAAGGCCTTGCAAGAGTACTCAGTTAAAAGTGTGAGTTTTTTCAATTTGAATCTTTTCTACGATCTTATGCATTTCTGTGTATTCTTTGGTTCATGTGAGAATTCTATAGGCTAAGGAAACTCGTATAGAGAGTATATCCACTCTTCTTGCTTCTTTGGCAACCAATAATTGCTCTCTTCATGTCCTCATTAATTCATTTATTTCTCACAGGAAATACAACAAAAGTTTTCCATCCAAAGTTAAACCGTGACTTCCCTCCAGAATGCACGACACTTGATTGCTCAAAGCATATTGCAAATGGCGCGACATTCCACATGACTCTTTGTTCGGTTTATCAGAGGTGCAGGTCGACCACAGACTAAGATCCTTGTTATTGTCATTAACACGGCATATACAACAAGAACATCTCTGGCAAAAATGAATTTTCTGGTTTTAGCAGCTGATAGAATTTTGGTGACAGGTACGAGTTCCAAGTGGAATATGGCTCAATTGGATTTTGCTGTCTTGATTGGTTCTTGGCGTAAACTGTTGTAACGTACTGTCGTAGAGTCACGAGAACTACAAGGCAGTTGAGATGCACGGTTTTCCCCAAATTTGGCAACCCGGTAAGTGGTGATAGTTCCCGCATCATCGATTTTGGTAGCAGGATTCGCCATTGTCTCTATTAACTCGTCTTGGAATTTGATGAACATCTTTCTGGTATTTGCAGCTTGCTTTTCCATAGGAGAGGGTGATATTCCAGGAGTTCCAATGGCAAGTGATTGAGCAGGTGCTGCTCCAGATGGATCAACTTCTTCATCACTTATGCTTACTACTGTGTCAATAAGTCGCTGGTTAACATCCCCAATTTCTTCCAACAGGGCATGATTAGCCTCAATCCTTGGCTCTCTCAAAGTCTAATGTAACCAAAGCCACAAAAGCAGTGCTTTGTAGAAGAAAGTCCAGCAGAACGGCTAAAGCTGCAATCATCGAGAAAACACGGCATGCTGGCATAGAAACAAATGATCCTGCAGCAAATGCTAGAACCTTGATAAGCTGGCGAGTGTTATGGATGGTCCAACCTCCCCCATTGCATTGCTTATTTGTTCTTCTTTTGATATATCAGAGGGTTGTCATTTAACAACATGAGTATTGTAATGACATCAGTAGTGCTTTCTCTCTTTAACTCTTCCTCAATTGAACTTTCCGAAGAGAAAGACAAAGTAAGGTTTCTAGATTGCACCATCGGCAGCAATTCCTCCTTGTAATTAAAATTTAAGTGCCAACTTCTTTGAGACGCCTAAACATGACATCATTAAAGCTCTTTTTTTCTTCTTTATTTGCAGGGCATAACCGGTTGAAAAGAGCTTTATCTGGTTGTGCTGATTCATGGAAAATTCGGGCATCAATTGCAGCGGCTAGAAGCAGCAATCATGCTGCCTAATTTCTCCTTTGAAGGTTGATTGAGTTGTAGCTTGATGAACTCTAGCTCTTCTCTATTTTTCTTATTTGCCCCACCAGATGCAGTGCTGTTGCAATTAGAGAATAGATCTGGTGGTGGATATCTCAAATTTGTATTATTATTGTTGGAGAAATATAACATGTTGATGTTGAAACTTGTGGTTGAAATGGTGATGGACAACTTTGTGCAACAACTTCTTGGCAAACATGGTTTTGATGATGATGATATTTGTTTTTTTTTATTATAAGTTATTTATGTGCCATGTGCATGGATGATAATGATTAAATGAATGAATGATTTGGAATATGAATGATAGTGTGGGAATCTTTAAACATGAATGAATGGAGAATCTCAATGTGAAATGAAGAAAATATGAAATGCAAATTTAAAATGTGACGAATGTAAAAATATGAAATAGTAAAATATGCGCATGAATGAAAAAGTATGTATGGAATTTCTTTGGATTATGAATGAATGTTTACTGAATTGTATTGAATGGAATTGGATATACTGAATGGAGGTTTGAAAGTTTGAATGAATTGTATGCTTATGGTTGTAGTTTGAACTTGATTGAAGTGATGGTAGAGAATAAGAATGGTGGGACCTTGGTTTATGAAATGGGTGTTTTGGTTATAAAATGGATTTGGATTTTTTTAGAAATAATCCAAGACTAATCTAAATGTCAATAAAAAAATCAAAACAAACAATAAAAACCAATTAAAATTAAATTGATCTATAATTTGTTAAAACTACTTTGATGTCAAATTCTAACATTTATTTGGAAATCAAAAATCAATTAGAATTTGAATCATTAGTAAAAACACAATTAAGATTAAATTTAAATTTCGAATTTAGGCTTAATTTGAAATTAAAATCAAATTGAAAATAAAAAATCAAACAATTAGAACCCATTTTATAATTAAAAAAAAACACCATGATCAAAAAGCCTAGATAATGACCAATGTTTATCAAAAAAATATGGATTTGAGAATGGATGGTTGCCTTTGGTCATGAATGTATGCAAATGAACTTTAGGCCAAGTGCCAAATGAAAATTAAAAAAAATGGAACAAATTCAGGACCAAAATCGGGGTATGACAGATCCCATAACTTGAAGCCCTTCACACTTACTGCATAATCAACGAATATTAACTTCTTCAATTTTGGATCTATCTTCACTAGATATATGCACATAGATTAGACACCCCCAAAAAATTTAATTTTCATTATCAATGGTGTTACATGTCCATACTTCCTCGGAAACCTTCTCTTCTAAATAAGCCACTAGTGACCCATTGATGAGATAACATGTCATGTTACTTTTATTTGCTTAGAAACACTTTGAGGGTCCACCATTCTATGAAAGACATCTCACCCTTTCAGTTAGTAACTTTCAAAATGCCTCTGAATACCATGTTCAAGACAAAAATTATGAAACATTGAATTAATGTACTATATCTCATTATATAACTGTAAATACTTGATTTTTCTGTCCTTTTGATTCTCTATCTCTAACTTCCATAACTTGAACTTGATAAATACTTTTGCTTCAAGAGATATATCAAAAATTACAAGAAAAATTATCAACGAAAGTCACAAAATACCTAAAAACCACCCATATAGGCCTCTTTAGTAAGCCATCACACATATGAATGCCCATGGTATATGACTCCTCTATCTTGTGCTTCTCAATCTTAAATTGAACACAATACTTTTTCTCAAGCCTAATACATGCACAAACCCATCTTGCAATTAAGGATACCATTTAATAGATTTCTCTTATGAAGTTTTATCATCCAACATTCATTAAGAAGGCCCATATGCATGTGTCAGAGTCAGGTTGCATTATTATTAGGTTCAACTTATGCAACATCACCTACAATATTACTCCCTAATAATTTGTAGGTGTTACCTGCAATCCTCTTTGCTCCCATCACTATCAAGGAACCAATGATGACCTTCATAATGTTCCTATATCCATTCGACTTGTAGGAGAAACCATGTTTCTATGGAGTACATGTGGAAATCAAATTCTTTCTCAATTTTAAATATATCTGGCATCATTCAATTTTTGTATGCCACCCATGTTCATAACAATTTTAATTTGTCTCATTCTAGTGAAATCACATGATTTGTCATCACCTAAATAAATAAATTTAAAACTATCTGACTTGAATGTGGTGAACTACTTCCCATGTGATGTCATGTGGTAAGAGAATGTTGAGTCAAGGATCCACACTTATGTGCACTTGTTAGATGAAACACTAAGTAATTCTCTTTCACTACAAATGTCATTAGTTTGGACCATATTCACATAATTTATTAGTTTCTGCTTTTTTTTACAATCCTTCATTAAATGCCCAATTTATTTGCAGCCCATAGCATTCTGTTGGTTTTTTATTCTTTGATCTAGACATCTTATTTCGAAAACCTATTTACCTTTGTTCCACGCATAACATTGGCCCTTTCACATACAAGCCTTTACCTTGAATTATTTTCTATAAATTTTGTCTCCTTTGAAAAGGAGATAAGAGTGTAACAACTATTACATTGAGGTTAATAGTGTATTCTCGTAGGTAAGAGTGGTTACCAAGTGGTCGCAAGATGTGGTAACAAGCATAACAATATATTGTTTATGTCACCAACCTTCACTCCAAACCTCACCAGAT
The DNA here is from genome assembly GCF_024323335.1 of Lathyrus oleraceus. Taxonomy (NCBI): domain Eukaryota; kingdom Viridiplantae; phylum Streptophyta; class Magnoliopsida; order Fabales; family Fabaceae; genus Lathyrus; species Lathyrus oleraceus. Next base: position 151,285,578 of record NC_066585.1, read on the forward strand.
CAGTTATTATGGTGCTAAAGGTATTAACATGTTGTTGTAAATCATAATCTTCCTGCATCTTCAGCCTGTATAGTCGTTGCTTCGAGAATAATTTATTCCTAAACATCTTAGACATATAGTAACTCTCAAATTTATTCCAAACCACATACAGAGACATTAAGTCTAGGTTATGATACATCATCTCATCGATACATATAAGCATGTCAATCTTTTGACATTCTCTACAAATCAAATCAATCCGCGTATGTCATATAGGTGACTTTCTTCACACATTGCCTAACCTTGTTGATCCAACAAATCCTTCACCCTCATTTTCCACAATCTAAAATTGCTCGTTTCATCGAACCTTGCCACATCGAATTTTGCACTAGAGTTAGCCATACTCTAATACCAATTGTTAGAACAACAACTAGTAACAAAAGAGAAAATAAAAACACAAATCGCAAACAATGAACACAATATTTGTTTACATAATTCAACCAAGTGTGTCTATGTGTGCTACTACGAAACTACAATATTTTCGCATTATTACTTAAATGAATTAAGATAAGTATATAATGTTACAATCATATTACAAGTATACCACTAAACAGTACCGCGGGACGATCCATAACAATAATGCCTAAGGTAAGTTTGAACTAAACGCATGGACGGGAATAGAGAGCCATACTCAACCATTTCCACCACTCCTTGTCCTTTTTTTTTTATGTATATGAATCATACTCTTTCCACCCACCCGTGTCCTTTTTTATGTATATGAATCATGCTCAACGATTTATGTTATCATATTTTGTTATTTTCGGATAAAAAGCGATGAAGGAAAAAGGGTAATGACTCATGATTCAAATTTGCAACAGTTTATTTTTGGTGTTTTTGTTTACATCTAAGGAGGATACTCACCCGCTGCAAACAATAATAAAAGAAAGGAACCACAACATATATACTAGGATTCATTGTAGTCATCTATGTATGAACCATTAAATGTGCTAATAAATACATCGTGGTCCTTAATTTATTTTGTTTAAAAAATAAATAAAAATTGCAAGATGGGGAAAGATAGAGAAAACTGTATGCAATTGAAACATTTTGATCCTCTCCTCCCCTTTTTCTCTCCATATAAATCTCACATTCAATCTCCAAGGATAAGGATTTTATTTTGACTGCCATGGAATTGTCACTCATCCTTTGCCAACAAACTCCACATCAAATAAGAGTACAGAATCAGGAGGAATGACACATGAACCTGCATCAAAACCAGGTGCAAATTTAATTAGGATCACAACCGTCCCTATTAGCACCAACCAAAATTTGATCTTTCTTATCCACACAAATATATGGTCACTTTTTTAATAATGATGGCAAAGTAAAAACTATTATACAGAAGAAAAAGAGAGTACTTGCCTCCTCTACAACCAGCCCCTCTTGAACCATATCCAAGTTCTGGAGGAAGCTTCAATGTACGTTTACCTCCTAATGAAAGAAAAGAATAAACAACTTCTCCTCAACATGTCATAATTCATAAAACAAAATGACTGAAAAAACAAGTACCTGCAAACATAGGAGGAATTCCATCATCTCCTAAAATGCCTACATCCCATCCTTTGATAACCTGATAAAAATCTATTATATATACAATAAAGATTATACAGAAATAAAAGCAGCTTTTCGGACAGCAAAATCAATTCTCTTAAATCAGTGAATAGAATGATGATACCTCTCCAACACCGACGCGAAATGTGAGTGGCTTGCCGCGATTGTAGCTGCTGTCGAAAACTTTTCCATTCTCCAATCTCCCTACATAATGTGCCTAACAATAATAACATGACATATCTGTTAAACATAGTACAAAGGGAACAAACAATAGTGACAACAAATGACCAAAAGAATGGTTACTCTTACCTTAATAAGCTGTCCCTTAACAGCCTGAGGACCAGTGCCTACAATTTTATCACAAAAGGAAAGGCCTGAAGGAGCTACTGTTAATTCACATGGAGCTACTTCAGAAGCTGCTGTTGCAATCGGTATTATTGGTTGTAATAAAGAATGAACAAGGCCAAAACTCAAGGAGAGGCCTATTGCGTCTCTTCTGTTCAATTGAACTGGTGGTGGTTGTGGGACTTGGATAGAACATGTAGTTGTTAGTGAACTGGAATGGTTACGTTTTTGGGGCTGCAACGAGGTGAGGCAAGTCCCGACTGAATATGGTGCCAGTGAGTTCATCTCTACTGAGTTCAGGATATGGCCATGGGTCCGTGCGGTTTGGGTAAGTTAGTAGTAGTAAGGATATTGTGGCTCATATTGTTCCATGTTGTTTACATGTGGGGCCAAAACAAGTGATTATCCAAACAAAATTTTCTTTTTCTTTTTATCTCTTGTTATTTTTATAAATATATCAATAGAAAAGAAAGAGAACATTCGTCAAATATTCTCTATCCGTTCTTGTAAAAATTCCGGTAAGGATTGATAGAAAAACACCTTCCGACTGCAGCCAAACCTTAATATTTTTAGTTAATGGATCAGTTTGTTTCAAATTGGTGGGTAGCTGCGGTTTTTTTAATTAATGAATTGGTTTGGTTTTATCACGGTTGATTGTATGTGATAAGGAAAGGTGTGGCCTATAGTAAGCTATTTTTTATTTTTGACTATTGAATGAGATGAAAATTTGGATAATGTATCATTTTTTACCATTGTTTGAATACTCAATTATGAAAAGTATAACCATCATGGATTTGAATCTCAGCAACAATATCTTAGTATTTTTAAAGATAGCGTGTTTCACTTGCTTTTCTTTATGGTTGAAATTTTAATTGAGGTAAAAAACATAACTTTCCACCACAGTTGTGACTTTAAACCGAGGTAATTAGTTGAGGGGATCACTTTTCTCCACGATTGAAATATCCAAACAGTGGGAAAATACTTTATTTTTTAAAATAAATTCGTTAATTTTACATAGTTTATGTCATTACTTGTATTTTTATGAATCACAGTAGATACATAAACAACAACTTAATATAACATTTGTGAACAAAAGTTTATGTCATTACTTGTATTTTTATGAATCAGAGTAGATACATAAACAACAACTTAATATAACATTTGTGAACAAAAAAAAATGACACGCATTATGAACCAAAACTATATATTATTACATTAAAACCAAAATACAAAAGTAGTGTGCACTTGAGTCATAAATATAAAGAAAACAAGATACACAACGTGATCGAATGTCTTTTAGTATATGGTCTTTAAGCACCTATAAGTTGTAATAACAACACATTCTCGGAACACATGTAAAAAAACTTAGAAATCATAACAAATAATAAATTATGAATAAACAAAAAAAATCACTTGTTAGTTTTTCCATATACCTTTTTGGTGATCCTAACGAATAACATGCATATCATCTGAATCATTTTCTTCATACGAAGTACGCAAATGTGTTGCGAAAGAAGGGGTCTCAAGAATATCAAGAGTTAAATCTTGATTTCCATCACTAAGAGAAATGAGTTTTCTTTGGAGGATAATTGACCAACTATTGTTAGAAGGATCGGTGACACAAAAAACTTGTTTTACTTGGGATTCCATGATGAATAGTTTGTTCATATAAGTTGCCTTGCAAAGGTCAACTCGCGTGAATCTTAACTCATCGATTTGTACACTAGTGCTACTGTTAATTCACTTGCATTTAAATAATGACACTTTGAATATAACATAGTCAATCTTCCAAATATCCTCAATGATCCCAAAGTACAGTCTATATGTTATTACATTATTCTTATCTTTGGAACTAGAAAAGTATATGAATTCAGCCTCAACCATAACTCCATTATTTTCACTGTACTACGCTTATCCTTTGATTTTGTATAAAAAGAAAATATAGTAATGTTGTATGTAGTCCAAATTATTACATTAAATATTGGCATGTATGATGTTCATTTAACTGTCTCATATGTACTTCCACCAACAACCACTTGTCACTTATCTGAGGAAAATTTGTCTTGATAAGTCTTTTGTGAGCAGATAAACAAGATTGAACTTCATCAACATTATTCAATATATACAAATATACTTGAAGAACTACATCTAAAGCCAGTGAATTAATATTTAAATCTTGAGTAACTCTAACTTTTATATCTTCCATCATGACGAGACTTTGCAATTCATGTAGAGTATGTTTTTGACAAATAGTTTGAACAAAACTCAATAGCTTCTTCTATAATGTACCTTTCCATGATCGAAGCTTTCATAAGTGATGATCCTTCGTATATCCTTTAAAGATTTTCATGTATCTCTCTACTGGGTACATCCGTCTTAAATAAACTGGGCCATAAAATCTGATTTCTCTAACTAGATGAACAATTAAGTGAACCATAATGTTAAAAAATGATGGAGAGAAATACTGAAATTTCCCTTTGTCGGAGTGTCATACCCCGATTTTGGTCCTGAATTTTTTATGTTTTTTATTTTTGTTTAGCATGCTTTGCCTAACCTTACTTTGGTTTTATATGAGGATTGGTCTTGATCCAAAGTCATGGTGTTGTTCATGTGATTGTTAATGCACATATGGTCTTGGTCATCCGAACAACCAACCTTCTTGTGTCACAAGCCAATTGCCAATCATGCCACTTGATTCATGAATATCCCTTTCAAATCCTAATCTTATACCATCATTTCATGGCCTTGTTAACACATACTACCAGTCAAGTCATGTTCTTTTCAAAGTCAAGCACTTAAGTCATAAAATAAACCAATTGTAAAACAAATTTCAAACCATTTCAATTCATTTCACATCATTCTAAACCATCACATTTGATTCTACATAAAAAAAAAGGGTACAAGTCTTGACAGTTTTGACCAATTGTTGACTTTGGTCAACAGTTGACTTTTTGGTCAACATTGACCAAAGTCACCCAAAACCCAAAAGCCTTAATTTTCACCACAATCATCAATCATTTGTCCATTTACAAGAAAAATGCAAATAAAATTGAATTTTAACCAATTGTTGACTTTGGTCAACAGTTGACTTTTTGGTCAACTTTGACCAAAGTCAACCCTATGCCATTGGTCATCCCTAATCACTAAATGGCTGGCCATAACTCTCATTCCATTATCCATGTCCATGTTATCTTTGGTTTAACCACTTGTGCTTGGCTTCTTCACTTTAATGTCAACATGGTCACACCTTGAACCTTTGGAATCTTGCTTTGCCAATTAACTTCCATCATGCTGCATTTGCCCTGCTATACCAACCTGCTGCAACGCCTAACCTGCACAGACCAAAGTCATAACCAACATTAAGGTCAATCCATGAAGTGTTGCTAATATGCCATGACCTAAAACCATAAGTGTTGTCAATGGCCAAGCATAAACCTGCTGTGAGCATGAGCCAGCAGGACCCAATTCAAAGGTTTTAACCAAACTTCTCACTCTAAGATCACGGGAAGAACGATGGATTCTCATGATAATCATTCAGCTAGAGTTCATCAAACTACAACCTGCAAAACAACAGCACCCCACACACACAAAAGCAAACCGCAACAGTAACTAACATGTCGGAGAATTCAGTACAGAGTTTATTTCATAACTTTGAGAAAGTTGATAATTTTGTTCAACATCACGTATCTAATTTCATAGGCCATCATATCCAGTCATCAGGAACCTCTGGTATAGGCTCTGTCAATGCCTCAATCAAAGCTCCATTTGTGAAAACTACATCTTCTGTACAACCACGTGATCCTGTTGTCAAGGGTAAGTCCTCTACCCTTGTGACTAAAGAAGACCTTGGAAGGGCTACATGGACTTTTCTTCACACTCTTGCTGCTCAGTATCCAGACAATCCTACAAGACAACAGAAGAAAGATGTAAAAGAACTGGTACAGATCTTGTCTCGAATGTACCCTTGCAGTGAATGTGCAAATCACTTTAAAGAAGTTCTTAGATCAAATCCTGTACAGTCGGGGTCACATGCTGAATTTTCTCAGTGGCTATGTCATGTGCACAATGTTGTCAATAGAAGCATCGGCAAACCAATTTCCTGCATGAAAAGGCCATGGCGGAATTCTTCAAGAATTAATTCATGAACTGTTCGACCCTTTAGCTTCCCTCAAAATGGTGATGGAACAGTATCAATCCAAACATTCCTGCAGCATACAAAAGAACAACCAGCGCAACCAATAGTTTGCCTGCAAGAGGACCAACCAAGTTTCACTTACCATCCTCATCAACACATTTAACATTGCCTTGCAAACACCCTGCAGGAACAAGCAAACATGTCTGCAACCATCAAACCTGGACAGGTCAAGTGCACATCATGCCGCAAACACCTAGCATACAAATGGCATCCAAGAAACATTCAACCATGCATCATCCAGCATATACTCAGACCAGGAACAATTGCATCATGTGGTACTACAAAACATACTGCACAAACACATCATCATAATACTACACCAAGTTAAATATGTAAGCTCAGTCTTGAAACTTAGCCCACTTTGCATGTTGATTAACAACCAGAGGCATACACAACATCCACAAGCCATGCTTACCTGCAAGTAAACAAACCAAAAGTCTGTAGCAAGATTCATGCAAACATCCCAACAAAGCAGTCAACAGTTAATGCAAGCCATGTGATTGCATCCCACTTAAGCCAGAACAATGCCAATTATGCCACACAATAAGCCAAAGAGTCATACCTGCATAAGACATGGCAATGCTAACACCCTAAAACCAACTGGATAACCAGCCTTAAGCCAAATGAGCATGTTGCAACATGTTGTCAATATCCTGCAGAACAGGATACCAGGCATGACCAAACACCAAGCCTATTCACATCAACTTTTGACCATTACCAATGCATCATAACAATTCATATAATACAAGCATGGTAATGGGTTCCAAACAGATAGCATTGCAAACCTCCACAAGTCAGAATCCACAGCAGAATCCGTAGCAGAGCTTGGCTCACAAAAACTCAATATGTCAAAGCACCTACATGATACACCACTGGATAAGATGCCATTGGCAGGTTTGCTAGCATCGTATAATCCTCCAACATCAACCAAACCGCAACATCTTCAAGTATTCAAAACAATCTGCAAAAGTGATTTGTCTGGTTCATTTGGCGGTGAACTCTGCAGGATTAGTGTCTGCTGTAGAGTAGGTAAAACATGCAGAACTTCCTTCAACTGATGTTATGCAGTAACAAACCAATGGCAGGCTCTGGTTATTCAAAAGCTTGAAAATGAACAAATTTGATTGGGACCATCCACTCCACTTGTAACCAATTTTCACTGCGGTAAAAGAAAAACAGCAAGGCAGTTAAATTCCAGAAAAAAATCCCAAAATGGAATAGAGATAAAATTCAAAGAGAAAGTATGAGTCCATATTACCGTTTCTAGTCTAGCATCAAACATGCAATTTGATTCTGAGAACACCCAAAGCGCTTTGCAGAGTTACTCTTCTGGAACACAAAAAACACCAATTGAAACCCTAGCTGCAGAAATATAAAAGGAGAAGAGAATCAGGAATTGAGGACAAAAAAAAACTTGGAGGCGAAAATCTCAAACAAAAACCCTAAAATCCCAAAATTGGATACCTGGATTGGGAGGCCAACTTCTTCACGCCTTTCACCGCCGCCGTGACACTTTGTGAGAATTTCTTTCCTTTTTCCTTTTATCATTTTCATGTATTTGTTGATAGATTCGGTGAGAGTGATGAGAGTAGAGAGTCTCGTCTGAGAGAGAGCGATTGAGTGAGAGAGGTACGGTTGAGAGAACAATTTTGGTTGGAGTTTGTGAGAGTGGCGCGATTGAGAGAGGGTTTCGCTGAGAGGAACGTGAGGTCGCGTGAGAGAGAGATTTCGTTAAGAGATTGAAAGAAGTGTGAGAGAGAGGAGCGTTTGAGAGATTGGAAGAGAACGAGGACGAGGGTCTGTTAGTTAGTTTTTTATTCTAATGTTTAATCTATTTTGGTTTATATATTTAAAGTAGCATCAAAATAATAAATAACCATGAGTGGTCTGGTGGAGAGGGGTGGTTTCTAAGGTCTTTAGTGTAGTGGGTTTGATACCTGTATTGAGCATTTTATTTCTTTCAGCATTTGCATTTTATTTTGTTTTAGCATTTTATTTTATGTTTATGTTTTTATTATACTCATGGTTGATCTGCTTTCTTTTAATTTCATCATTCATTCAAAGCCATTTTTAAACTATAAAAGTCATATTTTTCTCGATTTAATATCGAGCCTTTTTTTCCACACCCTTGTAAGTCGATTGCTTTTTAAGCATCGCCATCAACCTCACATAGCTTACTCTTGGGCTTTCTTACAATGAGCCGGTTCTCTTGCACTTACACTCATATTTCGCATCATTTTGTTGTTTGGCCCCGATTTAATTATTTCATGTTTTTTGACAACTCCCATTCATAACAAATGTATCCCTCTCCCATGAAATGTATAATATTTATTCTTTCATTCTTTATTCATCTGTTAATACAAGAATTAAAATGAACATTCGATAACCATTTTAAAGCAAGATCGAAACCTCGATCCAACGTCGAGTAATCATTTTTCAAAACCTAACAGAACCAGCACGTATTCATCAACCTTGTAAGTCGATTGCTTTATGCATCGCCATCAACCTTGTAAGTCGATTGCTTCATGCATCGCCATCTACCTTTATTCCTAGCACTTCTCCTTGCTCCACTCGTCAATTCTTGTTCCGATTAGGTAACACCCATTAGATAGAACCCTTTTGTATGATAACATAGGTAGGATTCCCTTATTCTTTTGCATGCTAACATTAGGTAGATATTCCCATTTGTAAATCCTAACACTTAAGTACATATTGCATGACAACTCTAGGGCAGAGCTTCCCCCACTTCTAGACCTTTCCGAGCGTCTCCGATCTTGTGGCATGTAGTCCGTCCTATTGCAAAGAGGTAACCGCCTAAGACTCAATTCAGCGAGCTGCGACACCTACTGCTAGGACGTGAACACATTTCCCACTCTCCTTTGACACAACTGGTGTCCTCCTTTGTAAGTCCATGTTCAGATGGCAATCCCTATGTAGCCGAACTACGGAAACTCTGATTCTCATGTTCAGATGAGATACGTAGGCACAAGATGCGATGTCTTGTCAAGTTTGATTAACGACTAACAACTAATCCTTGTTTGCCTTCGCCCTTATTGCGATCCTTTCTCTCGCCCTCGTTGCGATCGAGACCTTCCCTTTCTCTCGCCCTCGTTGCGATCGAGACCTTCCCTTTCTCTTGCCCTAGTTGCAATCGAGACCTTTGTTCCCGTAGTTAGCTGAACTACGTTTTGCTCTGATTCTCATTCCCGATGAGATACGTAGGCATAAGACGCGACGTCTTAGCGAGCACACATCTCTTTCACCCCTAGGTAGCCGAGCTACGAAGACTCTGATTCTCATATTCAGATGAGATACGTATGCAATGGATGCGATATCTGTGCGAGTCGTTTTTCTCTTGACCCTTTTAGTAAATAGTACATTAGATAAACACACACCCTTTAGACAAGAACAACAAGAGTGGATCCCGTAGAGTACTACGGATGCGTAGGGGTGCTAATACCTTCCCTTCGCATAATCGACTCCCGAACCCAAGATTTGGTTGCGAGACCTTGTCTTTTCCTTTCCTTTCTCCAGGTTTACTTCGAGCGTTTCCTTTCCCTCCTTTGGGATAAATAACGCACGGTGGCGACTCTTCTGTCATCTTTTTCTTTCGCCGGTTGTTTTTTTCGCACCCTTGTATTTTTCAGGTTGCGACAGCTGGCTACTCTGCTGGGGACCCGGTTTCCCTAAGCGAGTCCCTCCTAGCTTTTGTAGGTTTCTTGTTTGTTGAGTGTTTATTCTTTTGTACAGTTATTTATTTCCAAGCATTTATCTGCTTTATTCTTTTGCATTGTGTACATATCATTGCTGTGTCTGTTGGCTCTGTGGGATTGTCTGTTTGTTGGGATGGGATATTTTATGAGAGATAAGCCCACTACCCAGGCTTTGAGTGTACACATAGGTGTTAGCGTGGATAGTCATGAGGCTTGCGTGGCATGTTGCTATGTTAAGTTGTTCATGAGACCCACATTCCAGACGAGGTTTCTGTTGGATATATTTTGTCCTATGGGTGTTCTATAACGACAGATATTCCTTTAGAAATCGTCGACTCTGGTGACCATTTCCCGAGAACTCAGTCGAGGCCTCTCCTCCGAGACGCGTTTATGTCAGCTCTGGTGGGCGCATTCTCGCTGCTCAATCCGAGGACCCCGAGACTGGGAACTTGCTTTAGGATATCCTGTTGAGGGGAGTCAGCGGAGGTCTTTTATCCCGTAATAATGCCAAACCTTCAGTGGTAAACGTATTATTCTCGACTGAAGGGCTGAAGCTGACAAACTTCTGTTCTTAGAACCTACCAGTGAGGGGCGGGCTAAATTCAGGGAACCTTAACCTCCAACCAACCCGGTTTTCTGGAGCAGAGTTTTGATCTTATATTATATTCTTCAGTGGGTTTTCTCTTCAGACAGTGCAACCCGACAGATGTTCAAGCAGATACAGCAGTCCTGATTTCCATGTCATTGCATTGCATCACATCATTTTGCATTCATATCATTTAACACATGTTTATCCATTTCTAAGGGGTTTACATCTTCTTCTTGATTCCGGTCGGGGTTTTATGGTTCTCCAGAGATGGATATTGGCAGAAAGAGACACGTCGCTTACAAGTTTCCAGTGGTTTGTTTGGAGCCTATTCAACAACTGATGAAGTTAATGAATCACGATTCTCTAGAAGGATTCCGGAAGGAGTACGGTTTGATTCTAAGTTTCGTCACAGTTCTTTCCAAGAATCAACATGATGCTCTCTTTACACTGCTGCAGTTCTATGACCCTCCATTGAGGTGTTTCACATTCCCGGATTATATTTTGGTCCCTACTTTGGAGGAGATTGCCAGTTTTCTCAGAGTTCCTATCAAGTCACAGTTGTTGTTCTATAGTTCTGAGTTTCTGCCCGATCTCAGCATGGTTGCTTCGGCCACATATTTGGGGAAATCAGTCTTGAAGGCTAACATGTGTCAGAAGGGAGGAGTCAGTGGTTTTCATTTGAGTTTCTTACTGGGAGAAGCAAAGAAGAAACTTGAAGATGGTGACCAGAGGGGTTTCAATGTTGTGTTGGCTCTTTGTGTGTATGGGATTGTCCTTGCTAGGAGATTTCTTTCATTCAGTGCACCACAGGAATGAGAATAGAAAAGGAGGGTTGTTGAATTGTTGTGCGCCTTTGTTTCATAAGTGGTTCAGTTCTCACCTACCCAAATCAGGAGCGTTCGTTGATGTCGAGGACTCGTTGAGTTGGTCGAAGAGATTGATGGGGTTGAGAGCTGAAGATATTTCTTGGTGGTCTGACCAGAGCTTGCTTCGGGCGGATATTATTCACAGTTGTGGGAACTTCCCAAATGTACCGTTGGTAGGAAGAAGAGGAGGAATCAACTATAATCCTTTTCTAGCAGTCAGACATTTTGGATATGCTTTAAGAACTCCGCCTTTGGAAAAGGATGTGGAAGAATCTCTGTTTTTCCATTCTTCGCCTGATTTGACTGTATCCCGTAAGGCAGCTGAGGCCTGGCTCAAGGTGATCAAGAGAGGAAGAACTGTGCTTGGAAAAGGAGATTGTAGAACTTACCCTCAGTATGGAGAGTGGCTTCAAGGAAGAGTCGAAGAGTTGGGTATGCCGTTTCCTATAGAAGAACCTTTGTATCCACCTACCCCTGCGCAGTCAACAATGGTGAGCCGAGAGGAGTATGACAAATTGAAGAAAGCCATGGAGGAGCTTAAAATTGAAAACTCGGAGTTAAGTGTAAAGTTGCAAGACTATATGCATCAATTCCATGAGGCAGAATATCAGAAGGGGGAAGCCGTCAGATTACAAGGGGAAGCAGAAAGGAAATTAGCTGTGGAGGTGGACTTCTTCAGGAAGACAGACAAGGCCTTGGGATCATCCAGTTCTGAGTTGAAGTGAGTCAAGCAACAATTAATGGATGCTCATGGTAAATTGGCAGGGTGGCAAGAGCGATGGGATGCATTTTCAACTTCTCGGAAGGAAAAGGAGGAGGAGATGGTGACCGAACTGACTAGTCAGATGGAGAAATTGAAGACTTTGCTGAAGGAGAAGAACAATGAGCTTCTGTGCGCCCGTTCTACCAATGGTTACATCACCGATCAACTCAATGAGGCTCGAGGACAGATTGAAGAACTTAAGGTGTTGGCAGGTTTGAAGAAATCCAGACTTGAAGAGGTATTCAGAGAAGATGACGGGAATTACTACAGAGAGCACATCAATGAGTTGGATGGAGTTATTCACCAAAGGAATCTGCTTATCCGGCGTTTGATAGAATTCCCAGATCATCCTGACACGATAGCATTGCTGGCTGAAGTGAGGAGCAGTCCTCATGGTTTGTACGCAGGAGGCTGAGTCCTGATTATTGCTCCTCCCTTTACTTATTGCTTTCTTGTTGTGTAGTGATGATCCACAGGCTTATTGTGGAGATCCTCTTTTGATGTATTTTCGGCTAAGGCCCCTTTCCTTGAACTTGTTTGTATGGTGGTTTCCCTTTATTGCATATTGATCTCGGAAGTTTATCCATGACTCGGTCTTCTTGCACTATTCACCTGATGTGAGACTGGAATCAAGGGGGTAGAATACCTTTTGGATTTGATAAACATGTCATTGCATTTACATATTCATGTTCATATCTTGCATAACAGGTACCGCTGCGGTGTTCTCATATTATTTGGTGTTCCACTAGCAGGATAGCTGATTCAGGAATTCACCGGTACGGTACCCGCAGAAACCAGCAGAAAGCTATGGAGGGTCTACAAGCAGAACTTGCTGAGATGAGGGTCCACACGAACTAATTCATGGATGTGGTTCAGGGAGTAGCGCAAGGACAGCAAGAGATTAGACAAATGATACAAAGGAGTCCCGCAACTACTCAACCAGAGGTCGTGACTGATCCTCCAATTGCAGAGGTTAATGGACCGGGGCCTGTCCCGATCCCACATAACAACCTTGATCAACAACCCATTCACGATGATCAAGATGATCAGTTCTTGCTGCCAGAAGACTTTGGTTTGGGCCATGGCATGGATCCCATGTTCAGGAGATTAGAGGAGAGGCTGAAGGCGGTGGAAGGACAAAACCCTCTGGGGGTAGATGTTTCTGACTTGGGATTGGTCCCAGGCGTGAGGGTCCCACCGAAGTTCAAAGTCCCAATCTTTGACAAGTACAATGGTAGCTCTTGCCCGAAAACCCATGTGCAAGCCTACTTCCGAAAGATGGTTGCATATTCTGATGACGAGAAACTACTTATGTACTTCTTCCAAGACAGCCTAGCTGGGGCATCCTTGGAATGGTACATGAGGTTGGATAGAGCCCACATCCGTTGCTGGAGGGATTTGGCGGAAGCTTTTGTGAAGCAATACCAGTATAATGCAGACATGGCCCCAGATAGAACTCAACTCCAGAACCTGTCTCTTAAAAGCAATGAGTGCTTCAGGGAATACGCTCAACGCTGGAGGGAGACAGCTTCCCGTGTTCAACCTCCCATGTTGGAAAAGGAAATGGCCAACATGTTCATGAATACGTTGCCTGGACCTTACATGGAGCGTCTGGTGGGGTGCAATGCCTCCAACTTTGCTGATGTGGTCTCTACCGGAGAGAGGGTAGAAAATTACCTGAAGACCTACAAGAGCCACAATGGAGGTGGATCTTCATCAGGAGTAAAGAAGCCGTTTATGGGAGGACAGAAGCAGAGGGAAGAGGGTGTGAATTCTGTATCTTCATATCAAAATAGGAATAACCAAGGGAATAACTTTCAAAACTATCATCGGCAACCGTTTGTTGCAGCTGTGACTATCCCGGCTACAGCACCACTACAACAACAACAACCACAACGTCAACAAACTCAGTATCAACAACAACAACAGCCAGGTAACAGACCCTCCTATCAGCAAAGGCAGAGGATGATGGATCGGCGTTTCGACACTCTTCCAATGTCGTACGCTCAGCTGCTTACAAGTCTTCAACAGCTACAACTTGTGCAGTTATGCACTCTGGCTCCTCCTGTTGGTAGACTTCCGGTGGGTTACGATGCCAATGCTAGGTGTAGTTTCCACTCTGGGGCACCTGGCCACAATATTGAGAACTACAAAGCTTTTAAGCACGTAGTTCAGGACCTCATAGATTCAAAGGCTATCAGCCTTGCACCGGCTCCTAATGTCGTTAACAATCCCATGCCACAGCATGGTGGTGCAAACGTTAATATGCTGGAGGAAGAAGCCAAGTATGTTAAGGATGTGTTGAAGTTGAGACTCCGTTGTTGGAAATTAAGGAATGCTTGCTGAAGGCCGATGTTTTCCCCGGTTGTGGGAAAGGTTGTTTGGATTGCGCTACACAGGGTAAGGATTGCTTGAAGCTGCAGCAGGGTATCCAGGTCTTGCTTGACAATGGTACCCTCCAAGTTGAAGACTTGTCTGTCAAAGAGTTTGTTGAAGGGGTAGTTGAAGAGGTATTTGAAGATGCTGTTGAAGAATTCTCAGATGTTGTTCCTGCTGATTGTGTATTTCCCATTGATGTATTTAATTTTTCAAATGTTGTTGCTGATACACCAAACAATGTATCTGATTTTGATGTAACTGAACTTGATTCTGGTGTTCCGGATGTTTTTGTTTCAATGAATGAGATTCCTGAGTATGACTATGATGTCGCTACTATCACCATCTTTTACCCGACTAATCAGATCAGGGTGCCAGAAGCACAACCAGTGCCACCAGTGCGACCGGCCACCATGACAATCACAACCCCTGGTCCTTTACCTTTCACAAGTGAAAGGGCCATTCCGTGGCATTATGGGGGGAGTGTATACACACACGATCATGGGGTGGAACGACCTTTGAAGGTAGAAGAGGGTCAAAAGTCTGAACTCGAATTTGAAGGTCCCGCAGTGGACAATGTTGGTGGAATCGGGTGATTCACCAGGAGTGGCAGACTATTCTCGCCACCCGTTACCCAAACTGAGAGCACTGATGCTGCGGCGAAAGCCAAAGGCAAGCAAGTCGTGAATGAGGGTACCTCTGCACCACAGACTGGTTCTGAGCCTACTTTTGCGAAGGATGTGGATGAGCTTCTGTGAATCATAAAGAAAAGCGACTACAAAGTAGTCGATCAGTTGATTCAAACGCCGTCTAAGATATCCATTCTCTCACTCCTATTGTGTTCAGAGGCACACAGGGAGGCACTTCTGAAGGTCCTTAATGCTGCATATGTGCCTCAAGAGATCTCAGTAAACCAACTAGAAGGGATCATTGCAAATGTTCATGCAAGCAACGGGCTGGGTTTTACTGATTCTGACTTAACACCAGCTAGACGCAACCATAACAAAGCTTTGCATATCTCAATGGAATGCAAAGACACCGTGTTATCTCATGTTCTGGTGGATACAGGTTCCTCTCTCAATGTGCTACCCAAGAGAGCCCTGTCAAGGTTAGAAGTAGAAGGTTTGATCTTGAAACCTTCCGATCTCATGGTGAGAGCCTTCGATGGTTCTAAGAGGTCGGTGTTTGGAGAGGTAGAATTGCCAATTCAGATTGGATCACAAACCTTCAACACAGTATTCTATGTGATGGATATCAGTCCCTCGTACAGTTGCCTTCTGGGTCGTCCTTGGATCCACAATGCTGGGGCAGTCTCCTCAACACTGCATCAGAAGATCAAGTTCCCAGTCAATGGAAGAATTGTCACCGTCTGTAGTGAGGAGGACATTCTGGTAAGTAACCTGCCTACCTTCAAGTACGTAGAGGTAGAAGGTGAAATTCATGAGACTCTCTGTCAGGCCTTTGAGTCAGTTCAGATCAAGGATGCAGCTCCGGTGGAAGGGGTTAAAGCAGGAGCCCCTATCTCATCCTTCAAGCAGGCGCAAGCCTTGGTGGATTCAGGTATTGCTCCCGGTTGGGGATGTCTGTTGGAGTTACCAATGAAAGACGACAAGTTCGGGATTGGGTACCAGCCAGCTTTGACATCTACAACTTCAGCACCTCAGACTCGTCAGGGGCCGATTACTTTCTCCAGTGATGGCGTCATCCAATATGGCCAGATCTCTGCGATCAACGATGAAAATGGAGATAGTGATTGCGACATCGACAACTGGGTGCGTCCGAGGATCCCTGGTGAAGTCATCAACAATTGGTCTTCCGAGGAAATTGTCCAAGTCACTTTTCTAGAGGAGTAATTTTTCTTTGTTTATTCATGCATGTCCAAGTCTTACGTTCCGCCCAGGGCGTAATGACTCATTGTAGGGCTCATCTATGTGAATACCTGCATTGTTTATCATAAATGAAGGACGTCTTTTGCATTCAAACATTTTGTTCACTGTCTTTCTATTTTTGCAGTTTTCAAAATTTCAAAAGAATAAAGATATTTGGCAATGTTTTGTTTAGTTTTCACTCACTGTTCACACTCATAAGCACATACCATCACTCATGCAGATGCACATCACCGGATCCTATTGATAACAGTTCTGCTATGGCTCGCTTCGACTTCGAAAATCCAATCTTCCAAGCTGAAGAAGAGGGTGATGAAGACTGTGAACTCCCTGAAGAACTTGCCAGGCTGTTAAAACAGGAGGAAAGGGTCATTCAACCGTATCAAGAGTCTACTGAAGTGATTAATCTTGGCACCGAGGAAGTCAAGAAAGAAATCAAGATAGGGGCTGCTTTGGAAGATGATGTGAAGAAAGGGCTGATTGAATTGCTGCAAGAATTTGTTGACATCTTCGCTTGGTCTTATCAGGACATGCCAGGGCTTGACACAGATATTGTGGTACACCGTTTGCCTCTCAAAGAAGGTTGTCCTCCGGTCAAGCAGAAGCTCAGAAGAACAAGACCAGAGATGGCTGTAAAGATAAAGGAAGAAGTGCAGAAACAGTTGGATGCAGGGTTCCTAGCGGTTACCAATTATCCGCCATGGGTCGCCAACATCGTTCCAGTACCTAAGAAGGATGGAAAGGTACGGATGTGTGTCGACTACCGGGATCTGAACAGAGCTAGCCCTAAAGATGATTTCCCATTACCTCACATCGACGTTTTGGTGGATAATACAGCTCAGTTCTCGGTATTCTCTTTCATGGATGGCTTTTCTGGCTATAACCAAATCAAGATGGCACCAGAGGACATGGAAAAGACAACTTTCATAACCCCATGGGGCACCTTCTGCTACAAGGTGATGTCGTTTGGCCTGAAGAATGCTGGGGCAACATATCAACGAGCTATGGTGACTCTGTTCCATGATATGATTCATCATGAAATCGAGGTTTATGTGGACGATATGATTGCCAAATCTCAGACAGAAGAAGAACATTTGGTGAATCTGCAGAAATTGTTTGAACGGTTAAGGAAATTCAAGCTGAGGCTTAATCCGAACAAGTGCACTTTCGGGGTGAGAACTGGAAAATTGTTGGGTTTTATTGTTAGCGGAAAAGGGATTGAGGTGGATCCTGACAAAGTGAAAGCAATACAGGAAATGCCTGAGCCAAGAACAGAGAAGCAAGTCTGTGGTTTCTTAGGGAGGTTGAACTACATTGCAAGGTTCATCTCTCACCTAACAGCCACGTGTGAGCCAATTTTCAAATTGTTGAGGAAAGATCAGGCTATCAGGTGGAACGACGATTGTCAAAGGGCTTTTGAAAAGATAAAAGAGTATTTGCAGAATCCTCCTATCCTTATGCCTCCAGTCTCAGGGAGACCGCTGATTATGTACTTGACAGTACTTGACAATTCTATGGGTTGTGTTCTCGGTCAACACGACGAGACAGGTAGGAAAGGACATGCCATCTACTACTTGAGTAAGAAGTTCACAGATTGCGAGTCGAGATACTCAATGCTTGAGAAGACATGTTGTGCACTTGTATGGCCTGCTAAGCGATTGAGACAATATATGCTGACTCACACAACTTTACTGATCTCCAAGATGGATCCAGTCAAGTATATATTCGAGAAGCCAGCTCTCACCGGAAGGGTTGCTCGTTGGCAAATGGTACTGACAGAGTATGATATCCAGTATACATCCCAGAAAGCCATCAAGGGGAGTATTCTGTCAGACTATCTTGCTCAACAACCGATTGAAGACTATGAGCCGATGAAGTTTGATTTTCCAGATGAAGACATCATGTTCCTCAAGATGAAAGACTGTGAAGAGCCAGTTGTTGGGGAGGGACCTGATCCAGATGAAAAGTGGATTTTAACGTTTGATGGGGCCGTCAACGCCAAAGGAAGTGGAATTGGTGTTGTCATTACTACTCCGAAAGGTGCCCACATGCCTTTCACCGCTCGTCTGACCTTCGAGTGCACCAATAATGAAGCTGAGTACGAGGCCTGTATCTTGGGTATCGAGCAAGCCATTGATTTGAGAATCAAGACTCTGGACATCTTCGGAGATTCAGCTCTAGTGATCAATCAAGTGAATGGTGATTGGAATACTCTCCAGCCCACTCTGGTCCCCTACAGAGATTACACGAGAAGACTGTTGACTTTCTTCACAATAGTAAAGCTGTATCATATACCTCGTGATGAGAACCAGATGGTAGATGCTCTTGCTACTCTATCCTCCATGATCAAGGTGGTTCGGTGGAATCATGCTCCTAGGATCGATGTTATGCGCCTTGATAGGGCCGCGTATGTGTTTGCTGCTGAACTGGTAGTTGACGACAAGCCCTAGTATCACGACATCAAGTGCTTTCTGAAGAATCAAGAGTACCCTGCAGGGGCATCCAACAATGACAGAAAAACTTTGAGAAGATTGGCAGGCAGTTTCTTCTTGAACAAAGACGATGTGCTGTATAAGAGGAACTTCAACATGGTTTTGCTCAGATGCGTGGATAGACACGAGGCGGACATGTTAATGCAGGAAGTTCATGAAGGTTCCTTCGGTACTCATGCCGGCGGACATGCAATGGCTAAGAAATTGTTGAGGGCGGATTATTATTGGATGACCATGGAATCAGACTGTTTCAAGTATACTCGGAAGTGTCATAAATGCCAGATTTATGCTGATAAGGTGCATGTACCGCCGAATCCTCTGAATGTGATGTCTTCGCCGTGGCCGTTTGCTATGTGGGGCATTGACATGATTAGAAAGATTGAGCCGACTGCTTCCAATGGGCATCGCTTTATCCTTGTTGCCATCGACTATTTCACCAAGTGGGTCGAAGCAGCGTCGTTTGCGAATGTCACCAAACATATGGTTGCCCGATTCATTAAGAAAGAAATCATTTGTTGTTATGGGGTTCCTGAAAGAATCATCACTGATAATGGTTCCAATCTCAATAACAAAATGATGAAGGAGTTGTGCCAGAACTTCAATATTCAGCACCACAATTCTTCCCCCTATCGTCCTAAGATGAACGGTGTTGTTGAGGTAGCAAATAAGAACATAAAGAAGATTGTGCAGAAGATGGTCGTCACGTACAGAGATTGGCACGAGATGCTACCCTTCGCCTTGCATGGGTACCGCACTTCAGTACGTACGTCGACCGGGGCGACCCCTTACTCCCTGGTGTATGGTATGGAAGCAGTCCTACCTGTTGAAGTGGAGATTCCTTCTCTAAGAGTCATGTTGGATGTCAAGCTAGATGAAGCTGAATGGATTCAGACAAGGTTCAATGAGTTGAGTCTTATCAAAGAGAAGCGAATGGCATCCATTTGTCATGGGTAGTTGTATCAGAGTCGGATGAAGAGAGCCTTTGACCAGAAAGTGCGCCCTCGATGTTTCCAAGTCGGAGATTTGGTGTTGAAAAGGATCCTTCCTCCTCAGACGGATCACAGGGGCAAGTGGACTCCTAACTATGAGGGACCGTATATCGTCACCAAGGTTTTCGATGGTGGGGCCTTAATGCTTGTAACGATGGATGGTGAAGACTTCACTTCCCCGGTAAACTCAGACGCAGTTAAAAAATACTTCGCATAAAATAGACCCGTTGGACGGTAAAAAGAACAGTCCAGGCAAAAATGGGCATCCCGACGAACCAAGAAAATGAAAAGGTTCGGGCAAAAATTAGGGATTTAAAAATGAAAAGATCGTACACCCGGTAAGTTGAAAACCTGAAAAGGCAACTTAGGCAAAAAGGGGTATCCCGTTGGATTGAAAACCCGAAAAGGGCGATCCAGGAAAAAGTTAGGGATTAAGCGAATGACTACGTTCTGAGTTAGTTCTGAATCTCATCTCATGTCAATGACTGGAAACTTTCAAAAGGAAGAAAACAATCTAATCACCTTTTCAGAAGGCTGATCATCTGGAAGATCTTGAAGACAGGCAAGTCATAGCAGAATTGGAACCCAATAGAAATCCATTTCACATTGCCATTAGATTAATTCTTGTTTTGCGATTACCTCTTTCCAGGGATTGCTTCCTGATGTAAATGCCTATTCAGAGGCCATTCAATCAATAAAATCATGTTATTCAGTATATCTCTGTTTTCATTTTTATTTTACTGTTTTGTTTGCAAAAATGACGTCCGAATTTTTGATAAACATTGCATCATGACACATAAGGGCTTTACAGGTATATGCTTAATAAACATTTAAAGTTGATGTGAATTTTAAGTGCTTTGGATCATCTATTCAGAACAGATACCCTCGGGGCATTTCCTAAGCATGCATGTCAGACTATACACTCCCCAGCGGAGTTGACAGTACCAGATTGTATCTTCCCAGCAGAAGCAGCAGCTCCTCAGAGTTCGATGCCAGATCGAGGATTTCAATCCCAGATCGATGATCTCTTTCCTGGAAGCATAACCTCGGTACCGTATCGGTGTTTGCTCCCCCCTGCTGAGTCATCTCTCGTAGATTATGGTTGCCAGAACCACTATCGCTTCCCCCAACAACAGGTTTGCAGCGCCGTTCTCTCCCCAGTCAGAGTCTCGGTATCTCGTCATTGCCAGAACACCGCATGGCCGGTCATTTCCCCATATAGTTCATTATGCTGTGCATCTCCAACAGTAGTGCCAGGGTCCAGAAGATTGTGATCATTTCCCCAACAGGATTCCTTGCTTCAGCTTGGCATTTTCCCCAGCATTTCGCATCCCTGCATGTAGAATCATATTGCATTGCATCCTCCCAAATCGCGTAGCATTTCCATTTTCATGGAACATTACGCCATCGCAAAATTCAAACATACGCATGTAAGCATAAAACATTCTCGGTATCCCAAGTGATAAGCTAGAAGTTTGTTTCTGGTGCTCAGACTGAAGGTTGTTCATGACTTATTATCCCCAGCATGGGTCGTTGGCCCACGTGCTGCCTCAATTATTATTGTTCCCTATTTCTGCCGATGCTGACAGGCATGAAGTTTCCGGAATCCAGACCGAAGTGGCATTCAGGCCAGTTTCCGATTTTCAGATCGAAGAAGTTTCCGACATTCAGGTCGATGCAACTTGTGGCATTCAGGCCAGTTTCCGGTATCCAGACCGAAGTGGCATTCAGGCCAGTTTCCGATTTTCAGATCGATGCAACTTGTGGCATTCAGGCCAGTTTCCGGTATCCAGACCGAAGTGGCGTTCAGGCCAGTTTTCCGATTTTCAGATCGAAGAAGTTTCCGACATTCAGGTCGATGCAACTTGTGGCATTCAGGCATGAAGTTTCCGGTATCCAGACCGAAGTGGCATTCAGGCCAGTTTTTAGTTTTTTCCGATTTTCAGATCGAAGAAGTTTCCGACAATCAGGTCGAAGTACTTATGGCATTCAGGCCAGTTTTTTCCGATTTTCAGATCGAAGAAGTTTCCGACATTCAGGTCGATGCAACTTGTGGCATTCAGGCCAGTTCCCGGTATCCAGACCGAAGTGGCATTCAGGCCAGTTTCCGATTTTCAGATCGTAGAAGTTTCCGACGATCAAGTCGAAGTACTTGTGGCATTCAGGCCAGTTTTCCGATTTTCAGATCGAAGTGGTGTTCAGACCAGATTTCCGGTGATCAGACCAACATTGATACTCTCATATTCCGATGCTTAGTGATCAGACTAACGTGCGGCGTTCAGGCCATGGGTATTCCTGTGTTACCATTTATTTTGGTATCCAGGTCAACTTTCTGTTTCGGTACTCAGGCCGATTTTCACCGTACCAGACGGATTCTTCTTTTGGGATTTCTTCTTTGCCGATTCTGACAGGCATTGTTGATTATTTCATAGGGATTCAGGATCAAAATCCGGGTCTTCTTAGTATTTAATCATCTCCCACTATGATCATATGAAGAACGTCCTGCTTCATATTCTCTAGTTGAAGACGCTTAAATATGGGCAACTGTCATACCCCGATTTTGGTCCTGAATTTTTTATGTTTTTTATTTTTGTTTAGCATGCTTGGCCTAACCTTACTTTGGTTTTATATGAGGATTGGTCTTGATCCAAAGTCATGGTGTTGTTCATGTGATTGTTAATGCACATATGGTCTTGGTCATCCGAACAACCAACCTTCTTGTGTCACAAGCCAATTGCCAATCATGCCACTTGATTCATGAATATCCCTTTCAAATCCTAATCTTATACCATCATTTCATGGCCTTGTTAACACATACTACCAGTCAAGTCATGTTCTTTTCAAAGTCAAGCACTCAAGTCATAAAATAAACCAATTGTAAAACAAATTTCAAACCATTTCAATTCATTTCACATCATTCTAAACCATCACATTTGATTCTACATAAAAAAAAGGGTACAAGTCTAGACAGTTTTGACCAATTGTTGACTTTGGTCAACAATTGACTTTTTGGTCAACATTGACCAAAGTCACCCAAAACCCAAAAGCCTTAATTTTCACCACAATCATCAATCATTTGTCCATTTACAATAAAAATGCAAATAAAATTGAATTTTAACCAATTGTTGACTTTGGTCAACAGTTGACTTTTTGGTCAACTTTGACCAAAGTCAACCCTATGCCATTGGTCATCCCTAATCACTAAATGGCTGGCCATAAATCTCATTCCATTATCCATGTCCATGTTATCTTTGGTTTAACCACTTGTGCTTGGCTTCTTCACTTTAATGTCAACATGGTCACACCTTGAACCTTTGGAATCTTGCTTTGCCAATTAACTTCCATCATGCTGCATTTGCCCTGCTATACCAACCTGCTGCAACGCCTAACCTGCACAGGCCAAAGTCATAACCAACATTAAGGTCAATCCATGAAGTGTTGCTAATATGCCATGACCTAAAACCATAAGTGTTGTCAATGGCCAAGCATAAACCTGCTGTGAGCATGAGCCAGCAGGACCCAATTCAAAGGTTTTAACCAAACTTCTCACTCTAAGATCACGGGAAGAACGATGGATTCTCATGATAATCATTCACCTAGAGTTCATCAAACTACAACCTGCAAAACAACAGCACCCCACACACACAGAAGCAAACCGCAACAGTAACTAACATGTCGGAGAATTCAGTACAGAGTTTATTTCATAACTTTGAGAAAGTTGCAAATTTTGTTCAACATCACGTATCTAATTTCATAGGCCATCATATCCAGTCATCAGGAACTCTGGTATAGGCTCTGTCAATGCCTCCATCAAAGCTCCATTTGTGAAAACTACATCTTCTGTACAACCACGTGATCCTGTTGTCAAGGGTAAGTCCTCTACCCTTGTGACTAAAGAAGACCTTGGAAGGGCTACATGGACTTTTCTTCACACTCTTGCTGCTCAGTATCCAGACAATCCTATAAGACAACAGAAGAAAGATGTAAAAGAACTGGTACAAATCTTGTCTCGAATGTACCCTTGCAGTGAATGTGCAAATCACTTTAAAGAAGTTCTTAGATCAAATCCTGTACAGTCGGGGTCACATGCTGAATTTTCTCAGTGGCTATGTCATGTGCACAATGTTGTCAATAGAAGCATCGGCAAACCAATTTCCTGCATGAAAAGGTCATGGCGGAATTCTTCAAGAATTAATTCATGAACTGTTCGACCCTTTAGCTTCCCTCAAAATGGTGATGGAACAGTATCAATCCAAACATTCCTGCAGCATACAAAAGAACAACCAGCGCAACCAATAGTTTGCCTGCAAGAGGACCAACCAAGTTTTACTTACCATCCTCATCAACACATTTAACATTGCCTTGCAAACACCCTGCAGGAACAAGCAAACATGTCTGCAACCATCAAACCTGGACAGGTCAAGTGCACATCATGCCGCAAACACCTAGCATACAAATGGCATCCAAGAAACATTCAACCATGCATCATCCAGCATATACTCAGACCAGGAACAATTGCATCATGTGGTACTACAAAACATACTGCACAAACACATCATCATAATACTACACCAAGTTAAATATGTAAGCTCAGTCTTGAAACTTAGCCCACTTTGCATGTTGATTAACAACCAGAGGCATACACAAAATCCACAAGCCATGCTTACCTGCAAGTAAACAAACCAAAAGTCTGTAGCAAGATTCATGCAAACATCCCAACAAAGCAGTCAACAGTTAATGCAAGCCATGTGATTGCATCCCACTTAAGCCAGAACAATGCCAATTATGCCACACAATAAGCCAAAGAGTCATACATGCATAAGACATGGCAATGCTAACACCCTAAAACCAACTGGATAACCAGCCTTAAGCCAAGTGAGCATGTTGCAACATGTTGTCAATATCCTGCAGAACAGGATACCAGGCATGACCAAACACCAAGCCTATTCACATCAACTTTTGACCATTACCAATGCATCATAACAATTCATATAATACAAGCATGGTAATGGGTTCCAAACAGATAGCATTGCAAACCTCCACAAGTCAGAATCCACAGCAGAATCCGTAGCAGAGCTTGGCTCACAAAAACTCAATATGTCAAAGCACCTACATGATACACCACTGGATAAGATGCCATTGGCAGGTTTCCTAGCATCGCATAATCCTCCAACATCAACCAAACCGCAACATCTTCAAGTATTCAAAACAATCTGCAAAAGTGATTTGTCTGGTTCATTTGGCGGTGAACTCTGCAGGATTAGTGTCTGCTGTAGAGTAGGTAAAACATGCAGAACTTCCTTTAACTGATGTTATGCAGTAACAAACCAATGGCAGGCTCTGGTTATTCAAAAGATTGAAAATGAACAAATTTGATTGGGACCATCCACTCCACTTGTAACCAATTTTCACTGCGGTAAAAGAAAAACAGCAAGGCAGTTAAATTCCAGAAAAAAATCCCAAAATGGAATAGAGATAAAATTCAAAGAGAAAGTATGAGTCCATATTACCGTTTCTAGTCTAGCATCAAACATGCAATTTAATTCTGAGAACACCCAAAGCGCTTTGCAGAGTTACTCTTCTGGAACACAAAAAACACCAATTGAAACCCTAGCTGTAGAAATATAAAAGGAGAAGAGAATCAGGAATTGAGGACAAAAAAAACTTGGAGGCGAAAATCTCAAACAAAAACCCTAAAATCCCAAAATCGGATACCTGGATTGGGAGGCCAACTTCTTCACGCCTTTCACCGCCGCCGTGACACTTTGTGAGAATTTCTTTCCTTTTTCCTTTTATCATTTTCATGTATTTGTTGATAGATTCGGTGAGAGTGATGAGAGTAGAGAGTCTCGTCTGAGAGAGAGCGATTGAGTGAGAGAGGTACGGTTGAGAGAACAATTTTGGTTGGAGTTTGTGAGAGTGGCGCGATTGAGAGAGGGTTTCGCTGAGAGGAACGTGAGGTCGCGTGAGAGAGAGATTTCGTTAAGAGATTGAAAGAAGCGTGAGAGAGAGGAGCGTTTGAGAGATTGGAAGAGAACGAGGACGAGGGTCTTTTAGTTGGTTTCCATTTTCCTTTTTTTCTAAATTTATTTTTAAATAAAGATAAACATTGAAACAATAAAAATTTTATGTTTTAAATTTCCTAAGTTTTCATTTGATAATATTTTCATTTAATATATTACATTAACATTTTTTGATTCCCAATTTACTAGCCTCTAGAACCCAACAGCCAAGTGGCTGGGTTTATTAGGATAGTCCAACAAACTTTTTTTATTTTAGTTTTTTATTCTAATGTTTAATCTATTTTGGTTTATATATTTAAAGTAGCATCAAAATAATAAATAACCATGAGTGGTCTGGTGGAGAGGGGTGGTTTCTAAGGTCTTTAGTGTAGTGAGTTTGATACCCGTATTGAGCATTTTATTTCTTTCAGCATTTGCATTTTATTTTCTTTTAGCATTTTATTTTATGTTTATGTTTTTATTATACTCATGGTTGATCTGCTTTCTTTTAATTTCATCATTCATTCAAAGCCATTTTTAAACTATAAAAGTCATATTTTTCTCGATTTAATATCGAGCCCTTTTTTCCACACCCTTGTAAGTCGATTGCTTTTTAAGCATCGCCATCAACCTCACATAGCTTACTCTTGGGCTTTCTTACAATGAGCCGGTTCTCTTGCACTTACACTCATATTTCGTATCATTTTGTTGTTTGGGCCCGATTTAATTATTTCATGTTTTTTGACAACTCCCATTCATAACAAATGTATCCCTCTCCCATGAAATGTATAATATTTATTCTTTCATTCTTTATTCATCTGTTAATACAAGAATTAAAATGAACATTCGATAACCATTTCAAAGCAAGATCAAAACCTCGATCCAACGTCGAGTAATCATTTTTCAAAACCTAACAGAACCAGCACGTATTCATCAACCTTGTAAGTCGATTGCTTTATGCATCGCCATCAACCTTGTAAGTCGATTGCTTCATGCATCGCCATCTACCTTTATTCCTAGCACTTCTCCTTGCTCCACTCGTCAATTCTTGTTCCGATTAGGTAGCACCCATTAGATAGAACCCTTTTGTATGATAACATAGGTAGGATTCCCTTATTCTTTTGCATGCTAACATTAGGTAGATATTCCGATTTGTAAATCCTAACACTTAAGTACATATTGCATGACAACTCTAGGACAGAGCTTCCCCCACTTCTAGACCTTTCCGAGCGTCTCCGATCTTGTGGCATGTAGTCCGTCCTATTGCAAAGAGGTAACCGCCTAAGACTCGATTCAGCGAGCTGCGACACCTACTGCTAGGACGTGAACACATTGCCCACTCTCCTTTGACACAACTGGTGTCCTCCTTTGTAAGTTCATGTTCAGATGGCAATCCCTATGTAGCCGAACTACGACAACTCTGATTCTCATGTTCAGATGAGATACGTAGGCACAAGATGCGATGTCTTGTCGAGTTGATTAACGACTAACAACTAATCCTTGTTTGCCTTCGCCCTTATTGCGATCCTTTCTCTCGCCCTCGTTGCGATCGAGACCTTCCCTTTCTCTCGCCCTCGTTGCGATCGAGACCTTCCCTTTCTCTTGCCCTAGTTGCAATCGAGACCTTTGTTCCCGTAGTTAGCTGAACTACGTTTTGCTCTGATTCTCATTCCCGATGAGATACGTAGGCATAAGACGCGACGTCTTAGCGAGCACACATCTCTTTCACCCCTAGGTAGCCGAGCTACGAAGACTTTGATTCTCATATTCAGATGAGATACGTATGCAATGGATGCGATATCTGTGCGAGTCGTTTTTCTCTTGACCCTTTTAGTAAATAGTACATTAGATAAACACACACCCTTTAGACAAGAACAACAAGAGTGGATCCCGTAGAGTACTACGGATGCGTAGGGGTGCTAATACCTTCCCTTCGCATAATCGACTCCCGAACCCAAGATTTGGTTGCGAGACCTTGTCTTTTCCTTTCCTTTCTCCAGGTTTACTTCGAGCGTTTCCTTTCCCTCCTTTGGGATAAATAACGCATGGTGGCGACTCTTCTGTCATCTTTTTCTTTCGCCGGTTGTTTTTTTCGCACCCTTGTATTTTTCAGGTTGCGACACGGAGTATTGATTATTTCGTTATTTTGATGCTTTGCGTTTTATGTTTATCATTTATTTTGAGTTTCCTTGTTGTATTAATCGTTAAACTCATGTTAAAATGGGTTTTCCATGCATTTTGATATGTTGACTAATAGTCAAAGTCTGCGTGACTCGATTCAGAGAAAGCTTGAATTGATTAAGTATTTTTTTCTTCCTGTCTACTCAATTCAGAGAATGCTTGAATCAATTCAATTACAATAAGTTTTATTTATTTAAATCAATTCAATCACCTTTTGAATCAATTCATTATAGCGTCTCAATCTTTCATTTTACTTTTGTTTTCTTAAATTGATTCAAGGCTTTGACTGACTCAATTCAGGATTCAAATTGAATTGATTCAATGAGGAAGTGACTTGATTCAGGATGTTGATTTAAATTGATTTAATTCATTCTCGACTCAGGACAACTGCCTTTATTGGATTGATTCGTGGAAACGTTGAATTAGTTCATTTAGTTCATTTTTACTCATTTGTGTGCATTATCTCGTGCACCTATAAATATGAGTTTCATTCCTTCATTTCAAAATGAGAGATCAAATATTTTTTAGTTAGAGAAAGCTTTACAAATGCAACTTCTACCTATTTCAAATCTTCATATTCATGAAAAATATTTTGTGTGTGTGAGTATGTGTGTGCATGCATGCGTGTGTGCATGCATGCGTGTGTGCATGTGTGCGTGATTGTTGATTGTGAGGAAACACTATAGATCTAATTATTCTTTTGAAGATTTTATTTTTTTGCAAGTAGGAACTTGATCTTAAATAATATAATTTTGAATAGTATAATTTCCTTACAATTTCGAATAGTGAGGAAACAATAAAGATTTTTGTGAGAAACTTGATCATGGAAAAAAAAATTCTTGTGTGTGTGTGATTATTGATTGTGAAGAAACATTAGAAATATAATTATTCTTTTGAAGATTGTATTTTTTTTTGCAAGCATGAATTTGATCTTGAATAATATGATTTCCTCACAATTTCGAATAGTATAATCTCCTCACAATTTCAAATAATGAAGATTGTGAGGAAACGATAAAGATTGTGTTTGTGAAGCGATTTAGTATTAACGTGATCAAAATTTTAAATAGTATAACTTCCATGTTTTCCCATCAAAACTTCCACTCATAATTTTTGAAAACACTCTGATAACTTTTTAAAAAAAGGTTGATTTTTATCTGGGTTTATTCACCTCCCCCCTCTAGACTGTTTTACTACTTCCATATTCACATCCAACAACTGAAGGTAGACAAAAACAAGAAAGGAGGTTTGAATTGTTTTGGAAAATAAAATCTTTTTGACAGTTTAGACACACATAGAATAACAACAAATTGACACAAAATTTTATACTGGTTCGCTTGAAATTCAAAGTTACTCCAGTCCACCCAGCCAAGGTGATTTCGCCTTCAAAAAGGACTTAATCCACTAATCTTGAAAGATTACACAAACAACTGTCTAAGAGAATAATCCCTTAGCCCTCTCAAGTATTCAGACTGCACAAAGTCACTTGAGGAAGTATCTTAACAAAAATATGATTGTAATGCAACGTGCTTCTAACAAAAAGCAAATATTACAAAGTTATATGAATAACATTTTTTCACGTAAGAGCAGCAACTCGTGAAAACGTAAGGGAGGATGAATAAGAGTTGTTGAATTCTTGTGTGTCTCAGGTGTGTTCTCTTGTGAAGTATTCAGTCCTTTAAATAGACGTTGAGAAGAACCGTTGAAGTGATGACATGATCTTGGTCATTGAAGACGGTTTATTGTCATTACTCTCCTTGTTTCTTTCTAAAACAGTTTTGTGCGCGTCATAATTTCCTTCTAGAAATAATTTCTTTCCAAAATCAGATTTCTTCATGGTTACGCACTCTGAACTGGTGAATCTGTATCAGAGTCTTGTTAGTCAGAGTTTAACTTCAAAGGTTGCTTTTATCTGACCACATCAGAGTTTCTCTATGCTCTTGACTTCTTCAGATTCGGAGTCTGAATTCAGTCTTCTTTACCAGAGTTGCTGACTTCTTTCTATTTTGTTGGTACCTGTGTTGATCAGAGTTAGAACCTTCTGGACGCATTTCCTCTGAGCAGCATCTGATTGTTGAATTATGTATTTGATGTTTTTATCTATCTGATTGTTTGATCAGAGTCCTGCACACTTACGAAAAATTTCGTTAGAGTACCATTTTTGTTTCATCCTTTGTTATAATCAAAATCTTAGAGATACATTGTAGAACCAACTTTGTTCTTACAATCTCCCCCTTTTTGATGATGACGAAACAATACAAAGTAGAGGTGAAACAATATAATT
This sequence comes from Lathyrus oleraceus, assembly GCF_024323335.1. Lineage (NCBI taxonomy): Eukaryota > Viridiplantae > Streptophyta > Magnoliopsida > Fabales > Fabaceae > Lathyrus > Lathyrus oleraceus. Next base: position 151,315,846 of record NC_066585.1, read on the forward strand.
TTTTTTTATATTAGATAAGGAAGGGGACTCCCCCTGAGTTAGATCCTTAGATAGATCAGAAGTTCTTACCGGACCTTCCTTGGTTTAGCGCTTTAGCTACTTTCCTGCATATCTTTAGTCATTGATTTAGTAATAATTTATAATAATGTTTGCAGTGCTTTGAGAAGATTTAATTATGTTTCCATCAGAGTTGTTTTAGTTCTCCCCCTTTTTGTCAGAATCAAAAAGACATAGCAAAAAAGGTTGATATTGATAAAAAGAGCAGTTATAGATAAGCAGCACAAAAGGCAAATTTCAAAAAGCAAAAGAAACATCAAAATAGAGAAATCAACAAAAAATTAGCCTAGGTGCCTAAGGGTTTGGGGGCGGAGGCATCCTTTGGAGTAGTTGGGAGAACATGTTATGAATGTTGTTGTTGACAGAATCCTGTTGATCCAGCCTAGCCCAAACTACTTGTTGTTCTTTCTGCAGTTCCTCCAGAGTCTTCAAGACCAGAGGGACAAACCCAGAGTTGGAGTGCTCCCCCTGAGTCAGTGCATCAACTTTGGCCTTGGCAGCTTCTTCTACAGCAATACGAGTTGCTTCTTCAGCTTCGACTTTAGCTTTTGCCTCAGCCTCAGCAGTAGCCGCAACAGCATCAGCATCAGCAACAACCTTCTCTTCAGCTTCTCTGATCCGATGTTCTTCTTCTTGGCGTGCTTTCTCTTCAGCTTCCTTCCTAGCTCGTTCTTCAGCCTCTCTGGCCAAGCGCTCTTGGAGCCTAATACCAGCGTCTCTGATGAAGTCGTTGCGGACTTGTTCAGAGAGGCCTTTCAGTTTGAAGGCTTCAGAGGTCATCCAATTGATCACTTTGTTCCAGTGGATCCTCATTGCAGATGGATCATCACTGATGCCAGAATTGATCGTCAGAGACTTAATCTTCTCTACTGAAGACTCTGTAAAAACTGTATTGCTTCTTCTAGGGTAGGGAGGGTAGTCTCTGGTTCAGTGTCAGATGTTGGGGAGGATGGAGAAGGTGAGTTTGGGGCACTGAGATTTAGTGTGGAGTTATGGAGGCAACGAAAGTTGTGGGTGTGGGAATGATAGAGGGTGACTGTGTTGTTTGTTCAGGTTATGGGTTTGGTTCAGATGGTGAGTGGATTGGTTGTGGTTCAGAGTTGATTGGTTGTTCAGGAGGTGGATTTGGTTGTTGTCCAGGTGGTGGTGTTTGAGGTTGTTCAAATGTAGATGGATTTGGATGTTCAGGAGGTGGGGAGGTGACTTCTGGTTCAGGTTCAAAGTGTGATGGCTATTGAGAGGCCAGAGCACGGGCTTGTAGCTGAGCCAGAGTGGGGGATTGGGGGTCAGATGGTTCATTGTCGGAGGAGAGTACGTAGTATGGTGGGGATTATGGAGATGGTGATGATGATGGTGAAGTAGTTTCATTCAGAATTTCTGCTTCTGAAACGGGTAGTGTGGTGGTAGCAAGGTTGAATTTAAGTGAGGGTGGGTTAGAGGTTCTGGTGGTTGAGGGAGGAGTTTCAGAGGTGGTGTATATTGGAGTGGCTTGAGGAAGAGAAGAAGCAAGAGGTTTTATTTTAACAGAGCGAGAGAGAGGCACAGACTTACTTGGAGAGTCGGCCAGAGGGACTGGAGGTCTTGATCTAGAGGATTCTCCCAGCCTTGCTTTCTTAGCCTTCTTAGACTTCTCAGAGGGCTCTCGCATCCTCTTCATGAAGTTTGGTGGATGCTCATGTAGCCAGTACACTGTGAAGTCAGAGATGTCCACCCCTTGATTGGCAAGGTCTTGTAGATAGTAAGCTACTACCTCTGGAGGGTCAATCTTGCAGAACAGGTAGAGTCCATTAGGAATCTCCCTCTGATACATGAGTGCTTACCGAGAGGTGTCAAGTGTTGGTTCGGATCTGACTTGATCAATGATTCCCATGCTCTTCAGATTCCGAGCATTCAACGGTCTTCTAGTGTCAATAGTGACATCTTCCATGAGTCTGAGCTGAATCAAGTGATCCACTAAGCTACTTTCAATCAACACATCTGATATAAGTCTCCCCAGAGCGATGTAGTTTATGGTCTTCATGTTGTTTCTGGTGTTTTTAACAGCGTCTTTGAGATACTTGAAAAGAAGTGCTGGCAGAAAAAGTTTCAGCACCTTGTGAATACAGTACAGGATACACTTCTGTTCTGTGTTGATGTAGTCAGATGAGTTTGATGTAGGGCGATGATGAATGGTTCCTAAGATGATCTTTAACCAGACACAAAGGTTCTGATATAGCTCATTGTTCTTAGAATGCTTGCCTTCAGCACTCTGTTGGAAGATGGTAGGGTTGATTTCCTGGGACAAGTATTTTGCCCTAGGGTTTATGTTGTAGATGCATCTTCCTCCTGTCTTCTCCATGTTCAAAAGAGAGGCAATGGATTTCTCAGTGATGACTATTTTGACCCCCAGAACGTAGGAGACAATGTAGTGATCATCTAAGTCTGCGAAACGCCAGAACTCCTTTACCAGATTTGTGTACACAGGGCCATAGAGGCGTTGAAAATAGGTTTCTCACCCTTGCATTCTCAACTCTTCAGTTAGGTCTACGCCATTCTTCTTCATGTTCTCAAAGTCCATTAGCGACTCACATAGTACTTCCAGTTTTTCAAATGGTGTTGCTAGGTGGATGTGAGGTTCACGATTAAGAATATGGGGTTCCCTATAGATTTGGGTTGAGACGAAGCTGGTGGTTGTTGTAGTTTGTTGACTTGAAATGGGTGTCTGTTCCGTTGAATTCATTTGTTGGGAGAAGTTGTAATCAGATTGTTGCTGAGAATCCATGAAGAACACAATTGAAAATGAAGGTTGAAGGATGAAGAACTTGATGAAGGCTGCAAAAATCTTGAGGATGATGAAAAACTGTGAGAGAGAGAGAGAGAGGGTATAGTGTGGTCTTGAGTGTAAAGTATGCAAGTGTGGTATGTGAAATGAATTTATACACATTAGGATGCATGCAAAACAACAATAATGAGGGAGTTTAACTGTTAAGACATTAAATGCACCATGTTAACCAAGTAAGCACGTTTGGAGGAGAATGATTACAGCCCATGATGGAGGTCTAATCCCCAAATCAGCACACTGCTCGAAGAGATTTCAAGAGTTTGTCTCTTGATTTCTGCTAGACAGCTGTCTAGAAGTTCCAAGGTCAGACATAAGAGGTACCACGTGTTAATTTATCTGATCTTCAGGAATACCAAAGGGTTGGATCTTGAGGATTTCTGATTCGAATAGCTTCTAACTGGTAGTAGCATCAGAGTCAGATACAGATTCCAGATGTTTACTTCAGAGTCTTATTTTTCTATTTCAGAGGCACATTTCATTCTGGACAGATTTATATGTTTAAATTTTTCAAGATGAAGGAGAATCTATCTTCAGCAAGGGGTTTGGTAAAAATGTCAGCCCATTGATGGTCTGTATCAATAAATTTTAAAATGATTACCCCTTTCTGAACATAGTCTCTGATGAAATGATGTTTTATTTCTATGTGCTTAGCTCTGGAATGCAAAATAGGATTCTTACTTAAACATATGGCAGCAGTATTATCACAGAAAATAGGAACGTTACTCTCAAAAATCAGAAGGTCTTCAAGTTGATTCTTCATCTAGATCATCTGAGCAGTGCATAGTGATGCTGATATATATTCTGCTTCTGCAGTGGACAGAGCTATGGTTGATTGCCTTTTGCAAAAGAACTGATAGTTCACATATGTACTTTTACGTTCCATTTTATCCCCTACATAATCTGCATCACAATAACCAGAAAGTCTATACTCTAATGTTTTCTCATACATCAGGCCCAGGTTAGGGGTTCCTTTCAGATACCTGAGGATTCTTTTAACAACTGTTAAATGAGATTCTCTAGGATCTGATTGGAATCTGGCACAGAGGCATACACTAAATAGAATATCAAAACGTGTAGCAGTCAGATAGAGAAGAGAGCTTATCATACCACGATAGAGCTTCTGACAAACCTTTTGGATAATTTCTTCTTTTCCCAGAATGCAGGTTGGATGCATAGGTGTCTTAGCAGGTTTGCATTCAGCCATTTCGAACTTCTTCAGAATGTCTTTTATATATTTACTTTGATAAACTTAGGTAGCTTCTGAAGCTTGATTGATTTGAATCCCTAGAAAGAACTTTAGTTCTTGCATTAAGCTCATTTCAAATTCTGCATGCATTAGCTCAGAGAATTCTTGACATACAGAAGGGTTAGCTGAACAAAAAATAATGTCATCAACATATATCTGGCATATCATGAGATCATTTCTAATGTTTTTACATAAGAGTGTAGAGTCAACCTTTCCTCTAATAAAGTCATGTTCTAGAAGGAAGTTACTTAATCTATCATACCAAGCTCTAGGAGCTTGTTTTAAACCGTATAATGATTTCTTGAGTTTAAAAACATGTTCTGGACATTTAGAGTTTTCAAAACCTGGAGGTTGATTGACATAAACTTCTTCTGATGTATAGCCATTAAGAAATGCACTCTTGACATCCATTTGATATAGTTTGATTGAATGATTTACAACAAATGAAACAAGTAAACGAATAGATTCTAACCTGGCGACTGGGGCAAAGGTTTCATTGTAGTCAATTCCTTCTTGCTGACTGTACCCCTGTGCCACTAGTCGTGCTTTATTTCTGACAACTTCTCCTTTTTCGTTCAATTCATTTTTGAACACCCATCTGGTTCCAATAATGTGAGTTCCTTTAGGCTTTGGAACAAGATCACATACGTCATTCTTTGAGAATTGATCTAGCTCTTCTTTCATAGCCAAAACCCAATCACTGTCTTGAAGTGCCTCATCATAGGAAGTAGGTTCGATTAGAGAAACTAATCCTAGAGGAGTTTCTTCAGATACTTTGAATGTTGACCTAGTTCTGACAAGTTCATCCTTGTTTCCCAGAATCAAATATTTAGAGATGTTGGGGTGACTTCTTGATTTCTTCTGGATGGTTGAGGCTTCAGATTCACCTGGATTTTGTCTTCCAGATACCTCTGGTGCTTTAGGCTTTTCGTCAGAACCTGCAAGAGTAATCTCCAAATCTGCAAGTTTCTCAACTAGCTTTGACTTTTCGGGGTCAAGCTTATCATAAAATCTAACATGGATTGACTCTTCCATAATTTTGGTTTCTGTGTTGTATACTCTGTAGCCTTTAGAGCGTTCTGAGTATCCTAACATAATACCTTTTTGTGCTTTTGAATCAAACTTGTTCAGATGTTCTTTAGTATTCAGAATATTGTAAGAGCATTCGAAAGGATGGAAATAAGAAATGTTGGGTTTTCTTCCCTTACACAGTTCAATGGGAGTCTTTTCCAGAATAGGTCTTATAGAGATTCTATTCTGAATATAACACGTTGTATTTACTGCTTCAGCCCAAAAGTGCTTAGCCACATTTGTTTCATTGATCATGGTTCTGGCCATCTCTTGGAGTGTCCTATTCTTCCTTTCTACAACTCCATTTTGTTGTGGAGTTCTAGGACAGGAGAAATCATGGGATATTCCATTAGAATCAAATAGTTCCTCAAAAAATTTATTCTCAAATTCTCCACCATGATCACTTATGACTCTGATGATTTTAGAGTCAAATTCGTTTTGCACTTTGGAACAGAAGCTAGTGAATATAGAGTGAGACTCACTCTTGTGCTTTAGGAATTTTACCCATGTCCAACGACTAAAGTCATCAACAATAACCAGTCCATACTTCTTTCCATTGACTGACGCTGTCTTAACAGGCCCAAACAGGTCAATGTGAAGAAGTTCTAGAGGCTTAGAGGTAGAAACAATATTTTTCTTTTTGAAAGATGTTTTTGAAAATTTACCTTTCTGACATGCCTCACATAGAGCTTCTGAAGAATACTTCAGTTTAGGTAGGACTCTGACTAACTCGAGTTTATTTAGCTGAGAGAGTTTTCTCATGCTAATGTGGCCCAAGCGTCTATGCCATACCCATTGCTCTTCATGAACAAACATCAGGCATTTTACATTTTGTTCTTTTAGGTCTGAAAGATTTATCTTGTAAATATTTTTTTTCCTCTTGCCAGTGAATAAGACTGTTCCACTGTTCTGATTAATTACTTTATATGTTTTTTGATTAAAGATTACATCATAACCGTTATCACTTAATTGACTTATTGATAACAGATTATGCATTAATCCTTCTACATAGAGAACATCAGATATAGAGGGAAGAGTTCAATTACCAATAGTTCCGGAGCCTCTGATTCTTCCTTTCTGATTTCCTCCGAAACCTACGAAGCCAGCATCTTTAAGTTCTAGGCTTTGGAACATATGCTTTCTTCCTGTCATGTGTCGCGAGCATCCAGAGTCCAGGTACCATGATTGGTGTCTTAACTCTGTTGCATAAGATATCTGCAACATAAACAATCTTATCCTTTGGTACCCAAAATCTTTTGGGTCCTTTATGATTAGTTTTTCCAGAGTTTTTTAGAACTTTGGGTTTTCTAGCATTATCAAAATGTTGTGCCTATGTATGTGTGTAATGATAAGAAAAGGGAGATTTAGGTTTGTCATCTGTAGAAAACTTATCTTCACTTGGAACATACCTTATTCCTCTTTTATTATTCTGACTGACTCCATAAATCATGTATGCCATTTTTCTTCTTTCTATCCCATTTTTCAGAAACTTTTGAAAAGATTTTTCATATTCATATATTATTGTGTTCGAAGTTTGTGGGGCTTGAGATAGTGCTTCTTCAAGTTTTAAGCATTATTTATTTATGGAGTCCCTTTCTATCAAAGCTTGATTTTCATCTTTTAGTTCTGAAGCAGTTATCTCAAGCTTATCACATTCTTCGATTGTTCTTTCAAGAACTCCTTTTAAAGCTTTAAATTTTTGTTTAAGTTTCTGATATGAGTTTAGAGTTTCAATAAGGCATGATTCAAGGTCAGAGCAAGAAAGATCAGAAAATACCTCTTCAGAGTCAGATTCTTCATCTGATGTATTTCTGGAGGTGGTAGCCATGAGTATAACATTTGCTTGTTCTTTAGAGTCTGATTCAGATGAATCAGATCCACTGTCGTCCCAGGTGGCCATCAGTCCCTTTTTGGTTCTGAATGAACTTTTCTTGGAATTCTCTCTTCTGGAGGTTTCTTTCTTTAGCTTGGGACATTCGTTTTTGTAATGATCTGTTTCCTTACATTCATAGAATGTTATTTCTTTGTTTGACTTACCTCTGGAAGTTGATTCTAAGCGACCTCCCTTGGGTCTTGGTCTTCTGAAGTTGTTATTCCTTTTTCTCCAGAGTTGTTTAACTCTTCTGGTCAAAAGGGATAACTCTTCTTCATCGTCAGAGTCTTCCTTTTCAGAGTCGTCATTGTCTTCCTCTTCAACTTGGAAAGCTTTGTTTCTTTTTGGTTTGCGTCTTTCAGATCTGGACTTCAGTGCTATAGACTTGATCTTCTTTTGAGGTTCATTTTCCTCGAGTTCTATCTCGTGGCTTCTGAGTGAACTGACGAGTTCCTCAAGGCTGATATTGTTCAGATCTTTGGATAACTTTAAAGCTGTGACCATGGGTCTCCATTTCTTTGGTAAGCTTCTGACTATCTTTTTGACATGATCTGCAGTTGTGTAGCCCTTGTCCAGAACTTTGAGTCCTGCAATTAAAGTTTGTAATCTAGAAAACATTACCTCTACAGCTTCATCGTCCTCCATTTTGAAGGCTTCATATTTCTGAATTAGAGCCAGAGCCTTTGTTTCTTTGACTAAGAGTTTCCTTCGTGAGTCATCCTCAGGGAGTCAAGTATTTCTTTAGTTGTTTCCCTGTTGGTGATCTTTTCATATTCATTGTAGGAAATGACATTTAGTAGTATCGTTCTGGCTTTGTGATGGTTTTTGAGTTCGCGCTTTTGATCATCTGTCATTTTGCTTATGGGAATGGTAACGCCAGTGTCAGTCACAAGTGGTGTGTAACCAATTGTTATTATGTCCCAAAGATCAGCGTCGTAGCCCAGAAAAAAACTTTCAATTCTATCTTTCCAATAGTCAAAATTTTCTCCATCAAAGATTAGAGGTTTAACATTGTAACTATCTCTTTCATTGGTGTTGGCCATAGTTTTTCTCACGCTGGATCTCTTTACACTCTTAAGTGTTTGATTGAAAAATCAATAACAAAGCCGAAGCTCTGATACCAATTGAAGGTAGAGAAAAACAAGAAAGAGGGTTTGAATTGTTTTGGAAAATAAAATCTTTTGACAGTTTAGACACACATAGAATAACAACAGACTGACACAGAATTTTATACTGGTTCGCTTGAAATTCAAAGCTACTCCAGTCCACCCGACCAAGGTGATTTCGCCTTCAAAAAGGACTTAATCCACTAATCTTGAAAGATTACACAAACAACTGTCTAAGAGAATAATCCCTTAGCCCTCTCAAGTATTCAGACTGCACAGAGTCACTTGAGGAAGTATCTTAACAAAAATATGATTGTAACGTAACATGCTTCTAACAAAAAGCAAATATTACAGAGTTATAAGAACAACAGTTTTTCACGTAAGAGCAACAACTCGTGAAAACGTAAGGGAGGATGAATACGAGTTGTTGAATTCTTGTGTGTCTCAGGTGTGTTCTCTTGTGAAGTATTCAATCCTTTAAATAGGCGTTGAGAAGAACCGTTGGAGTGATGATAGGATATTGGTCATTGAAGACTGTTTATTGTCATTACTCTCCTTGTTTCTTTCTAAAACAATTTTGTGCGCGTCATAATTTCCTTCTAGAAATAATTTCTTTCCAAAATCAGATTTCTTCATGGTTACGCGTTCTGAACTGGTGAATCTGTATCAGAGTCTTGTTAGTCAGAGTTTAACTTCAAAGGTTGCTTTTATCTGACCACATCAGAGTTTCTCTATACTCTTGACTTCTTCAGATTCAGAGTCTGGATTCAGTCTCTTTACTAGAGTTGCTGACTTCTTTCTATTTTGCTGGTACCTGTGTTGATCAGAGTTATAACCTTCTGGATGCGTTTCCTCTGAGCAGCATCTGATTGTTGAATTTTTTATTTGATGTTTTTATCTATCTGATTGTTTCATCAGAGTCCTGCACACTTAAGAAAAATTTCGTTAGAGTACCATTTTTGTTTCATCCTTTGTTATCATCAAAATCTTAGAGATACATTGTAGAACCAACTTTGTTCTTACAACAACCCCTACTGAAAATATTGTTGATTATACTGAAACCACTATTAATCAACATGTTGAACCTCATGTTGAATCATCCAATGAACCATCTGTTGAACATTATACTAAACCCACTACTGAACCAATTGTTGGTATACCTGTAATTGATGCATATATGAATGATATATTGAATGAAGATGATGATTGTACTAAAGAGTTGAGGTATGAGGACCCTTAAAATATAGAGCCTTAAGTTCAAGGTGAAAATAATGTGGAAGCTAATGAGGATGATGACATTCATATATACAATATAATAAAGAGAATAATCGAGAATGTATCCAAGTCTCAAGATAGTGATACTCAAGAAAAGGATAAAGAAGTGGTAGATATGGATGAAGAAATGGAAATTGATGAAGAATCTGTTGTTATTATTTTGAAGTGTATAGCTAGATGTGTTGCCAATATGGTCAAAGAGAAAAAGAAGTGAAAATATGTAACCCCCAAATCCTTTATGAATGATATTGAAGTTGTGAAGGAGTTTTTCTCCATTATTGTGGAGTTTTTCTCCATTATTGTGGAGTTTTCCGTGGATTTGTCAACTTGTTGAAGAGAAGGATTCAAGGCTTAAATTATAGATTGAGTGAAGTTCATCAAATTGTCAAGATTAAAGTTTATCAAACATTTAAGATCAAGATCTTGGTAAAGATCAAAGTTTTAATGGTGGTAGCTAGTTGCAAACAAGTTCTATCAAGAAGAAATGAAGAAGATGGGCTGAATTTTCATAGATTATCTTTTTCTTATTTGAATTGTTGTAACAAGAACCAAAATCAAATAGCATAATGGAAGAAACAAAGTTTTGGTGGTTCACCATCGAAGACTAGACGTAGGAGCCTACGAGGATGATAACACCAAACTAATATAAATATTAGTGCACTATCTCCCCCTCCCCCTCTCTCTCTCTCTCTCTCTCTCTCTCTCTCTATATATATATATATATATATATATATATATATATATATATATCGTCCAATTACATGATTGCATTTAGTTGTTAGATTTATCGCTTAGAATTGCATGATTCATAGGTTTATTGCGCTCATAGTATTGATTTGTGTAAGCTTAGATTTGATCAGTATTGGTTTTTCGAAATAATCTTGTCTTTGATTATTCTGAGAGAATTGTAAATTAGATTTACTTTAAATTAAAAAATAGTTAAAGGCATTAAACATCTTATTTGAAACTTTAACCATTAGTCATTGCATTGTGTATTATCTCATTACAAACCATTAGTGTGTGTATAGTATAAATCTTCTTCCAATATCTAAAAACATTTTAAATCAATGTTTTCACCATCTTTGCTTCCACTCGCTAGATCTTAATTTTAAAGTCGAAAAGCAGGGATTTTTTTTGTCTATTAAACCCCTTCTAGTCAGTTAACGTCATATTCAAACCAACAATTGGCATCAAGAGCTGGTCTTTTTTTAAGGTTTAACAACCCCAAAAGTTATTGAAAATGCACAAATTGATCCAAAGGAAACATATAACAATGCCTCGATTTTCACTAGTGAAAACTATGCCTATTGGAAAGATTGCACGTACGTACACCATATGTTAGTGGATTTAAAATGTAGGTTAACCATCGAAGACGGTCCTTTTTTTCCTTAAAGATTCGTTGATGATGTATTAGTTGTAAAAGCACCTAAGGAAGAAGAAAAATAAGTCACGTCCTTCGAATGCGGAAAAGCTGGTCAATACAAAAGTGATTGTCCAGGTATGAAAATGCACAAAGGAAAGCAATAATACCACAAGTGTAAAATCTAAACCAAGGGACAACATGCGTACATCACTTGAGAAGAAGATGAAGACTCATAATCATCATCCTCTTTGAGTTCAAACAAAGAAGTAGCTAATATATGTATGATAGCTCGAAACAAGCAAAAGGGCTCGGAAGTAAGTGACACTGAATCTCATTATTTACCTTCTTATAGTGAGTTATCTGAGGCGTTCCATGAGATGCGTGATGATGCATTAAATTTTTTTAAGAAAATATTATCTCAAAAGAAAAAGATTTTGAAATTTGATGGAGAAATCTTAAAACTTTAAAATGCTCTTGCATCCTTGAAAGATGACCATGCATCTTTAGTAAACGACCAATTGTGCATTCCTCCAACTCTAGATGAAAAGGAAAATTTAGTTAATTGTGTTATTTACCCTATTCTAAAAAATTTAAATAGAAGATCTAAAGGCATAAATAACACAATTAACTAAAATACCCACTTCTACATCTATTAGTTCAAGCGACGATGAGCAAAGTTTTAGAAAACAAAGTAAGAATAACGCTCATGTTACTAAAAAGAATAAAAAGAAAATATTCCCTAGAGTTGTGTGCCATTATTATGATAAAAAGGGACACCTTAGGCCTAAATTCCATATTTGAAATGTGAAAATTCCAAATGGTCTCATGCCATGGAAACCTAAGAGTCCTAGCGCTAACCCCCAAGGACCCAACACTAGTTGGGGACCTAAGTTTTAATGTTAATTGTCTTATAGGAATTTCTTACAGCTAAAAATAGGACGTGGTTCCTAAATAGTGGTTGTTCAAGGTATGTGACATAAGACATGTCATTATTCATTGACTTTGTCAAGAAAGAATGCAACTTCATTGTGTATGGAAACAACAACAAAGGTAAGATATTAGGAGAAAGTGTTGTGGGAAATCCCTCCACAATCACCATAAATGGTGTTTTGTTTGTGAAAAGGCTTAAACATAATCTCCTTAACATAAGTAAATCGCATGTAAGGGCTATTATATAACGTTTGACACCCTTAATTTCATAATTGAACATAAAAGTGACAAGGAGAAAGTATTATTTCCAAGTGTTTAGTCACCTGTAATGAATACTTTTAGTTGTGGCATAAACACATAGGACACATGTATTCTTACTTAATCAATAAAACAATGTCTAAGAATCTAGTGATTGGTCTACCTAAAATCAAACCCCAAAATACGAAGAGTGGTTTTTCTTCCATTATTGATGTTTTAAGTGCTAACACATAAGATAAAGTCGACAATGACATTCTAAAAGTAGATCCTCCAAAAGATTAGGACATTAAAGACAAGGAGGAGGAAAAAGAACAAGAGGATAATAAACAAGAGACCTTAAACCAACTTCTTTGTGATTGGATCTCCATAAAGGACCATCCAATGAATAACATTATATGAGATATCAAAAGGGGAGTAAGTACATGTTTACAATTAAATAACTTTTGTAATTACTTTGCTTTCATATCACAAGTTGAACTGAAAACTAATAGTGATGATTTGATTGATGAGGGTTGGCTTCTCACTATGCAAGAAGAACTCAACCAATTTAAAAGAAATAACATATGGGATTTGGTCCAACTTCCTAAAGACAAAACAATCATAGGCAATAAATGGGTCTTTCGAAACAAAGTAGATGAGAATGAAATAATAAATAGAAATAAGGTTTGACTAGTGACCAAAGGGTATAACCAAGCCGAAGGGATAGACTACAAGGAGACTTTATGCTATTGTATCCTGTCTTGAGGCTATTATACTCCTTTTGACATTCACTTGTTGTCTTGATTACAAGTTATACAAGATGGACATTAAGTCTTATTTCCTGAATGAATTCATAAATAAAGAGGTATACATCTCTCAACCCGCGGGTTTTGAGGATCATGGTAATCTTAACCATGTTTTTAAACTTAAGAGAGTTGTATATAGCCTCAAACAAGCTCCTAGAGCTTGGTATGAGTGCCTTAGTGGTTTCTTACTAGGGAATGGATTTATTCGTGGAATTGTAAACACCCCATTTATTTATAAAACATAAAGGAAAACATGTTTTATTGGTTCAAATATATGTAGATGATATCATTTTTGGATATACTAACGAATCTTCGTGTATGGAGTTTTCTAACACTATGTAGAACGAATTTGAAATGTTATTGATAAATGAACTTACATATTTCTTGGGACTTCAAATAAAGAAAAATGATAAGGGAACTTTCATCAGTCAAACAAAGTATGGATTGGAAGTCTTAAATTAGTATGAAATGGAGAATGAAAATTCAGTATCTACCACTAATGGCTTCAAATTTGGTGATCAACAAAAATGAATATGGAAAGGAGTTTGAAATTACTAAGTATCAAGGTATGATTGGATCATTGATTTATTTAAATGCAAGTAGACTTGATGTTATGTTTAGTGTTTGCATGTGTGCTAGGTTTAAAGCTTCCCCTAGAACATCACATTTTAAGATCATTAAACGTATTTTAAGGTATCTAAACGGTACCGCAAATCATGGTTTTTAGTTCCCTAAGGAAAGTGAGTGTAGTTTGGTAGGTTACTCTGATTATGATTTCATAGGTTTCGAATTAGATACGAAGAATACTAATCGGACATGTCATATTTTTGGAAATTGTCTGATTTCATGGCATAGCAAGAAGCAACACATTGTTGCACTTTCTACCGATAAGGAAAAATGCGTAGCCGCCGATAATTGTTGTGCATAATTTATTTGTCTTAAGTAACAATTATTGGACTATGATTTAAAATTAGGTTGTGTTCCGATCAAATATGACGACACTAGCTCTATAAGTTTAACCAAAAACCCGGAGCTACATCAGCGCACTAAACATATAGAGATTAAACATCATTTTCTTTGTGATCATATGGAAAAGGCGATGTAGTTTTTAAATACATGGACACTAAAAATCAGCTTGCTGATACTTTTATAAAACCTTTATCCCCAGATTCGTTCCGCAAGATTCTGAGAGAATTAGGGATTCTCGATCCCTTTTACTTTGAATAAGCAATGATCTATCTGTAATTACTTTGTTGCATGGTTTTATGCTCCACTAACTATTCATTATGTAGCAAGTTTTTTTAAAAATCAATCTCGTATGGTATAATCTCTCTGATACATCTATCTCTTTATATTGTATCCTCATATGAATTCGTTTCACATTTAATATCTTTGTTAAGTGTGAATTTAATTTTATTCGCATAACATTCATACATTCATTACATTCAGTCATATTCTCCATTATTGTGGAGTTTTTCGATGGATTGTCAACTTGTTGAAGAGAAGGATTCAAGGTGTAAGTTTGAGATTGAGTGAATATCGTCGAATTGTCAAGATTGAAGTACACCAAAGGTTGAAGATCAAGATCTTGGTAAAGATCAAAGTTTTACTAGTGATAACTAGTTGCAAACAAGTTCTATCAAGAAGAAAGGAAGACAATAGGTCGAATTGTTATAATTTATCTTTTGCTTATCTGGATTGTTGTAACACTAACCGAAATCAAATAACATAATGGAAGATTTTTTTTCCGGTGGTTTACCATCGAAGACTAGACGTATGTTCTTGCAAGGACGACATCATCGAACTAGTATGAATCCTGGTGCATTCTCTCCCCCCTCTCTGTCTGTCTCTATGTGTGCGTGTCACATACACACTCTCTCTCTAGCTGTTAGATTTATCGCTTAGAATTGCATGATTAATAAGTTTATTGCGTTCATAGTATTAATTTGTGTAAGCTTATGTTTGATCATAATTGGTTTTTTGTTATTGATAATCTGTGAGAATTGTAATTAGATTTGCTTCAAATTGAAAAAATAGTTAAAGGCATTAAGCATCTTATTTGAACCTTTAACCATTAGTCATTACATTATCTATTATATTATTACAAACAATTTGTGTGTATAATATCAGTCTTATTCCAATATCTAAAAACCTTTTAAATCAATGTTTTCACCATCTTTGCTTCCATTCTCTAAATCTGAATTTTAAAGTAAAAAAGTAGTGAAATTTTTCTGTCTATTCAACCCCCTCTTCTTGGTAGTTAACACCATATTCAAACCAACAAATACATCTTCAATTGTCACAAGATAATTGCAACATCATCTTCTAATTCATCTCATCTTTCTGAATAAAATACTTTATTACATATAACATTGAAAAATAAGCTCAATCTGATTATAATTACCCTTATATTTTTTAGTAAAATACCACATATAGTCATTGTATAAGTTGTTGCATCAATACATGATACTCATGAGATTTTAAGCAAATAAATAACTTTATTTCTTTCATCAAATACTCATAATTTTTTTCTTTTCTAGATAGAGTGTGACATGTTGGGGGGAAATATGTTCTTTTTTCTCTTTCTTTAGGGACTAACTTTTGTTGTATACATATCACCACCATATTTAAACGGGAGTTCTTACCATCTTTTATCTTACCTTTAATGCTTAAAAGTGTTTCAATCAAACTATCATATAAATTTTTCTTCACATGCATCACATCAAGACAATGTCTTATATCGAGACTAGACCAATATGGAATATCAAAGAACACTGACCTATTTTCCATATATTTTTCTCTATGGGCCCTTTTTGGTTCTTTCCAAATACAATATTAATGTGTTATTTCCATTTATAAATTACCTACCCGGTAAAAGACTTAAGAGCGACATCAAACTCATGTTCTCCATTAAAAGTCTTCTGCGATCTACGATATGGATGATTAGGTCTTAAAAATTTCCAATGCTTAAGGTAAACAATCCTTTTCCATTCTATAGTTGGTGGAAACATGTATTAGATTAACATATAGGACACACTTTATGTCCCTTGATGCTATTCTCAGAAAAATTATCATATGCTAGAAAGTCGTTGATTGTGCAAAATAATATGGCACACATCTTAAAATTTTCACCTGAATATGCATCCTCAACATCAACGTCTTCCTCCCACAAAACCCTTAAATATTCAATCAATAAATTTAGATAAAAGTCTATATCGTTTCCTGGTTGTCTTGACCCAAAAATCATCATAGATAACATTATATATTCACGCTTCATGCACAACCACAAAGATAAGTTGTAAATCATGAGATGAGCAGACCATTAAGTATGGTTAGTACTCAAAATTTTCCATCTTAAATTCTTTCATATGCATATCATATAATATTCTTTGCGTTATTTACATTAGCGAACAATCTCTTGAACCTCGATATTATTGGTAGGTATTACAACACTTTGGCAGGAGGATACTTCTTGCTTACACTGTCATCGTCATCAACATCATTGTCCTTCACCTTATAGTGTGATTCCCCACACTTCGGGCACTAATTCAACTTTTCATACTCTTTTCTATATAATATGCAATCGTTACGGCATGCATGTATTTTGATATAATATAATCTCATTGGACACAATATCTTTTTGGCCTCGTAATTACGGTCCGTCAACTTGTTTCCTTCTGGAAGTATTTCTTTCAACAATTTAAGCAATTCAGTGAAACTTTTATTCATTCTTCCACTTTTTGCCTTCAAATTAAACACTCTTAACATTTCTAACAATCGTGTAAAATTTGTGCATCCATTATATAATGACTCTTCTTTGCCACTATATAAAGTATCATACACATGAGTTTTCCTAAAAGCATATTCTCCAATATCACATATCTTATCATCTAGTCAATTATCCATATCTACATCAACTTCATCTTTATGTCACACATGTGGTGTTTTTATCCACTTCACCATGTCACATCCATATTGTATAATGTTGACTAATTCCATCACAACATATGTGTTTGAATATTACTTTCTTTTTAGTTTTTTTTTTCTTTCTCGTGTTCCCACATATTACACAAGGACAATAAAATGTTTCATTATTGTTAGGAAGTTTTCTTTCTGTAAATTCAAGAAATTCATCCACTTATTTCTCATACACTAAACTTAATCTATTAGCTTACATCTAACTGCGATCCATAAATATTTTCTGAAAATATAATCAAAATCCTTATAAAATCATACATCTTGAATCAAAACTTTGCTAAGTCACATTATAAAATTAAAACATTATCAAGTTACAACAACAACATATACATTCAATATCAATCTAAACAACAATTACAAAACACAAAAATAACAATCTTAATCTCAACAAAATAACACTATTGATTCCTTCAACTACATAGTTAACTACTAGCCAATTGTTAGGATTCCTTCTTAAACTTGAAATACATACAAAAAATTTCAAATTGTTTGACCAATAACTTTGATGAACACAAAAGTCTTCAACCCTTCTTCAATATTAAACTCCTTAAACAATTTTACTTTATGAAATGCTTTCACTTGCTTGAAGATATTTTATATTTCTTTGATTTATTTTATTTTTTAAAAATCCTCCCAAATTCTTGGAGGAGAAAAGAAAACCATTTTTTCATTTAGATATTTAGCAACTTTGTTTAAATTCTTAGATCAAAGCTCAGTTACAATATCATATTATACCCTTCTAATTTTTTCAATCTCCAAAAATTAGAACATCAAAAAGTGTTTAATGAAGGTTTTAAAGAGCGACAGAGAACGAGACAAGAGAAAATATGAAAATTTCATGATGAATCAAATGAATGAGGTTTAGTGAGGATTAGAAGCCCAAAAATGATAAAAAAATAATAATGCAATAATTGGGATAATTTTGAATCTAACTTTTATTCATTTAAAGTCATTCCTATTAAAATGAAATGAGTTTTGTCAAGCATGAATCAAATCTTCATGCAAATTGAAAAATGTTCATGGACACCAGTGTGCATGAATCAATTAAAATATCGCCTAATTCAGTTTAGATTTAAAAGAAAGCTTTCCTTTTGAAAAAATAATGCGAAGTTATTCATTTCTTATTGATACATCATTCAAGTGGGATGATTCAAATCATTACTCAATCCCAATTGTTAAATTCATGATTTAACTTATTCAAATAAAAGATTTTTGCACTTGCTCATAAACCCTGACTCGATTCATTTGATTAAAAAAATTGAAAAACATAGTTTTATACATGCGATAGTTTCTAAAATAGATGAAAATAGATTGAGATTTTATAGGATGAATAGGTACATCAAAAGATACCTCGGCAACTAATGAAAACACGTAAAACACTAATACAAGTCCTAACCTTAGATAAAGGCACATACACTCAATAAAAACTCAACCTCCTTGTTTGAAAACCATTCTTGAACGTTGATAAAGTTGAAGAGAACTTCTTGATGATAGGTAATATCTTCATATCTATATTATTTTATGTTATTGTAGCCGCAAACATCATGTATAAATATTTTAAGCTTCTTCAGTGAAACCCTACACAAATCCATTTCTTTCGGCTTCCTAAACTTGGTGACTTTTTCTTAGACATTAAGAAAGATGTTGTTTCATGTCAACAATCCATCCTAAGTATGACATTTAGTAAAAATGGTCTATCCTCAAACTCTATCTCGTCATCCTTACACATGTTGAGTTAGAGTGTAATTCAAGCTATTGTTTTAGAAGGTTGTTATGTTAGGAAGAGTTAGTTAGATATATTTTAATGGTTGGTTTTTAACATGTCTGGTCCTGAATAATGGCAAAACGGTCTTTAGCACAAACCTCCAAATTAAGGGGTCTTATTTTGTTTTTAAAAAATAAAATATATATTTATTATTAAATTTAATAAATTATAAAATAGAAAATAAATATGTATTTATTATTGGTCAAGTGGTAGCAAATTGATTTTTAAATATGGTTGTAACAGTTGGGGTTCAATCCTATTTTAAAAAAATATTTAGAGAAAGACTTTTTTTTTAATTTATTAGAAATTTTAAGTTGTATGGAATGTTTTTATATAATTTAAACAATACTTTGAGTTTTTTTTTTGTTGTTTCACTTGATTAATATATAATTGTATTTTTAATACATCATTTTTAATTATTAAAATTATATTTATTTTTAATTTATGCCTATTTTTTAAATTAGAACATGGTCTTCGGATTGATTGGATCGATCCTAAATAGTGACACATGTGATTACATTTAATTTATTAAATTTTTTAAATTATTATCATTGTTGACATGTCGATATCGTATACAGTGTTTGTGTCGTGTACGATGTTGAAGACACACATACCGCTAAAGATCTTGTTGGTTTTGTAAACATGGAAGGAAGTATTTATAGGAATTGTATAAAGGATTCTTGTATGCTTTTTCAAGAACCTTTAGCATATGATCGCTCTTTCTTTGTTAATTTCATCATTTCATACACATTTTTATCAATTACTTGCTTTTATAATTTTGAGTAATGTTATGAATACTTAGCAGTATAATCTAACCATCCCATGCTGTTTTTCAGTTTTATTCATGTCTTATGCATTGTCACTATTATAGTAATATATTATCTTGGTAGTTAGTCATCTATTATGTTCTTCATATCATTTTGAATATTTTTAAACTTCATTTCGTTAGCACCGGTGTTTGATATGTTACCATTGGTATAAAATATATTGTTAATGTAGGTACCAACATGAAGATACTTTCTCTTCCATCTAATGTGGTAGTTTTCTCCCCTGGTAATTTTGATAAGGTTGTCTTAGATGAAACAAAAGATAATCTAGTGAAGTTTTATGCACCATAGTATGTATAGATTAACCGATCTTCTGTAACTTTATGATATGATGATCTTTTTTCATTTTTAATGTTTCTGAATCTTATTTTCTTGACAAATTCATTATTGTATTTAAGTCTGGTCATTGCAAGATTCTTGCTTATGTAAGGATATTCTCTTGTCTAAAACTTCTACCATAGCTAGCTTATAACTTTAATTTGATAATTTTTACTTATGATTAACTATATCAAGGTTAATCCTATTACTGTTTATACTATTTACTTAGACTTATGAAAATGTTTTCGGAGCATTCAAGTTGGAAAAGGAAGTAGTGATAGTTAATATCGACGCTGACGAATACAAAGATTTTGTAGAAAAGTGAATGCAATAACATCTTTTTATTTGACGAATATAAGACTGTTCTTTTTTTAATAAAATAATGTATTTTTTATTAGAGATCCATTTTTATTATTTGCCATGTATCTCTCTAAGAAGTCAAAATTGACCATGATTTTTAGTTTGCTATAGGCAGTTACTTGCTGCTCAAGTAACATGAGTGATGTATAAAAACCAACTATCTAACTTAATACAATCTATCTTTCTCTCTCAATTATATTATTCTTTCTCTTATCTTCTTCTCCAATTTTCTATATTCCCCCAACAAACATAGTATTTGTAAGCACTAGTTTATTTGTATGAGTGGTTAGCTTATAAATATGACAGAAGAATTTAAAATATCTTGAGCATTATTTTTAAGAGACACTTATCTTGAATCAAATCCTCTGATTAAGCTACTCCATCTCCGATCAAAGCAAATAGTCTATCATTAATCTTAAAGTGACTAGCTTGTGACTTCTTTTTCACTTCTATTGCTACTTCAGTTATTTTATTCTTTTTTAGACATTAACATATACTCCCTCCGTCCCATATTATAAGCAAAAATTGATCATTATAATTGTGATCAAAATATAAGCAAAAGTGACTTTTTAACTCATAATTAATGACACTATACCAAATACTACCCTTTGCATTTAGTGAGTCAGTTTTTAATGTGCAGACACTAGAAATAGGAGTATTTTTTGAAAACCGTTGAAATACTCAAGATTTTAATATTAACAACTAATGTGATTGGTTAGTATTTATTGAAAAATTGGTGGTGTATCATTAATTTTTCTAGTGAGTTTATTTATAAATGTGAAGTTACTGTTCGTACTCCTATCTCTACTATTCATTTTCTTTTTCATAAAAATGAAAGAAGAAATGCCATCTTTTGATTTAGGTATTGAATCTGATTCTGAGGATCTACTACTTTGTGTTGTTGAAGATTCATTTGAAGAAGATGAAGTGGATGACTTCCATCAAAATGACTCTGAGGGAGAAGTGAACTTTCAACATGATGTTGGACAGGTTGATGGTGTTGCTATTAAGATGCTAGATTTTGGACAGGAGGTTGAAGGTGTCACATTTGTTGCTAATGAGATGTTTGATTTTGAACATGAGATTGAAGGTGTTGCTAATGAGATGATGGATTTTGAACATGAGGTTGAAGATGAGCCAAAGAGAAAAGATAATGAAGAGATAAAGAAAGTGGTTGATGATATGCTAAAAATCTACATAAATTTTTAATTGCAGGTGTGTTATAATGAAAGCAAAGCTCCAGTTTAGTTTATGTTTTGTTTTTATTCATTGTTGTTGCTTCCTAGAACTAATGTTTCAAAAGAGCTTCTAGAATTGAATGTTTTTTACTATTGTTTTTTTTTACTGAAACTCAACTATTATGAAATGAGTGTTTTAATTATTTTCCAACTATGTATCGTGTTGATATTCACCATCAAGCTCATGTTAAAAAATTAAAATAATTATCAAGCTTCTAACATGCATATGCAACGTACTGACATGCATAAAATATTAAGACTCAAGTTCAAATGGCTTAAGAAAATATCATTAAAAACTCAAATATTACAAACATAAATTCTGTTAATTTTGTAAACATTCAATAACTTCCTCAACTAACTTCTTTTCACAGTTTAATTGAGCGGGTAAAATGGCTTGTCTAAGCATCACATCTTTTTTTATATGAGGAATTTTGTAATTATTCGATCCTCGGACTTTCATAATTTCAATCATACATGATTGAAGTGTGAGAAATATTTTGTTCGAATCTACGCTAGAGAAAGCATCATAGGAATTTTGTACGACTTGAATAAGTTCATCAACTGTCTTCGTCGCATTCTTTTGTTGCAATGCTTGGATGGCTGAAAAAAAACCTAAATCCAAAATATTTAAATCAGGAGAATTAGGTGGTTGGCATATCAAACGAATGTCAAATCCTCCTTCAGAAGCTGCAAGTAGAAATTCTTCATTGTTTATAGAAACATGACACGGTGCATTATCTTGTTGTATGTAAATTGGTTCTGATGCATATTCTCGTGGCCACTTTTCTTTGATGGCTGGTAAAACCTTGTTTATTAAAAACATTCGACTAACTTCCTTAGTGATAGAAGTAATCGGTTTTGTTTCAAGTGTCCCTGATGGTCTATTAACACTTGATCTTTTTGCGGGTACTTTATCAACTAGAGGAAACACTCCAATTTTTCCCGACCATGTTTCATTGCCTTCATTATCAAATCTAGGTCTTGCCACCGCAACCAAAAACATAACTTTCATGATGAAATTTTTGTTCTTGCAAGAACGATATGGTTCATCCTCATTTGAAAGAAGATAATAATTCTTATTTTTTTGAGTCATATAGAACCATTTTTCATCAATATGTACAATATTGTACATTGACTGAAACTTTGGATCATATGAAATGTTACTTTCTTCAAGCATGGACAAGCAAAATTTAAGACGAGATTTCATATTATCTTCTGTCATATGAGGTTTTAATGCACTTGAATGTCGACGCAAAATACCTTTTTTTAAACACTCTCCTATTTTTCTCGGACTAGTCTCTAAGGCAAATGCTAGAGATCGGATAGTACTACGTTTAACTAACGGTAGATTACGCATTTTCTCAATATCTAGTTCAACTCTCTTCTGACCATAATTTTTTGTTTTCTTATGAGAAACAACCCCCGATTCTTTTGCCCGCTTCCAAATTCGATAAATAACATCTATTGATACTTGATAGAAAAAAGCCAATTGTTTAACAACTCCTCTTTTAATTTTTCCATCAACACTTGAATTAATCAACACCTGGAAAATAGTATCCCATTGACTATTATCTAAAAAACAACGTTTTTTCGGAAATGTTTGCACCACATTGTGAGTATCATTTCCTGTTTCATAAAATACACATGTAATAAGTGGAATAGTATTAAGAAAAATATTTACAAAAACATTAAGAAAAGAACTAGCTACACAGTTACAGTAGAGTCACGTTGAGACAATATGCATGTAATCAGTGTGGATAAGCATTAAAAAAAGAGAGTTAAAAAATACTAGTAACAGTATGCATGCAAGTGGAATGGAAAAGAATGACAAGGATGCATGTGTAATGAGCTAAAGAAATGACACTAGAACATGTATTATTCATACCTGGAGATATATTTTCAATCTCATTTTCATTGTCAATCTCATTTTCACATAGATTTTCAATTTCATCTACTTCATCCATATCTTCTTCTTCCTCTTCATTAGATAGAGCAACTTCAAACTCACTTTCAACTATATGATCTTCTTCCTCTATTGATGAACTCAAATCAATATTTGGAGGAGCATTCAAATCAATATTCAAAGGCATGTTTGGGAGGTTATTAGAGGTGTTTACGTCATCTAAAGGGATGTTCAAATCAATATTCAAAGGCATCTTAAAGTAAGAAAGTTACAAGCTTCAATATTTTTTGCATGGTTGGTGTTTCAATTTATAGAAGTTAAAATATGTTAACCAAAAAATTTTTGTGCGCCAAGCTGAATTTTTGTGCGCCAAGCTGAATTTGTAGTGGTTCGCCAAAAATGAAAATTGAAAATTTGAAGAAAAAATTGAAAACATGAAACAAAAATATAAGTGCATTAACTATGGAAATATGAGTACTACTTTTTATTTATTGCAGAGAATCTTAAACGTTAAGCATGTTTAATCAGTTTGTGAGGATAATTTAGGCATTTTAATATTGCAATGAGGACAATTTAGGTATTAAAGAATGAAAGTAATTATGCTGACTAATTTTATTAAACTGTGTGAAAATGTTGAATTTTGCTTATAATATGAGACGGAGGGAGTATATGCCTAGACTTCTTGCAATTAAGTAGAGAGATTCAACATTCTTGCCCTATAAAGTGACCTTGTCTACGTTTTCTACATCTACATCTGATTGGTCAATAAGTTTACAATTCTCCTTCAATAATCTTGTTCTCAATCTCCTTCTTAACTTTATGTCTCATGGGATGGAGGTATTAGAAGGATTTAACTTGTAATATCTCATTTATACCTAATAATTTCCCATAATTTCAAAATTCTAAAAGTATTCTTGCAACTATTTACCAATCAAAATTTATTTTTCTTTCAAAAATTTCACTCTTACTAATATATCAAAAACGAAATTTTGATAGTACAATCAAAATTTTTGGTCCATAATTCTAAATTCTCACACTTGTACCGAAAATTTTAAAATTTTTAATAAAAAATATCGAAAACTTCAAAACTTATGATAAAAAATACAATAAATTTTTGGTAAAAACTACCGAAGTTTTCAAAAATTTCGATAAAAAATATCAGAAATTTTAAAAAATCTGATAAAAATATCAAAAATTTCAAAAAATCCAGTATATCTATGAGAAATCTTAACCCATACCAAAAATTGTTAAAATTTTTCGAAAAAACAAAAATTTCTACAAATTTAAAAATTTCCGGTAATTTTGCATTAAAAAAATTATAAATTTTCAAAATTTTTGATACAGATTAAAATTTATAAATTTCTAAAATTCCATGAATTCATCCAATAATATAAGGGTAAAATTGCTCTAAATGGGGTGCCAGGTATAAGTGGGGTGGAAAGTTAACTCCTCGAATATTAGTGACAAGAAGAAAGTGGGCCGGCCCAATTTCAGAAATTAAACCTACCAAAAATATTGTCCCGAAAGACTATTCTACCCTGTTAGGTTTCGACTAATACAAAAGAAGCGACCCCTCTCTCTATCTCCCTAGCCACCGCCTCTTGTTCTTTCCTGCACACATTTGGGCACTAAGAAAGTTGACAGAGGAAAATGGCGAAATCAATGAGATCAAAGAGGGAGAAGAGGTTGAGGGCTATTAGGAGAGAGATTGTTCAACCTTTCTATGACGAGAAAGAAGCCGCTAAACTTTCTGCACAAGAAGCTGCTCTTGCCGCACCCAAGCTTCAAGTTCCCGTCCGACCTAGCACTACCATGGAAATTTCCACTTCCACTGTAGCCAACACTAACAGCATGGGTAACACATTATCAAATTTTACTTTATTCTTTCAATTTGTCATGTTATGCAGTTAATTCTATCCTAGGGTTCTAATCTGCAATTGAAAACTCGGTTCTAATAAAATTGTTTTTGATTTTTCTAGATGTGGATGTGGCTGATGAAAATAAGAGTAAGGTTTCCTTGAAGCCTGCTGGTAGAATAGGGAAGAAATTGAAGAAGAAATTTAAAATGGCTAAGGGTAATCGCCGCAACGGTAATGGAAAGCCGAGTAGAAAGCGTCACATATGATTCCTATAGAGGGCTAATGCTGCAAGTAAGTATTGGATTATGAAAGTTATGACTCTTGCGATTTCCAATTCAAATGCTGCTTCAGAAATTTATATAGCTTGAGATTAGTTAAGTATCTATGACTTCATTTGACCACTATTAAACCTTGAAACTGCTTACCGCTAAGCTTTTCTGGAATTATTTTTAGTTGGCTACTCTAAATATCCTAAAGAGTCGCGTAACAATTCTCTTATTTGCCATGAAAACACTGAGGATTTAAACTTGTCCGGCATCCAAAAGTCATTTATGATTCATAGGTATTTGGGAGTATTGTTTAGTCTATTCAATAGGGTTAAGAATTGGCGTTTATAATGTTCTAGATATCAGTTTATAATGTTCTAGATATCAGTAACTTTGTGTTTCAAATCTTGAATTTGCTATGAAAAAGTGTTATTTCAAAAAATTATTGTCTTATTTTTAAATTTCTGTCTTCTAACTTTTCCCTGTTATGACCTCTTTAAAACACTACACAGCATCTGTCTCAGTATCATGCAAGTTCTTCAGTATGTGTTTGACTTATTATTGTTTTGATTCCTTTCCATTGCAGGCAGTGCTGGGTTAATTTAGAGTTCTTGTGTCTTATTCCATGAACCTTGTTCAAATTTTGATTAAAAAACATGACGATCGTTCAGTTATCTTGGTTATGTATTTAGATATTGAAGTACAACACAATATAAGTTGTTGATGTTGATGACTCCTTTTGAACGTGAAGGATATATAATATAGTTTTTGCACTAACCATGATCTTGAATTTGGAATTTGATAATAGTAGTTTAGAGTTCTCGCGCGTCTAGTTTTCTCAGCTATATATGTATGTACCTTTTATCAATGTGTTGCTGAATAATTTACCACTGTTAAAGTTTAAATTTTGTTCAAGATATTAGTATCATTGAGAAGATCTTAATATAATTTAATAAGACCTGGAATTGCTTTTGAAGGTTTCAGCATCCCTCACAGCCTGAATTGAGTTTGGATTTTCGAACTTGCCTAATTTGTAACTTTTTTTTTTGAAAGAGCAAAAAGAACTACAATATAATTAAAAGCAAGACATAAGATATGCTACAAAAACTGTTCTACAACCAACAATAACTGGCCTGCCCAAACATAAATTGCATGGGAGACAATCTTTTCCCACATAATTGAGATATATTGTCTGATATCTTATTTGCTTTTATGCAAAAGCCACTTCGAAGACAACATTTTTACCTTTTCAACCTAGATTTCTTCGTTTAGAAAGACTTTGTCGCCTCTTTCAAATATTCCAAACGCAAGCAAATAACACTGGGGATAGTCTCAATGACAGTTTTTATGTTGTCCCGAAGACTTTCGAACTATTTGAGATGCGTCATTCCTTCATTTTGAAGAGCAGTGAAAATGTCGAGCTAATGATTAGTGGATTCTGGAGCACTCACCTGCAAATATTGGACGCTAAAAAAACATGAGCAATTGATTTCTCACCCCCACTCTCTATAACGTCGAATAAATCTCTCAATCCTAACATTCTTTTGATTAGGTTGTCTTTTGATTGAATTTTATTCCGTATTATTATTCTCCATACCAAATATGATACTTTTGATGGGCCTTGTTCTACACCTTAGACCGAGTATAATTAAAATGACTTTGATAATTCATTGTTAGGTTCTTATAAGTTTCCAAGTTTCCTTTACTGGATATTCATTTAGGCATTACCCTTCATTGTTCACCCCATATTTGTTTAGTAACACCCTATATAAAAGAACTCTCCTTTCTAATCCAATTTTCAGACTCATTTCCCTATTAGGGCGATATTAAAAATCCTAAGATTTTTAATCCCAAACCCCCTTCTTCAATCGTCTTACATACCTTATTCCATTTAATCCGATCTATTTTTATGTCATCCTCAATTCCCTCCCACTATGTGTTTAAAAATATATTCCAATATAAATAATATCGTAGAGCTTTGAAGAATAAGAGAAACTAAATCAAAAATGCATTTCAAAATAACAATTCGGTTGCCAATAAACAAATGCTCTTTCTTCCATTTTGACAATTTGAACTTTAATGTCTTTATCACCCGATTCCATGTATCTTTTCTATTCAAATTTTCCCCAATTGGTAGGGATGTTCGCTGTGCAGTTTGAGTAGTTTTGACGCTAAAAACCGTAAGAGAAAAATGCGCGTGGTTTGGTTTGATTCAATTGGCTTTAAGAAATAAAATCAAACCAAATCAATGCGGTTTGTGTTGATTGAGTTGGTTCGATTTTTTACAAAAAAAATTTTGAGGTACATATACACATATAAAGAACAATATAACTTTGTGTTTAGTCATTTATACATTATTAAATAATAACAAAATTTGTCATATTTGGACAACAACTTCTCATTCAATATACAAAAATCAAATTAAACAAAAGTGGAATAAAAAACATAAATAATAGCATAAAACAATATCAAAAACATTATAATGAAATAGAAAAAACAGAGAAGGTGAGAGATTAGAGAAGTTGAAAAAGAAAGGACCTAAGAGATGCGCGATTAGAAAAGAAATGTGCGATAAAAACGTAATTGAAAGAGAGAATAATAGCATAAAAATGAGAAGATGAAAAAGAAAGAACATAAGAGAAGAGATATTAGAGTATAGGATGCGAGATGTACATGACAAAAAAGATGAGGAGGCGCGATACTATTATGAGAGACTTGAGGAGACTGAAACTAAAACCCTAAGTGTGAGTAAGAGAAAATCGTTTGTATCATAAGACTAATGCATAATAGGTTTGTGTTTTGGATTGGATGCAGGATAAGTAAAGTTTAGGTTGTAACATAATGTGGTTTGGTTTGCAAAATACAAACCACAAACCGAACCGAACCATGTTGTTTTGTTAAAAAATGGTCCAAACACATCCAAACCAAATGCAATTTTTTTACAGTTTTGGTTTGGTTTGGTTTGATATGCGGTTTTCTATTGAACCGGTTCGGTTTTGAACACCCATACCAATTAGGATACTAAGAAATTTAAAAGGTGAAGATCTTATTTTGCAAATTAGGATGCTATCTGCCTTCTCAAATCAATTATGAGAAATATTGATCCATACGAACAAACTCTTACAAAAGTTTACTTTTAAGTGTGACATTGATTCAAACAAAAGAAGGGTTTCCTTTATGATTTGAATATTGGACCGTTTCTTCTCACCTATGATTAGGGTATCGTCTGCGTATTGTAAATGTGAAAATCATTCATCGCCCGCCTATAATATGTATCTAAAGTACTTTCTCAACTCTATTAAAACCTTTTGATGTGATTAGGAAAATGAAAAGGAGATAATGAGTCTCCATGTCTTAATCTCCAACCCATCTTAAATTTTTTGGTTGAACTTCCATTCACAAACACGAAGATTGAGGACGAACTCAAACATTTTGAATTCCATATTTTATATTTATTATGGAATATTTTATGCATCACAAACATTAAAAAGTTCGAATCCATTGAACCATAAGCTTTTTGAAATTCACTTTAAATAAAATTGCTTCTTGGTCATAAACTTGTCAATGTAATGTAGTCTTAATAATTAAGATTTTAAATTCCGTTCTTGGTTTTTAACGAGCCGTAAGTGTCATGTTAACAAAGATGTTTGTTTGACCTTCTTTATAAAGTGACATGATTGTATAAACAATTATATCATTATTAAGTGTTTGCAGCATCTAGGGGTGTACATGGATGTGGGTGGATCAACGAACCCATCAACTCAAATCAAATCAACCCATTAATTACTCGAACTCATTCACTTACAAGTATGCTCGATCTAACTTACGACAATTCACACATCTTTGATTTAAATATCGAGTTTGAGTTTTTAAATTCGTTGATCCATTGACCCAACATGTTGATGTGACATAAGTGATTTATCATTTTTTATTTTTTTATTTAAATGAAAAAAAATTAATATACCACTAAGAACTACTATTCTGGCATAATTATTCATTCACCATAATATTACTACTAGATCAATGTTGGACCAATAACTTTATATAATTTTAAGACTAAGTGTTGTTACTTATTTGTTTTTTTATTATTTCTAACTTATGGATTTTATGAAAATGATGTGTTTAATGGAATTAAATGTTATGACATATGGATAAATTTTGTTAGATATTTTTCATCCAATTTATGTGTTAAAAATGCGTGCAATTGTGTTAAGACTTTTTCAGAATTTGGAAACAAATTACCACAAATATATATATATATATATATATAATATATATATATATATATATATATATATATATATATATATATAAACCCGTGAATCCAATCAAATCCAACCCGTAAATAACCATATTTTTTTAGTTTGATTCTGATGAAGAAATTGTAGGTTAAATATTAAGCAGAATTTATTGAAATCTAAACGGCTTAGATAGTGAATTAGATCAAATCCGATTCAACACAGTTTGTGTACCCTCCAAAAATGCATCCAATAAGTTGATGTTGTTTCCCCGATAATGATTGATAAGTACTCCTTCTAATCATTTTTATAAGTGACAATTTATTTTTTAAAATTAATTAAATAATTAATATATTTGATTTATATACAAATAAATACACTGGTTATTTAATTGTAGGCTAACTTGTTCTCTTTAGAATATAGAAAATCACAACTAAAAACCAAATAAAAAATAACTGCTAAAATTTCTGATTTTTCAATTTTTCGATAATTTAAAATTATGTTAATTATTAAAACTAAAATGCAACTTTGTTAGTTATATAATTTCTATCTCGTGTGTATACATTTTTTATGAATAAACTTTTTAGTGTGAATGTCTACTAGATTGATGAGGTAGTTGGTGTCACAAACTTTTTAGTGTGAATATCTACTATCACCTTTAATAGAATCTTTAAATCCAACTATATTTCTTTCCACTAACAACCCAAAACTTAATTGTGTATGTGTGATACCTTGTTCATATTTCTTTTTGTTAGGGTTACACGATCACTCTTTAATAGGTTTGTATTTTCCGAGATTGATGAGGTAGTGGTGTTGTGTGATGATAATAAAGGCTTGAGGTTGCACGTTTTTAATTTAACTTTTATCAAGTGTTTTTGGCATATGTTTAGAGAAGAGATCAGTGTCTTGTTTGAATTTTACACTAATGTCCGCCTATTAAGTAGTTTCTGGTCTTATCTTATAACGCTTATCTCTAAAATTGGTGGGTGTACTCATTATGTTCTTTACGGTGCTATGAAAATTTGAAATGTCTTAGTAGTGTATGGAAGTTGAAATTCCGACGCTATGTATTTTATAACAGTATCACGTCATCAGAGAGATACATTTGTTTTATCAAAAAATAATATGAATTTTAATCTCTGAATATATCTCTATCAAAATTCAGATTTCAATCTCGGTATAAATCTAAAGTATTGAATTGAGTATGTATTTCATTAAAAAATAATTAAAAATAGGGTGAATTTGAATTTCAAAATACTGTCAAATCCTAAGACAATATTTGCACGTCTCGACAATTATTTTGAATTTTTTTCCATTATTAATAAATCATATATTATAAGTCATTTTTAACTCATACCCATAATAGACTATACATATTAGTCATTCATTAATAAAATTGAATTGTCAAACAAAATATTGATAAACCATATATCGGTGTTCATGAAATACAAAAAAGCATAATATCAAAATACAAACTAAAATATCATTCATGGGTATATCTAATGCCCATGTTCATCCTTTGCTTTCTATATTGCAACACATGGCGTGCCTTTGCTAAGATTACCTGTAGAGTGACCCCCTCAGGAGTGCATTCCTAAAACTCTCCCTAGTTATGACATATCTCCAAATAGTAATTGTACAGTGATACATCCACAACATGGTATGTTCTCGCATGTTCCTCCTATAATATCTCTTTATAAACAGTCTTAAAGGGTCTCTTTATGCATTTGGTGTCATATACGGATATGTTAATCTATAAAATCATTGGACGTAACCGTCTATTGCACTCCATAGGCGAGGAGCTGACACACTACGTACATCTTCTGGCACTAGATGCTCATGATCGACATCTCAATGGAGGATATGGCCAGGAGCAACAACAAAGGGGTCCCGGAGTATACCCTTCCAGATTTGACCTACTCCTGTCCTTAAGAAATTTTATTGATTATCCACTAATCTTGAGAGCTTTTAGAAGGATATATCCACAAACCTCCTTATACAAGGAAATGAAGTTTAAAGGCTAACTTATAACCAAAAAATGAACAATGTTTATAGTGAGAATTCTCCAAATCAAACAAAGATTTCCCACCGGATGATCTTAAATAAAGACAGAGTTTTAGACTGGCTATCCTCAGAACTGAGATGGAGTTTTATGTTGGCTATCTTCCAAACAAAATTGAGATTTTACATGGGCTGACCTCGAACCGAGATGAGATTTTACACAGGGTAATCTCGAATCAAATGAGCTTTTACACTAGGCTAAACTCCAGAACCAAGATAACATTTTACATAGGCTGATCTCGAACCGACAAAACTTTTACACCAGGTTGAACTCATGAACCTTTATGGAGATTTTGATGACTGATCTTCACAAAGCAAAATAAAGCTTTTCTTGCAGGAGAAACTCACAAACCAAACGAAGACTTCCAATGACAATTCCCCAAGTCAAACAAGAGCTTTTACTTAGCCCATAATAAAAAAACTTCATATAGAAGAATATTTTACTTAAGAGATAATACACTCTTGGTAAATTATCAATTTTGAGCCAATTTTGAGGTAGCATAATTGATTAAAATTATATTTTAATTGATTAACTCTTTAATTTAGCCGATGGGTCATTTCCTTTTGAGCCAAATCCTTTCTTATATAAATGAGGCTTCTCGTTATTTCATTTCACACCAGATTTTGAAATAAGATTACTCTTTTTATTTCTAAAAATTTCTTTCACTAGAGTTTTCATAGTGCTGAAAGAGTGAAAATTTCATTCTAAGAGTTTCTTTTATATAGACGATGTGTTAAATTTGTTTTATTCAAGAGTATGATTTTCTTGTGTAATATCTTTTTAAAGCATTTGAAGGTTGCAAGCTAAATTTGAAAGAGCTTGGGTGAAGATTTTTGAGCTAAGCATGTGCAAAATCTTTATTTGTTGTTAGAAGGTTCATTCGTTGTTCTTGTGCAAAAGCTAAAGTTGTAGTTTAAGGTTGTTTGTGTGGAACCACGTGCTTGCAAGTATCAAGAAGTGATCTAAGATAATAGAAAAGAATTAAAATGCAACTGCTTAGCTTTGATGGTTTTGATGATGACAACACCTTATATAGTAACAACACTTAAGTGATTTTGTTGATGACAATAATTGAAGTAAAAAAGTTACTAAAGCTAGCTTAAGCGGTCAAATATGCGCAAGATGGTTGATCAAGGTCAAGCTATCATTTCAAATCATGATTTATGATCACCCGTAATACCTTTATCACTCTCTAATGATGGTGACTAACTTGAAGACATCTCAAGCATCATCTAATAGAATATTCAATGAAGTGTCTATATGATTGGTATATCCGGCTTGAGACCTGAAGCTTTATAGTGTGAATCATAGGAAGTGTGAAAAATCGCCTGATCGTGTCCACCTGAGTGATTAGTGAATTGTAAGAACACAAGGGCATTTTCGTAAGTATTAATTCTAAATAATACACACACTAAAAAGTATTTTGAAGCATCTCTTTTTTAAAAACTAAAATCACCAAAAATGTTTTTGGAACCTAGTTGGTTGAATTGAAAACTATCTAATTGATTAGAACAAATACCTAATTGATTAGATGAGGGAGAATAAAGTCCATAATCAATTATGATAGTTTCTTAATGATTGGTAACGACTCTCTATCCAAACCTTTTGATTTGGGCAGAAATAATCGAGTATTGGAAGTGTTTAATCAATTAGCTAATAGATTAGGACAATTAAAAGGCCCATGAATTGTTTCCATTTTTACACCATCTACTGACCTATAAATAGAGAGCCTCTCCACCATTTCAAATTATCCAAAAAATGTGAAAAACTTCACTTTTCCTTTCTTTCACTCTCTCTAAAATCATTTCCACTTTACCAAATACTTAAGTCATAATGCATTGAGAGCGTTCTTGAGTTTAAGTGAGGAATTTGTTCGGGGTAAGGGTTTTATTTTAAATTTACCAAGAGTAATATTTTATCTTGAGTAAATCATTCTTTCTTAGGAAGTAATTATTTTGGTTAGGAGCTAAACCATTGCTAAAAGCTCTTTGTTAGGTTTTTGGGAATAAAGCAACTTTATGTTTGCTTCGTGAGCTCCGTCATTGAAGAAAAACTCTCCTTTTGGGTTCTTGAAGAGTAACTAGAGAAAAATATTCACAATGGCTCTTGAGCTTAACCCAATTAAAAACTCTATCGGTTTCATACCAGCCTGGTGTAAAATCTCACTCGACTTCAGAGTTCAGCCTGCGTAAAAGCTCAATAGGTTTGAGATCATCCCGATAAGAATCCCAGTTTGGTTCGTGGTCAACCCGTGTAAAACCTCAGTTCGGTTCAGAGGATATCCAATTCAAAACTCCACCTTGGTTCAAGATCATCCTGTTCAAAATCTCTGTTTGGAGAGAAGACTAACCGTTTCGAGTCTGTTTGCTATTTGGCGAGAAGACTAATCACTTCAAGCCCGTTTATTGTTTGAAGACTAACCACTTCAAACTTTGTTTGCTGTTTTTGAAGTCAGCTTGCAACTTTATTTTCTTGTATAAGGGAGTTCGTGGACTTAACCTTCTAAAAGCTCTCATGCATTATTGAATACTCTCAAGATCAATTCTTAGGAAGAGGAGTATGTCGCTCATTAAGACCGAACCTTTATAAATCTAGGATGTTATCCATATTCCTTTATCTATTTTACTTTCTGATCAATTTCTTTATCTTAAATTTTCGCTGCTTATTCAAACATTTTTATTAAAATGTTTTCAAACTCTAATTTTGAAATATTTTGTTTTTAATCAACGATTTATTAACCTCCACATTTCACTCCCTCCTTCTAGTGTATAGAGTCACATGTTCAACAATTGACATCAGAGGCTAGCTACTATTTAAGGACTAATCATCTCAGAAGGAAGATGACTTCTAACATTGTTTTTAACAAGAGAACTTTCCTAAACACACTTTCATCGTTTAATGGTGAAATGTTTAAATTGTGGAAAGCTAGATTTAAAATATTCATTCAAATTTTTTGATATTGAATTGTGGGAAACTATAGTAAATGGTTCATTTATCCATACTCAACAAATTAATGGTGAAATAGTAGATAAATCCGACTTTCTTTAGATGGCTAA
This sequence comes from Lathyrus oleraceus, assembly GCF_024323335.1. Lineage (NCBI taxonomy): Eukaryota > Viridiplantae > Streptophyta > Magnoliopsida > Fabales > Fabaceae > Lathyrus > Lathyrus oleraceus. The sequence continues at coordinate 151,350,501 of NC_066585.1, forward strand.
ATACCATTTTTTGTCCCTTATCTTAGACTTGGGATCCAGTTTTGTCCCTTACCTTTTAAAAAGTCAATTTTGATCCCTTAACTTTATAAACTAAACCACATTAGTCATTTTCGTCCCAATGTCAGTAACAACATCATTTTTTTCTGATGTGGCAAATGACATGTAACCCTAAACTTATGTGACTAATTTAACGATCGGAAAATTTATCGCTAAAAAAACTTTCTAGATTTTTAAAAATATTCTTCATCTTCTTGCTTAAAATAAAAAACACTAAATCTGTGACCAAGTTTTTTTCTTTAAATTACAACATCATGAAACCTAAATCATCCAAAATCAGTCTAGAAGGTACATAAACCAGATCTATGAGATCGCATGAGAGATGAGTAAAGATTCTGAATAGGTTTGGGGTTTCAAAAACCAATTGTGTTTTTTGGGTTTAATGTGTTTTACTCTTTTTTTTCTATATTTTCCACCATTGTACATAAAAGTCATGTGTCAAAAGCAAAAGAAACACTACTTTGTATTCAAAACGCTGCATTTCACAGTGAGGTGCAAGTGTTGTTGCTCTTTGAATCAATAATATTATAGTGGGATTTTGTGTATTATAGTCACTTTGTAGCCTAAGTATTTAAACTTTTTTTTTACATTTTTATTTTTTGAGTTTTATTTCAGATTCTTGAATAATTATAGTTGAAGCCTTTTTTTTAAGATTAGAATTTAGAACAATGGAAATTCAAAGTGCTGATGATAATACGGGTGATGTTGATGGAAATATTGGAGGTGTTTTACCTAATGTAGATGTTATTGAGGATTTGAAATTGAGTGCAACAAGTTTCTTTGAGAAAGTTTCGAACTTGAGTATTTTTATGATGAATTTGGAAACTTTGTAAGCTGAATTTGAGGGTTTAGTTATGGATGAAGAAAACATGGACATGGACATGAACTTGGAAACTTTTAAAGCTGAATGTCTAAAGGGTTTTGAATTCGATTTGTTACGAGGGTTTTACCTAATGTAGATGTTAGTGACGGATTTTTCAGTCACTAAATCAGTCACAAAATTGGCCTAAGTTACATGGCATTCCACGCCAATGATACATAATCGTATTGATTGACTATGACTAACAGAATGGACAGTAAAGACTAACGTGGTCCAGTTTGTAAAGTTAAAGGATCAAAATAGTTTTTTTAAAGTTAAGAGACTAAAATGGATCCCAAGTCTTAGATAAAGAACACAAAAAAGTATTTCGCCTTCTTTTGACTGTAGAATAGAAGAGAAAGTTTGAAACTGATTTTAAAGCTAAAAATTTCTTAGTTATGTCTTTATATAACTTTTCTATGTCCATACTTGCAATTCCAAAAAAAAAGTGGATACTCTTTAAATGATATATGGAGTTTCTCCAAGTATCAAACAAGAAGGAATGAACACGTGAGGTAAATAAGATGAATATTTCTTTTATAAATGTTTCTCTACCTTCAATTTTTTTAGAAATAATATTAGAATCTTTGTCGCTAACAAATATTTAAGAATTAAGAATTGGAATCAGAAACCTGATCCATTCCTTAAATTGAGAGATGAAAATGTTTATGACTTTCAGGAAAAATCTAAGAAGGAAGAAATCGTCGAGAAGTTGAATGAGTTGATTTAAATGTTAAAGGATGAAGGCATGAACTCAAGTCTAGAAGAATCTATAGCAACTTCATTAACAAACTCTTGTGAATAAAACTCAACTCCACTAATCTCCTTCAAAAGAACAGTCTCAGTGGTTGAACGATCCTTAGAAGTTTTAACATGAAATGAAGGAACTTCATCAATAAGAGAATACGAAGAAGAAGTCTAATATAGTAAATCTTCGAGAAAAGAAATGAGAAAGAAGTCTCAACTAACTATACATTAAGATATTCAACATCAAGGAGGAACCTCGAAGAGTCAACCTTTGGTAGAACCTTCAAAGAATCTTCTTCCGAAAAAAAAGATGAAGTTTGTTTAAAAGCATCATACGAAGAAGATGGCCGCGAGGTAACAAAGTTACCGTACATGCAATTGTTTAAATTAATTACTAAGTTTAGCGAGGAAAATGATAAGATTAAGAAGCAAAACTTAGATCTTAAAGATTATCTTGAGTTTCTAGAAAAGAGAAAAGAAACGCTTAATGAAATAGCCAATATTAGAAACCTAGATGGAACATGTGAGGTATGTTGAAGGTGCAAGAAACACAAGAAATAGGGGTTTGAATTGGATTTCTAGATTTAAAAACTTTTGCCACCCAAAATATCAAACAACAAAAATAGCGATAAAGATAAGAACACAAGTATTTTAATCCTGGTTCGCTGTTAACAAAGCTACGTATGATCCACCCACCTGAGTGATTTCTCCTTCAAAAATGATCTAATCCAATAATCAAAGTGATTGTACAACTTAAAGACCAACTGTCTAAGACCTCTTAAGGAAAATAATCTCAAAGATGAACTGTCAATGACTTCTTGAGAATTCAGACTACACTTTGTAACGCCCCAAATTGCTTTCCGGATTATTGGCTGACCCCACAAACCAACACATGTCTTTTCAACATGTTTTATCCTTACTCACACACTTTCCAAGAAACTTCCCAGAAGGTCACCCATCTAAATACTGCTCCAAGTCAAGCACACTTAACTATGAAATTATTATCTGTTAGGCTACCGAAAAGAAGATTCATCTGTATTGATATAAGTAGTATCAATTAATCCTTATAAGCATTCCTTCAACCATGCGGTCTCATACCCACACAAATTTAGGATCCCTCTCATTCTGATGTGAATTCGGTTTTTCCCTAGAAATTGCTAGGAGTGTCTCATTGTCATGCCTCGTGCACCGACAACCACTCTCTAGCCCTCTGGTGTTACATGTAACCACTCTCGTCCTCTCTAGCTTCATATCAAGGTTAAATATAAAATTTTGAGGCAACCACTTCATAAGGTTCTTCAGAAGCATCACAATATATTATCATAAGGTTCTTTAGAAGCATAATTTTTTTTTATATAAAACCACTTTTGTCCTTCTTTTCCCTTAACTTTCAGCTTTATAAAAAATCCATTAATTCAATTCTTCTCTCACACATAAAAATATTCAACCTATACCATTACAATTTCATAAAAGACACTGCAGAAATTCTACACATTGAGGTACTATATTTTCATTTATTCTTTTATTGTTTCCAGTTTATATCCTTCCTAATAAAAATAATAATAATTATTTTATAAATATTAAGCACTCGACGAGTTAATCAATCATAGAAGATTAAAATTCAATATTAATAGAGATGACTCGTAAGGTAAGGGCTCTTTTCCCACACACTCAAGCTATATAAGAAAGTGTTGTAGAATAGTAGTAGAACTTTTATCTGTTAAAATTAAAATAATTATATGAAAAACATTAATATTTTGATTCGATGCCATATATAAATTTATGTTTCCATTGCAATTTCAATTTAAGCCTCATGGTTGTTGGGTGTGTTATCATGTTGTGAATATACTGCTATTCTTTTGTTAGTCTGAAAGTAGTAATTTACTGTAAAGTGGGTGTGCTTTGATTTTTATATGTATAGCTATTAGGTGTCTTCTAATATACTCACATGAAAACTTGACTCGCCACAAAAAAGAAATATTAATGATTAAGGGTTATATCAGAATCCATACGGTGCAAAGTTGGATATATACTTTGTATAATATTAAGCTTATATCCATATGATTATGATATTTCAAAATGTGTGTATATATAGGTGTATGATCAGGATGTCTAAAAGTGACAATGAATAATAACATTTATGCATGACTTATGTGACTTAATTCGGTTGTTGAGAAGTATATAAAAAAAATTGTACATGAAACTAGTGGCTGGTTGGGATTTGTGTTGAGAAGTATATAAAAAAAATTGTACATGAAACTAGTGGCTGGTTGGGATTTGTGTTAGTAATATTTTTATAACTTTGACATGCATCATATAAAATGTGTTAGTAGAGTCATTGTGTCTCGCTGTTGTGGTAAGTCCGACGTCTTTCAGGCCTTTGTGGCAGTTTCTCATTGGAATTAGCTTATGTATCTGGATCATTCGTGTCTCATATAATAGTCTTAGTTACATTGCATTTCATATAATATAAACAATTACATAAAAATAAAATATTAATTATATTTTGATTGATTAAGTGTTGTTATTGTTTTATGATATTTTCTTATGTTGAGCATGATTCAATCCGAAGTCAGAGAGGACGAGAGTGGTTACATGTAACACCCTAGGGCGAGGGAGTGGTTGTCGGTGCACGAAGCATGACAATGAGACACTCCTAACAGTTTCTAGGAAAAAATCGAATTCACATCGGAATGAGAGGATCCTAAAGTTGTGTAGGTATGAGACTGCATGGTTGAAGAAATGCTTATAAGGATTAATTGGTACTATCTATACCAATAAAGATGCATCTTTTTTTCGGTAGCCTAACATATAACAACTCCATAGTTAAGCGTGTTTGACTTGGAGTAGTATTTGGATGAGTGACGTCGATAATCATGAAAGCATTACTCGATCGGTGCATTTCAATTAAAATTTAAAAAATATAATTTTTATGTAAAAACTCAAAATAAAGACTATTCCAACAAGTTACATTAGTATAAAGATTATTAAGGAAGACCAAAACTTAAACTAAAATTTATAAAAGCTTGTCAAAATACAAGTGCTTGCATGATTGCATAATGAATTTCATACTTTTTTTTCCTCCCGAATTATAACTTTTTGAATCCGTTTAATTGTTTTGAAATTGATTTTTAATCCACACAAAAAAAAAACACATGCAATTTAGCTTTTTGTAGCTTCTTGAAGATATATATATATATATATATATATATATATATATATATATATATATATATATATATATATATATATATTATATATATATATATATATATATATATATATATATATATATATATATATATATATATATATATATATATATATATAATATATATATATATTATATATATATATATGCGCGCAATTCTATTCTATGTATTTCCAGTTACATTTGGTGATGCCAAATAGAAAACAATAGGTTTTAGAAGATTAATACATATCAGTAGGAGTGTGCAAAAAAATCGGTTATCCATAACCAAATTGATATCCAAATTGATCCATTTAAAAAAAATCAAACCCAATACTAAAATAAAAATTTGGGTATCCATTTTGCTATCCAAATATAAAACTTTGGTTTTGTTATTGGTATCCAAACTTTACTATGCGTTAAATTTTTATATTTGTATGTTTTAATGTTTTATCACATTATAAATCAATTTTATATTTTAAATTTTTTTAAATTTTATAAAAAATTTATTTTAAAAATAAAAATCAGTTTTTTTCTTTTTATCAAAAATATTATATTTGGATTTTTTTTTCGAAAAAATTATATTTGATATTTTTTTTCAAATAAAATTATTATTTTTTTCTAAATAAAAAAGATATTTTATCAAAAATATTTTGTATTTTTTTCAGTAAAAAAACTGCTTTTAAAAAAAATAGATTTTTTAAAATTTATTTATTTATTTTCAGAATATAATTTTATTATTTTCAATTTTTTTATATATATATTTTTCTTTTTTCTGAATATTTGTTATTTTTTTTTCTTAAAAAAATTGTTTTTTTTTCTAAAAAAAATTGTTTTTTTTTTTATGTTTTTTAAATTTTGAAAGAAAAAATATTTTAAAATCTCATAAAAGTTGTTTATGAACAATTATGAGATATTTTAGAAATTTGAACAATTTTTTTGATAAATTATTTATTTTATGAACAATTATGATTTATAGAGATATGATTCATAATTATTTTATTTTATGACCTTTTTTATGTAACACATCATACTTTGAGATTGTTTTTAATCGAGATATTATTTGTGGTGATTATAAAAGTCAAATTTAAAGTAATTTTTTAAAATAATTTTTTTTTATATAAAATAGTTTTATAATTAGTGAAAATAAAAAAGTTAGTTAAAAGAAAATAAAATTATTTTTGATATAAAATTGATTTTTTAAAAATATAGTTTTAAAATCTATTTATTTTATAAAATTGGTTTTGAAATTGATTTTTTTAAGAAAACAAAAAATTGGTTTTAAAGAAATTGATTTAAAACTGTTTTTTTTAAACTATTTTTTTTTGATAAACCGGTTTAAAACCAAACCGATCCACTTATAAACCGATTTCTAAAAAATAAATTGGTTTTATGAAAATAGTTTTAAGAACCAAACCGAACCATATATATGGTTCAATTTGGTTTGGTTCATGATCCATGCACACCCTTACATATCAGTCCTCATGAAAAACAATTTTACTCACATCAACAACAATTCGATCAAAGATATCTATATCCTTCCAGGAGAATGTATAGTGTCTCTTATTGTCATATAATATCTACATAACATCGACGAATTTGGATTCTCCACTATGAAATCATGCAAGCACTTGTATTTTGAGTTACACATTCCATTAAGTTGCCGAACATGTTATTTGCTAAAATCTCTAAGTTTGTTAACATGCTATTTGCTTTTAAAAATGTGCTGTGCCACATCATCAAATACTTCAAATTTTCCATAACTTTTGTATAGGTAATGTAATGACAAAGCTTTACTTGGATCACTTGGTCGGATTCAGTTCAACCCAACCCAACCCGCCCATACCTACTTTCTCTATTAAATATTTCTACTCTGTTTTTTATTATAGAACATTTCAAATTTTTTTTATTATAAAATATTTTGAACTTTTCACAAGTAGTTAAGAAAAATAATAATTATTGTATGAAAATGAAAAATTATAAATATTTTATAATATTATCTTTTATGATAGTGGGCATGTAACACCCAAGGTCGAAGCAGAAGCTAGTTGACTTCAATTTTACACATTTAGTCTCTTAAGGATATTAATCAAAGCTAATATAACATGTTTTGTGTTTACAAGATGCTTAAACAAGCAAATACACAAATTTTAGCCAAATATTACACTTAACAAAAATATTCAATAATTTTATGTTCTAAGTGTATAAGTGTGAGAAACATTTCTTTATTTACGTGAATTTTGTGAGAATAAGCATTGATATATGTCCAATGCTTCTTTTTTATATTTTTGTTTCTCTACGTTCAATCGTCAAAGACCTCTTTATATAGAAGCAAAAATAGATCTGTTGGAGGGTGAAATTGAATTTATCCTCAGTGTATTCTTTGTATAAAGGTCACTTCAAATGCATCATTAGAATGGCGCTAGCAGTAGAGAGTTGGTGAGGATGATGGGATGTGAGAAACTTCTTTGGTATAAGGTACATTACTTTACATAGAAAGTAGATTTGATTTTGTACTTCTGTCACATCAATCAACATTGACCTTTTAATACAAATCTTCTAGTTCAAAGGTTTCTTATGAAAGTGGAATGAAACTTGAGTAGAGATCAGAGTTAGCCTTCAGAACTTAGTGAGACTTTAGAGACTATAGAGAACTGGGTTATGAGGATTTCAGAAGCTAGTAGTCATAAATTGCATCAGAGTCTGTTTGGATGGTTTCTGATCATAAATCTTGACTTGATACTTCAGAGTTAACTTGTTTGCAGACACACTTTTATCCTTTGGTTCAGAGTCTTGACATCTTCAGAGTCAGAGTCTGTTTTCAATTTTGCTGCACACTCAGCAAAATAGTTAGAATACAAAATTGTTCTATACACTATGTTATCATCAAAACTCAAGGATAGTTGTAGAACCAAACTTGTTCCAACAATCTCCCTCTTTTTAATGATGACAAATCCATGTATTTTGATGAACAATTTTTTACTTGGATAATCATATTTATAAAATGTTAGAGATATGTTTGTAAGCTCCCAATGAGTTTTATATTTTAACAAATTTGATAGTTTCTTCAGAGTGAGGTTTGTAAGCTTCCCCCTGAGTACTTATCACATTTTGCTTAGTTTCTTTTAAATGAGATTTGTAAGCCCCCCTGAGTTGAGATTTAGAAAAATATTTGATGATCAGTTTGATTTTAGCTATGTTTGGGTTTAATTAGGGTCACAAGATATATCAACATCATATTCATTTTCTCCTCCTTTGTCATCAATAAAAAGATAAAATAAAATAGCATAATGGAAATAAAATGCAGAACAAAGAGTAAGAAACAAGAGAAAAGAAAAATATTTTTTCATTGAAGAACACAATAATAAAAAAGAAGATAACAAACAAGAGGACAACAACAAAAGAAAACCAATGAAAAGAGAAACTAGAGCAGAGAGAATCCAACACTAAAGGGTCCTAAGCTGCTTCAAGCTTTTGACTTCAACTGGTCTCCAGAGCCTCTGTTAACCCAACCTCCTGCACATTCTCAACAATACTTGAAGGAAAATTTCAGAAAGAACTCTTTCAAAAGGTATAAGAGAAGATACTTTCTCATGAGAGGCAATAATCTTCTTCCTCAAGAATTTGAAGATTGTGAGGGGAAGGTTAATCATAGTCCTTAACAAGATGAAAAAGATAAGATGTTTATCCACATAGGTGAGTGTTTCCAGCGCATCTTCTCGTGGATGAAAGTTTGACAGCAACAGTTGATGCAAGATCTTCGCCTTGGGAAGAAGAGATGAGACACTTGCCAGGTTGTCCTTGGTGGCAAGGATCTTATCCAGAATTTTGTCAAGGAATGAACTTGCCCTTGGGTACATGTCCATATGAACCCCAACCTCCTCACATACAATTTCCTTAGCAATCAAAACTGAAGTTAAACTGATGGAAATTCCAAAAACATTAGACTTAATGCACGAAGCATCTTGTCTAATCTGCAAGAGGTACACATTTTCCCAAAATTATCTAATGAGAATTGGATATGTGGGTCCTTCAAGCATGTTAAAGTAATTCTCCCACTTTTGCGAACGAACATGACTCAGAAGATCAAGACCATGATTCCTAAATTCATTGAAGTCAACAAATTTTTCAAAAGCAATGGTGAGGGGTAAGGCTACTCCATAAACATAATACATATTTAAGATTTTAAATAGATGAAGGAAGATAGATCTTTTTCGAAAGTGATTTTAGCAAGTGCAGAAGAGATGAAAAAGAAAAGAGTTAATGAATAGTTTAAATAGAGATGGAAAGAAGGAGTCAAAAAGATTTAGGAGGGAGTAGATAAAAGCCTAAACTAAGTAGACTCAATAGGTATCAATGCATGCAACAGTAATAATATTTAAACAAGGACACGCGACAAGGAACTCTTCCCATAAGCTATTATACTAAACATTTAAAAAGACATAAGAGATGGAATTTTTTAAAAAGAAGTAACAATTTTAAAACTACATGCAATCTGACAAAGGGAGGTAAGTGAAAAGACTTTCTCTTGAACTAATAACTTTATCCCAATGGGTCATATCAAACGTTAAAATAACTTTAATGTAGTAAATTATCTTACTTTAGAGCCATGAAAAAGTGCCTGATTATACCATTAATATTTAAAAACTCAAAGTCCAGAAGACAGAAAATCTTAAAAGGGTTCTGACTTTGGACCTTCTGACCAAGAGAGCCTCCTAACTTTGGAGGGCTAACTGGTTCAGAGCCAATGCATCTCAGAGTCATATTTTACTCTTCAGAGACTACATATTTTAAAAATATTTTGTTTTATTCTAGACAAAGTTCCATTTTAGAATTTTTCAGAATAAAAACAAATCTATCTTCAACAAGGGGTTTTGTAAATATGTCAGCCCATTAATGGTTTGTATCTATAAATTTTAAATTAATCACACCCTTATGAACATAATCTCTTATAAAATGATGTTTGATTTCAATATATTTAGATATGGAGTGAAAAATAGGATTCTTTGATAAGAAAACTGCAGAAGTATTATCACAAAGAATAGGAATGTTACGCTCATATAACTGATAATCTTCTAGATGGATTTTCATCCATAGAATATGAGTGTTGCAACCACATGTTGTAATGTGTTCAGCTTCTGCAGTTAATAATGCTATTGTTAATTGCCTCTTGATGGACTAAGAAATGAGATTGTCACCTAGAAACTGACATCTTCCACTGATGCTCTTCCTTTATAGTCTATCTGCAGCAGAATCAACATCACAATAGCCTGCTAACTTGTAATCTTTGGATTTTCTATAAATCAAACCAAGATTTGTAGTACCTTTCAGATATCTAAATACCCTCTTAACATCAATCAAGTGGTATTCTCTAGGATTTGATTGAAGTCTAGCATAAAGACATACACTGAATAAAATATCATGTCTAGAAGCAGTCAAGTACAAGAGAGATCTAATTATACCTCTATATACCTTTTGTTTTACCTGTTTGCTTTCATCTTTCTCTAGAATGCATGTTGGATCATTGAAGTCTTGGATGGTTTACATTATGACAAGTCAAACTTCTTCAGAAGTTCCTTTGTATATTTGCTTTGATGAATATATATTCCTTCTGAAGTTTGATTGAACTGAATTCTCCGAAAGAACTTTACTTCTCCCGTCAGACTCATCTCAAATTCTGCCTGCATAAACTTAGAAAATTCTTTGCAAGGAGTGCCATTAGCAGAACCAAAAATAATATCATAAACATAAATTTTCACAACTAAGATATCATTTTTGAATGTTTTATAAAATAAAGTTCTATTTACTTTCCCTCTTGTAAAATCATTTTTCAAAATAAAATTGCTTAGTCTTTCATATCATGCTATAGGAGCTTTTTTTAGACCATACAAAGATTTCTTGAGTTTATAAACAAAATCTGGAATTTTGTGATTTTCAAAACCAAGAGGTTGATTTACATAAACTTCTTCAGTAATGTAGCAATTCAAAAATGCACTTTTAACATCCATCCGATAAAGAATGATGTTATGGTTTACAACAAAGGAAATTAAGAGACAAATAAACTTTAACCTGGCCACTGGTGCAAAGGTCTCAGTATAGTCAATTCCCTCTTGTTGACTATAACCTTGTGCAACTAGTCTGACTTTATTCCTTACCACTTCTCCTTACTCATTTAGCTTGTTTCTGTAAACCCATTTGGTTCCTATTAAATGGGTTCCTTTGGGTCCGGGCACAAGATCCCATACATCATTTATGGAGAATTGATTCAACTCTTATTGCATAACCAAAATCCAGTTAGTGTCCAAAAGTGTTTCATCAATGAAGGTAGGTTCTATTAAAGACACCAATCCCAAAAGAATTTCTTCATAAGGTTTAAATGAAGATCTAGTTCTAATAGATTCTGATTTATCTTCCATAATCAATTCCTCAAGATGTGAAGAACTTTGCATTTGTTTCCTCAGAGGTGCTTAAGAAGCAACATCTTCTGATTCAGGTTCAACAACTTTGTGTTCAGAATATTTAGAGTCTTTAACTTCATATTCCTTACCTTCATAATTTGAGTATCTAATCTCCAGATCTGCAAACTTTTCAACTAGCTTTGACTTGTCAAAGTCAAGCCTATCATCAAACTTAACATGAATTAATTTCTCAATAATTCTTGTTTCAGTATTATATACTTTGTAGCCTTTTGAGCATCCAAAGTATCCTAACATGATACATTTTTGTGATTTGGAATCAAACTTGTTTAAGTTCTCTTTAGTGTTCAGAATAAAACACGAACATTCCAAATAATGAAAATATAAAATGTTGGGTTTTCTGTTTTCCCATAATTCATAAGGAGTCTTACCCAGAATAGGTCTTATAGAGATCATGTTATGAATGTAATAAGCCGTGTTAGCTGCTTCTTTCCAGAAGTATTTTGCAATATTTGTTTCATTGATAATGGTTTTGGCCATTTCTTATAAAATATTATTTTTCGTCTCTACAACTCTATTTTGCTGAGGAGTTATAGGGCAAGAGAAATCATGTGAAATGCCATGTTCATCAAAAAGTTTTCCAAAATATTTATTTTCAAACTCTCCACCATGATCAATTCTGACTTTAAAAATCTTAAAGTCTTTCTCATTTTGTACTTGGGAGCAGAAGGTAGCAAACACAACATGTGACTCATCCTTATGTTTAAGAAACTTGACCCATGTCCACCTGTTATAGTCATCAACAGTGACTAAGTCATACTTTTTACCATTGACAGAGGCTGTTTTCACAGGCTCAAACATGTCAATGTGTAAAAGCTCCAAAGGCCTAGAGGTTGAAATAACATTTTTGTTTTTGAAAGAAGTTTTATAAAATTTGCTTTTCTGACATGCTTCACAAAGAGCATCTGAAGCAAATTTAAGATTTGGAAGGCCTCTGACTAAGTTTAGCTTGTTAAGCATTGAGATTCTTCTCATGCTAACATGGCCTAATCGTCTATGCCAGGTCCATTTCTCTTTGTTTGCAGACATGAGGCACTTAACATTTTGATTTTCTAAATCAGAAAGTATAATCTTATAAATGTTGTTTTCCTCTTGCCATTGAAGAGTACAAAGTCATCCTTCTGACTGATAGCTTTGCAGGATTTTTGATTAAAGATAATGTCATAACCATTGTCACTTAATTGAATTATAGACAATAAGTTATGAGTTAAACCCTTAAAAAGTAAAACATTATATATAAGGGAGAGAGCCATTACCAATAGTTCCAGAGCCAATAATCTCACCCTTTTGATTGCCTTCGAAACCTACAGAGCCTCTAGGCTTAAATTCCATACTTTGGAACTCATGCCTTCTTCCTGTCATGTGTCGTGAGCATCCAGAGTCTAGGTACCATGAGTGGTGTTTCAACTCAGCTCCTAAGGATGTTTGCAACATAGATTATTTTATCTTTAGGTACTCATGTCTTTTTGGATCCTTTTTTGTTAGTTTTCCCAGAGTTTTTCTTAACATGGTTTTTTTTGCAACATAATCATGTTTGTCCCCATAAGTGAAATGGGAGTATAAAGCTTTTGGTTTTGTAGCCTATTATTTAGACTTAGGTTTGACCCTAGAGTGTTTGGGTTACATATAACCAATACCTCTTTTCCCATTTCTTCTTACTCCATAGATCATGGAAGCCATTTTGTTATGTTTCGTGCAAGAAATTTCTGAAAAGCCATGTCATATTTCTTTATGACATCACCGGATTCCATAGGAGATTATGAAAGAATTTCCTTTTCAAGTTATTTACTCTTGCTTTTTAGAGCAGAGTTATCTTTTTCAAGAACATAAAACTTTCCTTTCATACTAGAATTTAATTTCTTCAGCTCACTAAGGGCTTCATAGTCAGCTACATGGATTCTTTTCAGATCTTTATGTTTATTCTAAAGACTCTAAAACTTTTTAAGAGTTTCAGTAAGACATGATTCAAATTCATAATGAGTAATATTATAGAATACTTCATTTGAGTATGAATCTGATTCTGATCTAGAGTCAGATGCTTCTGAGCTAGCCATTAGTGCCATGTGCACCTTCTCTTCTTCAGAGTCATCTTTTGATCCTTCTAAGTCGTCCCATGTAGCCATACGAACCTTTTTCTTTTCTCTGGAGAGTTTATTTTTAGGCTTGAGTTTGGGATAGTCATTTTTGTAATGCTCAGGCTTCTTGCACTCAAAACAAGTGACTTCTTTGTCAGCTCCATAATCCTTCTGCCTAGAGGTTGACTCAGCATGTCCACCTGTTCTTTTGTGGCCTATGAACTTCATCTGTCTTTTCTCCTAGAGATGGTTGACCCTTTTGGAGAGTATAGACAACTCATCTTCTTCTTCTAAACTTTCTTCAAACTCCTCCTCTTCAGCTTAAAGAGCTTTGACCTTTTCAGATTTACCTTCATATTTTAGAGCCACAAACTTAATCTTTTTCTGAGGCTTATCCTTCTCAAGTTCAATCTCATGACTCCTCAGAGAACTTATAATTTCTTCCAGAGTAATTTTGTTCAAATCCTTTGACACCTTTAGTGTTGTCACCATTGGTCTCCATTTTTTAGGCAAACTTCTGATGATTTTCTTTACATGATTTGAGTGGTACAACCTTTATTCATGACTTTCAATCCAGCTACAAGAGTTTGAAATCTTGAGAACATTTCTTCAATCATTTCATGCTCTTCCATTTTGAAAGATTCATATTTCTGGATCAAAGCTAAGGCTTTAGTTTCTTTAACTTGCTTATTTCCTTCATGAGTCATTTTCAAAGAATCAAGTATAGACTTAGGAGAGTCTCTATTTGTTATCTTTTCATACTTAGAGTAGGAAATGACATTAATCAATATAGTTATGGATCTATGATGATTCTTGTGATCCTTCTTTTGCTGATAGGCCATTTTGCTTCTTTCAAACTTAGTGTCATTTTCATCTGCAGGATGTGTGTAACCATCTAACACCACATCCCATAAGTCAACATCACAACCTATGAAAAAATGTCCATTCTGTCTTTCCAATTGTCGAACTTTTCTCCATGAAAGATTGTCGGTTTAGCATAATAATGATCTTTATCATTGTTTGATTATGCCATAATGTGTTTAAAAAGAATGGATCTTTATCCGACACAGTTAAGTGTTTGACACAAAGTAGTAAAAACCAAAACTAGAGCTCTGATGCCAACTGATGGTGAAAGAAACACAAGAAGTGGGGGTTTAAATTGGGTTTCTGTATTTAAAATTTTTTGTCACCCAAAATATCGAACAACAAAGATAATGATAAAGATAAGAGCATAAGTACTTTTATCATGGTTCGCTGTTAACGAAGCTACGTCCAGTTCACCTGCCTGAGTGATTTTGCCTTCAAAAAGGACTTAATTCAATAATCAAATTGATTATACAACTCAAATACCAACAGTCTAAGACTTCTTGAGAAACTTTAACTATACCCTAGTCTCTCAAGGAGAAGTATACGTAGAGTATACTCTCTACTCATGTGAGGGGGAGTTTGACCACTCTAAATTATATCTACCTATTTTTAACTTTACCACTTATCTAAGAGATACTTTATCATCATAGAAAAGCGGGAGAATATGGAACTATGTGCTTGCAAGTATCAAGAAGTGATCCAAGATGATAGTAAAGACTTAAGAAGCAACTATTTAGCTTTGATGGTTATGATGATGACAACACCTAATATTAACAACACTGAAGTGGCTTTGTTGATGACAACACATGAAGTCAAGAATTTACTAAAGCTAGATCAAGTGATTAAATATGCACAAGGTGGTTGATCAATATCAATCTATCCTTACGAATCAGGGTTTATGATCACCCGTGATACCTTTACCAGTATCTTATAATGATTATTAAATTGAAGATATCTCAAGCCTCATATAACAGAAGATTCAAGTGAAGTGTTTATATGATTGGTATATCTGATAAGATACTTGAAAATTAGGAGTGTGGAAGGGAAAATATGTGAAAGCTCGCATGACCGTGTCCGTCTGAGTGACTAGTGTATTATAAAGACATAAGGGCGTTTTCGTAAGTATTATTGCTAAATCGAACACACACACACATAGTATTTTGGAACCTCTACTTTTTTAAACTAAAATCACCAAAAATATTTTTGGAGCCTGGTCGGTTGACTTGGAAATTGTCAAATTGATTAGAACAAGTTTTTGAACTATGTAATTGATTAGAACAAATACCTAATCGATTAGATGAGGGTGGGTTAATTCCATAATTAATTATGACAATATATTAATGGTTGGTAACAACTTTCTATCCAAACCTTCCAATTTAGACAACAATAATCAATTATTGTAAGTGTCTAATCGATTAAAAATAATCTAATCCAAGCCTACCCATCATTTAGAATCATCCACAAACCGTAAAAAACCTCACTTTTAATTTCTTTCACTCTCTCTAAAATCATTTCAATTTTTTTACACATTTAAGCCATAGTGCTTTGAGAGTGTGCTTGAGTTTTAAATTATAGATTTTG
This sequence comes from Lathyrus oleraceus, assembly GCF_024323335.1. Lineage (NCBI taxonomy): Eukaryota > Viridiplantae > Streptophyta > Magnoliopsida > Fabales > Fabaceae > Lathyrus > Lathyrus oleraceus. The sequence continues at coordinate 151,366,353 of NC_066585.1, forward strand.
TTATGCCTAAGAGCTTTATTGTAAATTTACCAAGAGTAATACTTTCTCTTAACTAAATCATTCTTCCTTAGGAATTATTTATTTTAGTTTGGAGGTAAACCATTGTTAAAAGTTTTGTTTTATTTTGGGGATTAAATTAGTATCCATTTTGTTCGTGAGCTCCGTCATTGAAGAAAATCTCTTCTTTTGGGTTCGTGAAGAATAACCAAAGAAAAATATTCGCAATAGTTCCTAAGCTTAATCCGGTTAAAAGCTCTATCAATTCGAGATCAGCCTAGTGTAAAATTTCACTCGTTTTCTAAGTTCATCTGGTGTAAAAGCTCAATAGATTCGAGATCAGTCTGATAAAAATCTCGATTTGATTCATGGTCATCCTATGTAAAACCTTGGTTTGGTTCGAAGGATAGCCAGTTCAAAACTCCATATTGGTTTGATATCAGTCTGTTCAAAATTTCTATTTGGAAATAAGACTAATCGCTTCAAGTCTTTTCGTTGTTTATGGACTAACCGCTTCAAACTCTGTTCGTAGTTTGGTTCAAAGTTAGTCTGAAAATTCATTTCCTTGTATAAGGTGATTCATGGGCTTAACCTTCTAAAAACTCTCAAGCATTATTGGATACTCGCAAGATCAATTCTTAGGGAAAGGAGTAAGTTACTTCTTTAAGACTGAACCTTTATAAATCTCGGGTGTTATCTCTCTTCCCTTATCTTTTTTATTTTCCACATAATTTATTTGCATTGAGTTTCCGCTGCTTATTAAAATGTGTTTGTTAAAATGTTTTAAAACTCTAATCTTGAAAATGATTTTGTTCTTAATCAACGATTTTCAAACCTCCATAATTCACCCCCTTTGTGTATGGAGTCACATGTTCAACAATTTGAGTTGATCCTTTAAAAGCTCAAAGTTGATTTTAGTGAAACTCTTAAGAAGAAACTTTTTCCCACAAGAGTATGTCAAGTGGTTAGGCCGAACTTATATAAATATTTGATGCAATATTTCTATCCATTCTCTCTTTATTCTTTATGTTGCTTATTTTTCTTTTCACTTTGTTTCTCTCATCTCTCCATTTTTCTTCTATTTATTTGTTTATTTTCGTTATACTAACATAAATTTTGAGTGATTGGTTATGGTTAAATGTGATTTGAAAGTGTGTTTAGTTCTGGGGTGAAAAAGAAAATTATTTTTGGGTGAATTGATTCTGGTTAAAAGTGACTTGAATGTAAAATGATTTATGTTTGGATAAATATTTACAAATGTGAGTTGAATTATAAATTTCAATATAAATATCATGTTTAGACTTAAAAACTACAAATCTAGCTTCCAGTAGAATTAATTCAAAAAAGTATAATCAATTTTATCCGAGAGCAATCAAACATATCAAAATCAATCATATACATCAAAAGTCAATTTTAGGTGCTATAGACGTGAAATTAAACATACACTTATGTTTAGATAGTTTTTTAGAAAAGAAGTTGAATGATAAATTTCAATGTGAAAAATCATGTTTAGACTCAAAAGTTACAAATCCTAATTTCAAATAAAATCAAATCTAGAAAGCATAATTAGTTCTTCTAAAGAGCAACCAAACATGTCAAAATTATTTCTATACACATCCAAAATAAATTCTAAATGCTCCAAATGTGAAACCAAACATACATATAGCTTCAAGTATAAACAAATTTTAAAAAATATAATCAATTATACTCAAGAGCAACTAAACATATCAAAGTCAATTATTCAGAATTAATTTTGGGCGGTACAAACATGAAACCAAACCTACACTTAGGTGAGCGCTCGATATGCCTCCAAATTTGGAAGAACACTTGCTTGGTCACAAGCATAAATGAAACTCATTTAGGCACTCAGACATAAAAAGTTTAGGAAAGAAAAAATAATTAAACATTATATATTTTTGAAATAAGATTAAAAGTAGTATAATATTAATATAAATTAGTTTTACACCATCATCCAATAAAATTATAATATTTTGTCATTTTATATTAGTATTTTAAATTTAAATTTGTGACTTAACGAGATATACATTTGTGATTGATTGACAGTATAAAAATATTTTACATTATCATTATCAGTACATATTCTTAAATAATATGTATTTGTATGAAAATGGATGCTAAAATAAATTTTGTTTGAGTTTGTGCCTATATGAGTATTTCTCCGAATTTGATTGTCTGTTCACAATGTTCATCTATTTTAAAGTTAATCCTTATCATAGTTAAGATGCATTTGGTTCTATAATGACGAAGATTGATTATGAGTAAATTGATAGTGATTAATAAGTTAGATATAAAGTAGTGTATGTTGGAATACATTTTAATTTTAGTATAAAAATTATATTTAAACTAAAAAACTATAAATGTAAGCATCAAATAGAATCAACTTTGAACGCATAATAATTCTATTTTATAAGAATCAAATAGTTAAAAATAATTTCAAAATCAATTATACACCTCTTTCAAAAACTAAACCAAACATATACATAATTAATTATAAAAACAAATTAATATAAAATCTATTTTACACTTTTTAAATTACTTTCGACTCTTTTAAAATAATTTAAATATTTTTTTGGTCTTTCATTTTGATTCTTAACTTAGAAAAAAATATTAATCAATTAAATTTTCAAAACGTATCAAATGAGCCATTTAAATATAATTAGTAACGAATCTATTATTTTATTGAATATTTTTGTTAATAAGAAAAAAAATTAATATAGCATGTTTTAAAAAATTAAAGATCAATATAGATTTTTTTTAATTAAAAGAGAAAAATAAGCTTCTGAGGCTTAAAAAAGATATCAAGCCTTTAAAATAACAAAAACATGGGGTCTCATTTGCCACGCACCCAGTAGTGTGGGGGAATTTAGAAGAGTCAACAAAGTTGTTCTCTATTAAAATGGCACATGTTAAGAATTTGGTGGATGTTATTTAATTTTCGTTGTGGAAATGGTCATGACATAAGTTTAAATTGTGTTTGGTATCAGTATGATCTGAAATTGATACGGTGAAATCGATAATAATTTTAAAAAAAAGAAATTGATACGGTGAAATCAATAATAATTTAAAAAAAAAATAAAAAAAAATTATAAATATTAATATAAGTGTTTGATACCGATACAAATACAAACACACATTTTATTAGAGATGTATGTTGAGAATCCTTTCACTTGTTTGCTCGGATAGAGGTCAGTGATATTTTGTATCTTAGCTACCTTTTGAATTTTGATTTGTTTGTAGCAAGATTGCCCAACCTGTATCTTTTTCTCTTTCCTTTGTGTTTAAATTAATCTATGTGTCAAAACCACACACACAACTATATATATATTCAAATGATGAAATGATCATACTAGGCAAATGCTAAAGTTCAACGAAGATTATTTATGTCATGAGTTTTGCCGGCATTTGAATAATCCTTCGTTCAACTTTATCAGTAGGCTGATGTCAGATGATGGAAACACAAGTATATGTATGCATTATCTTTGGTGGAAAAATGTGTTCTGTTTTTCATGTGACGCATTATCAACTCATAACTAGGATGACTTTTCAAATGTGATTTGTCAAACTCCAAGCTCATAAATGCAAGAAGATTAACCAATGGGGACATTTTCAAACAAATATTTTTTTTAACTTTTAATGTAATTTTAATGATTATTCTTCTTTTGACTTTTTACAATACTAAAAAAATTAATAAATGTTGTTATTTTTCAAAATATAATTTTTCTTTTAATTATATACTTTTTTCTCCATAATAAATAATTAAACATAATTTTGACAAACTATAATTATTAATACTTTAAATTTTGAAAACAACAATTAAGAAGAAACGTATTTTTTTATTTACAAAAACGATACTTAAACATGAACATATGATGTTTTATATAATTAATATTATATTCATTATTTTTAATTCAACACACACATATATATATATATATATATATATATATATATATATATATATATATATATATATATATATATATATATATATATATATATATATATAATATATATATATATATATATATATATATATATATATATATATATATTATAAAATAGAGGGCAAAAGCCCAAAAGAAGATATTACAAAGAGACCAGTTTAGATAGTTTTTCGTCTGGGAACCATAATTGATCGGAGAGAGGAGGTTGTGAGATGCAACGTTGGACTTGAGGTTTCGATATAGTGAGAGAGGGGTTGACCTGCAACGTTAATGCTTCAACATTCAAATTAGTATGTGAGTAAGATGAGTGAAAGAAGTTTAAACTTATGCATCCATTTTATAGAGGTTCTTAGGATGTATATAAGGTTGTATACATCTGAAATTCAAAAAACTCTTTTAAAAATTATTTTCAAATCAACTCAAACAAAGTCGTTAAGTGTTCGTATATTTTTAAATAAAAATTTGTGCTTAAACTTTCATATAATTTAAAAGAGTTTCATTCATACTTTATTCCTAAACAGTTCCAACACTTCACTTTAAAACAAAAAATTTAAAGGAACATAATCTTGCGCACAAAATAGAAAAATTCCAGCAAGTCTAATTCACCACCTTCTTAGACAACATCTGATACTTTCATGTTTTGAAACTGATCAAAGCTATCATGGTTTTCTCTTGATGATGTGATATTTATGATGACAACTTAGACAAGTTGGATGACAACTTGGTTTCTTTAATGATTAATTATGTCAACCGGTCAAAGATACACAAGACAATTTTTTTTCCTAAGCTCTTCCTTTGAATCAAGCCGATGAACTAGGGTTTTGATGATCTCTATCCTCTTATGATGGCATTCAACTTGAACATATCCAAAAACTCATCTCCAATAAGAATCAAGCAAGTTCTTATATGAATGGTTTACTCGACAGAGTCTTGAAACTTCAAAGTATGAAAGAGAGGAAGTGTGAAAGCTCACCAAGTCGCGTATGGGTGATCGTGTTTTATAAAAACACAAGGAATATTTTGTAAAGTTGCATGGCTAAATCACGCATGCACGCCCCCCAACACACACACTAAAAATGTTTTAACGTCTTTATTTCTTAAAGAAAACAACCTAAAAATATTTTGGAGTCGTGCTATTTGAATCAAGACCTATCAGAATGATTTGAATAATATTTTGAAGTGTACAATCGATTGGAACATGTTCCAAATCAATTTGGTAAGTTCAAATTATGTCCTTAATAGATTAGAAAAGTGTCTTAATCACTAGTGTCACATCTCGAAGAAACGTGCACACAAAACATAGTCGCCACCAATGTTATTTATCCCAAGAGAGGGAAAGGAGACACTGAGTAAACCTACCAAAGGATGAATCTAATGATCTCACAACCAAAAGATGGACAAGAGAGTCAATTATGCAAGGGGAAGGTATTAACACCCCTCACGTATGTAGTACTCTACAGGTTCCACTCTTGTTGTTCTAATCAAAAGGGTGTGTTTATTCTAAAACCTACTAACTAAAAGGGAATGCATGCAAAAAGATTGAATTATAGACAAAAAAGAAAGTTTTTATTATTGCACTTGCTTAGGTTTTGCAACCCAATGCCTACGTATCAATAAAGAATCAGAGCACAATAGTTCTTCTCAAAAATTCTGGTTTGTTGGTGCTTTTCATGTGTAACCACCCTTATTGAAAATTTTAATAAGAAAAGCCAAGTGGCAAAGAAGTTTGATTAGTTGAGTATTTTTGTCGAAAGAATATACCAAATGATCCTCCCAAGGCAGGAGGTATCTGAGTAATTCTCTCTTATTGTTGAAAGAGTTCAAGTAGCATTTAGAATATTTTTGGATTTTGATTGAGAAAAGGTTTTTAGAATGAATGAAAAATAAGAAAGAAAAGATCTAAGGGAATTCTAAAGATAAACCTAATGTTGACATACAAAAGTGGTCCTAAAGTTAGGATAAAAGGGGGATATCTACCTAAATTAGCATGCAAAGATTGACCTAGGGTTAAGGATCCAAGGGTCTACCTAATGTTGTCATGCTTGGTTAACAAACCTAAGGTCTACTTTAATTCAATCTTAACCAAGAATGAACCAAAGAAATCCTACGGGGAACATGTTATCTACACCGGGAAAAAATATGAAAGAAGAGGACAAATCCATATCAAGTCATGGAAGAACAAATAAAAGATAAAGTATGACATATCAAGTCATGCAGAACACAATGCAATACCATATCAAGTCATGGGGGGGGGGGGGGGACAGGAAAACAATAACAAAGTAATCAATATCAAGTCATAGAAGGGAAGGAAAACAATAACAATGTAATCCATATCAAGCCATGGAAGGGTAGGAAAGAAATAACAATGTAATACATATCAAGTCATGGAACAATAAACAATACAATACCATATTAAGTCATGTGAGTAAAGAAAAAGTAATAGCAATAGTGATCCATATCAAGTCATGGTGAAAATTGAAATAATCCATATCAATTCATGGAAAAGAAGAAGAAAGCAAATAAGGAAGGCAAGATATAAAAGGTTAATTCTCAAGCTTAAACATGCTTTAAGACATCACAAAGTATCACCAAAAAGTCATGTGTTAACAAATAGTAACTACGCATTCAAACTAGTCATGTAATAGGGGGACAAAATTCAAACAAGTTGAGGAAACAACTTAAGCAAGCAACAAGTTAACAAAACAAAATTGGAAGCAACATCCTATCAAAATAAACATGAGTACATGTCAATCAAATAACTAAAGTCTCCAGACCAAGAAGGAGTTCAAATATTGAATTCCTGGTACAAGCATCAAAGTATACAAACATCATTCAAAGTTGTAAAGGGAAATGAATCATAGTGTGTGAGTAACTAAACATGGAAAAGAACATAAAAATGAATGAGATAAAAATCATAGACATGATGTTAATGTTCATAAGTAAACTCAAGACATCACAAAGACATCACATTAAAGCACACTCAAAGGTTGAGGCAAGTAATGATCAAAATCAAACCCTAGGCATGCTCCTAAAAGTCAATGCATTTCAAGCAAGAATAGATGAAATGGAATTATGAAGAAATGGTATCAAACGACACAAGTCAGAAGTGGGTAACATATTAAACTCCACATACAAGTCACTTAAGCACCAGGAATGAATCACACAAGCTATGCTCAAAGATGGGCCAAACGATAGGCAAGCAATCACACAAGTTCAAAGAAGCTTAAGAAAGAAGTAATGACATTAAGGGATGTGATACTTATGCAATAAGTTAACTCAAGATAGGGTTCAAGAGAAAAAATAGAAGTCATCCAAACTTCATACACAAATCAAAACCAAGTAAATTGATAAACAAGTAAAGATATCATCCTAGAAAAGGAATCCTTTATCAAAACTCTACAAGATAAACCAAGAGTAAAAGAGGGATGCTTATAGGTCATAGGACAATGACAAGATACTCTTCAAAGTATTAAACACAAACTCCAAACCTTAAGAGGTACCAAAAAGCTAGTAAACTCATAGTTCAAGCATAACTAACAAGTCAAATGACAGTCATCATCCAAGTAAGGAATCCTTTGTCCAACCAAAGCAAATGACCAAAGAAAAATGAAGTTGAGATGTGAAGGGTGAAAGGGGAACAACATAAAACCATACAGAAATGGATCCCAAGTTCTTAAGAGCTTCACCATCTACTAAACTCAAAACTAGGTCAAGAAAAGAAGAATGTAGCTCTTAATGTGTCATCATGATGAATGACAATGGAATATCATTCAAAGAATTATAAGAGCATGGTATAAGGTTATCAAGAACAAGGAAATAACAAGTGTAGGCAAGGGGAAATAAGATATATTGGACTCATAGTATTCAAAATAGAATGCATAAGTCAAAATCCCATTATGATCTCAAAAGCAAGCAAGAAGTACTTAAGACAAGCAAGCAAAGAAATAATCAAAAAGAGATGCCTACAAGGGGTCACATGGATGAATTTAATACTAATAAATGATGATTATGAGGTCAAGAGATAATGGGAAAGAGATCCCAAATGGTTGCACAACTACATTCTAAAATAATCTATTAAATATAAAAGGTATCTAAAAGAAACAAGTATGCCTTGAAGAATTCAAGAAAAATAGTTAGGAGAATAGAAAAATCATGAAAATTTAGGCATAGCAAGATGAAATCAGAAGCTTAAAATGTCCTAAAGATGTATTCAAAATTAAGTGTAAAAGGTGCCCAAACAAACCCATCATTCAAACAATGCACCATTGATTGACCAAACCATACTATCTTCAAAAATAAGTTCAAAAACAATCCAAAATTAATTATCCAAGCATCAAATGAACCCCAAATGACCTAACAAGTGTAGAAAATATTGGGTCAAAAAATCAAATGGAAAATTAAGAATCAAAACCCTAATAAATAAAGCTAGCTTAATTGGACATATATAATTAAAAATATGAAAAATTAAATAACATTCAAAATGTCAATCATAAATAAAGCTAGCTTAATTGGACATATATAATAAAAAATAAAAATAAAAATATGAAAAATTAAATAACAGTTAAAATGTCAATCATGAATTAATTCAGAATTTTTGGCCTAAGGGAAATATTTTAAACAAAATTAAATAAAATGAAATAATAAAAATAAGTGAAAAATGGAAAGGGGATGTATACAAGTAAATTAAATACAAATCCAATTAGTTGAAGTGAGAACTTGGGATAGAACAAAGGGGTGTAAGGAGCATAAATGCGTGTGGCCCAGTCCAAACCAAACTCAGCAAAATAAAAATGAAATAAAAGTGAGATGTCAAGTTTGGTCATGTGGTACACTTGATGTCAACCTGTCACTCCCTCACTAATGCACTAAAAGACAAAATAATTCCATGGCCAATCAAAATGTGTCAACCACTCGTCTTCAACCTCTGCTCATGCATACTGTAACACCCCGATAATAATAAAATAATTATTTAAATTGAGTTAATAATTTATTTATTAATTTAATTAAATAATTGGAAATTTTATTATTATTATTTTTGGATTATTATTATTATTCGGAAAATATATATAAGTTGGAATTTAGAAAAAATCCTATTTTTGGTAAAAAGGTTAATTTCACGTGAAAAGGGGAAAAGAGGCAGAAAAGGGAAAAGGGCAAAAAGCCAAAGAACGAAGGTTGAAGGAAGGGAAGCTTGGAGCTCAGAGACTGCCGGATTAACTCAGGTAAGGGGGGTTTATCATCGATTAATGGGTATTATGGGATAATATGTAATGGGTAGTAAGAAACCATGGATTTTGACTCTGATTTGAATGATGCATGCTGAAATTGTGAAATATTTGATGAACGAATTTGGATGATAATTGACGAAAACTCGTAGGAATTAGAGGTAGTAAGGTTAGCGATTTGGGAAGCCGAATGTGTATGATCTGTAATTGATAAAACGAATGAACATGTATGAAAATTGGACTGTAGAAGGTTGGGATTGTAGAGATCTCGTAGCAGAGCAAAAGCCATTGCAGATCTGGAAATTCTGGTTTCTGGTCATACGCGTATGGCACTAGGCAATACGCGTATGAGATGGCATGGTACGCGTATGGCACTAGGCAATACGCGTATGGATAAGGAAGATGATGTTTTGAACGTGTTTTGCTCTCTGTTGGTACGCGTATGGGGATGTGGTACGCGTAGCATACGCGTATGGGATGGTGTTACGCGTATGGGTTTTGGCGGAGGAATGCGCCATACGCGTATGGGACTAGGCTATACGCGTATGGGCAGACTTGTGGTTTTCTGAACTGTTGTTGTGCAGTTTTTGGTTGTTTAGGCTGAGGGATGTAACTTAGCTGATGTATGACGTGGTAGGGATCATTTCCCGTTGTTTTGGGTAGTATAGGTATTAGTAGAGTGTGCTAATACTGTGTTGATTATGCGGCATGATATGATATGCTTTTGTGATAAAATGTGTTGATGATGTGTGATGGTATGCATGATGTGGTGAATGTATCAGTTATGTATGCATTTGTGAATAGACTGTTTTACGGCTTAGAGTGTGAGCATATGTCTATTCTTGAGTTGTTGTTGTTGTTGCATTGCTAGGTGATTAGCATGCATATTGTGGCCCATTTGGGGTGGTAGCTAATTCCCATGGTGAGGAATTAGTGAGTAAATCATTTTGATTGTTGTTGATGTTTGCATGCTAGGTGATTGGCGTGCATAGCATGGCCCATTTGGGGTGGTAGCTAATTCCCATGGTGAGGAATTAGTGAGTGAGTCACTATGTCTCAATTGAGTGGGACTAGTGAGCTTGGTAGCCGTGCCTGGATTTGGACGGTGAGGTTGAACTATATGTTCACAAATAGTCGGTACCGCATGCATGGAGTCTCATTGCATAATATATGTATGGCGTATAATATGAATGGATGTATTCCAATATTATACGTGTGTTTGTGTTGGTGTTGAGTATTATGTTGAGTTGATGTGCTGTTACTGAATGTATGTTTGGATTAGGGTGATGAAGTGTGTTAAAATTACTTAGCATTACATAATGTTTTATAATGCTTATTATATGATTGAGGAACTCACCCTTACAACTGTTTTTCAGGTAACGAGCAGTGAGTTGAGTAGAAGTTAATGCTTGGAGTCTAGTGTAGTCTCATTAGTGGGTCGTGCTCTGATAGATGTAACATCGGGATGGGTTGTTTAACTTGTTTCGAATGTTTAGTGTTGGTTGAGAACCATTTTACATGTAATGTTTTATATGATTGACGAAACTTACATCCGTTGTGTTTTATGCAACTGTTTTGATTTATTAAAAGAGCATGACCGTTATATTGTTGAATGGTGTGAATATTATGTGTGACACCCTTGATGGGCATAATTACTCTGATTGATATATGTTTATTATTTTTTTATTAAACATTTGGGGTATTTTAGAAGGGTGTTACATTAGTGGTATCAGAGCATAGTCGGTCGAGTCGAGTCGTAATTATTCTGTTTCCCCTGTACGAGATAGGTGTTGTGTAACCCTATCAGTACTTATTGTTTTAGTTTGTTGGGTTTTCAGAATAGAGATGGCTGGAAGAGGTAGAGATGATGCTGCGATTGCTGAGGCTCTGGGTATGCTAGCTGGAGTACTTGGAGGAAGTCCGAATGTTGTGGGAATGGGAGCTGCTCGTCAACTGAGTGAGTTCCAGAAGAACAATCCTCCAATGTTCAAGGGAGCATACGATCCAGATGGCGCTCAGAAGTGGTTGAAGGAGATAGAGAGAATCTTCCGAGTGACTGAGTGTGCCGATAACCAGAAGGTCAGGTTCGGTACGCATATGCTGTCAGAAGAAGCTGATGATTGGTGGGTTGCTACCCGCACTGAGTTGGAAACTGCTGGGAATGCTGAAATCACTTGGGCTGTGTTCAGAGAGAGATTCCTGAGGAAGTATTTTCCAGAGGATGTTAGAGGGAAGAAAGAGATTGAGTTCTTGGAATTGAAGCAGGGTAACAAGTCTGTTACAGAGTATGCTGCTAAGTTCACAGAGCTGTCAAAGTATTACACTCCTTATAGTGAGGCTGCTGGAGAATTTTCGAAGTGTGTGAAGTTTGAGAACGGGCTGCGTCCCGAGATCAAACAGGCTATTGGATATCAGCGGATCAGAGTGTTTTCTGACTTGGTTGACTGTTGCAGGATTTTTGAACAGGATTCCAAAGCCAGAGCGGAGAGCTATCGGCAGAGGGTTGATAGAAGAGGCAAGAGTCAGAATGATCGTGGAAAACCGTATGCAGCTGGCAAGGGTTTTCAGAGACAGAGTGGGATGAAGAGGCCTAGTGGGGGAGACTCTAGTGCTCCTGCTAAGTGTTATAGATGTGGTCAGGCTGGGCATCGTATCCATGAGTGTACCAGTAATGAGAAGAAATGTTTCAAGTGTGGAAAAGGTGGTCACTTGGCTGCAGACTGCCGGTTGAAGACTGTGACTTGTTTTAACTGTGGAGAGTTGGGTCATATCAGTCCACAGTGTCCTAAGCCGAAGAGAGAGAACCAGTCGGGAGGTAAGGTCTTTGCTTCATCGGGTTCTGAGACTTCTGCAGATGATCGTTTGATCCGAGGTACGTGTTATATTAATGGCTTTCCTCTTGTAGCTATTATTGACACAGGTGCGACTCATTCCTTTATATCCTTGGATTGTGCTGTGAAACTTAAGTTAGAGATATCTGAGATGCGTGGTAGTATGGTGATTGATACTCCTGCAAAGGGTTCAGTGACTACTACTTCAGTTTGTTTGAATTGTCCTTTGAGTATTTTTGGTAGAGACTTTGGGATGGACCTTGTGTGTCTTCCACTAGTACAGGTTGATGTTATTCTGGGTATGAACTGGTTGGTGGTTAACCGAGTCTATATCAACTGTTTTGATAAGACTGTGATTTTTCCTGAGATTGAGGAAGAAAAGAATTTGTTCCTATCTGCAAGGCAGGTGAATGAGGCAGTAGTAGATGGGGCAGAGTTGTTTATGCTGTTAGCGACTATGGAAGCTAAAGATAAACTGGTGATTGGTGATCTAGCTATGGTGTGTGATTTTCCTGATGTGTTTCCGGAAGAGGTGAATGAATTGCCGCCAGAGCGTGAAGTTGAGTTCTCGATTGATTTGGTACCTGGTACTAGACCGATATCGATGGCTCCATATCGTATGTCTGTTGTTGAGTTAGCTGAATTGAAGAGTCAGCTGGAAGATCTGTTGGATAAGAAATTTATTCGTCCGAGTGTGTCACCGTGGGGTGCACCAGTGTTATTGGTTAAGAAGAAAGAAGGTACTATGAGGTTGTGTGTGGACTACAGGCAACTGAATAAAGTGACGATCAAGAATCGGTATCCTTTGCCGAGGATTGATGATTTGATGGATCAACTGGTTGGTGCGAGTGTGTTCAGCAAGATAGACTTGAGATCTGGGTATCATCAGATACGTGTGAAAACTGAGGATATTCAGAAGACTGCTTTCAGAACAAGGTATGGACATTATGAGTATTCTGTGATGCCTTTTGGTGTGATTAATGCGCCTGGTGTATTTATGGAGTATATGAATAGGATTTTCCATCCGTATCTAGATCAGTTTGTTGTGGTGTTTATTGATGACATTTTGGTGTATTCGAAATCTGAAGAAGAACATGTTGAGCATTTGAGAGTGGTTTTAGAAGTTCTCCGAGAAAAGAAGTTATTTGCTAAACTGTCTAAGTGTGAATTTTGGTTAGAAGAGGTTAGTTTTCTTGGTCATGTGATTTCAAGAGGTGGTGTTGCTGTTGATCCTTCTAAGATAGAAGCGGTATCTAAGTGGGAAACTCCGAAGTCTGTTGCTGAGATTCGAAGTTTTCTTGGTTTGGCTGGTTATTATAGGAAGTTCATTGAGGGATTTTCTAAGTTGGCGTTACCGTTGACGATGTTAACTAGAAAGGGGCAAGCGTTTGTTTGGGATTCGAAATGTGAAGAAGGTTTCCAAGAGTTAAAGAGAAGGTTGACTACTGCTCCTATTCTGATATTACCGAGTCCGTCGGAATCATTTGAGGTTTACTGTGATGCTTCATTGTTGGGTTTGGGTGGTGTGTTGATGCAGAACACGCAGGTTATAGCTTATGCTTCGAGACAACTGAGGATTCATGAAAGGAACTATCCGACACGTGATTTAGAGTTGGCAGCTGTAGTATTTGTTCTGAAACTATGGAGGCATTATTTGTACGGATCGAGATTTGAGGTTGTCAGTGACCATAAAAGTTTAAAGTATTTGTTTGATCAGAAAGAGCTGAATATGAGACAGAGGAGATGGTTAGAATTTCTGAAGGATTATGACTTTGGTTTGAATTACCATCCGGGTAAAGCAAACGTAGTGGCTGATGCATTGAGTCGGAAGTCATTGCATATGTCTATGTTAATGGTTAAAGAATTGGATTTAATTGAGCAGTTTAGAGATTTGAGTTTGGTGTGTGAGAGTACTCACAATAGTGTTAAATTGGGAATGTTGAAGTTAACGAGTAGTATTTTGGATGAGATCAGAGAGGGTCAGAAATCCGATATGCTTTTGGTTGATAAGTTGACTCTAGTGAATCAAGGTCAAGGTGGTGAATTCAGAGTTGATGAGAATGGTGTTTTGAAATTTGGTAATCGGGTGTGTATTCCGGATGTTACCGAACTTAAGAAGAGTATCCTGGAGGAAGGACATCGTAGTGGCTTGAGTATTCATCCTGGAGCTACGAAGATGTATCATGATTTGAAAAAGCTATTTTGGTGGCCGGGAATGAAAAGAGAAATTGCGAGTTTTGTTTATTCCTGTTTGACTTGTCAGAAGTCGAAGATTGAGCATCAGAAGCCGTCTGGGCTAATGCAACCGTTGGCTATTCCAGAGTGGAAGTGGGATAGTATCAGTATGGATTTTGTTTCGGGTTTACCGAGGACAAGTAGGAATTTTGAAGCTATTTGGGTGATTGTGGATAGATTGACGAAGTCGGCTCATTTCATTCCGATCAGAATGGATTACCCGTTGGAAAGATTAGTCGAGTTGTATATTGAGAAGATTGTAAGTTTGCATGGTATTCCGTCGAGTATCGTTTCGGACAGAGATCCTAGATTTACATCGAAGTTTTGGGAAGGTTTGCAGAAGGCTTTGGGAACTAAGCTGAGGTTGAGTTCTGCATATCATCCGCAGACTGATGGTCAGACTGAGAGGACGATTCAGTCATTAGAGGATCTTCTGAGAGCTTGTGTTTTGGAGAAGGGAGGTGCTTGGGATTGTTATTTGCCTTTGATTGAGTTTACCTACAACAATAGTTTTCATTCGAGCATTGGTATGGCACCGTTTGAAGCTTTGTATGGTAGGAGATGTCAGACACCGTTATGTTGGTATGAGTCCGGTGAGAGTGCTGTGGTTGGACCGAAGATTGTTCAACAAACTACGGAAAAGATTAAGATGATTCAGGAGAAGATGAGAATTGCTCAGAGTCGTCAGAAGAGTTACCATGATAAGAGGAGGAAGTCACTTGAGTTCCAAGAGGGAGATCATGTGTTTCTTCGTGTTACTCCGATAACTGGAGTTGGTCGAGCTTTGAAGTCGAAGAAGTTGACGCCTCGTTTTATTGGTCCTTATCAGATTTTGGAGAGGATAGGGGAGGTAGCCTATCGTATCGCTTTACCGCCGTCGCTTGCGAATTTGCATGAAGTTTTTCATGTGTCTCAGTTGAGGAGGTACATTCATGATCCGTCGCATGTAGTCCAAGTAGATGATGTACAGGTGAGAGATAACCTGACTGTTGAAACATCACCTATGAGGATCGAGGATCGAGAGTTGAAGCAGTTGCGGGGTAAAGAGATTGCCTTGGTGAAGGTAGCTTGGGGAGGACCAGCAGGTGGCAATGTGACTTGGGAACTTGAGAGTCAGATGAAGGAGTCTTACCCAGAGTTGTTCGCTTGAGGTATGTTTTCGAGGACGAAAACTCTTTTAGTGGGGGAGAGTTGTAACACCCCGATAATAATAAAATAATTATTTAAATTGAGTTAATAATTTATTTATTAATTTAATTAAATAATTGGAAATTTTATTATTATTATTTTTGGATTATTATTATTATTCGGAAAATATATATAAGTTGGAATTTAGAAAAAATCCTATTTTTGGTAAAAAGGTTAATTTCACGTGAAAAGGGGAAAAGAGGCAGAAAAGGGAAAAGGGCAAAAAGCCAAAGAACGAAGGTTGAAGGAAGGGAAGCTTGGAGCTCAGAGACTGCCGGATTAACTCAGGTAAGGGGGGTTATCATCGATTAATGGGTATTATGGGATAATATGTAATGGGTAGTAAGAAACCATGGATTTTGACTCTGATTTGAATGATGCATGCTGAAATTGTGAAATATTTGATGAACGAATTTGGATGATAATTGACGAAAACTCGTAGGAATTAGAGGTAGTAAGGTTAGCGATTTGGGAAGCCGAATGTGTATGATCTGTAATTGATAAAACGAATGAACATGTATGAAAATTGGACTGTAGAAGGTTGGGATTGTAGAGATCTCGTAGCAGAGCAAAAGCCATTGCAGATCTGGAAATTCTGGTTTCTGGTCATACGCGTATGGCACTAGGCAATACGCGTATGAGATGGCATGGTACGCGTATGGCACTAGGCAATACGCGTATGGATAAGGAAGATGATGTTTTGAACGTGTTTTGCTCTCTGTTGGTACGCGTATGGGGATGTGGTACGCGTAGCATACGCGTATGGGATGGTGTTACGCGTATGGGTTTTGGCGGAGGAATGCGCCATACGCGTATGGGACTAGGCTATACGCGTATGGGCAGACTTGTGGTTTTCTGAACTGTTGTTGTGCAGTTTTTGGTTGTTTAGGCTGAGGGATGTAACTTAGCTGATGTATGACGTGGTAGGGATCATTTCCCGTTGTTTTGGGTAGTATAGGTATTAGTAGAGTGTGCTAATACTGTGTTGATTATGCGGCATGATATGATATGCTTTTGTGATAAAATGTGTTGATGATGTGTGATGGTATGCATGATGTGGTGAATGTATCAGTTATGTATGCATTTGTGAATAGACTGTTTTACGGCTTAGAGTGTGAGCATATGTCTATTCTTGAGTTGTTGTTGTTGTTGCATTGCTAGGTGATTAGCATGCATATTGTGGCCCATTTGGGGTGGTAGCTAATTCCCATGGTGAGGAATTAGTGAGTAAATCATTTTGATTGTTGTTGATGTTTGCATGCTAGGTGATTGGCGTGCATAGCATGGCCCATTTGGGGTGGTAGCTAATTCCCATGGTGAGGAATTAGTGAGTGAGTCACTATGTCTCAATTGAGTGGGACTAGTGAGCTTGGTAGCCGTGCCTGGATTTGGACGGTGAGGTTGAACTATATGTTCACAAATAGTCGGTACCGCATGCATGGAGTCTCATTGCATAATATATGTATGGCGTATAATATGAATGGATGTATTCCAATATTATACGTGTGTTTGTGTTGGTGTTGAGTATTATGTTGAGTTGATGTGCTGTTACTGAATGTATGTTTGGATTAGGGTGATGAAGTGTGTTAAAATTACTTAGCATTACATAATGTTTTATAATGCTTATTATATTGATTGAGGAACTCACCCTTACAACTGTTTTTCAGGTAACGAGCAGTGAGTTGAGTAGAAGTTAATGCTTGGAGTCTAGTGTAGTCTCATTAGTGGGTCGTGCTCTGATAGATGTAACATCGGGATGGGTTGTTTAACTTGTTTCGAATGTTTAGTGTTGGTTGAGAACCATTTTACATGTAATGTTTTATATGATTGACGAAACTTACATCCGTTGTGTTTTATGCAACTGTTTTGATTTATTAAAAGAGCATGACCGTTATATTGTTGAATGGTGTGAATATTATGTGTGACACCCTTGATGGGCATAATTACTCTGATTGATATATGTTTATTATTTTTTTATTAAACATTTGGGGTATTTTAGAAGGGTGTTACACATACTAGAACCCTAATCCCGACCACAACATGCTGACTTCCACCTCAAACAACTCCATCCACAATGCATAAAAATGAATGAAATTAAAAGCAAAAACACAAGTCTCGTGGAGTAAAACAACAACACATCAAGCAAAACTAAAAAATATGGATTGAACATGGAGAAAAGTGGTGTGAAAGTTAGGTAAAACACATTGTTTCAAGAAATTTCAGCAAGCTCAAACATCTCATATTCAAGTAGACAAACAAAACCAACATGATTAATCAACTTCATACAACACCATCAAGTAGTTTATGGCATATGCATCTCAATAATGAAAGAGGTGAGGTGGTAAAAGATTTACCTAGTGGAGAAGATCCACTGCTTCTTGAGCTTGATGAAGCTTCAGAAACTCCTCAAATGAATCTTGGTGCTCTTCTGGAAACAAAAATGAAGCTGAGTGAATGGTGAAAGCGAACTCAGAAATGAAGAAAAATCTTCAAGCTTCAATGCTGCAGCTTTCAAGTTCTCTCTTTTCAGTGACCTCTCTCCCTTCGAAATTAGGTTAATGATAACTTATATATGAGGCTTGTGATGAGGTGAGATGTTTTGCAAGGTGAAAGAACCGTTGGAGGGAAAGTTTGACAGTTTGTGCAAAGTTTGAAGCGTGGCATGGAAGGCTGCGTTTTGGATGCAAATAGTGCATGCTTTGTGTCGTTTTAAGGAGCCTGAGGTGGAGTGAAAGATCTCATGATGTGTGTTACTTGGAGGCAGTGGAGAGAGAAAAAGAGATAAACAAAAACATTTTCTCTTTTGGCCAAATTTAGACATGGTATGCATGCACACAATACGTGTGTTGTTGGTCTATTCAAGGCAAGAAATGGTGTGTTGGTTGTGTGGAACAATCCTTGTTGTAAGAAAAGGCAACATCATGCACAAACCCAATTCAACAAGTGTGATAATGGAGATTAAATATCAGTCATCTTTAAGACAATATAACTCCATGGCCTCTTGGCCAAATGGAGTGAATTAGAGCATTTTGGAAAAAGGGGAATGAGGGGAACATGTTTGATATTGGAGGCAATTTGAAACAAAACCTTGAGCTCCTTCAAAAATGAGCATGAAAATGGCTGCTTCACACTGCATGTCAAAGTGTCAATTATAGGTCATCCTGAGGACCTAACTTACCATGTCCATAACTTGTCCCTTAAGCTACCAAATAGGAAAATACTTGAAGCAAAAGTGGAGAGGAGATAATGTTCTACAACTCTCATGTCGAGCTCAGATCCAAATGAAACTTGCAACCTTATGAAAATTGAACATGAAGTGGGTTTCTTGAGATGATCAAATACTTAGAATTTTTTTCACTAAGTATAAACCCAAATCAACAATCCAAGGTCTTGACTTTAGAGGATGGTATCTTGAGTTGTGACCAATCAGTTGAGGTGCTCTCGGAACCAATGGAAAGAGGAGACTTGACACTAAATTTTTTATGTAGGAAGCACCTTGAGATAGAGCCCCTAATATCCCTTAAAACTTCCATGAACCTGCTTGGGAATCCTGACTTGGGATACTTAGAAATTTTCTAAGTGTTGGGACAATTGAATGAATTTGAAATACCCAACTTTCAATGACCATATCTTGAGCCATGATGATCCAAATGCTTCAATATTAGTACCTCCTTAAAGCTTGTAGAAAATAGAACAAATTTCATGTGAAGATAAACTTGATTTGGAGTCTTGATCATAGAGAACATTGGCCATGAAGGTAGCTGCTCACTAACACCAAACTTGCCAAAAATAGCAAGTTTCTAAAATCCTAATTTCCAATTTAGGTAAATTTCCATAATTCTTGATTTTTGATGAATCTCTTGAATTTTCTTGATCAAATTTCAACCATAGACCATATTTGACTTGAGGAATACAATTTTGACCCAAGGAATCAAAAGCTGACTTTTTAGCCTACCCAGTTGACTTTCCCCCAATTGAATCAAAACATTGATCATCTGAGCAATTGAACCTCTTATGAATGATATTGATAGTAAATATTTTATACATAGACACTTTGAAACCCATAGAATGCCATGGAATCAAGTCTTGCTCAAAAAATCAGAAATAAACTGATTTGATCACAAACCCTAATTTCAGTCCAAAAAGATAAGAGATGAGTGCACATCTTCAAAACCTTGATTCCTCTAGGGAAAGTGGAGAAACTCTTGAACAAAGATGTCTTGTATAATTATATGATGAAGATGATTAAAAGTTGGTTCATGGGTATACCATATACTGAGATAATCAACACTCCTAGCTCAAGGATCAAGTGATAGGAGAGTATGATCAACTTTCATTCTCTTGCAATTCTCATTCAACTGATGAAGTAATGGACCATTTGAGATGTCTTAGGGCATGAGAAAACCCTTGTAGCTTGAGTGATCATGAAGTTGAAGATGTATCGCCCTCCTTCCACTGATTGTCACCACTTTTCTTCTAAAGCTTGAAGAAGGCCAAAAGAGAGAGACCTTGATCCCATAACCATAGAACCAATGACATGTATGAATGTATATGATGATAAAACATAAGCCAAATAGGGTAAAAAATAAGAGGGTAAATTTTGGGGTACAACAATTTCCCCTATTCAATCTTCTTGCACCCGAGAGGTTGAAAAAGCGGTAACTTTCAAACGTTCAAGGTGGGAGAGGATTGAATACCAAAAGAACCAAAAAATTTACACTCTGGAGAAGAGGCAAAGAGATGGGTATGCAGGTTTTGATGTTTTATGGTGTATTTGAGCAAAATGTTCAGGAACAAAGACTACCAATTTGAACGGGCACGTATGTGAACAAAAGATGTTGCACCAGGAAGGAACTTGATCACCAACAAAGGTACCAGGATAAAACTGGATTTAACAATCACCAAGACTACCAATCTAAATGGGAACGTCTGTGAATAACAGATGTTGCGCCAGGAAGGAACTGGATCACCAAAAAAGGTACCAAGATTGAACTGGATTTGACAATCACAAAGACCACCAATCTAATCGGGTATGTCTGTGAATAAAAGATGTTGCGCCAGGAAGGAACTGGATCACCAACAAAGGTACCAGGATAGAACTGGATTTGACAATCACAAATACCACCAATCTAATCGGGTATGTCTGTGAATAAAAGATGTTGCGCCAGGAAGGAATTGGATCACCAACAAAGGTACCATGATAGAACTTGATTTAAAATGGTTATCAAGATAGAACTGGATTTGAAAATATTACCAGGATAGAACTGGATTTAAAAAGATTACCAGGATATAATGGATTTAAAAAGGTTACCAGGATAGAACTGGATTTAAAAAGGTTCTATGTATACTTGTAGGTAGAATCAAAATGAATCTTGTGAGGATGAAAAAAATCTAGAGATATACTACATGATCGATAACTTCACCAGAGAAGTAAGGAAACATCATTGGCTTATGCTTTGATGTATGTTTGAATTTTTCTATGGCGTAATGCTTCATGTGAAATGGAAATGCTATGCAATTTTTATGTATGTGGTATAATGATGCATGATTTTGCATGGGAATTAATGAAATACAAGGAACTACCAAAAAAAAGTCCTTGGAACATTTGAAAATCTGTGGGGAGTAACAAAACAGAGTGACCGGTAACTACAAGCCAAAAAATTCTGAGGGGAGATTGCAAAAGTAAATTATGAATTCTGCCAAAGAAACTCAAATCTTAATGCAAGTTCTGAGTGGGGATTCCTAACGAAGATTGGACGTTGCTGAGGAAGGTTACCAATGGGCCCTCACTGGGAATAAGGTGAAATTTTCGTAAGAAACATAAGAAGAACATATCTTCTGCTGGAGATGTGAGAAGTCTTTGATCAATAAGATTCAACAATGCAACTTCTACTAGGGAATAAGAAAATTCTCAACCAAGGCTCACCTGGGGAAAGATAAACTTCTCACAACTAGGGACGAAACAATGCTCTGGGTTATAAAAAAATCATCAATAGGAAAAATTGTCGGGGAGTGAGGATCCTCTACCAAAAATACATCAATCAAAAACCTATCAGACAAAGATTCTTTGCTTGACACTCTGCCGGGGAGAAAAGTAATCTTAACAAACTTGTTGAGGGAACAAAGCAATATTGAAAACCATCCCGAAGATTCTTGCCTTCGTGTTGGCACTTCATATATCTGCGAGTCAACATCACTCATGCAACACAAAACACACCCAGAATTCCCCAAATACAGCATGACCACTTTGTCTACCTGTAACGGTAAATTCATGACCATCAAGCTATGGATAAGCTTAACGTCAATAAAACCAGAGTCACCATCGCGCTTTTATTGTTTCCCAAGGAAAAGGGAAAATTACAAACAAAAACCCAAAGATAAGAAGTTTTCAAATCAAAACTAATAAAATTCCAGATATTACAAGTAAGGGAGTTGGTTACACGGAGGGAAGGTGTTAGCACCCAAAGTGTCCTAGGTACTCCTAGGGAGCCCTTTTTTATGTGCGTA
This sequence comes from Lathyrus oleraceus, assembly GCF_024323335.1. Taxonomy (NCBI): domain Eukaryota; kingdom Viridiplantae; phylum Streptophyta; class Magnoliopsida; order Fabales; family Fabaceae; genus Lathyrus; species Lathyrus oleraceus. The sequence continues at coordinate 151,388,301 of NC_066585.1, forward strand.
TGTATTTTGGTATAAAATGATGTTTGATAAAAATAAAGTGTGGGGATGAGAAAAGAATTTATTGATTATATTTTTGTGTTTAACAAGACCTTCGGACATGTGCCTACGTACCAACATAAAAATGAGGGATCAAAACCTCGTAGTTCGTGGTATCAATTTCAAAATTAGTGGATTGCTTTTAATCAAAAGTTAAGTGAAAAGACGCACAAAGGGCAAACTTTTTTTTTGAATGAGTGTTAGTTCTTTTTGTCTTTTGAAATTTTAAGTCAACATGGTTAAGTTGATTTACAAATTTGATTTAAGAAAAAGGTTGGAAAATTCATTAGCATAAGCCCAAAGTTTCTAATCATTTAAACAAAGTCTAAGTTTGAAAACACAAGCAAAGAAAGTTTTTGAAAAGGGGGAAAGATTTTGAAATTTAATAAGTGGGAGAAGATGAAAAGACTAATCCTAAGCATAAAATTAAAAGTTAAGAGTTGAAAAGATCTGACCAATGGGACGTAATCCAACAGACAAGAATGTCATATAGAAAACCCACTTTCCCTTTGGACTTTGAATCAAACAATAATCAATAAAACAATTAGCAATATCAGACATCATGAAGATCAAGGCATCACATAAAGATAACCACATCCAAGCAAGCAAGTCCAACAACTAATAGTCTTCTTTGTCTTCTCATGTATCAGATGAAATACTCCTTGATTAACTCAAAAAAAGGCATTAAACATAAGATTAAAATAATAGTTTGCATCAAGACCATGTAGCAGACAAGTTCAAATAAATCCCAATACTTGCACCAGATGAAGGCTCAATTCTTAATAACTTGGTTTCAAAATGTTGACATTGGCCAAGTCCTTTTTGCATAGGGAATGTTGCCTAATCATAAGTCCAAAAGTTCAGATCAAGATCAACAGTCCACCAAATGTTTTTTTAGGGTTTTTGTTGTTTATTAAGTATTTTAAGATCCTAAGACCATAAACACCATCAGAATACACAAGCAAAATATACACAATCACAATATATGGCTCAAATGAGCAAAGTGAAAATGGCATAAACATAAGCAAGTTAAATGAAATGTAAATGGAAATGAATGATAAATGACTAGAAATTAAATTGCATAAAGTAAATGACTTGAAAGTTAAGCAATAATGAATAAGAGTTAGTCAAATGTTAGTCAAGGTTAATTGAATGTTAGTGGTGTTTTGCTTTTTAATTGATTAAGTCATTCTTTGGAGAATACTCAACCATCTATTCACAAGCATGGATCCTTGAACCAAGACATCTTCCATAGGAAGGAAAAAATGATAAGTATCCACATAATACCATGAAAGATGGGAGAATTACAATCTCACTTACTAGAATGCTATGCCTTTAGGGTCAAATTTAGCTCTATGTTAAGCAATCGTAATTGGACTTATGTAGAAGTCACAACTATCTGAGGTCGGATAATAAAAAATTAGGTGTTAATGCATGTTAGAGGTTTGGTATAATGAACCAAACTCCTAAAACATACCACACACTATAAGAAAAAATCAAGAGGGATTGACCTATCTCATCCATACTTGTATTGGTTCATCTGACACAAGGTCATTGATGAACCAATTAACCTTAGGATATTGAGACTTCATTGAATGAAAGGGATGGGAAAGAATAGGGATGAAGATGAAAGGGGAGGGGAAGTGAGAGAAACACAAATTGGTCACGGGAGAAATTTTATCAAATTAAAATTATTCATTTATTTTGGGAGATGAAATGTACATTTCATCAATCCCCTAAATCCAATGAAAGTCAAATCAACCTTGACCAAGGCCCAAACAAATAGTCAAACATCACAAGACCATAAAAATGGCTCAACATAATTTTTACACAATTAATCAATTAAATATCAAATTAAAAATGCATTAAAATTCAATTTAATTTGGTCAAAACCTAAAATCTCTTCAAAACACAAAATAAATGGCCAAGAGATTTATCCTAGGTCAAACAAGGCCAAAGGACCTTAGACAAAAAATTTCATGATTTTTGAAATGTCAGAAGTAATCTTAAACAATTAAAAATATGCACAAAAACATTTAATTCATGAAAAATATCAAAATTAATCCAAAAAAATGATTTTAATTCAGAAAATGAAAGAGAAAAATATTTAAAGATATTTGGTGAAATTCCCATATTTTTTGGATTAAAAATGAAATTAATATGAATTAAACAAAATAAAAGGATTAAATGAAAAATCAGAAAATAAAAAGAAATTCAAAAAAATAAGTGCCATTAGATCTCCCTCATTAATTGAGGTGGCAAATCTGATGGCCAAGCGCACGTTTCCATCCAACACCTTAGTCAACGTGTGTACACACATGGTATGCAAAAGCAAAGGCCAAAATTAAAATGTGGAGTGAAGATCTGATGGATGGGAGCATTACCAACACATCACTAGAGCCCTAGCTTCGGTCTTCTTCTCCGGTGGACCTTACCGGACTGGTCCACCACCAGCCACCACCAAAATGAAAAACAAGGACATGGATTTAAAGAAAAAATGCTCAAGAGCTCGAATCTGACCTTAATTTTCTCCAATTCAAATTATATAAAAAGATACATGGATTTGAATTTTGAGGATCATGAACCGAGTTGCTTCGATTTGACCTCAAAGCAACTCAATCTTCTTGCCTACATTGGTAGAACTTCAGCCAACCAAAAATCACACAGAATAGTGAAGAATTGAGGGAGAATCGAAGATATGAAAATTCTGAAAAATTACCTTCGAGGGAGCTTCAACTTTGCTTGATCTTGATCCCAATTATGCTTGGCTTTGTTTCAGAAGCTTGTAGGAAGTGATTAAGATCATAAAATGACTTGGACTCTTGGAGTTTCAATCACAAAATAGAAAGAGATTTGAAGCTTGATTTTCAAATGAAAACCTTCAAGATTATCCTTTAATGGCGAGGGTTTGGATTGCAGGTTTAAAGCTTGGGCATGAGGTCCTCAATTCTGAGCATGAAGGGTTGTATTTATAGGCTATGAGATTCATTTCCACACACTTCCAAATTTTGCCATTTTTAGCAATTTTAATTGCATACTTGCATGAGCATTATATAGGCCTATCAAGTGATGCTATCCAATCCAAAAATGCTTGAGAATCATGTCATGTGGCCATGCATTTGAGTTTGAAATGTGGAGGTGAAAATCATCCAATTGGTCCCTTGAAAAGAACTCATGCGCAAGTCCTTTATTCTTTGGCCAAATGAGGTGATCTTGGACTTTTTGGGAAGGTAAGATCAAGGGGAACAACGTTATTGTTGAACACTTTTCCATTTGAAGCATGGATCATGATGAATTTTGAGGTGGAAGTTTGGGAAATCAAACATATTTGAAAATTTTCTAAGTACCAAGTCAAATGTTCACTTTTTCCACCTTGAATAACTTTTGCTATGGACTTCAAATGGAAACAGTTCCTTTATCAAAGTTGTATATGTTTAAAGCCTATTCAAGTTTGGCACAAATTTGACCTCATTTGGATTTGGCATGAAGGATTTATGCATTTTAGAAGTTGAGGAAAATCACTTGTTTAATGGTAATAGCCCAAAATGACCTATAATGTTTCCTCTTGGCACATGCACTTTCAAGTTGAATTTGAACATATTCCAAAAATAAAAGTTGAAGGGGACGTCTTGAATTTAATCATGGAATTTGAATGGATTTCATATCATAAATATTAAGCAAGTTATGGTCTTGGGAAGTTGACCTCCTAACTAGGGTTCAAACCAAATGACCTATAATCTTTCACCATAAAAAGGACTTTCCAAGCAGAAATAGCTCCAGACTTAAAGATGAAAGTTGTTTGTAATGTCATTATGAGTAACATTTCTCTTGGAATCATTTCATATGATAAAAATTGTAGGAGATAGGGTCTAGGGAACCTTAGTTTTGACAAGTTGACTTTCTCTGGTCAACCACCATGAACCACCTTGCTAGCTTGACATTATCTTGATATTTGGGACTCATGGAGGATCATATATGTGTAATATGATGTAATATGAAGTATCCCTTGAAATATTTGACCAAATAATGAAGAAACTTGCTGAGGAAGTCACACAAGATACCCAGATGAATTAGGGCTTTCAAGGCAAACAAGCTTCAAACTCTTGATGAATTCTTGATCAAAATGACATGTGAAGACCATGGGGATCCATATATGATGTCTAAATTAATTGTGAACCATTTATTGATTGATATCCTTGCATTTAGGGTCTTAAACCCTAGATATGAGCTTGATGGAGCATGGGTGAACACACACACTACCTACAAAAGCAACAAACTATACATTGACATATTTTTAGCATTTTGGCTAGTAAATAATGGGAAACAAAGTATGATACAATCAAATGTGCTTGATGATCTCTCCCAATGCAAACCCAATGAATGAGGGGTAAGTAGGATGCCAAGGTGTGATCCCAAGGCTAATGCGTACGATGAGATATCATAAGGGATCTTAGGGTCAAAATTTGGGTCTTACAACCGCCCCTATTTAAGGACATTCTAACTGAGGATGTGAAGGTTAAAATCTTCATATCAACTCAGTAGAATGGAGTTAAATAACAACATATAGAAACAAATTTTGGTCCCTAAGAGACTTCACGATGTATATGATATGAAAATGTTAAAAATAACCTCTATGGGGAAAATATTGTCACAAAGGAAAAGAATTCAGAGAGACCGAAAGTCCGCAGGAGCATAATGCATTCCATAAGGAAAAAACTCATTGGGGAGACAAAGACTCTAGGGGACAAAAGGTTATGCGTAGGCCTGGCTATGACTTAAAAAAACTGTTGGAGACACGAGAGGAATATCCATGAAAATAAATCAATGGAAAGACTCAGTCTGGGGATACAGGAAAATCTGCAGGGGAAACGGGTAAATCAGAACAAAACTGAAACACTCGAACCAAGCAGGGAATTAGCGACCTCACTGGGGAAATACACACTCAAACTCAACTGGGGAAGAATGAAATTCAACACAGGAATACTAGAAGTATATTATCTTATACCGGTTACTGGGTAGGAAGATAATATACTCTATTAGAGGGGCATCCGTTACCGATTAGGGTAAATATATCAAGGATGACTCGCTGAGAAAAAGGAGGTGTATTCGTTACCGGTTACTGGGTAAGAATAACCTACTGAGAAAAATATCAAATAGGATTTACAACCACCGGTTACTTGGCAGAAGACTAAAGAGAGAATATTCGTCACCGGTTGAAGTGAACATATCAAGGATAGACTTAGAGGAGGAATATTCGTCATCGGTTAGGATGAACAAATCACGGATAGACTGCTGGGGAAAAATTAGGAATTATATCTATCAGTTACTGGATAGAATACCAAAGAGAGAATATCTGTCACCGGTTAGGATGAACATATCAAGGATAGACTCAGCAGGGGAAAGTAGGATTTACAACTACCTGTTATTGGGCAGAAGATCGAAGGGAGAAAAAGCCGTCATCGGTTAGGATGAACATATCAAGGATTAACTCTGAGAGGAGAAATATGATTTATATCTACCGGTTGATGGATAGAATACCAAAGGGATAAAAATTCGTCATCGGTTAGGATGAACATATCAAGGATTAACTCTTTAGGGAAACAAAATAAGGATTACAACTACCTTTTTACTGGTTAGAAAACCACAAAGGGAGAATATCCGTCATCGGCTAGGATGAACATTTCAAGGATAGACTTCCTGGGGAAACGTGAAAATGAATCCGCTGGGGAAAACAAAGGAGATAAAGTTCTTTTACCGGGTATTGGGAAAAAGTAAAGTACTCAAAAATTGAGAGAAATATTACCGGTTACTGGGTAACATATTCTCAAGGGACCAAAACATCCATCAAGGTAGTAACTAGAAAGAAATGATCAAACAAGGACTCAACCCAAATGAGGATATAACTCAAGGGGAGTGGTTCCATCCAGATAATTAACCGGGGGAGGAAACTAAAGTAATAATCATCCACGAGGAAATAACTCAGTGGGGAATGAGAAAGGTTAAACTCTTTCTGCTTAAGGGGCAGACATTCTACTATTGAAGGAGGACAAACATACTAAATTTGCATAGGGAAATAATATCACCATAGCAGGGGATCAGAAATAAGGAATCAAATGCAATAAAAATGCATAATGAAATATCTGATGTATGCTTTATGCATGAATATGTATATGTTTGATGATTATGCTGACAAGACTTATGACAAAGGATTCAAATATCATAGATTTGGATCATCATTGCAACACTCGACTTATCTCAACAAGATGGAAACACCAACTGGAGAAAAGATGTTGGGGATGAACATAAATCATCTGGCTCTAAATAACTCAATCCTAGACGGGGAAGGAGAAAACATATGCTGAGGACCTAAATTGTCAACTCTGCGGGGAATTTTAGGTCACCATAATATCAAATGGGAGACAACCTCACAGGGGATAAAATCAAATACTGCTCAAAATCAACACTGCCGTATTTGAGGACGAACTCCGCCGGGGAGTACAAGAGATAAAACTCTGCACGGAGGATCTAGGCAAACGGCCAAGGATGTGAGCCTACAACTCAGTTGGAAAATGATTTACAAAAGGGACTGATCACCAATTCAACTCTACTGGGGACAAATGACGAACTGTTTGGGAAAGATTACCAAACTAACTACTTGGGGAAGACCAACAAGACTTCGCATGTCAAGACTTACCTATTTTCAGACTGCTGTTGATTTTCTTTACTGAAATCGATTTCTTTTAAAGTAATTGCTTTTATTATCTAAAACAATGATTTTGATTTATTAATTCATTTCAAAGTTATCATCATAAAAGTTCAATTTTATTTAGCTGAAATAAATAAGAGTAGAAACAATTGCATAAAAAGCTCAACTTTATTTAATAGAATGGTAGTCTGTAAATGACAAGACTCCATTGATCTTTACAAAGTTTTCCTGGATCGTCCTTTCGGGTCTTCAATCCACCGAGACACTCATTTTTTCCTAAGTCGCTCTTTCGGGTTTTCAACTTAGCGAGTTGTTCTTTTCTTTTTAGGCGAAGTATTTCTTGACTGCATCGATGTTCATAGGATGAATGAACTCTTCACCATCCATAGTTGTAAGAATCAAAGCACCGCCTGAAAAGGATCTCTTAACAACATATGAGCCTTCATAATTAGGAGTCAATTTTCCCCTAGCATCAGGTTTGAATGATAGAATCTTCTGGAGCAGAAGGTCACCTTCTTTGAACACACGAGGCCTGACCTTCTTATAAAATGCTTCATTCTTTGTTGAAATAACTGACCATGCCACATGGCAATCAACCTCTTCTCTTCAATCAAATTCAGCTAATCATATCTGGTCTGGAACCATTCAAATTCTATCAACTTGGCTACCATCAAGACACACAATGATGGGATCTCAACCTCTACTGGGAGCACAACTTCCATACCATAAACAAGTGAGAAAGGAGTTACCCCTATTGAAGTGCGGACAGATGTACGATACCCATGTAAATCAAATGGGAGTATCTCATGCCCATCTTTGTGTGTTACAACCATCTTCTGAATGATCTTCTTGATTTGTAGGGAGAAGAATTATGATGTGCAATCTTGAAGTCTTTGCAAAGAGCTTACACAATGTTATTGTTCAATTTTGATCCATTATTAATAATGATCTTACTTGGCACACCATAACGACATATAATCTGATTCTTGATAAACCTTACAACAACTTGCTTGGTTACATTTGCATACGATTCCGCTTCAACACACTTTATGAAGTAATCAATAGCAACCATAATGAAACGATGTCCATTTGAAGCTTTAGGCTCATTCATACCAATCATGTCAATTCCCCACATGGAGAAGGGCCATGGAGAGGAGATGACATTCAACAGTGTCAGAGGAATATGAATCTTATCTGCATAGATTTGACACTTGTGGCATTTCTTCACAAACTTGAAACAGTCAGATTCCATTGTCAGCCAATAGTAACCTTCTCTCAACATCTTCTTTGCCATAGCATGTCCATTGGAATGAGTACCAAAGGAACCTTCACGGACTTCAGTCATCAACAGGTCTACTTCGTGTCTATCCATGCATCTGAGCAAAACCATATCGAAGTTTCTCTTGTGAAACACATCATTATTCAGGTAGAAGTTGTCAGCTAATCTCCTTAAAGTCTTCTTATCTTTCAAAGATGCCCCAGATGGGTAAATCTGACTTTGAAGGAAACACTTGATGTCAAAATACATGAGCTGGCCTATTAAGACACATCACATTCAAATTGGGAACTTCATTCCAAAACTTTACCATAATCATGGAAGCCAACGTTGCAAGAGCATCTGCCATCCGATTTTCATCTCGAGGGATATGATGAAATTCAACCATTGTAATGAAAGTTGAAATCCTCCTCGCATAATCTCTATATGGTATCAAACCGGGTTGATTTTTCTCCCATTCACCTTTGATCTGATTCACAACCAAAGGTGAATCTCCATAAACATCAAGATACTTGATCGTATGCCCTCTTCAAGCCCCATAATGAAAGCTTCATACTCAACCATATTGTTTGTACACTTGAAAGTCAATCTAACTGTAAACGGAAAATGAGTGCCTCGAGGAGTAATAATCACTTCCCCAATTCCATTACCATATGAATTAATAGCTTAATCAAATACCATGCCCCAACGGGAATCAGGTTCTGGCCCTTCTTCAAGCAATGGTTCGTCATAATCTTTCATTTTCAAGTACAAAATCTCTTCGTCAGGAAAATCATATTGCACAGACTGATAATCTTCAATAGGTTGGTGAGCCAAATTGTCATCCAAGACACTACCTTTCATAGCTTTTTGAGATCGGTATTCAATTTCATATTCAGACAATAACATCTTTCAACGGGAAATCCTCCCAATTAAAGCAGGCTTCTCAAAAATGTACTTGATTGGATCCATTTTGGTTATTAACCAAGTAGTATGATTCAACATATACTGGCGCAGACGCTTAGCAGCCCAAGCCAATGCGCAACAAGTATTTTCAAGCATAGAATACCGAGTCTCACAGTTGGTGAATTTCTTACTGAGGTAGTAAATTGCATACTCTTTCTTTCCAGATTCATCTTGCTGACCAAGAATACAACCCATACTTTCATCAAGCACAATCAAATACATGATCAATGATCTTCCTTCAACAAGCGGAGACAGAATCGGAGGCTCAAGCAAATACTCTTTAATAATATCAAAAGCTTTTTGGCAATCTTTAGTCCAATCATAGGACTGATCTTTCTGAAGAAGCTTGAATATAGGCGCACATGTGGCAGTTATATGCGATATAAACCTTGAGATATAATTCAAGCGGCCGAGAAAACCTCTGACTTGCTTCTCAGTTTTAGACACAAAAAATTCTTGTATTGCTTTGATCTTTGCAGGATCAACTTCAATACCCTTCTAACTGATAATAAAGCCCAACAACTTACCAGAACGAACACCAAACATGCACTTATTGGGGTTCAAGCGGAGTTTGTACGTTCTCAAATGCTGGAATAAATTTAATAAATGCTCAACATGTTCTTCTTCATCACTTGATTTGGAAATCATGTCATCAACATAAACTTTGATCTCTTTATGCATCATATCATGTAAAAGAGTGGTCATAGCTCTCTGGTCCGTTGCACCAACATTCTTTAAACCGAAAGGCATCACTCTATAACAGAATGTTCCCCAGGGTGTAATGAACATGGTCTTCTCCATATCTTCAGGTGCCATCTTGATCTGATTATAATCGGAAAATACATCCATAAATGAAAAGACTTTGAATTTAGCTGTATTGTCTACTAACATATCAGTGTGTAGCAAAGGAAAATCCTCTTTCGGACTAGCTTTGTTCAAATCTCTATAATCAACACACATGCGGAATTTTCCATCCTTCTTAGGAACAGGCACAATGTTGGCTACCCACTGCGGATATTTAGAGGTAACAAGAAAACCAGCATCAATCTGCTTATGCACTTCCTCTTTGATCTTCACTTCCATATCAGGATGAGTTTTTCTCAACTTTTGCTTGACCGGTGGGCATTCTGGATTCAACGGAAATCTATGTTCCACAATCTCATAACTAACCCAGGAATGTCTTGATAGGACCAAGCAAACACATCAGAACATTCTCGAAGAAGATCAATCAACCCCTTCTTAGCCTCTGGACACATTTGAGACCCAATCTTGACTTCCTTCACATCATCTTCAGAACCCTAGTTGACTAGTTCAATCTGCTCTTCAAACGGCTGAATGGCTTTTTCCTCGTGCTCAAGTAAACGAGATAATTCATCAGATACTTCTTCATCATCAGTTTCTTCCTCGGCCTCAAACACAGGGATCTCAAAGTTTGGAGAGGGAGTAGGATTATTGTATTCAATGGATTTGAGAACCAACTTGCATAATGATTTGATATTTTGATTTTAGAGAAGTGAAATGTGACCAAATATTATGCAAATGGAAGATTATTATTTATTTATGTTTTTTTTTGTGATTACCATTTTCAGAAAAGCAAAAAGTAAAAATAAAACATCATAGATGTGGATGAATAAAATTGCATTTTATTGATGATAATTGAAATGCCCAACAATGTTCACTTCTCCCTTAGGCATAAGAGAAAGATTTTTCTTAAAAATGAAAAACAAATTACTTAGAGCAATGAATAACAGTAGGAACATCAACAACAACCCAATTTTTGCAAATCTGGCCATGCATCATAAAGTTGGCACAAGCTTCGTCTTCGTCTTCGTCTTCACTGTCTTCAATAACAACAGCTGAGTGTTGATCATTCCCATGAATGAACCCTCCACTGCGGAAACTCGATTACACATCTTCAGTTTTGATGTTGAACGACCCTGGTTGAAATCCAAATCTGGCCCTATTCTTGTTCTCAACAATCTCTACCACTCGGCCCCACTGATCAATGCTGCCAACCTCAATAGCCCTCTGATCATCTTTTAGAGAAGACATGGGAGCCCTAGTTTTCTTTATCTCATCAGCAATAGATAAGGCTCGGAACAGAGTTCCAACCTCCTCCTCAACTTCTACATACGAAAAGGATGACAAATGGCTCACTAAAAGTGCCTTCTCTCCACCAATAGTGACAAGCTTGCCATTCTTCACAAATTGTAGCTTCTGGTGTAGAGTAGATGTTACTGTTCCAGCTTCATGAATCCATGTCCTTCTAAACAAGAAGCTATAGTCCGGGTGGATATCCATCACTTGAAAAGTAATATGGAAATCACTCGAACCTATCTTAACTGGAAGGTCCACTTCACCAATGACGGTTTTACGAGAATCATCAAACTCCTTAACAATTACGCCACTGAACCTCATTGGGGCACCTTGATAAGAAAGTATGGACATAGTTGACTTCGGAAGCACATTCAGAGAAGACCCAATGTCCACCAACACATTAGACATAGCGTCCTTCTTGCAGTTCATAGAAATATGGAGTGCCAGATTGTGATTTCTGCCTTCCTCGGGAATCTATTCATCATAAAAACTCAAATTATTACAAGAAGTGATGTTGGCAACAATGTGGTAAAACTGATCCACGGTGAGATCATGCTCAACATAAGCCCGCTCTAGCACTTTTTACAACGCTTCTCTATGTGCCTCAGAATTCATCAATAAAGACAACACCGAAATATTTGACGGGGTTTGGAGTAGCTTCTCCACCATATTAAACTCACTTCTGTTTATCAATTTCATAACTTCATCATCATCATTAGTCTTCAGTTTGCTGGATTCACCAGACTGACACACTAGAGCACTAACTGGATTCACTACCGGAATCTCTGCCTTCTTACTGGCTGCAACATCTTCTACTTCCTTTGGGAAAACTGGACCGAACACATAACCACTATGGGTCACCTTTGCAATATCAGCAATATTCACCATGGAATTTGCTACTGGTAGAGTAACATCTTGACCATTCTCAACCATTGTGGCATTATAGTGATAAGGCACAATTTTATCGGATGCATACAGAACAGGGCCCGCTAACCGTATTACTAATGGCGATACCGATCTATTAATATTGTTGTTGTTGCTGCTATCAAATTGGATTACTACCCGCTCATGGGCCTTGAACACAGGCACAATCACATTCACATCATCTCCCAAGTGACAAGACTGGAAAATTTGGATAAGGCCTTCATCCATCAACCTTTAAATATCCCTCTTGACAATAACACATCCTCGAGGGTTCACACTGCAGATTGCATAACCATCATGGTCATGCTCACATTCACTGACCAGATAAATATCTTTATGCATTGCCACTAAGGATCTTCTGATATAGCGGACATTATAAATCTTGAACTCACCAAGACAACCATCTACCATATTGGCAGAAGCATTACCATGAACAGGCGACGAATTAACTTTCACATTAGGGGCTCGATCCTCAAAGGACACCATCCCACTTTTCACAAGCTTTTGTACTTCATACTTCAACGGATAACAATTCTCTATGTCGTGGCCAGGGGCTCCCTAGTGAAAGGCACATCGAAGTTCAGGTTTAAACCACCATGGAAGTGGCTCGGGAATTTGTGGAGGATTTCTGGGTTGAATTAGGTTCTTGAGAACCAAGGATGGATACAATTTTGCGTACGTCATAGGAATAGGTTCAAAGGAGACCTTTTTCCTCTCAAAATTTTTGTTGATTATTATTATTGTTGTAATTGGTTCTTTGTTACGATTTTTATTGACGTTGTTGTTGAATAAGAACATATTCATTGTTGGAATTATTTGATAATATAGGAATCACTGAAGAAACTTGATGTTGGTGCTAACGTGGTTGAGAACTCTTTATCACATGAGGCCTCCTCTGCCTCCCTACAGACACTGAATTAGTTTCCCCTCCTTCCTCTTAGATATACTACCACCGTACTTCTTATTAGACGATGCTTCTTCTTTAGACAAACGTCCTTCACGGGCTCCCTCTTCTAACCTCATCCCCATATTTACCATTTCGGTAAAGTCATTGGGGGCACTGGTAATCATACGTTCGTAATAAAACTAACTTAAGGTCTTCAAGAAGATCTTTGTCATTTCTTTCTCTTCCAATGGTGGACTAATCTGGGCAGGAAGTTCCCTCCACCTCTGGGCATACTCTTTGAATGTCTCCTTATCCTTTTGAGACATAGACCTCAGCTGGTCTCTATCGAACGTCATATCAATATTGTACTTGTACTGCTTAACAAAAGCTTCACCAAAATCGTTGAAAGTACGGACACCTGTACTATCTAACCCCATATACCATCTCAAAGCAGCACCCGTCAAATTGTCTTTGAAGTAGTGAATCAATAACTGATCATTATCAGTTTGAGTTGACATCTTTCTGGCGTACATCACTAGGTGGCTCAACGGACAAGTGTTTCCCTTATACTTTTCAAAGTCAGGGACTTTGAACTTCATCGGAATCTTCAGGTTGGGCACAAGGCAGAGCTCAACAACACTCTTCCCAAATAAATCCTTTCCTCTCAGAGTCTTCAACTCTTTTCGCAGCTCAAGGAACTGATCATTCATTTCATCCACCTTCTCATATACATCTGGGCCTTCAGATGGCTCAGAATGGTAGAAGGTATCCTTAACACGAGGCATAGTATGAACGACTGGAGGAGGCACTGTCATGACCGGGCTAGATGCCGGTAGAGAAACAAAAGTGGGTGCACACCCTTCAGGCATAAAGTTGGACAATATTCCCCAAGGGAATCCAGCAGGCATGGAAGGACCGGATTGGCTGGCAACAATAAGAAGAGTCAAGGTAGCAACCTCAGAAATAACAGTCCTCTAGGGAGTGTAGCGGTAAATTCATGACCATTAAGCTATGGATAAACTTAACGTCAATAAAACCAGAGTCGCCATCGCACTTTTATTGTTTCCAAAGGAAAAGAGAAAAGTACGAACAAAACCTAAAGATAAGAAGTTTTCAAATCAAAACTAATAAAATTCCAGAGATTACAGGTAAGGGGGTTGGTTACACAAAGGGAAGGTGTTAACACCCAAAGTGTTCTAGGTACTCCTAGGGAGCCCTTTTTTTATGTGTGTATGTGTTTTTGGTATAAAAGATGTTCGCAATAAATAAAGCGTGGGGATGAGAAAAGAATTTATTAATTATATTTTTGTGTTTGACAAGACCTTCGGACTTGTGCCTACGTACCAACATAAAAATGAGGGATCAAAACCTCGTAGTTCGTGGTATCAATTTCAAAGTGAGTGAATTGATTTTAACAAAAATTTAAGTTTAAAAGAGGCACACAAGGCCTAAAAGAGTTTGAGTGAGAGTTAGTTATTTTTGTCTTTTGAAATTTTAAGTCAATATAGTTAAGTTCATTTACAAGTTTGAATAAGAAAAGAGTGTAAAAATGCAATGGCATAAGGCCAAAGTTTCTAATTTGGAATAAAGTCTAAGTTTAGAAATCACAAGCAAATAAGATTTTGAAAAGAGGGAGAGATTTGAAATTTAAGAAGTAGGAGGAGATGAAGAGGCCAATCCTAAGCAAAAAAATTAAAAGTTAAGAGTTGAAAAGATCTGACCAATGGGATGCAATCCAATAGACAAGAATGTCATATAGAAACCCACTTTTCCTTTAGACTTTAAATCAAGCAATACCAATAAGCAAGCATCAAAATGAAGAGTAAGTCATCAAATAAAGATATCCACATTCAAGATAGCAACTTCATAGTCTTATTCATAATCTTCCCATGTATCAGATGACATATGTAACACCCTTCTAAATACCCCCAAATTATTATAATTAAAATAACAATATATTCATCAGAGTAATTATGCCCCGAAGGGTGTCACACAATCATCTCACAAACTCATTAAAATATCCTGTCATGCTCATTTATTTAATCAAAATAAGGTTCTTTGCATAATTCGCAGCGGAATAAAATTCAACTCAATGTAAAACATGTAACACAATACATGTAAATCAATCAACAAACAATATCAAATTAATTAAAACGTTCCCTCCCGATGTTACATCTATCAGAGCATGACCGTAAGAACTACTCTAGACTCCAAGCATTAGCTTCTACTCAACTCATTTCTCGTTACCTGAAAAATAGGTGTAAGGGTGAGTTCCTCAATCAATATAACAAGCATTATAGAACAACATGTAATGCTAAGTAATTAACACATTAATTCACCCTAACCAGACTACACACTCAGCAACGGCAGTATCCGTTCAAACATCATATTCAACAATAACATATAGCATATATATAATCTCAACCATACCCAACATCAACAACACAACACACAACACACATATAATACTGGAATACATCCATTCATATTATATGCCATACATTTATTATGCAATGAGACTCTATGCATGCGGTACCGACTATTTGTGAACATATAGTTCAACCTCACCGTCCAAATCCAGGCACGGCTACCAAGCTCACTAGTCCCACTCATTTGAGACATAGTGACTCACTCACTAATTCCTCACCATGGGAATTAGCTACCACCCCAAATGGGCCATGAAATGCACGCTACTCACCTAGCATGCAAACAATCAACAACAGTCCAATAATTACTAAACTCACTAATTCCTCACCATGGGAATTAGCTACCACCCCAAATGGGCCACAATGTGTAAGCTAATCACCTAGCAATTGCAACATCACCACGAATTCAGAATAGACACATGCTCGCACTCTAGCCACGAAACAGTCTATTCACAATGCATACACAACTGATACAATCACAGCATCATGCATACCAACACACATCATTAACACGTTTTATCACAAAAGCATATCATATCATGCCACATAATCAAACACAGTATTAGCTCACTCTACTAATACCTATACTACTCAAAACAACGGGAAATGATCCCTATCACATCATGCCTCAGCTAAGTCGCATCACTCAGCCTAAACAACCAAAAACTGCACAACAGTAGCACAGAAAAATCACAATTCTGCCCATACGCGTATTGCCTCTGCCATACGCGTATTGCCCAAACCTGGCCAAACCCATACGCGTAATGCCCACTCTCATACGCGTATTGCGCATTTCCTCGCCCAACTCATACGCGTATCACCTATCCCATACGCGTATGCTACGCGTAACAATCTCCCCTTACGCGTACCAACAGAGACCAATTTACGTTCAAAATATCATCTTTTTCTCCCATACGCGTAAGGCCTCCTCCATACGCGTATCAGCCAGCTCATACGCGTATTGCCTAGTGCCATACGCGTATGACCAGAAACCAGAACTCTCAGATCTGCTATGGCTTTCTCTGTTACGAAACCTATCCGATCCAACCTCCCACAGTCCAAATTACACAAAATAATCGTCCATATCATCTACACGAATCATATCCTATTCATCTTCACCAATCCTAACATTATCTCTTCTAATTCCTACGAATTCTTTTCAATTATCATCCAATTTCATTCATCCAATATTTCACAAATTCATCATGCATCAATCAAATCAGAGATACAACCAATGGTTATCACTACCCAGTACATATTATCATATAATACCCTTTAACCGATGATAAACCCCCCTTACCTGAGTTAAATCCGGCAGCTTCCGAGCTCCAAGCTTCTCCTTCCTTCAACCTTCGTTCTCTGGCTTTTTGCCCTTTCTGCCTCTTTTCCCTTTTCACGTGAAATTAACCTTTTTACCAAAAATGGGATTTTCTAAATTCCAACTTATATATTATTCCAATAAATAATTATCCCAATAATTATTATTCCAAAATAATAATAAAATAATAATAATCCAAACTTCCAATTATTCAATTAAATTAATAAATAAAATATTAATTTAAATTAAATAATTAGCTTAGTTTAATTGGGGTGTTACAACTCTCCCCCACTAAAAGAGTTTTCGTCCTCGAAAACATACCTCAATCGAACAACTCCGGATAAGCCTCCTTCATCTGGCTCTCCAGTTCCCAAGTCACATTGCCACCTGCTGGTCCTCCCCAAGCTACCTTCACCAAGGCAATCTCTTTACCCCGCAATTGCTTCAACTCTCGATCCTCGATTCTCATAGGTGATGTTTCAACAGTCAGGTTATCTCTCACCTGTACATCATCTACTTGGACTACATGCGACAGATCATGAATGTACCTCCTCAACTGAGACACATGAAAAACATCATGCAAATTCGCAAGTGACGACGGTAAAGCGATACGATAGGCTACCTCCCCTATCCTCTCCAAAATCTGATAAGGACCAATAAATCGAGGTGTCAACTTCTTTGACTTCAAAGCTCGACCAACCCCAGTTATCGGAGTGACACGAAGAAACACATGATCTCCCTCTTGAAACTCAAGTGACTTCCTCCTCTTGTCGTGATAACTCTTCTGACGACTCTGAGCAATTCTCATCTTCTCCTGAATCATCTTAATCTTTTCCGTAGTTTGTTGAACAATCTCCGGTCCAACTACAACACTCTCACCGGACTCATACCAACATAAAGGTGTCCGACATCTCCTACCATACAAAGCTTCAAACGGTGCCATACCAATGCTCGAATGAAAACTATTGTTGTAGGTAAACTCAATCAAAGGCAAATAACCATCCCAAGCACCTCCCTTCTCCAACACACAAGCTCTCAGAAGGTCCTCTAACGACTGAATCGTCCTCTCAGTCTGACCATCAGTCTGCGGATGATATGCAGAACTCAACCTCAGCTTAGTTCCCAAAGCCCTCTGCAAACCTTCCCAGAACTTCGATGTAAATCTAGGATCTCTGTCCGAAACAATACTCGACGGAATACCATGCAAACTTACAATCTTCTCAATATACAACTCGGCTAGCCTCTCTAACGGATAATCCATTCTGATCGGAATGAAATGAGCCGACTTCGTCAATCTGTCAACAATCACCCAAATAGCCTCAAAATTCTTACTTGTCCTCGGCAACCCAGAAACAAAGTCCATACTGATACTATCCCACTTCCACTCTGGAATAGCCAACGGTTGCATTAGCCCAGACGGCTTCTGATGCTCGATCTTTGACTTCTGACAAGTCAAACAAGAATAAACAAAACTTGCAATTTCTCTTTTCATTCCCGGCCACCAAAATAACCTTTTCAAATCATGATACATCTTCGTAGCTCCAGGATGAATACTCAAGCCACTACGATGTCCTTCTTCAAGAATACTCTTCTTAAGCTCGGCAACATCCGGAATACACACCCGGTCACCAAATCTCAAAACACCATTCTCATCAACTCGGAATTCACCACCCTGACCTGAGTTCACCAAAGTCAACTTATCAACCAAAAGCATATCAGATTTCTGACCTTCTCTGATCTCATCCAGAATACCACTTGTTAATCTCAACATTCCCAGTTTAACACTATTGTGAGTACTCTCACACACCAAACTCAAGTCTCTAAACTGCTCAATTAAATCCAATTCCTTAACCATTAACATAGACATATGCAATGATTTCCGACTCAATGCATCAGCCACCACGTTTGCTTTACCTGGATGGTAATTCAAACCAAAGTCATAATCCTTCAGAAATTCTAACCATCTTCTCTGTCTCATATTCAGCTCTCTCTGATCAAACAAATACTTCAAACTTTTATGGTCACTGAAAACTTCAAATCTTGATCCATACAAATAATGCCTCCACAACTTCAGAACAAATACCACAGCTGCCAACTCTAAATCATGTGTCGGATAGTTCCTCTCATGAACCCTTAGTTGTCTCGAAGCATAAGCTATAACCTGCTTATTCTGCATCAACACACCACCTAGACCCAACAATGAAGCATCACAATAAACCTCGAATAGTTTCGACGAACTCGGTAATATCAGGATAGGAGCAGTAGTTAGCCTTCTCTTTAACTCTTGGAAACCTTCTTCACATTTTGAATCCCAAACAAACGCTTGTCCCTTTCTAGTTAACATTGTCAACGGTAACGCCAACTTAGAGAATCCCTCAATAAACTTCCTATAATAACCTGCAAGTCCAAGAAAACTCCTTATCTCAGAAACTGACTTCGGAGCTTCCCACCTAGATACCGCTTCTATCTTAGAAGGATCAACAGCCACGCCACCTCTTGAAATCACATGACCAAGAAAACTAACTTCTTCTAACCAAAATTCACACTTAGATAGTTTAGCAAATAACTTCTTTTCTCGGAGAACTTCTAAAACCACTCTCAAATGCTCAGCATGCTCTTCTTCAGATTTCGAATACACCAAAATGTCATCAATAAACACTACCACAAATTTGTCCAGGTACGGATGGAAAATCCTATTCATATACTCCATAAATACTCCAGGCGCATTAGTCACACCAAAAGGCATTACAGAATACTCATAATGTCCATACCTTGTTCTGAAAGCAGTCTTCTGAATATCTTCAGTTTTCACACGTATCTGATGATACCCAGATCTCAAATCTATTTTGCTGAACACACTAGCACCAACCAATTGATCCATCAAATCATCGATCCTCGGCAAAGGATACCGATTCTTGATCGTCACTTTATTCAGTTGCCTGTAGTCCACACACAACCTCATAGTACCTTCTTTCTTCTTAACCAACAACACTGGTGCACCCCACGGTGACACACTCGGACGAATAAATTTCTTATCCAACAGATCTTCCAGCTGACTCTTCAATTCAGCTAACTCAACAGCAGACATACGGTACGGCGCCATCGATATCGGTCTAGTACCAGGTACCAAATCAATCGAGAACTCAACTTCACGCTCTGGCGGTAATTCATTCACTTCTTCCGGAAACACATCAGGGAAATCACACACCACAGCCAGATCGCCAATCACCAGTTTATCTTTAGCCTCCAAGGTCGCTAACAGCATAAACAACTCCGCCCCATCTGCTACTTTCTTCATTCACCTGCCTGGCCGATAGAAGCAAACTCTTTCCTTCTTCAATCTCAGGGAATATCACTGTCTTATCAAAACAGTTGATAGAAACCCGGTTAAACACCAACCAGTTCATACCCAGAATAACATCAATCTGCACTAGTGGAAGACACACAAGGTCTATCCCAAAGTCTCTACCAAAAATACTCAAGGGACAACTTAGACAAACTGAAGTAGTAGTTACTGAACCCTTCGCAGGAGTATCAACCACCATACTTCCAAACATCTCAGATATTTCTAACTTAAGCTTCACAGCACAATCCAAAGATATAAAAGAATGAGTAGCACCGGTGTCAATAATAGCTACAAGAGGAAAGCCATTAATATAACACGTACCTCGGATCAAACGATCATCTGCAGAAGTCTCAGAACCCGATAAAGCAAAGACTTTGCCTCCTGACTGATTCTCTTTCTTCGGCTTAGGACACTGTGGGCTGATATGACCCACCTCTCCACAGTTGAAGCAAGTCACAGTCTTCAACCGGCAATCCGCAGCCAAATGACCACCTTTCCCACATTTGAAACACTTCTTCTCATTACTGGTACACTCATGGATACGATGTCCAGCCTGACCACATCTGTAACACTTAACAGGAGCACTAGAATCTCCCCCACTAGGCCTCTTCATCCCACTCTGCTTCTGAAAACCTTTGCCAGCTGCATACGGTTTTCCACGATCAATCTGATTCTTACCTTTCCTATCAACCCTCTGCTGATAGCTCTCAGCTCTGGCCTTGGAATCCTGTTCAAAAATCCTGCAACAGTCAACCAAATCAGAAAACACTCTAATCCTTTGATACCCAATAGCCTGCTTGATCTCGGGACGCAACCCGTTCTCAAACTTCACACACTTGGAAAATTCCCCAGCAGCCTCAGCATAGGGAGTATAATACTTTGACAGCTCTGTGAACTTAGCAGCATACTCCGTAACGGACCTGTTACCCTGCTTCAATTCCAAGAACTCTATCTCCTTCTTTCCCCTGACATCCTCGGGAAAATACTTCCTCAAAAATCTCTCTCTGAACACAGCCCAAGAAATCTCAGCATCTCCAGCAGTTTCCAACTCAGTGCGGGTAGCAACCCACCAATCATCAGCTTCCTCTGACAGCATATGTGTACCGAACCTGACCTTCTGGTTATCAGCACACTCAGTTACTCTGAAGATCCTCTCTATCTCCTTCAACCATTTCTGAGCACCATCTGGATCGTATGCTCCTTTGAACATTGGAGGATTGTTCTTCTGGAACTCACTCAGTTGACGAGCAGCTCCCATTCCCACAACATTCGGATTTCCTCCAAGTACTCCAGCTAGCATACCCAGAGCCTCAGCAATCGCAACATCATCTCTACCTCTTCCAGCCATCTCTATTCTGAAAACCCAAACAAGCTAAACAAATAAGTACTGATAGGGTTACACAACACCTATCCCGTACAGGAGAAACAGAATAACTACGACTCGACACGACCGACTATGCTCTGATACCACTAATGTAACACCCTTCTAAATACCCCCAAATTATTATAATTAAAATAACAATATATTCATCAGAGTAATTATGCCCCAAAGGGTGTCACACAATCATCTCACAAACTCATTAAAATATCCTGTCATGCTCATTTATTTAATCAAAATAAGGTTCTTTGCATAATTCGCAGCGGAATAAAATTCAACTCAATGTAAAACATGTAACACAATACATGTAAATCAATCAACAAACAATATCAAATTAATTAAAACGTTCCCTCCCGATGTTACATCTATCAGAGCATGACCGTAAGAACTACTCTAGACTCCAAGCATTAGCTTCTACTCAACTCATTTCTCGTTACCTGAAAAATAGGTGTAAGGGTGAGTTCCTCAATCAATATAACAAGCATTATAGAACAACATGTAATGCTAAGTAATTAACACATTAATTCACCCTAACCAGACTACACACTCAGCAACGGCAGTATCCGTTCAAACATCATATTCAACAATAACATATAGCATATATATAATCTCAACCATACCCAACATCAACAACACAACACACAACACACATATAATACTGGAATACATCCATTCATATTATATGCCATACATTTATTATGCAATGAGACTCTATGCATGCGGTACCGACTATTTGTGAACATATAGTTCAACCTCACCGTCCAAATCCAGGCACGGCTACCAAGCTCACTAGTCCCACTCATTTGAGACATAGTGACTCACTCACTAATTCCTCACCATGGGAATTAGCTACCACCCCAAATGGGCCATGAAATGCACGCTACTCACCTAGCATGCAAACAATCAACAACAGTCCAATAATTACTAAACTCACTAATTCCTCACCATGGGAATTAGCTACCACCCCAAATGGGCCACAATGTGTAAGCTAATCACCTAGCAATTGCAACATCACCACGAATTCAGAATAGACACATGCTCGCACTCTAGCCACGAAACAGTCTATTCACAATGCATACACAACTGATACAATCACAGCATCATGCATACCAACACACATCATTAACACGTTTTATCACAAAAGCATATCATATCATGCCACATAATCAAACACAGTATTAGCTCACTCTACTAATACCTATACTACTCAAAACAACGGGAAATGATCCCTATCACATCATGCCTCAGCTAAGTCGCATCACTCAGCCTAAACAACCAAAAACTGCACAACAGTAGCACAGAAAAATCACAATTCTGCCCATACGCGTATTGCCTCTGCCATACGCGTATTGCCCAAACCTGGCCAAACCCATACGCGTAATGCCCACTCTCATACGCGTATTGCGCATTTCCTCGCCCAACTCATACGCGTATCACCTATCCCATACGCGTATGCTACGCGTAACAATCTCCCCTTACGCGTACCAACAGAGACCAATTTACGTTCAAAATATCATCTTTTTCTCCCATACGCGTAAGGCCTCCTCCATACGCGTATCAGCCAGCTCATACGCGTATTGCCTAGTGCCATACGCGTATGACCAGAAACCAGAACTCTCAGATCTGCTATGGCTTTCTCTGTTACGAAACCTATCCGATCCAACCTCCCACAGTCCAAATTACACAAAATAATCGTCCATATCATCTACACGAATCATATCCTATTCATCTTCACCAATCCTAACATTATCTCTTCTAATTCCTACGAATTCTTTTCAATTATCATCCAATTTCATTCATCCAATATTTCACAAATTCATCATGCATCAATCAAATCAGAGATACAACCAATGGTTATCACTACCCAGTACATATTATCATATAATACCCTTTAACCGATGATAAACCCCCCTTACCTGAGTTAAATCCGGCAGCTTCCGAGCTCCAAGCTTCTCCTTCCTTCAACCTTCGTTCTCTGGCTTTTTGCCCTTTCTGCCTCTTTTCCCTTTTCACGTGAAATTAACCTTTTTACCAAAAATGGGATTTTCTAAATTCCAACTTATATATTATTCCAATAAATAATTATCCCAATAATTATTATTCCAAAATAATAATAAAATAATAATAATCCAAACTTCCAATTATTCAATTAAATTAATAAATAAAATATTAATTTAAATTAAATAATTAGCTTAGTTTAATTGGGGTGTTACAACATACTCCTTGAATGGCTCATAATAGGGCATTAGACACAGGTTCAAAGTAACATTTGTATTAAGACTATGTAACAAATGAACTCAGGTGGATCCCAATACTTGCATCAGATGAAAGTTCAAATCACAAGGACTTGGTTTCAGAAATGTTGGCATTGGCCAAGTCCTTTTGCATAGGGAATGTTGCCTAATTCCAAGTCCAAAACTCAGATCAAATCCAACAGTCCACACAGACATTTTTTTAGGATTTTTGTTGTTTATTAAGTATTTTAAGGTCCTAAGACCACAAACACCAACAAGATACACAAACAAATATATACAATCATAATTCATGGCTCAAGTGAGCAAAGTGAAAATGACATAAACATAAAAAAGTTAAATGACATGTAAAATGGAAAATGGTAAATGGCTTGAATTTAAATGGCATAAAGTAAATGACTTTAAATTAAAAGCAATTAAAATAAAGGTTAGTCAAATGTTAGTTGATTATATGTTAGTGGAGTTTTGCCTTTCAATTGCTTAAGTCATTCTTTAGAGAACACTCAACCCTCTATTCACAAGCATGGATCCTTGAATCAAGACATCTTCTAAAGGAAGGAAAAAAGGCTAAGTTTCCACATAATACCATGAAAGGGGGGATACTTACAATCTCACTTACTAGAATGTTATGCCTTTTAGTCAAAATTTAGCGCTATGTTAAGCAATCGTAATTGGACTTATGTAGAAGTCACAACTATCTAAGGTCGGGCAATCGAAATTTTGGTGTTAATGCATGTTAAAGATATGGTATAATGAACCATACTCCTAAAACATACCACACACAAAAAGAAAATGATCAAAGGATGGACCTAATCTCATCCATACTTGTATTGGTTCATCTAACACAAAGTTATTGATGAATCAATTAGCCTTAGGATATTGAGATGTCATTGGTCAATGAGAGGGGTGGGATAGAATGAGATTGAAGACGAAGAGGGAGGGGAAATGAGACAAACACAAATTGGTCATGGGAGGAATTTTATCAAATTAAAATCATTCATTCATTTTGGGAGATGAAATGTACATTTCATCAATCCCCTAAATCCAATTATTTTAATCCAACAAAAGTCAAATCAACCTTGACCAAGGCCCAAATACAAAGTCAAACTTCACAAGTCAATAAAAATGGCTCAACACAATTTATGCACAATTAAACAATTAAAAATCAAATTAAAATGCATTTAATTAAATTATGTTTGATCAAAAACCTAAAACCTCTTCAAAACACCTAATAAATGGCCAAGAGATTTATCATAGGTCAAGCAAGGTTAAAGGACCTCGGAGAAAAAATTTCATTATTTTTGAAAAGTCAAAAATATTTTTAAACAATTAAAAATATGCACAAAAACAATTAAATCATGAAAAATATCAATTTTAATCCAAAAAACAATTTTAATTCAAAAAATGAAAGAGGAAAATATTTGATTTTTTTTTGGTGAAAGTCCCATATTTTTTGGATCAATAATGGAATTAATATGAATTAATTAAAAATAAGAAATTAAATGAAATAAACATAAATTCAAAAAAATGAGGACCATCTGATCTCCCTCATTAATTGAGGTGACATATCAGATGGATGAAAATGCGCGTTTCACATGTTCCCTGGTCAACTGAACCACACGCATGGTAATCAAAAGCAACGCACGAGATTAAAACGTTTTAAATGGATCATGTGGCTGGGAAGCAAGACAACTCATCACCGGAGCCAGAGCTCCGGTCTTCTTCTCCGGTGGACCTCATCAGACTAGTCCACCATCAACCATCACCAAAATGAAAAAGCAAGACATGGATTTAAAGAAAATATGCTCAGGAGCTCGAATCTGGCCTCAATTTTGTCCAATTCAAAGTATATGAAAAGATACAAGGATTTGAATTTTGAGGATCATGAACTGAGTTGCTTCGATTTGATCTCAAAGCAACTCAATTTTATTGCATACATTGGTAGGACTTCAGCAAACCAACAATCAGTCAAATTGGATGAGAAATGAGGGAGAATCGAAGAAGAAAGGTTTCTGAAATCTCACCTTCAAGGAGCTTCAGATTAGCTTCATCTTGCTTCCAATTTGGCTTGGCTTGACTCTAGAAGCTTGCAGAAGATGATTTAAATGGTTAAAAAGCTTGGACTCTTTGAGTTTCAATCCTAAAACAGAAGGAGAATTGAAACTCGGTTTCTCAAGAAACCTTCAAGATTATCCTTTCAATGGTGTTTGGGGAAGAAGGGGGTCGAAGCTTGGTCCAGAGGGATCCTATTTCTGATCATGAAGTGTCTTATTTATAGCCAATGCAAATGATATTTGCACACTTCCAAATTTTCCAAATTTTCAAATTCTCCCTTGGATGGATGCATGGGCGTGCATTAGGCCCATGGGATGATGTGTTTTGATCCAAAGTCCAATGTACAATATATTGAAATCATGTTAGAAGCTCATGCAAGTGTGTGTGAAAGTTGGAACTTGAAATCATCCAAATGGTGCTTTAACTTACACCCATGCATAAGTCCCTCAATTTTAATCCAAATGAGATGATCTTGGATGTCTTGGAAAGGTGAGATCAAGGGGAAAAACTTTCATTTTGAACACTTTTTCATTTAAATCTTGGATCATGATGAATTTTAAGGTGGAAGTTTGGGAAATCAAACATATTTGAAAATTTTCTAAGTCCCAAGTCAAATGTTCACTTCTTCCACCTTGAATAACTTTTTCTATGGACTTTAAATGAGAAACGTTCCTTCATCAAAGTTGTATCTATTTAAAACCTCTTAAACATGGTCATAAATTTGAACTCATTTGGATTTGGCATGAAGGAGTTATGTATTTTAGAAGTTGAGGAAAATCACTTGTTCAATGGTATTGGCCCAAAATGACCTATAATATTTCCTCTTGGAACATGCATTTGCAAGTTTAATTTGCACTTCCTATAAACATAAAAGTTGAAATATAAATCTTTAAATGGATCATGTAATTTTAATGGCTTTCATATCATAAATATTGAGCAAGTTATGGTCTTGGGAAGTTGACCTCCAAACTAGGGTTCAGACAAAAGGACATATAATCGTTCACCATACAAAATGACTTTGCAAGAAAAACTATCTCTTTATCTCTACATAAAATTTGTTTTTAATGTCATTTTGAGTAACGTTTCTATTGGAATCATTTTCATATGACGAAAGTTGTAGGAGATAGGGTCTAGGGAACCCCAGTTTTGACCAGTTGACTTCCTCTGGTCAACCACCATGAACCATCTTGCTCGCTTGACATTCTCTTGACTTTTAGGACTCATGGAGGATCATATATGCATCATATGATTTAATTTGAAGTACCCCTTGAAATATTTTATCAATTGTTGAAGAAATTTGTTGGAGAAGTCACACAAGACACCCAGATGAATTAGGGTTTCCAAGGCAAACCAACTCCAAACTCTTGATGATTTCTTGATCAAAATAACATGTGAAGATCATGGGGATCCATATATGATACTTAGAATCAATGTAGACCAATTCTTAATTGAGCTTTCTTCTATTGAGAGTCTTACACCCTAGATATAAGCTTGATAGGGCATATGTGAGCAAGTACACTACCTACAAAAGCAACAAACTATACATTGACATATTTTTTGTATTTTGGTTAGTAAATAATAGAAAAACAAAGTATGATACAATCTAAAGTGCTTGGTGACCTCTCCTAATGCAAGCCCAATGAATGGGGGGTAAGGAGGATGCCAAGGTGTGATCCCAATGCTAATGCATATGATGAAATATCATGAGGGATCTTAGGGTCAAAATTGGGTCTTACACCTAGGAGTACCTAGGACACTTTGGGTTCTAACACCTTCCCTCTATGTAACCAACCCCCTTACCTGTGATCTCTGGCATTTTATTAATTTTGATTTGAAAACTTCTTATCTTTGGGTTTTGTTCGTACTTTTCCCTTTCCTTTGGAAACAATAAAAGCGTGGTGGCGACTCTGGTTTTATTGACGTCAAGTTTATCCATAGCTTAATGGTCATGAATTTACCACTACACGTATCCTCAACACGAGGCAAAGTGTGAATAACTAGAGGAGGCACTGACATGACCGAGCTAGATGCCGACATAGAGACAAAGGTGGGTGCAAACCCTTCAAGCATAAACTTGGACGACATTCCCCAAGGGAATCCAGCAGGCATGGAACGACCAGATTGGCTGGCAACAATGGGAACAGTCGAGGTAGCAACCTCAAAAATAACAGTCCTCTAGGGAGGAGTTACGGGAGTCAGTGAAGACTGATTCTGTGCAGCAAGAACAGACTCCATCATAGTGTAGCGGGAAATTCATGATCATTAAGCTATTGACAAGCTAGAGATCAATTAACAAGAGTCGTCACCACGCTTTTATTATTTCCAAGGGAAAAGGGAAAAGTACGAACAAAACCTAAATAGTAAGAAGTTTTCAAATAAAAACTAATAAAAATCAGAGATCACAGGTAAGGGGGTTGGTTACACAGAGGGAAGGTTTTAGCACCCAAAGTGTCCTAGGTACTGCTAGGGAGCCCTTTTTGTGTGCATATGTATTTTGTACAAACTGATGTTTACAAACAAATAGAATGGGGGGATGATAAAAGAATTCTTTAATTATATTTTTTTGTTTGACAAGACCTTCGGACTTGTGCCTACGTACCAACATAAAATGAGGGATCAAAACCTCGTAGTTCGTGCTACAAATTTCAAAATGGATGCATTGATTTTAACAAAATTTAAGTTTGAAAGGCATAAAGGCCTAAAATGATTTGAATGAGTTAGTTCTTTTTGGCTTTTTGAAAGTTTAAGTCAAGTATTTGTTAAGTTCATTTACAAGTTTGATTTAATAAAATGAGTTTGAAAATTCAATGACATAAGGCCAAAGTTTCTATCTTTTTGCAAAAGTGGTCAAAGTTTAGAAAAAAAATAGTTCACACAAAGAAGGTTTTTGAAAATGGAGGGAGAGATTTTGAAATTAAATAAATGGGGAGAATATGAAGAGACTACCCTATGCACAAAAATTTAAAAGTTTAGATTTGAAAAGATCTGACCAAATGGGTAGCAATCCAATAGACAAGTATGTCAATAGAAACCCAGAATTCCCTTGGACTTTTAGAATCAAGCAACACAGAAATGCACAATTATATTATCTTGAAGAGCAAAGGCATCAAATAAAGATGGCCTCATCCAAGCTTATCCATTCCATGATCTTCTTCAGAAATAGGCCATGTAACAGATGAATTCCACAAGTTCAAAATGACAGCTTCACAATGATCATGTTGCAGATGAACTAAGAGAGAGAGAGATCTTGAATGATGTATCAGATGAATTTAAATTGGAAGCACTTGGTTCTTCACAAATTGGTATTGTCCAAGTCCTTTAGCTTAAGGAGGTTGCCTAGATTCTAAGTCCATTTGTCCAAGATTAAGCCAACAGTCCACTCAAAGTTTTTTAGGGTTTTTGTTTTATTATGTACATTAATGGTAAAAGACCACACAAACAAACAAAGTAAATACAAACAAGATACATCACACCATATGGTCCAAATGGACAAAGTGAAAATTGCATTAACATGAACAATTAGAATGATATGTACAATGGCAAATGAAATAAAGTGCTTGAAGTAAATTGCATTAAAAATTAAAGCTTAAAATTAAAAGTCAATAGTTAGTAAGTTAGAGGTTAATTTTGCTTTGCTTTTGCTTTGCTTTCTTAAGACATTCTTTGGAGAACACTCAACCCACTTATCACAAGCATGGGTCCTTGAACAAAAAAATCTTCCAAAGGAAGGAAAGAAGGCCAAGTTTCCACACAATACCATGAAAGAGGGGAGACTTACAATCTCACTAACTAGAGTGCTTATTCCTTTTGTGTCAAAAATTTAGCGTTATGTTAAGCAATCGTAATTGGACTTATGTAGAAGTCACAACTATTTGAGGTCGGGCAATAGAATTTTGGTGTTAATGCATGTTAGAGACATAGTATAATGGACTATGCTCATGAAATATACCACACATAAAAATATGCAAAAGGTGTGGCCTAATCTTATCCATACTCATGTCAATTTTTCAATCAACTACCATTATGACTTTGAGATGTCATAGGCCAAATGGAAATGAATTAATGAAGAAGGGGAATTAGATGAAGAGGGAAAAGGATGAATAAGATCACAAATTGGTCAAAGGAGGACTTTTACCAAATTAATATCATTCATTCATTTTTGGAGAGGGAATGTACATTCCATCAATCCCCTAAATCCAATGATATTTAATTGACAAAGTCAAATCAACCTTGACCAAGGCCCAACAACAAACAATCAAACTTAATTAAGTCAATACAAATGGTCAACAAAATTAAAATGGCATTTATTCAATTAAAAATAATCAAATAGTGCATTAAATTCAAATATGTTTTGTCCAAATCCTAAAATCTCATCAAAATACCAAAGAAATGGCCATGAGATTTATCATAGGTCAAACAAGGTCAAAGGACCTTGGCAAAAAAATTTCATAATTTTTGGACACTTCAAAATATTTTTAAACAATTAAAAACAAATGCAAAATCAATTAATTCATGAAAAATATTAATAAGGATCCAAAAAATAATTTTAATTCAGAATATGAAAGAGAAAAATATTTAATTTTTTTTGGTGAAAGTCCCATATTTCTTTGGATTAATATTGAATTTAATATGAATTCTTGAAGAAAATGCAATTAAAACAAAATATCAGAAATTCAAAATACGTGGACCATCAGATCTCCCTCATTATTGAGGTGGCAGATCTGATGATCCAAAACGCGCGTTCCACATGTTCTCTAGTCAACCGCGTAGCGCAAATGGTAATTACAAAGGATGGTCAAGATTAGAACATGGAGACTGGATCCTTGGTTCAGATGCAAGACACCTCATCGCCGGAGCCAGAGCTCCGATCATCTTCTCCGATGGCACTCACCGGAATGGTCAAGATGAACCATCACCAAAAAATGAAACAAGGACATGATCTTAAAGAGAAAATGGCATTGAGCTCGAATCTGACCTCCATTTGATCCAATTCCAAATATATTAAGAGATATATGGAATTGAAATCTGAGGTGCATGAACTGAGTTGCTTCGATTTGACCTGAAAGCAACTCAATCTTCTTGCCTACATTGGTAGGACTTCAGACAACCAAATAGCCAATGGAATTGAGCAAGACTTTAAGAGAATCGAAGAGTTTAAAATTTCTGCAAATTACCTTGAATGGAGGTCTGAACTTGATGGATCTTGAGCTTGCTTGCACTTTGACTCACTCTACTTGCTTGCAGGAAGGGAATGGAAATGTTTAGAAGCAATGGACTCTTGGAGAATTGAATTCCAAAACAGTGGAACTTCAAGCTCAAATTCAAATGAATTTTTCAAGTTTATCCTATGAGAGTGAAGGGTTTTCAGTGGATGATCAAATCTGGCGCAATGTTCTTGTCATTTCTTAGCAAATGGAGTTGTATTTATAGAGGAATCAAGTGATATTTGCACACTCACTTCCACTTTCCAAAATTGGCAAAATGATGATGGAATGGTGCATGGGCGCGCATAGGCCCATGAAATGATAGCTGAAAGTCCAAATTTGAAGTTCAGATGCTTTGAAGATTGATTGGATTGCAAGGCACACGTGCATTGTTGATTGAAGTTGGATCCATGCCAAATGATTTCAGCCTGTTAAAGCCATGTGCATCCTATGAATTCCTCATCCAAAATGAATGAATTTGAGCTCTTTGGAAAGGTAAGATCAAGAGGAACAAGTTTTATGTTGAACACTTTTTCATTTGGAGCTTGGGACTTGGAGAATTTTGAGGTGGAAGTTTGGAAAAATTTGACATATCAAAAATTTTCTAATTGTCAAGCCATATGTCTCAATATTCCACCTTACTTAACTTTTTATGGGAGATTCAAATGAGAAAAGTGTCTTCATAAAAGTTGTATCTCTCTCAAATACCTTAAAAATGGTCACCAATTTCATGTCATTTGGATTTGAAATGATAGGGTTATGCATTTTTGAAGTTTGGCAAAATCACTTGATCAATGGTATAGGTCGAAAGTGACCTATAATGTAGCCTTATATCACATGCTCAAAAAAGTTGAATTAGCTCCCACTCCAAACATAAAAGTTTAAGTAGACACATTTAATTTGATTGTGCAACTTGGAAATCTTTCATCTCATAAAAATTGAGCAAGTTATGGCCTTGGGAAGTTGACTTTCAAATTAGGGTTTAGACAAAATGACCTATAATGTTTCAACATAGAAAATGATTTTCCAAGCAACAATAGCTCTAGGTCTCAACATGAAAGTTGTTTGGAATGTCATTTAGAGTAAGGTTTCTCTTGGAATAATTTTCATATGGTGAAAATTGTAGGAGATAGGGTCTAGGGAGACCCAGTTTTGATCAGATGAATTCATCTGGCCAACCACCATCAACCAACTTGCTAATTTCCAATTCTCTTGACTTTATTGCCACATGGCAGATCATATATGCATAATATGATGAAATTTTAAGTGTCCTTTGAGAAATTTGATCAAATGGTGAGATAGCTTGTTGGAGAAGTTACTCAAGATACCCAGTCAAACTAGGGTTTCCAAGGCAAATCACCCTCAAACTCTTGAAGCAAACTTGATCAAAATAACATGTAAGAATCAATGGGACTTATATATGATGCTTATAACCATTCTTGAATCAATTCTTGGTTGTGCTCTTTGTTCATGAGGGTCTCAAAACCCTAGATGTGATCAATGAATCAATGAGATCATGCCCTACCTACAAAAGAGTTAGATAGATGCAAAGACATATTTTTGGTATTTTAGTTAGTAAAATGATAATTTACAAGTATGATAAAATCACAAAGTCCTCGGTGACCTCTCCCAAAACAAACCCAATGAAAGAGGGGTAAGGAGGATGCCAAGATATGATCCCAATGCTTATGATTATGATGGAATTGCATGAGGGATCTTAGGGTCAAAATTGGGATCTTACAGCTTCCCCTATTTAAGGACATTATAACTGAGGAGGTGAAGGTTAAAATCTTCGGCTCAGATCAGTAGAATGGGCTTAAATAACAACATAGTGAAACAAATTTTGGTCCCTAAGAGACCTCATGATGCATATGATATGAAAATGCAAAAGTTAATGCTCTATGGGGAGATATTTCCACAAAGGAAAAAGAAATCAGAGAAACCGAAAGTCCGCAGGAGCACAATACATTCCATAAGGAAAACTCGCTGGGGAGACCAAGACTCTGAGGGGATAAAAAGGAGTTATGTGTAGGCCAGGATACGACTTAAACTACCGGGGGACTAGAGGGATTCCACAAAATGGAAAGACTCATCCGGGGAAACAACAACATTTGCAGGGGATACAAGTAGGTCAGGATAAAACTGAACTACTCGACTCGTGCAGGGAAAAGCGACTTCAATAAGGAAATGCACACTCAATTCAATTGGGGAAGAAATAAACTTCAATGCAGGAAGAGCAGAAATCTATTATCTACTACCTGTTACTGGGTAAGGAGATAATAAAGATCTGACAGAGAGAACATCCGTCATCGGTTAGGATGAATATATCAAGGATGACTCGCTGAGGAAAACGCCAGGAGGGAGTATTCATTACCGGTTACTGGGTAAGAATAGCCTTGCTGGGGAAAACTGCAGAAAATAGGATTTACAACTACTAGTTACTGGGCAGAAGACCAGGGGGTGAGAGTATTCGTCATCGGTTAGGATGAACATATCAAGGATAAACTCGACAGGGAAGAAAATCCGTCACTAGTTAAGATGAACATATCAAGGATAGACTTGCCTGGAAAATGTCAAGGAGGATACCCGTCATCGGTTAGGATGAACATATCAAGGATATACCAACTAAACAAAAGGGGAATTACATCTATCGAAAACTGGATAGAAAACCGTCGGAGAGAGAATCCGTCACCGGTTAGGATGAACATATCAACGATCAACTCTATGAGGGGACAAAGCAGGATTTACAACTACCAGTTACTGGGTAGAAGACCAAATCAAAGAGAAAATCCGTCATCGGTTAGGATGAACATATCAAGGATAGACTCTGAAAAGGGGAACAAAAGTAGGGATTACATATATCAATTACTGGATAGAATACCAATCAAAGAGAAAATCCGTCACCGGTTAAAGTGAACATATCAAGGATAGACTCTGAAAAGGGGAACAAAAGTAGGGATTACATCTATCAATGACTGGATAGAATACCAATCAAAGAGAAAATCCGTCACCGGTTAAAATGAACATATCAAGGATAGACTCTGTTGAGGAGATAAAATAGGAATTACATCTATCAGTTACTAGATAGAATACCAAAGAAGAGAAAATCCGTCATCGATTAAAGTGAACATATCAAGGATAGACTCTGCTCAAGGGAAAAAAGTAGGATTTACAACTACCGGTTACTGGGCAGAAAACCACAAGGAGAAGAAAACTCGTCACTGGTTAAAGTGAACATATCAAGGAGTAACTCTCTGAGGAACAAAATAGGGATTACAACTACCTTTTTACTGGGTAGAATACCAAAGAAGAGAATATCCGCCACTGGTTAAAGTGAACATATCAAGGATAGACTCTGCGGGGGAAAAGAAAGATATCCGTCACTGGTAAGGATGAACATATCAAGGATATACTTCCAGGGGAATCTACTGAGGAGACCCAAACATCTATCTAGGTAAGAGCTAGAAAGAAACAACCAATCAAGACTTAACCCAATGAGGACATAACTCAAGGGGAGTAATTCCATCCAGAAAATCTACTGGAGAGGAAACTGAAATAACAATCATCCACGAGGAAACAAACTCAGTGGGGAAACAGAGAAAGGTTAAAGTCTTTCTGCTTAAGGGGCTGACACTCTACAATTGAAGGAGGACAGACACCAGATTTGGCATGGGGATAAAGTACCGCTATAATAGAGAATGAGAATCTCAAACAAATCAAATATGAAGATGCAGGATATGCAAATCATGAAATTATATGAATGTATATGTATATGTATATATGATGATTATGCTGACAAAACTATCACAAAGGATACATAGGTGTCACAAAGAAAAATTGAACCACCGGTACAACCCTCGGTCAATCCATAAAATATGGAGACAACTGTCGGAGAACAGAGAGATCAACATCCCAAGGGCTTAACCCTAGTTGGGGAAAGAGGAGATCTACTGAGGATAGAACATCCAAATCTATGGGGAATTTTAGGTCAACACCATAAAAATGGGAGACAACCCTAGAGAGAATAAATCAACAAAAGCTGCTCAAAAACCAGGAGGAAACTCTGACTGGGAGTAAAATACAATCCGCTGGGGAAGATCAACAAATCTATGAAGGTCAATCCTACTGAGGAGATACGAATCTTATTGGAGATATACAAACTCCGCTGGGGAAGGCCGAAACTCTGGTGGGGATGGAGAAAGAAACTCCACTGGGATGTTCAAACTCCACTGAGGATGTACAAAAAATATGGCAACCTTACTGGGGAAAACAACACGCCACAGAGTATCTGAATCAACCAACTAAGATAGGGGATAAAGAAGTTCCACTGGGGATCAAACACTCCACCGGGGAACAAAATCTATTAGCTGGGGATAACAGTATTCCAAATGAGGAAAATGAATCAACACTGATGTCTAAGGATACCCTAAGAGTTACTGCTTGGGGAACCATTGATGCTTCGCATTTAAGGACTTTCTATCCATTGAAATGCAGTTGATATTACTGTTACTTGCTTTGGAAAAGTTCTTACTTTTATATTTTTAAAAGAAAACTTGATTTTGATTTAAAACTTTAATTTCAAAATGATCATAATAAAATTTAAAACTATTGGCTGAAGTAAATAAGAGTAGAAACAATTTGGATAAAGGCTCAACTTTATTTAACAGGATGGTAGTCTGTAAATGACAAGACTCCATAGATTTTACAAAGTTGAAAATGGTAATTTATATGGAAAAGGGGTACATTGAATACAAATGATCCTTAATCCTTCTACCAACTCTTGATATCCACTGTGCTCTTGACCGCTGCTGGAGATGAACTGATGTCAACCCTTGTGCTCAAACAAGTCTTCAAAAATCACTGAAGATCAGCAAAGTGCAGTTACTTTCCATAATCCCTAATTTTTGCATAAGTTGTCCGAAGGTGGGGTACTCAACTTATCGGGAAATTCTTTCTATTTTTAATGTCTCTAATTTTTGCCTAGATCGCCCTTTCGGGTTTTCAATCCACCGAGACGCTCATTTTTGCCTAAGCCTCCCTTTCGGGTTTTCAACTTAGCGAGATATTCTTTTCTTTTTTTAGGAGAAGTATTTCTTGAATGGATCTGCATTCACAGGACGAGTGAAGTCTTCACCATCCATAGTTGTAAGAATCAGGGCACCGCCTGAAAAAGCTCTCTTAACAACATATGGGACTTCATAATTGGGAGTCCATTCTCCTCTGGAATCTGGCTTAAATGTCAAAATCTTCTTGAGCACAAGGTCTCCTTCTTCGAACACTCGGGGTTTGACCTTCTTATCAAAAGCTTTCTTCATTCTCTGCTGATATAACTGACCATGACACATGGTAGTTAATCTCTTCTCTTCAATCAAATTCAACTGGTCAAACCTAGTCTGACACCTTCAGCTTCAGTCAACTTGGCTTCCATGAGCACATGCAACGAAGGAATCTCAACCTGTACAGGGAGTACTGCTTCCATACCATACACAAGAGAGAAATGGGCTGCCCTGTTGAACTGCAGATGGATGTATGATACCCATGCAAAGCATATGGGAGCATCTCATGCCAATCCTTATATGTGACAACCATCTTCTGGATAATCTTCTTAATGTTATTATTCGCAGCTTCAACAATCCCATTCATCTTGGGTCTATAGGGAGAAGAATTATGATGTGCAATCTTGAAGTCTTTGCAAAGAGCTTCCACCATATTGTTATTCAAGTTCGATCCATTATCAGTAATGATCTTACTTGGCACACCATAACGACATATAATCTGATTCTTGATAAACCTTACAACAACTTGTGAAATAGTCAATTGCCACTAAAATGAAATGGTGTCCATTCAAAGCTTTGGGCTCAATCATCCCAATCATATCAATTCCCCACATGGAGAAGGGCCATGGGGAAGAGATAACATTCAAAAGTGTCGGAGGAACATGAATCTTATCAGCATAAATTTAACACTTGTGGCATTTCTTCACAAATTTGCAACAGTCAGATTCCATTATCAGCCAATAGTAACCTGCTCGCAACATCTTCTTTACCATTGCATGTCCATTGGAATGAGTACCAAAGGAACCTTCATGCACTTCAGTCATCAACAGGTCTGCTTCGTGTCTATCAACGCATCTGAGCAAAACCATGTTGAAGTTTCTCTTGTACAGTATATCACCATTCAAGTAGAAATTACCGGCTAATCTTCTCAAAGTCCTCTTATCTTTCAAAGATGCCCAAGGCGGGTAAATCTGACTTTGGAGGAAACACTTGATGTCGTAATACCACGGGTTCTCATCTTTGATCTCTTCAACAACAAACACATGAGCTGGCCTATCAAGACGCATCACTGATAAATTGGGAACTTCATTCCAATACTTTACTATAATCATTGATGCCAACGTTGCAAGGGCATCTGCCATCCGGTTCTCATCTCGAGGGATATGATGAAACTCAACCTTTGTAAAGAAAGTTGAAATCCTCCTCGCAAAATCTCTATATGGTATTAAACCGGGTTGATTCGTCTCCCATTCTCCTTTGATCTGATTCACAACCAAAGCCGAATCACTGAAGACATCCAAATACTTGATTCTGAGATTCATGGCCTCTTCAAGCCCCATAATGCAAGCTTCATATTCTTCCATGTTGTTTGTACACTTGAAAGTCAATCTAGATGTAAATGGTAGATGCGTGCCTTGAGGAGTAATAATTACTGCCCCAATGCCATTTCCATATTGATTAACAACTCCATCAAATACCATGCCCTAACGGGAACCAGGTTTTGTCCCTTCTTCTAGCAATGGTTCATTGCAATCTTTCATTTTCAAGTACAAAATCTCTTCATCAGGAAAATCATACTGCACTAACTGATAATCTTCAATCGGTTGGTGAGCCAAATGGTCAGCCAAGATACTACCTTTGATTGCTTTCTGAGATCGGTATTCGATATCATACTCTGATAACAACATCTGCTAACAGGCAATTCTCCCAGTTAAAGCTGGCTTCTCAAATATATACTTGATTGGATCCATTTTGGATATCAACCAAGTAGTATGATTCAACATATACTGACGCAGACGCTTAACAGCCCAAGCCAATGCGCAACAAGTCTTCTCAAGCATTGAATACCAAGTCTCACAGTCGGTGAACTTCTTACTGAGGTAGTAAATTACAAATTCTTTCTTCCTAGTCTCATCTTGCTGACCAAGAAAACAACCCATACTATCTTCTAGCACAGTTAAATACATAATCAACAGTCTTCCTTCAAAAGGTGGAGACAAAATTGGAGGTTCAAGCAAATATTCCTTGATACTATCAAAATCTTTCTGGCAGTCTTCGGTCCAATCGCTAGACTGATCTTTCCGAAGAAGCTTGAATATAGGCGCACATATGGCAGTCATGTAGGAAATGAATCTGGAAATATAATTCAAGCGGCCGAGAAAACCTCTGACTTGCTTCTCAGTTTTGGGCGCATGCATCTCTTGTATTACTTTGACCTTGGCAGAATCAACTTCAATACCCTTCTCGCTGATAATAAAGCCCAACAACTTACCAGAAATAACACCAAAAGTACATTTATTAGGATTCAAGCGGAGTTTATACTTTCTCAAACGCTGGAATAACTTCAACAAATGCTCAACATGTTCCTCTTTATTAATTGATTTAGCAATCATGTCATTGACATATACTTCAATCTCTTTATGCATCATATCATGAAAAAGAGTAGTCATTACTCTCTGGTAAGTTGCACCAACATTCTTTAAACCGAAAGGCATCATTCTATAACAGAATGTTCCCCAGGGTGTAATGAATGTGGTCTTCTCCATATCTTTGGGTGCCATCTTGATTTGATTATATTCGGAAAATCCATCCATAAACGAAAAGACTTTGAATTTAGCAGTATTGTCTACCAACATATCAATGTGTGCCAGAGGGAAATCATCTTTTGGACTGGTTTTATTCAAATCTCTATAGTCGACGCACATGCGGACTTTTCCATCTTTCTTCGGTACAGGCACAATATTGGCCACCCATTGCGGATATTCAGCAGTCACAAGGAAACCGACATCAATCTGCTTCTGAACTTCCTCTTTGATCTTCACAATCATATCAGGATGCGTTCTTCTCAACTTCTGCTTGACTGGCGGGCATTCTGGCTTCAACGACAATCTATGCTCCACAATCTCAGAATCCAACCCAGGCATGTCTTAATAGGACCAAGCAAACATATATGAATACTCTCGCAGAAGATCAATCAACCTCTTCTTAGCATCTGGACACAGTCGAGACCCAATCTTGACTTCCTTCACATCATCTTCGGAACCCAAGTTAACTAGCTCAATCTGCTCTTCGAATGGCTGAATAATCTTTTCATCTTGCTCAAGAAGACGAGACAATTCCTCACTCACCTCTACATTACTTTCCTCCTCACCCTCAAATACAGGGAATTCAAAATTTGGAGAAGGAGAAGGATCATTGTATTCAATGGGGTTAGGAACCAACCTGCATAATGATTTGATATTTTGATTTTAGAGAAGTGAATTTGTGCCCAAATATTATGCAGATGGACAATTATATTGTTTATTTATGTTTTTTTGGTGATTACCATTTTCAGAATAAAGCAAAAAGTAAAAATAAACATCAAAGATGTGGATGAATAGAATTAATTTTATTGATGATCAATTTAAAATGCCCAAACAATATTCACTTCTCCCTTAGGCATAGGAGAAGGATTTTAAAAATATAAAGCAATCACGTAGATCGATGAAAAATAACAGGAATATCAACGGCGGTCCAATTGTTGCATGTCCCTCAATGCGTTACAAAGTTGGTGCAGGCTTCCTTTTCACTATCCTCTAGCATAACAACTGAGTGTTGTTCATTGCCATGAATGAACCCTCCGCTACGGAAGCTGAGTTGCATCTCTTTAGATTTAGAAGCTGACGAGCCCTTCTAGAACCCCAAACCAGTTCTGCCTCTGTTGTCGGAGACCTCTACCATGCACCCCCACTGATCAACAGGACCTTCTTCAACAATCTTCTGAGCATATTTCAGAGAGGACATAGGTGCCCCAACTCTCTTCTCAGCAGCAATAGATAAGGCTTGGAACACAGTTCCAACCTCATCCTTAGCTTCAACATACGTGAAAGATGACAGATGGCTGACTAACAACGCCTTCTCTCCTCCCACAATCACTAGCTTGCCATTCTTGACAAATTTGAGCTTCTGGTGCAGAGTGGAGGTAACATCCTCTGCCTCGTGAATCCATGGCCTTCCCAATAAACAACTGTAGGCCGGGTGGATATCCATTACTTGGAAAGTAATATGAAAATCACTCGGACCTATCTTGACTAAAAGGTCCACTTCACCAATAACTGTCTTACGAGAGCCATCAAATGCTTTGATAATTACCCCACTGTACCTCATGGGAGCTCCTTGATAAGATAACTTTGACAATGTTGACTTTGGAAGCACATTGAGTGACGACCCGGTGTCAACTAGCACATTTGAAAAAGCATCTTCTTTGCAATTCATTGAAATATGAAACGCCAAGTTATGATTTCTTCCCTCTTCAGGGAGTTCTTCATCGCAAAAGCTCAAATTGTTGCATGAAGTGATGTTAGCCACAATGTGATCAAACTGATCCACAATAACATCTTGCTCTACATATGCTTGTTCAAGAACTCTCTGTAGTGCTTCTCTATGCGCTTCAGAATTCAAAAGCAGAGACAACACTGAAATCTTCGAGGGGGTCTGGAGCAACTACTCAACCATATTGAATTCGCTTCTCTTGATCAGTCGGAGTACCTCATCATCATCATCATTGGCTTTCAAATTGCTGGACTCACCAGACTTATCTTTTGAACAGCCAATTGGATCTACATTAGGTATCTCCACTTTCTTACCAACAATCATTTCCTCTTTACTTTCTGGGACAACTGACCCAAACACTCGACCACTGCGGGTCACCTTCGTAACATCAACAATGCTCACTACTGAACTAGTCGTAGGTAATGAGACCTCTTGACCATTCTTCATCATTGTAGCATTATACTGGTACGGTATAGCCTTATCAGATGCATACGGGACTGGGCCCTCTAACCGTATTACCAACGGCGATACTGATCTTTGACTACCACTCTTGCTATTACTGCTATCAAACTGGATTACCAACCGCTCTTGCTGTTTGAAAACGGGCACTATGACATTAACATCGTCATCTATATGACGGGATTGAATAATCTGGATCATGCCTTCATCCATCAGACGCTGGATGTCCCTTTTCACTACAACACACCCTCTTGGGTTCACGCTACAAACATCAGAACCATCATGGTAATGTTCACAGTCACTCACCAAATATATATCTTTGTGCATCTGTACCAAAGATCTTCGGATAAACCGGACATCAAAAACCTTGAATTCACTGGGACAGCCATCCACCATATTCATAGAAGAGTTCCCATGAGCGGGAAAAGGGTTAGCTTTCACATTAGGCGCACGATCCTCAAAGGACACCATACCACTCTTCATGAGCTTTTGCACCTCATACTTCAACGGATAACAGTTTTCAATATCATGCCCAGGTGCACCCTGATGAAAAGCACAACGAATCTCAGGTTTATACCACTAGGGAAGTGGTTCTGGGATTTGCGGTGGGTTCCTTGGTTGAATTAAGTTTTTGAGGATCATGGATGGATACAGTTCTTCGTACGACATAGGAATCGGGTCAAAAGAGACCTTCTTCCTCTCGAAGTTCTGCTGATGCTGGTTGTTGATATTATTGTTGTTGTAGGTGTTTGTTCTTTGTTGCGGTTGTTGTTATTGACGTTGATGTTGTGGTTGATGTTGTTGAATTGGTGTTGCTTGTTGATTATAAAATACGTGAATGATTGATGATACTTGATGATGATGATGTTGACAGGGTGCTGGATCTCTTCTTGCTTGAGGCCTCCTCTGCCTCCCAATGATTACTGCATTGGTTTCATTGTCTTTCCTCTTGCTTCAACTACTGCCATACTTCTTGCTAGTTGACGCCTCATCTTTTGATAAACGCCCTTCACGGACCCCTTCTTCAAGTCTCATCCCCATATTTTCAATTTTGGTAAAGTCACTAGGGGCACTGGTGATCATACGTTCATAATAAAATGAAATCAGGGTTTTCAAAAAGATTTTTGTCATCTCTTTCTCCTCCAAAGGAGGAGAGATCTAGACAGCCAACTCCCTCCATCTCTGCGCATACTCTTTGAATGTCTCCTTGTCTTTTTGAGACATGGACCTCAGTTGGTCTCTATCCGGCGCCATATCCACATTATACTTATATTGCTTCACAAAAGCCTCTCCCAGGTCATTGAAAGTGTGGATGCTTGCACTATCCAACCCCATATACCAACGAAGTGCAACACCTGTCAGGCTATCCTGGAAGTAGTGAATCAACAATTGGTCATTATCTGTTTGAGTTGACATCTTGCGAGCATACATCACAAGATGACTGAGCGGACACGAGTTCCCCTTATATTTTTCAAAACCAGGCACTTTGAACTTCACCGGGATTTTCACATTGGGTACCAAGCACAATTCAGTAGCACTCTTCCCAAACAGATCTTTACCTCTCAACGTCTTCAATTCCTTGCGCAGATCAAGAAAAGATCTTTCATTTTGTCCATCTTTTCATAGACATCCGGGACCTCAGACGGCTCGGAATGATATATGGTGTCCTCTACGCAAGGCAAGGTGTGCACAACTGGAGGTGGCACAGACATGGCCGGGCTAGATGCCGGCATGGAAGAAAAGGTAGGCGCAAAGCCCTCTGGCAGAAAATTGGGCGGCATTCCCCACGGGAATCCGGAAGACAGATTTGGCGCGAAGTGGGCGGTGGCAGTAGGCACAGTAGAGGTAACCACCTCAGAAGTAACAGTCCTCGCGGGAGGAGTTGCAGGCGTTGGAGAAGTTTGGCTTTGGGCAGCAAGAACTGACTCCATCATGGCAGTCAGCCGGACAATCTCCTCTTTCAAATCTCTGTTCTCTTTCTCAAGGTGTTCCATGATTCTTGCATGATTAGCTCTGGTGTTGTACCAGTGAGTCAGCTTGGCTAAAGCACAGAAGAACACGAATCAGACACCTGGCAAAAACCTGCTTATGCAAATGATGCATGAAATGCAATGCTTGATTATTTTTATTTTCAAGGAACTTACTATATCATTTGCAAATATATATATATATATATATATATATTATATATATATATATATATATATATATATATATATATATATATATATATATATATATATATATATATATATATATATATAATATATATATATATATATATATATATATATTAAAACGACAATTGCAACAATTTGATATGACCAAAAATCTCTTTTTATTTATATAAATTTGTGGGATTACACTGAGTACAATTTCAGAAACCAAAATAAAAGATACAAGAGAAAAGGAGACTAGTCATCCTAAGGATCCCTAACAACAATGTCAGAAGATCTGGATGAAGGCGCGTACTTCCTTCGAATGCGACGGATCTCGGTCTCAAAAGAAGCCTTCATCTGAGTCTTCTCAAGGACAAGTTGGTCAACAATCTTCTTCCAAGCAATGGAAGGCTGAGGCATGCTAGAAGGTGAAACCTCTGGCTCTCTCTGTCTCTTCGTCACTCGATCTTCAAGTAGCTCAATCAGTGTGTCTTTGATCTTAGACTCCAACTGCAACTCTTCATGCTTCTTGCTCAAAGCATGGAAACACTCTTCCCATATATCCTTCTCTTACTTCATCTTGATGAGCGCGTCTTCCAACTCCTCTACATCTTGGTTAGGGAGAGTTAATGGCTCAACCACAACCATAGACATAGGTCTTTCACAAGGATAAGGCATCTTCAACTCCATAGCTCTCTTCTTCACCCAAAGAGTGTAAGCTTCCAAAGCTATACAATTGCACGGACCAAGCTCGGATCTTCCTTTCCTATGCACATTATGCCAAGCATGCACAATCTTCTGCTTCAAATGTTGGGGATCTTTACCCTCTTGATAGAAAAGACCTTCTAACGAAATGTTATTAGGTTTGTCTCTCAAGGGGAACCCAAGTTGACGACGAGCCAAAGCAGGGTTGTAGTTAATTCCTCCTTGTGTACCAATGAGAGGCACATTAGATAATTCACCACAACAATCAATAATCTCCAAACTGCATAAGGATGGATCATACCAAACTATATCATCATTAGTGAGAGACATAAGTCTCTGAGACCACCTTAGACATTGTTTGTTCTCCACGAAAGCAGGCGTCTGGGGCAAGTGCAAAATAAACCACTTGCACAGAAGAGAAATGCAACAGACAATCATCCCACCACCTTTAGAATTCCTTGGATGCAAAGAGAAATACATATCACCCAACAAAGTAGCCACAAGATTCCCAATCAAGAAAAGTCTAATGGCGTTAACATCAACAAAACCGTCAATGTTAGGGAACAAAGCTAATCCATAGATGAGCAACACAAAGATAGCTTCAAAAGCATCCACACTACCAGCTTGAGCAAAAGTTGTAGCTTCCTTGATGAGGAAATCAGATGGCAACCCAAACAACCCTCTTTTCTTCACCCAATGAGCCTCTATCTCAGACTTCTTCAAGTGAAGAGCTTCAACAATAATACTAGACTAGGGAATCTACTCCAATCCACTAAAAGTAACTCTACTAGAAACAGGTATCCCCAAAAGATGAGAATACTCCTCCAAGGTAGGCACAAGCTGAAAATTTGGGAACGTGAAACAATGGTAGAGAGGATCATAGAACTGCACCAATACACTCAACAATCCTTCAACCACATCAGCAGACAAGCTGGATAGAAGCTTCCCATGACGTTATTTGAAGTCTAAGGGATCTAATACAAAAGATGCTAACTTCCTTAACTCTTTCAAGTCGGGACATCTGAAACTGTACTTCTTAGTGTTCCTTTGTCCATAATCCATGGTCTGAAAATATTTGCAAATGATACCTTAGTTCCTT
This sequence comes from Lathyrus oleraceus, assembly GCF_024323335.1. Lineage (NCBI taxonomy): Eukaryota > Viridiplantae > Streptophyta > Magnoliopsida > Fabales > Fabaceae > Lathyrus > Lathyrus oleraceus. The sequence goes on from NC_066585.1 coordinate 151,433,159, forward strand.
GAAATTTTCGTGTGATGAATGTTATGATGCGCATGAATGCATGAATGCAACAATCACAAATAAGGGATCACACACAGGCAAACAAAGGTCAAGGGATGAATCAAGTCTTTCTCATGATCAATCATCCATTTTGGTGGATTATGGCTTTCACCTTACCAACACCTAAGTTCCATTGATATTGCCAAGACTTGATTGGATCAACCAAGAATCAAGGGTTTGTTGCAAGTCACGAGCATGGAGTCTGGGTAAGAACCATCCCAAAGGAGTCAACTAAGGATAAAACCTGTAGATCATGTTCTAAAAAGTTCCTAGAGTCTCAAATTCCATCTATCGGATATTACAGGTTGAGATGACTGACTCATCGACCCATAATATTCTCAAGAGAAACTCGTCTGAGTGTAGTATCGCGTAACAACTGTTATCAAGTCTACACTTGAACAGTTTCTGCACTACGTCTTAAATAGGCCAAGATGGGTTAGGTGTTCTAAGGTCCTCGGCTTTTCGGACTCAATTAGAAATATCAATGCCTAACCACAAATAGTTGTGTGACATTTTCAAACCCAAAGGAGTCTCCACTAAGTGGATGGATCTCAAGCCAACTTGTTAAGGACTACTCCACACAAGTCGAACATGACTATACCATCCTCCTATCTTAATTGAACTCAAGTTCGGGTTAGAACTTATCTCACCACTCAGATATCACCAAGCATAGCAAGCAAATTATATTACACATACATATATACAAACATCACAAATATACAAATATATTCACACAAAAAGTAGGCTAAACCCACTGGAGACTACTCCCCAACAGAGTCGCCACTTAATTTCTATAGCGGGAAATTCATGATCATTAAGCTATTAACAAGCTAGAGATCAATTAACAAGAGTCGCCACCGCGCTTTTATTATTTCCAAGGGAAAAGGGAAAAGTAATAACAAAACCCAAATAGTAAGAAGTTTTCAAATAAAAACTAATAAAAATCAGAGATCACAGGTAAGGGGGTTGATTTAAGAAAATGAGTTTGAAAATTCAATGGCATAAGGCCAATGTTTCTATCTTTTTGCAAAAGTGGTCAAAGTTTGGAACAAAAATAGTTCACACAAAGAAGGTTTTTGAAAATGGAGGGAGAGATTTTGAAATTAAAGAAATGGGGTGAAGATGAAGAGACTACCTTATGCACAAAAATTTAAAAGTTTAGAGTTCAAAAGATCTGACCAAATGGGTAGCAATCCAATAGACAAGTATGTCAATAGAAACCCAGAATTCCCTTGGACTTTTAGAATTAAGCAACACACAAATTCACAATTATATTATCTTTAAGAGCAAAGGCATCAAATAAAGATGGCCTCATCCAAGCTTATCCATTCCATGATCTTCTTTAGAAATAACCCATGTAACAGATGAATTCCACAAGTTCAAAATGACAACTTCATAATGATCATGTTGCAGATGAACTAAGAGAGAGATCTTGAATGATGTATCATATGAATTCAAATTGCAAGCACTTGGCTCTTCACAAATTGGAATTGGCTAAGTCCTTTAGCTTAGGGAGGTTGCCTAGATTCTAAGTCCATTTGTCCAAGATCAAGCCAACAGTCCACTCAAAGTTTTTTAGGGTTTTTATTTTATTATGTACTGTAAGACCCCAATTTTGACCCTAAGATCCCTCATGGAATCATATCATTGCTCATTGCATTTAACTCAAGGATCATAGCATCTTGGCTCCTTTACCCTAGGGTTGGGACTTGAGTGAGTTGGTTTGAGACCACCAAGCATGCTTGAATTGTATATTATTGCTTTTCTTATTTTGTTTACTAACCAAAAGCACAAAAATATGTCACTAACTTTGTTTGTTTTGAAGCTTGAGTAGTCATGTGATCCAAGGCTCCTAGGAGGCCCATATGCTCATTGATGTGGCCAGATGAAGTTGAAAGCAAGCATGACAATGGTTCACAAAGCTCTCAATCACCATATATGCCTCCCAAGCATCTCAATTGGTCAATTTGATCAAGATAAACCAAAGGGCTTGAGGATTGTTTCCCAAGGAAACCCTAATTCAACTGTGCATTGACTATGCCTTGCTCATGAAACAACCTCAACCTATGATCAAATAAAATCAAGGGAAGTTCTTTAATTCATCATTTTATGCATATATAATCCCATGTAAGTGTCCTCAATCTTTAATTCATAAAGGTTTGAAGTTGGGACTTGAGAAGTTGATCAGTCAATTCATCTAACTATTTTGAAATCCACTGAGACCTAACTTTTTATGTGTTTGTCAAATGAAGATGACCCCAAGATAAAAACTTTTCTTAAGAACCATATGAATAACTTTCATTTTCATCAAAAATTTATTTGAAGCTTGGAAGGTCATCATTCATTTAAAAACATTATAGGTCATTTTGACTAAAACCTTAATTTTGGGTCAACTTCCCAAGGACCTAACTCCTCCATTTTTTATTATTTTTAGATGGTAACAAATGAATTGGAAATTTTAAGATGTCTACTTAAATTGTTATGTTGGACAAAATTTCATAATCCTAAAAGAAATACATGTGATAATACAAAACATTATAGGTCACTTTGGACCAAAGTCATTGAAATGTGAAAAAGTCCAAGTTCAAGTACCCATAACTTTCTCATAAAAAATCCAAATGATGAAAATTTTAAGTCCAATTTGATTGTCTTGAAAATATCTACAACTTTGATATTGAAGGTTTTGTCATTTGATGCGTTAATCATTGAAACAGAAGGGCTTGAAGTTGGTCCATTTTGGCAAAATTCCCATATACATGTTTTGTACCTTGAACTTCATGGCCAATTTTCAATATTTTCCCAACTCCAAATGGATTTTTGTTCAACATAACATTTGTTCCTTATGTCAATACCTTTCCAACCAGTACCCACATGCCTATGTTTCAATCTTGCAAGTGGCATTCTCGAAGAGGTGAAGTTTTGTGATCATTTATGGAAACCATGTTGAATCTTTGTGCACAAGCTAATACAATGAAATCTGCACGTCCAAACCATGTCACATTCATCTCAGCTTGCATTTAGCATTACATTTGGGTCTCCCATGCGCCTGTACAGGCCCATGTATGGAGGACCCAACTTCACCTGCACACGAGTTTCTTCATGCCATGCATCATCCTTGCCTATAAATAGAAGCTTCATTTCACTTCAAAATCCAACCTAAAGGCGCCTGAAGTTCTGCACAAGTGAAATCCAAACCTCCATTAAAAGGAATTCTGAGTTTTCTCTTTCAATTTTCAAGTTCAATTTTCATCTTCATTGGTTGATCTTTGAACTTCAATTCCTGAACCTTGCTTCCTTGTTACTTCAAGACCAAGCTGCATCAAAGAATTAGAGTAGACCAAGCCTTGTAAAGTTGCACTTCAAAGGTTGTTATTCAAACTGTTTTCATTCGAAACTCCTTGTATATTGATCATTTCTTGCATTGCTTGGTACCTCTGAAGTCCTCATGTGAGAGGCAATTGATTTGTGCATTTAATTTTGTGAATTGAGTAAGTTCAGTTTGAACACCACAATTTTGCATCTCAGATTTCTCTCTCTATAGAGATCTTGAGTGGAAACCAAGGGTACAAGGGTGATGTACATCACCCCATCTTTCTAATGATGTATGGATCGTGCAAAATGATGAAGGTTTGAAAACCTGTAATTCTGGCCGGAACGGTGAGTCTCACCGGAGAAGTCGGTGGTTTCCACCACCGTCCCCACGTGGATGAGTTCATGGCCATTGGATCTGTTGCTTCTAATCTAATCTCAGCGCTTCATTTGATTGATTTACTTTAATGCCACGTGTGATGCTGTTGACTCAAGTACACCATGAGTGCGCGCTTATCAGCCACTTGATGCGCCACGTCAATTAATGAATCCAGATCTAACACCTCTGGATTTTTTGTCATTTTTAATTTCTGTTTTAATTTTCTTTTATTCCAATTATTTTCAAAAATTTCATAACTTCTTTATTTGGAATCACAAAAATATGGGACCAATTGCAAAAAATTTCTCTTAAATTCTAGTTTCTAAAAATGATTTTTAATTATTTTTGTGATTTCATTTAATATTTTTTGTGAATTATTTACTTTCTGATTGTTTTTAATTCATTTAAAATGATTTCCAATATTCAAAAATGCCAAAAATATTTTCTTAACATCTTTGAATGATGATGAATCTATGAAAAATATTCTCTTCAATTTCTTAATTGATTTGAGATTTATTTGAGATTTTAGTTCAATTATTTTATTTTTCTTCATTTTTAATTGTTTAAAATTAGTTTCTGTTCTCAAAAAATGATGGAAATTTTTGTCAAACCTTGTTTGACCATGTTGAACTTATGATGATTGGACTTTTCCAAGTTGATTTGAATTGGATTTGAAGTTTTACCTTTATTTGTTTATTTTAATTCAAGTATTATTTTAATTTCAAAAAATACCAAAAATATTTTCATTGTTTCTTGACTTCTAAGCTTCATCTCACTTCTGTTTACCATTGATTGATGTTGATTCCATTCATTTTTGGTCAATGTGTTTTGCTTATGTCATTTGAATTTCAATTATGTACATTCCATTTCTTCTTCTTTTTCTTTTTGATCAATGAGTTAATGATTGGTGGTTGACCTTGACATATGAGGGCTTAACCTTCTTTGATCCAAACCAAATTCATCTTGATCAAAGATCAAGTGAATTGCTTTGAATTAGAGATAGGTTGCTTCTTGGTCAAGCAAAAAACCTAAATCCATACAAGATCATTCTTCTTTTCTTTTGGCATGGCAAGTTGTAGGATCTTGACTTACTAGTCATGGTCTCTAACTTGTGTTTGTTTTCCTATAGTCTTATTGACCGGCCTCAGATAGGTATGACTACTACATTAGTCCACTTACGATTGCTTAACATAGCGCTAAATTGCCTTATGACACACTAACACTAACTACTAATCACTAACTTTTAATTCAAGCATTTAATTCTTGCAATTCAATTTCTTGCTCATTAATTCATTTTTCTTTTCCCTTTGCTCACTTGAGCTCATGTTTATGTTTATGCAATTTTTCTTTTGCTCACTTGAGCACATTATTGTGTATATACTATTGCCTTGTGTTTGTGTGAACCCAATGCAAATGGAGAAAGGACTTAGACTTTAGTACCTTACCTATGCTAATGGAGTTTCAAGAGCAACTAGGCCTCATGCCTTTATAATGCTAAATATGTTGAAGAGCAACTAGGCCTCATGCCTTTAGAATGCTTAATCTTGAAGATGAATTGAAAGGACCTTAATTCTAAACTCACTCTTGTCCATTCTTTTGTTTTGCATTGTGGAACTTTTTGATTTGTGTGTTCTTGTGTGATAGGGATCCTAAACTTGAGCCAATTAGAAGAATCATTGTCATGGACATCCAAGATAAGAGATACAAAAGCCAATTGGAAGATTCCTAGGAGCTTGATTGATTATTTGCTTGATTGCTTGAGTCATTTGCTTATTGCGTGCTAAATCCAAAGGAAAGGAGCAACTTGGATCATCTTTATGATCTCAAGAAAAGAACTCCTAGTGGTTTTATTTCTCTTCTCTCATCTTTGCATGTTTAGGACCTAGCCTTTCTCTTCTTCTCTCCACTCTAACCCAAGCCAAACTTTTGTGCAAACATTAACATTACTTTCAAAATTAGAAACCTAGGCACTATGCCTTTGATTTTTCAAACTCTTTTCATAACACTTATTTTGAATTGAATTTTAAGTCAACTTTGACCTTATTTTGTGAACACTTGTCATTTGTAAATTCAACTCACTCAATTGTTTTTGTGGTTCCAATGACCATTTGTGCCAAACCTTTTCATAAACATTAGCTATTAGGTTTGAGTTATGCTAGAGGTTGATATAATACTCACCTATATCCTTAGTGTTGGACTATAAGTCTTCCATGCTTATTATAGGGTTAACCCCTCACTATCATGTTGAAGCTCTCCTCACATGGTGGATTTGTGGTTTTAGGTTGAGTTTTCTCCCTTTGATAACAAAAGTCCTTAAGGCTTTTGACCAATCAACTCACCAACTTCTTTTGAGATTTTTACCCCGAACTATGAGGTTTTGATCCTACCTTTTTTAAGATGGTACGTAGGAAATGAGTTTATCCATTCAAACACAAAAATTGTAAATAAATTGTATATTCTTTTCTCATCTCCCCAATCATGTTTGCACAAATATTTTCACAAATACCAACCTACCTTACAACATTTGTAAAAAGGGATCCCTTAGAGTACTAAGGATGTTTTGGGTGCTTAAAACCTTCCCATTGCATAACCAACCCCCTTACCCAAATCTCTGATATTTTTATTAGTTTTTGATTTGATAAAACTTCTCGGTTTTTGTTCGCTTTCTAACCTTTCCTTTGGATAAATAGAAGTGCGGTGGCGACTCGAATTGTATGGTTTACTTTTGATTTAGTCAATAAATCTAAAGGTAACGAATACCCCTCTACATGTACATTAATGGTCAAAGACCACACAAACAAACAAAGTAAATACAAACAAGATATATCACACCATATGGTCCAAATGGACAAAGTGAAAATTGCATTAACATAAACAATTAGAATGATATGTATAATGGCAAATGAAATAAAGTGCTTGAAGTAAATTGCATTAAAAATAAAAGCTTGAAATTAAAAGTCAATAGTTAGTAAGTTAGAGGTTAGTTTTGCTTTGCTTTTGCTTTGCTTTCTTAAGACATTCTTTGGAGAACACTCAACCCACTTATCACAAGCATGGATCCTTGAACCAAAACATCTTCCAAAGGAAGGAAAGAAGGCCAAGTTTCCACACAATACCATGAAAGAGGGGAGACTTACAATCTCACTAACTAGAATGCTTATGCCTTTTGTGTAAAAAATTTAGCGCTATGTTAAGCAATCCTAATAAAATAGTGCATTAAATTCAAATATGTTTTGTCCAAATCCTAAAATCTCATCAAAACACCACAGAAATGGCCATGAGATTTATCATAGGTCAAAAAAGGTCAAAGGACCTTAGAGAAAAAATTTCATAATTTTTGGAAACTTAAAAATATTTTTAAACAATTAAAAACAAATTGAAAATCAATTAATTCATGAAAAATATTAATAATGATCCAAAAAATAATTTTAATTCAGAATATGAAAGGGAAAAATATTTGAATTTTTTTTGGTGAAAGTCCCATATTTTTTGGATCAATATTGAATTTAATATGAATTATTGAAGAAAATGCAATTAAAACAAAATATCAGAAATTCAAAAATACGTGGACCATCAGATCTCATTAATTGAGGTGGCAAATCTGATGATCCAAAAGTCGCGTTCCACATGTTCTCTAATCAACCGCGTGGCACAAATGGTAATTACAAAGGATGATCAAGATTAGAACATGGAGAATGGATGCTATGGTTCAGATGCAAGACACCTCATCGCCGGAGCCAAAGCTCCGATCATCTTCTCCGGTGGCACTCACCGGACTGGTCAAGTTGAACCATCACCAAAAAATGAAACAAGGACATGATCTTAAAGAGAAAATGGCACTGAGCTCAAATTTGACATCCAATTGATTCAATTCCAAATATATTAAGAGATATGTGGAATTAAAATCTGAGGTGCATGAACTGAGTTGCTTCGATTTGACCTCAAAGCAACTCAATCTTCTTGCCTACATTGGTAGGACTTTAGACAACCAAATAAATAATGGAATTGAGCAAGAATTTAAGAGAATCGAAGAGTTTAAAATTTCTGCAAATTACCTTCAATGGAGGTCTGAACTTGGTGGATCTTGAGCTTGCTTGCACTTAGACTCACTCTACTTGCTTGCAGGAAGGGAATGGAAAGGTTTAGAAGCAATGAACTCCTGGAGAATTGAATTCCAAAATAGTGGAGATTCAAGGTCAAATTCAAATGAATTTTTCAGGTCTATCCTATGAGAGTGAAAGGTTTTCAGTGGGGGATCAAAGCTGGCGCAATGTTCTTGTTATTTCTGAGCAAATGGAGTTGTATTTATAGAGGAATCAAGTGATATTTGCACACTCATTTCCACTTTCCAAAATTGGCAAAATGATGATGGAATGGTGCATGGGCGCGCATAGGCCCATGAAATGATAACTGAAAGTCCAAATTTGAAGTTCAGATGCTTTGAAGATTGATTGGATTGCAAGGCACATGTGCATTGTTAATTGAAGTTGGATCCATGCCAAATGATACCAGCCTGTTAAAGCCATGCGCATCCTATGAATTCCTCATCCAAAATGAATGAATTTGAGCTCTTCGAAAAGGTGAGATCAAGAGGAACAGGTTTGTTGTTGAACACTTTTTCACTTGGAGCTTGGAACTTGGAGAATTTTGAGGTGGAAGTTTAGAAAAATTTGACATATCAAAATTTTTCTAAGTGTCAAGCCACATGTCTCAATATTCCACCTTGCTTAACTTTTTATGGGAGCTTCAAATGAGAAACGTGTCTTCATCAAAGTTGTATCTCTCTCAAAGACCTTCAAAATGGTCACCAATTTCATGTCATTTGGATTTGAAATGATAGGGTTATGCATTTTGAAGATTGGCAAAATCACTTAATCAATGGTATAGGTCAAAAGTGACCTATAATGTAGCCTCATATCACATGCTCAAAAAAGTTGAATTAGCTCCAACTCCAAACATAAAAGTTGAAGTAGACACATTGAATTTGATTGTGCAACTTGGAAATATTTCATCTCATAAAAATTGAGAAAGTTATGTCCTTGGGAAGTTGACTTTCAAATTAGGGTTTAGACAAAATGACCTATAATGTTTCAACATAGAAAATGGTTTTCCAAGCAAAACTAGCTCTAGGTCTCAACTTGAAAGTTGTTTGGAATGTCATTTATAGTAAGTTTTCTCTTGGAATCATTTTCATATGGTGAAAATTGTAGGATATAGGGTCTAGGGAGAGCCAGTTTTGATTAGATGAATTCATCTGGCCAACCACCATCAACCAACTTGCTAATTTCCAATTCTCTTGACTTTCTTGGCTCATGGTAGATCATATATGCCTAAGATTATGAAAATTTAAGTCTCCCTTGAGAAATTTGATCAAATGGTAAGATAGCTTGTTGGAGAAGTTACTCAAGATACCCAATCAAACTAGGGTTTCCAAGGCAAATCACCCTCAAACTCTTGAAGCAAACTTGATCAAAATAACATGTAAGAATCAATGGGACTCATATATGATGCTTATAACCATTCTTGAATCAATTCTTGGTTGTGCTCTTTGTTCATGAGGGTCTCAAAACCCTAGATGTGATCAATGAATCAATGAGATCATGCCCTACCTACAAAAGAGTTAGATATATGCAAAGACATATTTTTGGTATTTTAGTTAGTAAAATGATAATATAAAAGTATGATACAATCACAAAGTGCTCGGTGACCTCTCCCAAAACAAACCCAATGAAAGAGGGATAAGGAGGATGCCAAGATATGATCGCAATGCTTATGCTTACGATGGAATTGCATGAGGGATCTTAGAATCAAATTTGAGGTCTTACACATAGCAGTCAACCGTGCAATTTCATCCTTCATCTCTTTATTCTCTTGCTCTAAATGTTCCATGATCTTGGGTTGATTAGCACAAATGTTGTATCGGTGAGTCAGCTTGACTGAAGAACAGAAGAATAATCGATAAGACATCTGGCAGAAGAAAACCTACTATGCAAATGATGCATGTAATGCAATGTTTTTCTTAATTTTTAATTTCAAGGAACATATGAAGTTCAATTTTAAAATATATATATATAATAACAATTTGATTGACCATAAACATCTCTTTTTATTCATAAAATTTGGAAGGATTACACTGAGTATAACTTCAGAAACCAAAGTACAAATACAAGAGAAAATGTAATCATCCTAAGGATCCCCTAGCAACAATGTCAGATGATCTGGTTGCGGGCATGTACTTCCTTTGGATGCGTCGAGTCTCAGACTCAAAATATGTCTTCATCGGAGCCTTCTTAAGGATAAGCTGATCAACAATCTTCTTCCAGACACTGGATTGTTGAGGCATACTAGAGGAAGATAGACCATCTGGCTCTCTCTGTCTCTTCATTGCTCGGTCTTCAAGAAGTTCAATAAGTGCATCCTTGTCTTTTGACTCCAACTTCAACTCTTCATGCTTTCGGCTCAAAGCATGGAACCACTCTTCCCACATATCTTTCTCTTGCTTCATTTTGGTGAGTGCATCTTCCAACTCCTCTACATCTTGTTTAGGGAGAGTTGATGGGTCATCCACAACCAAAGACATAGGTCTTTCACAAGCATACATAATCTTCATCTCCAAAGCTCTCTTCTTCACCCAAATAGTTTAAGCTTCCCAAGCTACACATTTGTATGGACCAAGCTCGAATCTTCCTTTCCTATGCACATTATGCCCAACGTGTATCATCCTCTACTTGAAATGTTGGGGATCTTTACCCTTTTGATAGAAAAGACCTTATAACTGAGTGTTATTAGGTTTATCTCTCAAGGGGAACCCAAGTTGACGACAAGCCAAAGCAGGGTGGTAGTTGATTCCTCCTTGTGTACCAATGAGAGGCACATTAGAGAATTCACCACAACTATCAATAATATCCACAAATCTCAATGCAGAATCATACCAAACAATATCATCATTAGTGAGAGACATAAGTCTCTAAGACCACCATAGACATTGTTTGTTCTCCAGAAAAGCAGGCGTGTGAGGCAAGTGCAAAATAAACCACTTGTACATAAGAGGAACACAACACACAATAGTTCCACCACCTTTAGAATTCCTCAAATGCAAAGAAAAATACATCTCAACCCAATAGAATAGGTACAGGATTCCTAGTCAAGAAGATTCTAATGGCGTTAACCTCAACAAAACCATCAATGTTAAGGAATAACGCCAAACCATAGATGAGAAACACAAATATGGCTTCAAAAGCATCCACACTACCGGCTTGAGCAAAGACAATAGGTTTACGAATGAGAAACTCAGAAGTCAACCCCATAATTCCTCCTTTCTTTACCCAATGGGTCTCAATCTCAGATTTCTTCAGATGAGGAGCTTCAGCTATGATATGAGATATGGGAATCTCCTCCAATCTACTAAAAGACACTTTGTCAGAAACAGGTATTCCCAAGATATATGCATACTCCTCTAACGTAGGCATAAGCTGTTAATCAGGAAAAGTGAAACACCGGTAGAGAGGGTCATAGAACTGAACCAAAACACTCAGAAGTCCTTCGACTACATCAGTAAATAACATAGACAAAAGCTTCCCATGACGTTGCTTCAAGTCCAAGGGATATAATACAAAGGATGATAACTTCCTTAGCTCTTTCAAATCAGGACATTTGAAATTGTACTTCTTAGTGTTCCTTCGTCCACAATCCATGGTCTGAAAAATATTTGCAAATAAGACCTCAATTCCTTGAAATTTTATTTTTTGTGATGAATGTTATGATGTGCATGCATGCATGAATGCAACAATCACAAACAAGGGATCACACACAGGGAAAACACAAACAAAGGTCAAGGGATGGATCAATCATCCATTTTGGTGGATTATGGTTTTCACCTTATCAACACCCAAGTTCCATTGATATTGACAAGACTTGATCGGATCAACCAAGAATCAAAGGGTTTGTTGTGAGTCACGAGCATGGAGTCAAGTTAAGAACCATCCCAAGGGAGTGTACTAAGGATAAAAACCTGTAGATCATGTTCTAAAAAGTTCCCAGAGTCTTAATCACATCTATAAGATATTATAGGTTAGGATGATTGACTCATCAACCCATAATATTCTAAAGAGAAACTCATTTGAGTGTAGTATCGCGTAACAACTGTTATCAGGTCTACACCTGAATAGTCTCTGCACTACGTCCTAAATAGGCCAAAACGGGTTAAATATTCTACGGTCCTCAGCTTCTCGGACCCCAAATCAGAGAGAGTAATGCCTAACCATAAATAACTTGTGTGACATTAGTAACTCCAAAAGGGTCTCCACTGAGTAGATGGGTCTCAAGCCAACTTGTTAAGGACTACTCCACACATGTTGAATATGACTATACCATCCTCATGTCTTAATTGCACTCAACTTCGGGTTAGAACTTATCTCACCACTCAGAGATTACCAAACATAACAGACATATTATATCATATAAACAGATATACAAATATTAAATATACAATTATATACACATAAAAAAGTAGGCTAAACCCACTGAGGGCTACTCCTAAGCAGAGTCGCCACCTAATTTCTGTAGAAGTAAATTCATGACCATCAAGCTATGGATAAGCTTAATGTCAATAAAACAAGAGTCTCCACCAAACTTTTATTGTTTCCAAAGGAAAAGGAAAAAGTACGAACAAAACCCAAAGATAAGAAGTATTCAAATCAAAATTAATAAAATGCCAAAGATTACAAGTAAGGGGGTTGGTTACACAGAGGGAAGGTGTTAGCACCCAAAGTGTCCTAGGTACTCCTAGGGAGCCCTTTTTTATGTGTATATTGTTAGACTATGGCACGGATCTAGAAGGGGGGGTTGAATAGATCCCAATTAAAATTTGAGTCGGCGCTACCAATTAAAAATTGGTTTTGAAAATTTATTTTAAGTGCGGAAGCGGCCGAGGAAAATATAGTTTAAAACGAACTGTTATTGAAAAACCGGATATGCGTCAAGCTTATGGATTTGTGATAATGTAGAATACGAATCACTACACTAGTCACACTATCAAAGATTTGTTTCACTTACTAGGATTCCTAGTTCCAATGACTCAAAGAGCAAACCAAACTAGATATACAACTAAGATAATTTTGGTTTAGGCAAATTATCAAACACTTGGTGTGTAAAAAACACTTCAAGTGATATTTATGTTGAGTAAGTGATTCCAATTGATCTAGTACAATATCCTATTGTACTTTGGATTCAAAAACAGAGTTTTAACTTCTTACTCAATTAATATCAAGGTTTGATAAAAGTGCTTATACTAAAATCACTTAATTTTTAAGCTAAAAACAATTATGCAGAAAATTAGAGAAGGCAAAGATTTGATGAGGCAGTTCCCGCGTCGTCCTCGCTTCGGGGTACGTCTGCCCTCAATTCTAAAACTAGAATTGAGATGATTTAACAGATATCACCTGTTGAATTTAACCATTTATACAAGGATTGCAAAGCATATATACAACCGAACTCTCAAGACATTGAATGTTGCTTCCACTCCTTGTTCCTTGATTCAAGATGAATCAAGTCCTTAGATTATTGTTGATAGACCTCCGATTCCAGCCCCTTTGTTGAACAACCCTCCGTTCTTCAAACCCTCGGCCCGGCTGATCTCAGCTACAACAAATCGAACCCGAATTCTTCCCTTCAATATCACTGAATCCGCTACTAGACTGATGAAGACTTCCTCTTCTCAATCACCTTCGCTCAACTGAAACTTGATGAAGAAATTCGTCCAAAAACCCCCAAACACAAACCAGTCTTGGAGGACAAAACCCTAACGGTTTTATTCAAGAAAAAACCTGTCACAAGCTTCAACCCGAACCGGATTCCCCAATCTCGGCTTCGAACCTTATCACCTTTAACCAATCACAAAGCACTTCAAAAATGGTTGTGTGTAGTAGATGTCTTGTGAAATGTTGAAGATGAAGATGATGAATCTTGGACACCTATTTCACTTTTTCTTGTTTCTTTGAACACTTGAATCAATTTGACAAATGTTAGTTGATACAAGTAACTAAACTTCTATATATAGTAACCAACTTACCAACCAAACTTAACAGCTTTTCAAAACAGAGTGGGAAATACACAAAAAACTGAGTTTGCGCACGAGCGGTCGACCATAGCAGGTCTAAGCGTCGATGCATGGCCTACAAGTAACTCTGTGGTCGACTCAAGTCTCCATGCGCTGACCCGTGACCAACTGCACTATACTATACGCCGACCTGTGGTCGACTCAAGCTTCCATGCGCTGACCAGTGACCAACTGCACTATGCTATGCGCTGACCCGTGGTTCATGCGCTGACCCTTGCGGTCGACTCAAACCCTGCAAATCTGCAAAAATTCATATTTTTGTGGTTTTCATGCATTTTGTCATGATCACATTTTATCCACATATGTTGTATGAAATATAGCAGTTTTAGATGAGCATAGAAAAGGATATGATAGGTGATATGTTGCATTTGTTTTGTAGAAGTGGAATTGACAATGCCGATTCATCCATGGTGGTCATTTGTCATCATCGAAACCTATGATTGTATGTTGTATGACAATTTGCCCTTACACACTCCCCCTTTCTTTTGTAATCTAAGACTGTCTAACAAACTGTTGTGAATATCATCTTGGCTTGGCTTTGGTACATATGGTCTTATCTCCCTTTGACAACATCAAAAAGAGAAAAGGAACGAGTAGTCAACGTAACATGAAATTTAACAGGAGATAACAATATCAGATAACAATATCACACCAAATATCATTACTGAACAAAATAAAGGAAGATAATCATTAAATTTGATTTGCACAAACGAGCACAGCAGAAAAATAGTTCAGTCAAACAACAAAAAATACAGATGCATATGTTGTTCTATGTCCTAATGGTCGCGTCCTCGATGGTAACAGATATCCGGGTTTCTGTAGGGGTCTGCCAGAGACGATATTTGGTCAGCAACACCACCTAGATACTTGATGCCCACATCGACCGACTGTTCCTGGCGTTCAAACGTTTCGGTAAATGCTGCATACCGTTCATTCATGCTTGTAGAGAGGTTATCGAGCCTCTCATTTTGGGCTTGAAGTTGGCTGCTAATATGAGCATAGCGCTCATCCTGAGTTTGCATGAACGATTGTTGAGCCAGCTGCATATTTCGCATCATATCCAACAGTTCAGAAGAGTTTGCGTGCTGCGGAGGAGACGGATGGGATTCTTCATCACCATATTGATACGGCCGGTAGAATTGGCGTTGTGTTGACCAGCCCGTATGTTGCCATTCACCCCAGCCACCCTGGTTGGGGGCATCTTCTTTAGTTGAATGTGAATTCTGAACCCAAGCGGAGTTTGTGTAGTCGTGAGTGTCAACTTGTGGAGGATTATCATCTCCGCCATGCTGCTCAAAGGCTTGTCCTGCTCCCTCTTCTTCATTTTCCTCTTCGTCTTCTTCTTCACTTTCATCACTTTCATCATCTTCTTCAACAGTCGTAGGAACATACCCTCTACGAACAAATTTGTAGATTCTCCGCTCATCACACCAAAAATATCCCATCATAGACAAAGTTTTTGGGCTGAATTCTTTGTCTGATGAAATGGAGGTATACGGGAAGGACGGATAATCAACGTCGGCTGCAGTAAGAACCTCTTGAATAGAAGATCCGTAGGCAAGAGCCGTTCCTCGTCCGGAGTCACGTAATCTGAACATCCTGCTAGCAATGTAGTAGGGCCAGTTGATTTTGCGGTGATTTTTCAGAATGTATATGAGATGAACGTCAGCCTGTTCAACTCGGGAAAGACCACCCTTCTTAGGTCGCAGGATGCATGACACAATCCACTGGAGAATGCGCTCTCCTGTTTTTAGCTTGCCGGCAGTGACAGTTCGTGGGAACGCATCACTATTCATAATGTGATCCGGGTAGGGTCGTTTCAGCATGTCGTTCAACGCACTCTTAAACTCATAACCTTCTATTTGGTGAGAGTCAGTTACCTCAACGAGAGGATTTTCATCAGCAGCCACAGTCATGTCAAAAAATTTATTCCAAACGGCAGACTTAAAGGATACCTTTCTTGTGCCGATCCTGGAGTGAAACTTTTACCCACGAAATTTGTCATGAAGGCAGACGTAGAACACACGGACCGGGTCTTCTCTATATTTGGCATTGCATTCCAGGAATTTGACAATGCCATGATACTGTAGCAGAGACATGATTTCGACGAGATGCATGCGTTCTGCAGTGAGTTTGTAGAATGCATGCTGCCTCACAACTCCTCTTTTACTGATATCTTTGTTGAAGGAATCGACGATAGCCGGTGGAACTAGCGATACAGTGGTAATGGGTAGAGAGGCAGAGGATGATTCCCGTGATCTCTTACCGGTAGGTCTGCGGGATGAGGAAGCCATTTGAAATGATTTTGAAGCTTTGTGTGTGGGTAGAGAGTGAAGCTTGGTGAAGGTTTTTGAGAATGATTTTGCAAGAAGGAGGTTTCCCTTTTTGTAGATGAGGATTTAGGGTTTTGGGAAGAGGAGAGGCCAAGAGACAATAGACACTAGCTAGATGCAACTCACAATGTAGTAGGAAGTTTGAAATGTAAATGCACACTTAATGAGAGTTTGAATGTAAATGCATGGGAAGTTTGAAGGTTTTCTGCAGAGAAAAACTGAATTTTCGAGCGATGCGTCGATCATACCTCTGCATGCGTCGACGCATAGTGTTTGATTTTTGAAAAACAGGAAAAATTGTAAGATGTGCGTCGACCATTGCCCTGTTATGGTCGACTCATACAGGCAAATTTTGCAATTTTCACTGTTATGCTTATATGCTCACATGTTTGATACATAATTAGAATGCCACACAACATTTAAACATCCAAACAGTTAAGGCATAAGAAACGATACATATATGTACAATATTATCATGTAGTATTAACTATGAAGTTTGGGAGAGAGAGAGAGAAGGGTAAAGGAACAATATCACCTCGATGCCGAAATAACTTGATGAACTATATAATTGTGCTTGCAACAATATTAACTTGTTAGAAGTACAAGATTATAGTGTTAAATGAAAAAAGATAAAGCAAGCAATTTATAACGCCCGTTCAGAAATGTCGAGAATACCAAGTTCTCGGCGAATATGAAAGAAAGGCTCAGTAGCTAGCGGCTTTGTGAAAATGTCCGCTAGTTGATTTTCAGTATTAACATGTTCAAATACAACATCACCTTTCTCTACATGATCCCGAAGAAAGTGGTGTCGAATTTCGATATGTTTGGTGCGAGAATGCAACACAGGATTTTTGGTAAGGTTAATGGCACTTGTATTGTCACAGAAAATGGGAATACGTTCGAGTTTGAGGTTAAAATCCAATAGTTGTTGCTTAATCCATAGGATTTGAGCACAACAACTACCGGCGGCAACATATTCCGCTTCGGCGGTTGACAAAGCAACTGAAACTTGTTTCTTGCTATGCCAACTGACCAAGGAATTTGAAAATAAGTGACAAGTGCCACTGGTGCTTTTCCTATCCGATTTGCAACCGGCAAAATCGGAATCGGAGAAACCTACCAATGAGCAATCATTACCTTTGGAATACCATAGTCCATACTTCGGAGTACCGGATAGGTATCGAAGTATTCGTTTGACAGCTTTTAGATGGGATTCCTTGGGACATGATTGATATCTTGCGCACATACACACGCTAAACATAATGTCGGGACGAGAAGAAGTAAGATAGAGAAGTGATCCAATCATACCTCTATACCGTTTTACCTTTACATCCTTACCGCTTTCATCTTTGTTCAAGTTTGTACATGTTGGCATGGGGGTGTCAATGGCCTTGGCTTTTTCCATGTCAAATCTCTTGATAAGGTCCAAACAATACTTTGTTTGACTCACGAACGTTCCTTCTTTGAGTTGTTTAATTTGCAAACCGAGAAAGTACGTGAGCTCCCCCATCATACTCATCTCGAATTCACCCTGCATAAGATCAGAAAACTCTCTCACGAGATTCATGTTAGTAGATCCAAATATAATATCGTCTACATAGATTTGTACTAATATCAAGTGCTTTCCTTGACGTTTAATGAAGAGAGTTGTGTCAACCTTTCCTCTTGAGTAACCTTGATCGAGTAAAAATTTACTTAGTCGCTCATACCAAGCTATAGGAGCTTGTTTGAGACCATATAAAGCCCTTTTTAGTTTATAAACATGATCAGGATACTCATGAGATTCAAAACCCGGAGGTTATGCGACGTAGACCTCTTCATTTATGTGACCGTTAAGGAACGCACTCTTAACATCCATTTGGAATAGTTTAAAGTCTTTCGCACAAGCAAAGGCAAGGAGAAGGCGTATAGCCTCGAGTCGGGCAACCGGCGCATAAGTTTCCTCATAGTCGATGCCTTCCTCTTGGTTATACCCTTGCGCGACTAAATGCGCCTTGTTACGGGTTATTACCCCGTTTTCGTCCAGCTTGTTCCTAAACACCCATCGGGTGCCGATTACTCGATGACCTCGTGGAGGAGGGACAAGGTCCCAAACCTCATTTCTAGTGAACTGATTTAGTTCCTCCTGCATTGACAAAAACCAGTGTTCATCGAGTAGGGCTTCTTTAGGGTTTTTAGGTTCCATTTGCGAAACGAAAGCGAAGTGATAACATAAATTACTTAGCTTCGATCGAGTTGTAACACCCTTTGAGATATCTCCGAGAATGTTATCGATTGGATGGTCTTTGGGAGACTTCCAAGCTTGAGGGAGATCATCGTTTGAAGGCGGATGAGCTACCTCGGTTTCCTCATGGTGTACATATTTATCCTCCTCAACTTTGACTTTGTCGGGTTGATCAGTCCCCGGCTCGCCACCTTTGAGTATGTCTTCTGTAGATGTACCTGCACCATGAACAACACTACCCTTTCCGACATTTCTCGGATAGGATTCATCAAAAGTGACATGTACAGACTCTTCCACAGCAAGTAATCGTTTATTATATATTCTATATGGTTTACTCGATTGAGAGTATCCGAGGAAGATACCTTCGTCGGCCTTGGAATCGAATTTGCCCAAGTTTTCCTTTCCATTATTTAATACAAAACATTTGCAACCGAAAACATGTAAGTGAGAAACATTTGGCTTTCGCCCTTTTAAAAGCTCATACGGTGTTTTATTTAGAATGGGGCGAATGAGCACCCTATTCAAAACATAACACGCCATACTAATGGCGTCGGCCCAAAAATATTTCGGTAGACCACTTTCGTTAATCATTGTTCTTCCCAATTCTTCCAAAATTCGATTTTTACGCTCCACAACCCCATTTTGTTGAGGAGTACGTGGAGCGGAGAAGTTATGATTGATACCATGGTTACCGCAATATTCCTCAAATAAATGGTTTTCGAACTCACCCCCATGGTCGCTTCTAATTGAAACAATGTTTGTATTTAATTTATTTTGGGAAAGCTTAGCAAACCTTTCAAAGGCGGCGAACGTATTGCTCTTGCTTACTAAAAAGATAGTCCAACAAAATCTAGAAAAATCGTCCACTATTACGAAACCGTAATAGTTTCCTCCTAGACTTTTAATCCTAGACGGCCCAAATAAGTCCATATGAAGAAGTTCAAGAGGTCTCGTTGTTGAAACGATATTTTTGGATTTAAATGAGATCCTCGTTTGCTTCCCTTTTTGACAAGCATCACAAAGGTGATCCTTGGTGAACTTTATTTTGGGGAGACCTAAGACTAGATCTTTTGAGACTATTTTGTTTAGTAAGTCAAAGTTAACATGTGCTAAACACCTATGCCATAACCATGAATCTTCACTCATTGTTACAAGGCATTTGTCACTTGTTAACGATACTTCGTTCAAGTCTAACATATAGACATTATTCACTCGCAGCCCATTAAACATACTCTTCTTATCATCATTATGTACAATTTTGCAACAATCTTTTGAAAATGATACATTGTATCCTTTGTCACATAATTGACTGATGCTAAGTAGATTGTGTTTAAGACCTTCGACAAGCAATACATCAGAAATAGTAGTGGAAGAAGGGTTACCTACACTACCTTTACCTAGTATTGCTCCACGGTTGTTGTCACCATAGGTTATGTATCCTTTCTTCTTAGCCACAAAGTCAATGAAGAGTGATATGTCTCCTGACATGTGCCTTGAGCATCCACTGTCGAGAACCCATCTTCTTTCGATGGTCTCGAGGCATTGTACCTATGGAAATGCAATTAACACGAGAAGGTACCCAATGGCTTATTGGGTCCTGAATGGTGAGTAACGAAATGGTTGCATTTGGGCAGCCATTGATAAATGCCTTTGGGAACTAAGAATCTCCTAAACCTGCATTTAGCAATGGAGTGGCCTTTCTTGCAACAATAAAGACAAGAGAAATTAGCATCTTGATTGCCTTTGCTATCTTCATCCTTTATGACATATTTATATTTTTGATATGGATTAATCATACTTTTTCGAAAGTTTGATTTATCGATAGCAAAGGTAATCTTGGGCTCAAGAGCCTTGTCAAGTTTGGCCTTTAGGTTTCTTACTTCACCTTGCCAAATATAACAAGTATCACACCCAAAGTTAATCATCCTACTTCTAAGGTCCTCACAACCTGTTTTTGTGCTTTCTACTATAGAAGCTTTGAGTGCCTCAAGTTTCCTTTCGGATTCTCGAATATTTTGTTCCAAATGGGTAAAAATTTGGTTATTTGAGGCAAGCCTTTTAAAGGCCTCTTTAGCTTCACAGTGTAAAGTATCAAAAGCAGCTTGTAATTCATGATGAGACATACTAGAGGATTTTTCATATTTAGCATGTCGTACCTGTTTCTTTTTGTTCTTTTGATGAGCAGATAGGCATAGGTTTGCGGCTTCATCTTCATCACTAGAGCTTTCATCATCGGAGGAGTCGCTATCGCTTTCCCAAGCTATGTTGCTCTCCTTGGTTTTGATGATCTCTTGTGTGATTTAGATGATTCCTTTTCCTTTGTCTTTTTGTTCATCGGACAGTCCGGTTTGTAATGACCAGGCTTCCCACAAGTGTAGCACGACCCTCTAGTCATTCTACCTTTTGAGTCATCATTTTTAGAGTACCTTGATTGTTTCCGGAAGTTTACCAAGTTCTTCTCGGAATGTTGGATGTCGTTCTTTCTCACGTAACGATTGTAACGTTTAACGAATAGCCCCATATCTTCGCTCTTGTCCTCTTCTTCTTCGTCGCTCGAGGAATAATCACTTTTCTCTTTTGCTTGAGAGTTCGAGGAGGAAGTCTTAAGAGCTATGGATTTCTTTTCACTCACCTTTGCTTTGTCCTTCTTTTCTTTCTTTTCGCGTTGTTCCAGGCTCAAGAGTACTTGTTCATGCTCTTGTAGTTTGCCAAATAATGTTGTCAAGTCTAATATGGTAAGATCATTTGCTTCTTTGATGGCGGTCACTTTCGGCTGCCATTCCCTATTAAGACATCTCAAGATCTTATTAGTAGCAACATCATTGGAAACCGGCCTACCTAGTGAATGTAATCGATTGATAAGATGAGTAAATCTCTTTTGCATGTCAGCAATGGTTTCCCCTTGCTCCATGAAAAAGAGATCAAACTCTTGTATTAGTGTGTTGATTCTTGCCAACTTAACATCGTTCGTCCCCTCATGGGCAATTTGTAGTGAATCCCACATGGCCTTAGCAGTAGGACAATGGGATACACGATAGTATTCATCTACACCTAATAAGGAGATTAGGATATTTTTGGCTTTCCAATCATAATTGTATTTCTTTTCATCATCATCGGTCCATTGTGCTTCGGGCTTAGGCACTAATTCATTATTCTCATTGGTCATGGTTATTTCAATTGGACCATTGAGAATAACGTTCTATATTTTTCTATCTATGGAATTTATGTGCACCCGCATACAGTCTTTCCAATAACTATAATTTTCACCATTGAAAACGGGAGCTCTATTATAAGCCCCTTTAGGTTCGTTAGCCATTTTCTATCAAAGTTATATTTTGAAGCACAGAGTGAACCGGAGCTCCTGATACCACTTGTTAGACTATGGCACGGATCTAGAAGGGGGGGGGGGGGGTTGAATAGATCCCAATTAAAATTTGAGTCGGCGCTACCAATTAAAAATTGGTTTTGAAAATTTGTTTTAAGTGCGGAAGCGGCCGAGGAAAATATAGTCTAAAACGAACTGTTATTGGAAAACCGGATATGCGTCAAGCTTATGGATTTGTGATAATGTAGAATACGAATCACTACACTAGTCACACTATCAAAGATTTGTTTCACTTACTAGGATTCCTAGTTCCAATGACTCAAAGAGCAAACCAAACTAGATATACAACTAAGATAATTTTGGTTTAGGCAAATTATCAAACACTTGGTGTGTAAAAAACACTTCAAGTGATATTTATGTTGAGTAAGTGATTCCAATTGATCTAGTACAATATCCTATTGTACTTTGGATTCAAAAACAGAGTTTTAACCTCTTACTCAATTAATATCAAGGTTTGATAAAAGTGCTTATACTAAAATCACTTAATTTTTAAGCTAAAAACAATTATGCAGAAAATTAGAGAAGGCAAAGATTTGATGAGGCAGTTCCCCCGTCGTCCTCGCTTCGGGGTACGTCTGCCCTCAATTCTAAAACTAGAATTGAGATGATTTAATAGATATCACCTGTTGAATTTAACCGTTTATACAAGGATTGCAAAGCAAATATACAACCGAACTCTCAAGACGTTGAATGTTGCTTCCACTCCTTGTTCCTTGATTCAAGATGAATCAAGTCCTTCGATTGTTGTTGATAGACCTCCGATTCCAGCCCCTTTGTTGAACAACCCTCCGTTCTTCAAACCCTCGGCCCGGCTGATCTCAGCTACAACAAATCGAACCCGAATTCTTCCCTTCAATATCACTGAATCCGCTACTAGACTGATGAAGACTTCCTCTTCAAAATCACCTTCGCTCAGCTGAAACTTGATGAAGAAATTCATCCAAAAACCCCCAAACACAAACCAGTCTTGGAGGACAAAACCCTAACGGTTTTATTCAAGAAAAAACCTGTCACAAGCTTCAACCCGAACCGGATTCCCCAATCTTGGCTTCGAACCTTATCACCTTTAACCAATCACAAAGCACTTCAAAAATGATTGTGTGTAGTTGATGTGTTGTGAGATGTTGAAGATGAAGATGATGAATCTTGGACACCTATTTCACTTTTTCTTGTTTCTTTGAACACTTGAATCAATTTGACAAATGTTAGTTGATACAAGTAACTAAACTTCTATATATAGTAACCAACTTACCAACCAAACTTAACAGCTTTTCAAAACAGAGTGGGAAATACACAAAAAACTGAGTTTGCGCACGAGCGGTCGACCATAGCAGGTCTAAGCGTCGATGCATGGCCTGCAATATCAGTATGCGTCGACCATAGGTCGGCATGCGCTGACCCGTGGGAAAATGAAGGCTTCATGTGCCGACTCTGTGGTCGACTCAAGTCTCCATGCGCTGACCCGTGACCAACTGCACTATGCTATGCGCCGACCTGTGGTCGACTCAAGCTTCCATGCGCTGACCCGTGACCAACTGTACTATGCTATGCGCTGACCCGTGGTTCATGCGCTGACCCTTGCGGTCGACTCAAACCCTTGCAAATCTGCAAAAATTCATATTTTTGTGGTTTTCATGCATTTTGTCATGATCACATTTTATCCACATATGTTGTATGAAATATAGCAGTTTTAGATGAGCATAGAAAAGGATATGATAGGTGATATGTTGCATTTGTTTTGTAGAAGTAGAATCGACAATGCCGATTCATCCATGGTGGTCATTTGTCATCATCGAAACCTATGATTGTATGTTGTATGACAATTTGCCCTTACATACTCCCCCTTTTTTATGATGACAACCTGTGTAAAGCCAAAGAAAAAAACAACATGCAATATTTACACACTCCCCCTTTCTTTTGTAATCTAAGACTGTCTAACAAACTGTTGTGAATATCATCT
Organism: Lathyrus oleraceus; assembly: GCF_024323335.1. Classification (NCBI taxonomy): domain Eukaryota; kingdom Viridiplantae; phylum Streptophyta; class Magnoliopsida; order Fabales; family Fabaceae; genus Lathyrus; species Lathyrus oleraceus. Next base: position 151,456,905 of record NC_066585.1, read on the forward strand.
TGGCTTGGCTTTGGTACATATGCTCTTCTCTCCCTTTGATAACATCAAAAAGAGAAAAGGAACGAGTAGTCAACGCAACATGAAATTTAACAGAAGATAACAATATCAGATAATAATATCACACCAAATATCATTACTGAACAAAATAAAGGAAGATAATCATTAAATTTGATTTGCACAAACGAGCACAGCAGAAAAATAGTTCAGTCAAACAACAAAAAATACAGATGCATATGTAGTTCTATGTCCTAATGCTCTCGTCCTCGATGATAACAGATATCCGGGTTTCTATAGGGGTCTGCTAGAGACGATATTTGGTCAGCAACACCACCTAGATACTTGATGCCCACATCGATCGACCGCTCTTGGCGTTCAAACGTTTCGGTAAATGCTGCATACCGTTCATTCATGCTTGTAGAGAGGTTATCGAGCCTCTCATTTTGGGCTTGAAGTTGGCTGCTAATATGAGCATAGCGCTCATCCTGAGTTTGCATGAAGGATTGTTGAGCCAGTTGCATATTTCGCATCATATCCAACAGTTCGGAAGAGTTTGCGTGCTGCGGAGGAGACAGATGGGATTCTTCATCACCATATTGATACGGCTGGTAGAATTGGCGTTGTGTTGACCAGCCCGTATGTTGCCATTCACCCCAGCCACCCTGGTTGGGGGCATCTTCTTTAATTGAATGTGAATTCTGAACCCAAGCGGAGTTTGTGTAGTCGTGAGTGTCAACTTGTGGAGGATTATCATCTCCACCATGCTGCTCAAAGGCTTGTCCTGCTCCCTCTTCTTCATTTTCCTCTTCGTCTTCTTCTTCACTTTCATCACTTTCATCATCTTCTTCAACAGTCGTAGGAACATACCCTCTACGAACAAATTTGTAGATTCTCCGCTCATCACACCAAACATATCCCATTATAGACAAAGTTTTTGGGTTGAATTCTTTGTCTGATGAAATGGAGGTATACGGGAAGGACGGATAATCAACGTCGGTTGCAGTAAGAACCTCTTGAATAGAAGATCCGTAGGCAAGAGCCGTTCCTCGTCCGGAGTCACGTAAACTGAACATCCTGCTAGCAATGTAGTAGGGCCAGTTGATTTTGCGCTGATTTTTCAGAATGTATATGAGATAAACCTCAGCCTGTTCAACTCGAGAAAGACTACCCTTCTTAGGTCGCAGGATGCGTGACACAATCCACTGGAGAATGCGCTCTCTTGTTTTTAGCTTGCCGACAGTGACCGTTCGTGGGAACGCATCACTGTTCACAATGTGATCCGGGTAGGGTCGTTTCAGCATGTCGTTCAACGCGCTCTTAAACTCATAACCTTCTATTTGGTGAGAGTCAGTTACCTCAGCGAGAGGATTTTCATCAGCAACCACAGTCATGTCAAAAAATTTATTCCAAACGGCAGACTTAAAGGATACCTTTGTTGTGCCGATCCTGGACTGAAACTTTTACCCACGAAATTTGTCATGAAGGTAGGCGTAGAACACACGGACCAGGTCTTCGCTATATTTGGCATTGCATTCCAGGAATTTGACAATGCCATGATACTGTAGCAGAGACATGATTTCGACGAGATGCATGCGTTCTGCGGTGAGTTTGTAGAATATTTTAAGATTTTTAAGATAAAAGTATTTTAAGATTTTTGGTGAAAGTCCCATATTTTTTGGATTAAAAATGAAATTATTATGAATTAAACAAAATAAAGCAATTAAATGAAAAATCATAAAATACAGAAAAAACAAGGGCCATTAGATCTCCCTCATTAATTGAGGTGGCAAATCCGATGGCCACGCGCGCGCTATCCATGGGTGACTTGAGTCAAAGCGCCACACGCGTGGTAATCATTACCAAGGGCCAAGATAAAAACACTGGACTAAGATCAGATGGTTAGAACCTTGCCAACACACCGCCGGAGCCCTAGCTCTGGTCGTCTTCTCCGGTGAGGACCACCGAACTGGTCCAACCTAAACTTCATGAAAATGGAAAACAAGGTAACTATTTTAAAGAGAAAATGCCCAGGATCACGAATCTGGCCTCAATTTTCTCCAATTCCAAGTATATAAAAAGAATAAGGGATTTGAATTTTGAGGATCATGAAATGAGTTGCTTCAATTTGACCTCAAATCAACTCAATTTTGTTGCCTACATTGGTAGGATTTCAACCAACCAAAAATCACAAAGAATAATGAAGAATTGAGAGAGAATCGAAGAGAGGAAGTTTCTGAATTTTCACCTTCGAGTAGCTTCAAATCAGCTTGATCTTGATCTGGAAGATGAAATTCAAACTCGATTTTAAGGTAATCCTCAAGAAATTCTATGAGGTGAGGGGTCTGAGTTATCTTGGCAAAGCTTGGGCAAGGTGTTGATGCATTTTTCAGCTCAGGGCACTTGTATTTATAGGCTTACTCAATGCTCTTTGCACACTTCAATTCAAAATCCAAAAATAGCAATGGTCTCATGCATGATTGCATGGGTGTGTACAAAGCCCAATAATTGATCTCAAAGGGTCCAAACTTAATTCCAAATGATTCTGAAACAAAATCAAGGGACCATGCAATGTTGAAATGGAAATTGGTCACAAATCTTTCCAAATGGGGCCATGTATTACACCCATGTGCAAGTCCTTTATTCTTTGGCCAAATGAGGTGATCTTGGACTTTTTAGAAAGTTGTAATTAGGGGGAACAACTTTCATGTTGAACACTTTTCCATTTGACGTTTGGATCATGATGAATATTGATGTGGAAGTTTGGAAAATCAAACATATTTGAAAATTTTCTAAGTACCAAGTCAAATGTTCACTTCTTCCACCTTGAATAACTTTTGCTATGGACTTCAAATGGAAACACTTCATTCATAAAAGTTGTAGATCTTTCAAACCTATTAAATTTGGTAACAAATTGGACCTTATTTGGATTTTTAATGAAGGAGTTATGCATTTTAGAAGTTGAGGAAAATCACTTGTTCGATGGTAATGGCCCAAAATGACCTATAATGTTTCCTAATAGAACATGCATTTGAAAGGTGAATTTGAACTTCCTCAAAACATAAACGTTGAAGAGGACATCTTTAATTTTATCATAAAACTTGAATAGATTTCATATCATAAAAATTGAGCAAGTTATGGCCTTGGGAAGTTGAGCTCCTAACTAGGGTTCAGACAAAATGACCTATAATCTTTCACCATAGAAAATGACTTTCCAAGCCAAACTAGCTCTATACTTCAACATGAAAGTTGTTTGAAATGTCTTTATGAGTAAAGTTTCTCTTGGGATCAGTTTCATATGACAAAAATTATAGGAGATAGGATCTAAGGAACCCCAATTTTAACTAGTTGACTTTCTCTGGTCAACCACCATGAACCATCTTGCTAACTTGACATTATCTTGATCTTTGGGACTCATGGAGGATCATATATGTGTAAGATGATCTATAATAAAGTATCACCTGAAATGTTTGACCAAATGATGAAGAAACGTACTAAGGAAGTCACATAAGATACCCAGATGAATTAGGGCTTCCAAGTCAAATAAGCTTCAAACTCTTGATGAATTCTTGATCAAAATGATATGTGAAGACCATGGTGTAGCGGTAAATTCATGACCATAAAGCTACGGATAAGATAGACGTCAATAAAACCAGAGTCGTCATCGTGCTTTTATTGTTTCCAAGGGAAAAGGGAAAAGTACGAATAAAACCCAAAAGATAAGAAGTTTTTAAATCAAAACTAATCAAATGCCAGAGATTACAGGTAAGGGGGTTGGTTACACAGAGGGAAGGTGTCAGCATCCAAAGTGTCCTAGGTATTCCTAGGGAGCCCTTTCTTGTGTGCATATGTGTTTTTGTATAAATGATGTTTGCAATAAATAGAATGGGGGGATGAGTAATGAATTTATTAATTATATTTTTGCGTTTGACAAGGCCTTCGGACTTGTGCCTACATACCAACATAAATATGAGGGATCAAAACCTCGTAGTTCGTGGTATCAATTTCAAAGTGAGTGCATTGCTTTTAACAAAAATTTAAGTTTAGCAAAGGCACAAGTGCCTAAAAATGGTTTGAAGGGGTATTAGTTCTTTTTTTGTTGCTTTTGAAATTTTAAGTCAAGTATAGTTAAGTTTACTTACAAATTTGTTTAAGAAAATAAGTTTGAAAATGCAATGGCATAAGGCCAAAGTTTCTAATTTGCAATATGGTCTAAGTTTAGAAAACAGACACAAGCAACAAAACTTTTTAAAAAGGAGGGAGATATTTTGAAATTAAAGAAGTGAGGAGGAGATGAAGAGACTAATCCTAAGCACAAATTTAAAAGTTGAGAGTTGAAAAGATATGACCAATGGGCTACAATCCAATAGACAAGAATGTCATATAGAAACCCAAATTTCCCTTGGACTTTAGAATCAAGCAATAATCAATACACATATAGCAAGATGAATAGCAAGGAATCAAATAAAGATAGCCACATCCAAGCTTATCAGCTCCATGATCTTCTTCAAAATTTCCCATGTATCAGATGACTTCAAATATGGCATGATACACCGGTTCAAAATAACAACTTCACAATGATCATGTTGCATATGAACTCAAATGGATCTTCAATGTTGTATCAGATGAGTGTTCACTTTACAAATACTTGGTTTCGTGAAAGTTGGCATTGACCAAGTCTTTTGCATAGGGAGTGTTACCTAAATTCTAAGTCCAATAGTCTCATATCAAACCAACAGTCCACACACGATGTTTTTTATATTTTTTTGTTCTTATTATGTACATTAAGGTCAAAAGACCAAACAAACAAACAAGTATATACAAACACAATGTATCACAAGATATGACCCAAGTTGGCAAAGTGAAAATGACATTAAAGTAAACAACTTGAATGATATGAATAATGGAAAATGAATTAAACTCTCAAAAATTAAAGTGCATAAAAGTAAATGGATTGAAATTAAATGTTAGTTTTTAGTTGATTAGAAGTTAGTATTGCTTTTGCTTTGTTTTGTTTAAGTCATTCTTTGGAGAACACTCAACCCACTTATCACAAGCATGGATCCTTGAACTAAGACATCTTTTGTAAGAACAAAAAGTGTTCTACAACAGACTCCATGATTTTGATGATAACAAAGGATGAAACCAAAAATGGCACCCTAACGAAAAGTTTCTAAGTGTGCAGGGTTCTAAAGAAAGAAGAAATAAATCTGATGATGTCATCAGATGCACAACAAGATCAGATGCAAAATCTCAAGTATCAGAAGCATCTAAAGTGGAATCTCGTTTCAAGAAGCTCTGACTCTGGACAAAACTACAAAGTATCAGAAGCATCTGAACATGAAGTAAAGTCTAGAAGCTCTGACTCTGAACAAATGCCTTCTGTAAATTCTGAAGTTATCAGCGTCATCTGAACTTTCAAGAGATAACATCAGAAGCCAGTTTCTCCAGATACACAAAGACTCTAATCAGAATTGTTAATCATGATGAAGTAACGTTTAAGCCAAGTTAAAGTTCTGCAAATGGATTTCCTCAATTAGAAAGAGACGTTAATCTCCACTTCCAAGAGAGAAGATACTACTTGTGGTAAGTAGTCACTTCTAAAAGAAAAAGTCTACTGCAGAAGCTATTAATGGAATGGCGTAACTACATCTCAATATCCAACAGATTCAACGCTACTTCAACTCTACTCCACTCCTATAAATAGAGAAGAAATCAACATTCAGTAAGAAGAAATCACTAGCCAAAACTATACTGAAATTATATCACGCTCAAGAAAAACATCTTTGTTCTTCAAAGAATTTTCACTAAGCTTTTGCTTATCAAAGTGAAAAATTTGTTCTTAAGTTTGTAATATTTGCTTTCTTAGAAGCACTCTAGATTACACATCTTGTATCTAATTTTTATTTGATTTCCTCAAGTGACTCTTTGTAGTCTGTAGACTTGAGAGGACTAAGAGATTTTCTTCTCTCTTAGGGGTTGTTTGTAATCTTTCAAGATTAGTGGATTAAGTCCTTGTTGAAGGCAAAATCACCTTGGCCGGGTGGACTGGAGTAGCTTTGTGTTATAAGCGAACCAGTATAAAATCATTGTGTGATTTTATTTTGCAAAAGCGCTTATTTTTCAAACAATTCAAACCCCCCCTTTCTTGTTTTTCTCACCTTCAATTGGTATCAGAGCTCCGGCTCTGTTATTGATTTTCAAATCAAACACTTAACCGTGTAGAGAGATCCAGTGCGAGAAAAACAAATGGCCCACTCAAATGAGAAAGATTCTTACAATGCCAAGCCTCCTGTTTTTGATGGAGAAAAGTTTGATTACTGGAAAGATAGAATCGAAAGTTTCTTTCTGGGTTATGATGCTGACCTCTGGGACATTGTCACAGATGGATACAAACCTCCAACCTTAAATGGAGCTGAAGTTCCCAGAAGCAAAATGTCAGAAGATCAGAAACGTGAGTTCAAAAATCATCACAAGGCCAGAACAATACTTCTAAATGCTATATCATACAACGAATACGAAAAGATCACCAACAGAGAAACGGCTAAAGATATACTTGACTCTCTGAAGATGACCCATGAAGGAAACTCCCAAGTCAAGGAGACGAAGGCTCTGGCGCTGATCCAGAAATATGAAGCCTTCAAGATGGAAGATGACGAAGCTATAGAAGCTATGTTTTCCAGATTCCAAACTCTTATTGCAGGTCTTAAAGTGCTAGACAAAGGATACACGACTGCAGATCATGTTAAGAAGATTATCAGAAGTCTGCCAAAGAAATGGAGACCAATGGTTACTGCTCTGAAGTTATCAAAGGATCTGAACAGTATCAGCCTTGAAGAACTTGTTAGTTCTCTCAGAAGCCATGAGATAGAACTAGAGGAGGATGAGCCTCAGAAAAGGAACAAGTCAGTGGCGCTGAAGTCCAGACCTGAAAGACGGAAGTCAGACAGAACCAAAGCTCTCCAGGCAGAAACTGCAGATACTGACGATTCTGAACCTGAAGACTCTGATGATGAGGAAGAACTGTCCTTACTAACCAGAAGAGTTAAGCAATTCTGGAAAAGAAGGAACAACAACAACTTCAGAAGATCAAGACCCAGAGGGGATCGATCAGAGTCAACTTCAAAAGGTAAACCTAACAAAGATATTACCTGTTTTGAATGTAAAGAAACAGGTCATTATAGAAATGAATGCCCCAAGCTGAAGAAAGATAACTCTAAGAAAGAAAGCTTCAAGAAAAATGCCTTCAGAACAAAGAAGGGATTAATGGCCACCTGGGACGATAGTGAATCCGAATCATCAGAATCTGACTCTGATGAACAGGCCAACGTAGCTCTTATGGCTATCACATCTAGCAGCTCAGATGAAGAATCTGAAGAGGTATTTTCTGAACTTTCTAGATCTGACTTAGAATCATGTTTATCAGAAACTCTTACCTCTCTTCAGAAATTAAAACAAAAAGTTAAAAACATTAAAGGCCTTCTTAAAGCAAAATCTGAAGAGTGTAGTAAACTTGAGACAACAATTCTAGCAAGAGATGATACAATCACATCTTTAACGTTAGAAAGAGATGAAGCTAAAACGAAAAACTTAGAATTAGAAGAAGTGTTGTCTCAAGCACCACAAACTTCAAATGAAATTATTTATAAATATGAAGAAGCCTTTCAACAATTTCTGAAGAATGGGATAAATAGGAGTATTATGGCATCCATGATTTATGGAGTAGGTCAGAATAATAAAAGGGGAATTGGGTATGATTCTGAGGAAAATCAAACCTCTACCAGTAACCAAATTAAATCGCCTTTTTCATACCACTACACACACACACAAGAACACAAATTTAAAAATGCTAGAAGACCCAAAGTTGTAAGAAACTCTGGGAAAACTAATCTGAAAGGACCCAAGAGATTCTGGGTACCGAAAGATAAGATTATCTATGTTGCAGATATCCTATGCAGCAAAGTTCAGACACCAGTCATGGTACCTGGACTCTGGATGCTCGCGACATATGACGGGAAGAAAGTCTATGTTCCAAAGCCTAGAACTTAAAGACGCTGGCTTTGTAGGCTTCGGAGGAGATCAGAAAGGAAGGATCAGAGGCTCCGGAACTATTGGTAATGGTACTCTTCCCTCTATATCTGATGTTCTTTATGTAGAAGGATTAATGCATAACTTGTTATCCATAAGTCAATTAAGTGATAACGGTTATGATGTAATCTTTAATCAAAAAACGTGTAAAGCCATTAGTCAGAACGATGGCTCTGTCCTTTTCACAGGCAAGAGGAAAAACAACATTTATAAAATAAACCTTTCTGATTTAAAAGATCAAAATGTTAAATGTTTAATGTCAGTTCACGAAGAGCAATGGGTATGGCATAGACGCTTAGGCCACATTAGCATGAGGAAACTTTCTCAGCTAACTAAACTTGAGTTAGTCAGAGGCTTACCTAAACTGAAGTTTTCTTCAGATGCTCTGTGTGAAGCTTGTCAGAAAGGAAAGTTTTCAAAAACATCTTTTAAAAAGAAAAATGTTGTTTCTACCTCCAAGCCTCTGGAGCTTCTTCACATTGACTTATTTGGTCCTGTGAAAACAGCATCAGTCAATGGAAAGAAGTATGGACTTGTAATCGTTGATGATTACAGCCGCTGGACATGGGTAAAATTCCTAAGGCACAAGAGTGAGTCTCACTCTGTATTCACCAGTTTCTGTTCTAAAGTGCAAAAAGAATTTGACTCTAAAATTGTTAGAGTCAGAAGTGATCATGCTGGAGAATTTGAAAATAAAGATTTTGAAGAATTATTTGATTCTAATGGAATATCCCATGATTTCTCCTGCCCTAGAACTCCACAACAAAATGGAGTTGTAGAGAGGAAGAATAGGACACTCCAAGAAATGGCCAGAACCATGATCAATGAAACAAATGTAGCAAAGCACTTTTGGGCAGAAGCTGTAAATACAGCGTGTTACATTCAGAATAGAATCTCTATTAGACCTATTCTGGATAAGACTCCCTATGAACTGTGTAAGGGAAGAAAACCCAACATTTCATATTTTCATCCTTTTGGATGCATTTGCTTTATATTAAATACTAAAGAACATCTGAACAAGTTTGATTCCAAAGCACAAAAAGGTATTATGTTAGGATACTCAGAACGCTCTAAAGGCTACAGAGTATACAACACAGAAACCAAAATTGTGGAGGAATCAATTCATGTTAGATTTGATGATAAGCTTGACCCTGAAAAGTCAAAGCTAGTTGAAAAGTTTGCAGATTTAGAAATCACTCTGGTAGAATCTGAGAAAACTCCAGAAGCAACTGTCACTCCAGACTCTGAAGAAATTAAATCTCCAGAAATTCCAAGGAAAGTCAAGAGTCGTAGCAACGTATCTGAAGATTTGATTTTGGGAAACAAAGATGAACCTGTTAGAACCAGATCTACCTTCAGAACTTCTGAAGATATTCCTCTGGGACTAGTGTCTCTGATTGAGCCTACGTCCTGTGATGAAGCTCTTCAAGATAATGATTGGGTGGCAGCTATGCAAGAAGAGTTAGATCAATTCTCCAAGAATGATGTCTGGGATCTCGTTCCTAAACCCAGAGGCACTCATGTCATTGGAACCAGATGGGTGTTCAGAAACAAACTGAACGAGAAAGGAGAAGTTGTCAGAAACAAAGCTCGACTGGTAGCTCAAGGTTATAGTCAACAAGAAGGTATTGATTATAATGAAACTTTTGCTCTAGTCGCGAGGTTAGAATCTATTCGTCTCCTTGTATCTTTTGCTATTAATCATTCTATCAAATTATACCAAATGGATGTCAAGAGTGCATTTCTTAATGGTTATATTTCAGAAGAAGTGTATGTTAATCAACCTCCAGGCTTTGAAAACTCAAACTTTCCAGAACATGTTTTCAAACTTAAGAAATCCTTATATGGACTTAAACAAGCTCCCAGAGCTTGGTATGAACGTCTGAGCAATTTTCTTCTGGAACAAAATTTTATCAGAGGGAAAGTTGATTCTACACTCTTCTGTAAAAATCATGAAAATGATCTCATGATATGCCAAATTTATGTTGATGACATTATTTTTGGTTCTGCTAATATCTCTGTTTGCCAAGAATTTTCCAAGTTAATGCAGGCAGAATTTGAAATGAGTCTAATGCAAGAACTAAAGTTCTTTCTGGGAATTCAAATCAATCAAACTCCAGAAGTCACGTACATTCATCAAAGCAAGTACATTAAAGATGTTCTGAAGAAGTTTGATATGTCTGAATGCAACTCTGCAAAGACTCCTATGCACCCAACTTGCATTCTGGAAAAGGAAGAGGTAAGCAACAAGGTTTGTCAGAAGCTCTATCGAGGTATGATAGGCTCTCTTCTCTATCTGACTGCTACTCGTCCTGATATTCTCTTTAGCGTTTGTCTTTGTGCCAGATTCCAATCAGATCCTAGAGAATCTCATTTAACAGCTGTTAAGAGAATTCTTAAGTATCTGAAAGGAACTCCTAACCTGGGCCTGATGTATGAGAAAACATCAGAGTATAGGCTTTCTGGTTATTGTGATGCAGATTATGCAGGAGATAGAATAGAACGAAAAAGCACATCTGGAAATTGCCAGCTTCTGGGAAACAATCTAATCTCCTGGGCTAGCAAAAGACAGTCAACTATCGCTCTATCAACTGCAGAAGCAGAATACATCTCAGCATCACTGTGCACAACTCAGATGCTCTGGATGAAGCATCAGCTAGAAGATCTTCAGATATTTGAGAGTAACATTCCTATCCTTTGTGATAATACTGCTGCTATTTGTTTGAGTAAGAATCCCATTTTACATTCCAGAGCCAAACACATAGAAATAAAACATCATTTTATTAGAGACTATGTTCAGAAAGGGATAGTAACGCTGAAGTTCATTGATACAGAACATCAATGGGCAGATATCTTTACTAAGCCTCTAGCTGAAGATAGATTTCTTTTTATCTTAGAAAATCTGAACATTAAAAATTGTCCTGAGTAAAATTTGGCTCTGAACATGTAAAATGAGACTCTGATAAAAACAAATACACTTCTGCCTCTGACTCTGATACTTCTACCAAGTTAAGAAGATATCTGAGTTAGAAATCTTCAGAAATCCTTTGGTATTCCTGAAGATCAGATACATCAACACGTGGGGAACATGCGTCTAACCCTAGAACTTCTAGACAGCTGTCAAAAGAAATCAAAGGTCAGAACGCTTGAAATCTCCTCGAGCAGTGTGCTTACTGTTGGGATTAGACATTCATTAATGAGCTGTAATCATTTTTCCCCCAAACGTGCTATTTTGGTTTTTGTGCTAACGCTGGTATGTGTGTCGTTTTGCATGTGTTTTTACCCTTAGTATATAAACACTTTCTCTCACTTTTCACACTTATCACTCTCACTCACTCTAAAACCCTAAACCCTCTCTCTCGAAGTTTTCTCTGCAACTCCTTCAGTTCTTCATCTTCTTCATCAATTTTCTTCATGAATCCTCAAGAGCAAGCAGTTTTTAACTTCTCCCAACAAATGGAAGCCGCTTCTAATCCCCAAACCTCAAACACTCAAACACCCATGGTTGTAGACGTTACCACAACCCCAGTCTACAAAGAACCTCACATTTTGGAACGTGAACAACACATAAACCTTTCAACTCCCTTTGAAGGTTTAGATGTACTGTGTGAATCGCTGGTAGATTTTGAGAATTTAAGAAGAAACGGTGTTGATCTTACTGAAGATCTTCACAAGCAAGGTTGGGAAACCTACTTCAACAGATTGTATGGTCCAATCTATCCTCTTCTGGTGAAAGAGTTCTGGAGATGTGCAGATGCTGATGACCAGTTCATTGTCTCGTTTGTTCTGGGTGTGAAGATTGTCATCACTGAAGCATCAATTGCTTCCTTGCTAAACATGGAGAAAGCTGGAGGTAAAAGGATTTACAACATTCCTCCAAGGTCCAAGCGCATCACAGAAGTCATTAACCCTACAATCTTCAAAGCAAATGTTGAAGGAAACCCCTCTAAGAACAAGGAGCTTCATCAGAACCTCCGAGTTTGGCTGAAGATTATTCTGGGAACAATCCATCATCGTCCAGCCTCCAACTCTTCAGATTATATCAATGCTGATCAGAAATGCATCTTATATTGCATTCAGAAGGGTATTCCGATCAACCTCCCTGTTCTCCTCTTCAGATATCTGAGGGATTCAGTCAGAGAAACCAGGAATAACATGAAGCCCAGATCCTACATTCCTCTGGGAAGATTGCTCTCTGATGTCTTCATTGAGCATGGCTTGGTAGATGCTCTGGAGAAGACCAGATGTATGGATGATCTGGCAATTGACGTTGGAAAGCCTCTGAATGCCAAAAATCTGAGGAGCATGGGAATCATCAAAGACATCAGAGTCAAGCCCACTATGGATGTGACCTGGGAAGCTCTGAAGGATCAGAGGAAGATGCCTCATGGCCTTGAAAGGTTCTTCAAGAATGAACCCAGAGATGCCATTGCTATCTACCTTCAGGATCGTCTGGATGAAGGCATTGATATTTCTGATTTCCGCCTTGAAGACTGTCTGGACTCTGTAGAAGATTTGGTCAGATACAAAAGAGGTCTTTCTGAGAAGAAGATAGCTGAGGAAGCAAGGAAGGCAAAGAAAGCCAGACTTGGAGAAACCTCTGGCACCAAAGCTTCAGCACCTCTGGATGTCTCTTCTGGTAAGTCTATTCCTCCTGTCTCTTCTGAATCTATAATGGCTTCCTCTAACCCTCTCTCCTCTCAACCAATATATACCACCTCTGAAATACCACCCTCAATCACCAGAACCTCTCAACCTCCACCTGTTCTAAAAATTGCTCGTAATTTCACAACAACCTCTGACCCTAATCAACTATATCACCACAGCTCTTCATCATCCTCTGAATATGAATCACCCCCTTACCTTTCCCCTTCTTCTGACCAAGAGTTATCTGATCATGAGTCATTTGATCAAGAACACTCTGACCCAAACTCCCCAACAATAGCTGAAATTTATGCTAAAAATTTCGCTCCACAACCCTCAACACAATCTGAAGTAACCTCACCCCTCCAAACTTCACTTCCACCACAACAAACAACAACCTTACCCTCTGAAACTCAACCATCTGATCCCTTCACCTCTAATATCACTCAACCAATCCTTCCCGCTGTCCCAGAACCAGACTCTGACCCTTTAGACCTAAATCCACTATATGCTTCATCCCCTAGTCTTCAACCAGACGCAGATTCTGAACTTCAAGCAGAATCTGAACCTCAACAATCTGAACCTCAACAAACTGAACCTCAACCTCTAAATCTCAGCCCTCAAAACTCTCCACCTCATTCACCTGAACCTGAACCTGAACTTACCATACCTACCCTTGAGGAGGCCATTATACAGGTTGCAGAAGCTTCAGTCCAGAAGATCAAGTCTCTGGCTAAAAACTCTGAAGTTAGTGATGATCCTAAATCTGTTAGGACACACTGGAACAGAGTCATTAGTTGGATGACCTCTGAGTCTTATAGGCTGAAGAGTATCTCTGAACAAGTCAGAAATGGCTACATCAGAGACTCTGAGGAAAGACTCCAAGAGAGACTGGCTAGAGAAGCTGAGGCCAAGAGATTAGAGGAAGAAAGATTGGCTAGGGAAGCTGAAGAAGAAGCTAAGAGGTTGGAAGAAGAACGCCTGGCAAAGGAAGCAGAACTTCTAAGGATTCAGGAAGCTGAAGCCAAGGCTAAGGCAGATGCAGAAGCCCAAGCTGCTGCTGAAGCTGAAGCTCAGCAGGCTCTGATTCAGGGGGAGTCTTCCTCTGCGATCCCTCTGATTCTTAACACTCTGAAGGAGATCAAGCAAGATCAGCAAGAGATCAAGAAAGATCAGAATGAGCTTCGTGCCAGGATGGACAAGCAAGATGCTCTGAACGAAAACATCCAGAACATGTTTGCCATGTTGCTTCAGAGACTTCCTCAACCTCCAAACCCTTAGGCACTTAGGATTTATTTTTTGTTTGTTTGCCTAAGTGTTTTTGCTTCTGTCTTTCTTTTTAGCTCTGATATTCTGTTGAATCTAATGTTTTGACTGCTGTTTGCCTTTGTGCTTTTCAATGAAGTGTTTTTCTCTTTATTACTCTTTTTATTTTTTATGCCTTTTTGATTATGCCAAAAAGGGGGAGAAATTATTAAATAGCTCTGATGAAAATTATGTCTAAAACCTTAAGCATTCTGCAACAATTATAGAAATAGTTCTGATATAAATAGCTCTGATTAAATAATAGCTCTGATTAAATAACTCTAACATTAAAATTAAGAAATTGCAGAAAGTTTCAGAAATCTCATTACTTGAAAAGCTCTGGTAAGAACTTCTGAACTCCCTAGTACTAACTCAGGGGGAGCTTTTGTCTATCTGATCTAATATTTTTTCATGTTTCATCTGATAAATTTAATTGTTTTGTCATCATCAAAAAGGGGGAGATTGTAAGAACAAAAAGTGTTCTACAACAGACTCCATGATTTTGATGATAACAAAGGATGAAACCAAAAATGGCACCCTAACGAAAAGTTTCTAAGTGTGCAGGGTTCTAAAGAAAGAAGAAATAAATCTGATGATGTCATCAGATGCACAACAAGATCAGATGCAAAATCTCAAGTATCAGAAGCATCTAAAGTGGAATCTCGTTTCAAGAAGCTCTGACTCTGGACAAAACTACAAAGTATCAGAAGCATCTGAACATGAAGTAAAGTCTAGAAGCTCTGACTCTGAACAAATGCCTTCTGTAAATTCTGAAGTTATCAGCGTCATCTGAACTTTCAAGAGATAACATCAGAAGCCAGTTTCTCCAGATACACAAAGACTCTAATCAGAATTGTTAATCATGATGAAGTAACGTTTAAGCCAAGTTAAAGTTCTGCAAATGGATTTCCTCAATTAGAAAGAGACGTTAATCTCCACTTCCAAGAGAGAAGATACTACTTGTGGTAAGTAGTCACTTCTAAAAGAAAAAGTCTACTGCAGAAGCTATTAATGGAATGGCGTAACTACATCTCAATATCCAACAGATTCAACGCTACTTCAACTCTACTCCAACTCCTATAAATAGAGAAGAAATCAACATTCAGTAAGAAGAAATCACTAGCCAAAACTATACTGAAATTATATCACGCTCAAGAAAAACATCTTTGTTCTTCAAAGAATTTTCACTAAGCTTTTGCTTATCAAAGTGAAAAATTTGTTCTTAAGTTTGTAATATTTGCTTTCTTAGAAGCACTCTAGATTACACATCTTGTATCTAATTTTTATTTGATTTCCTCAAGTGACTCTTTGTAGTCTGTAGACTTGAGAGGACTAAGAGATTTTCTTCTCTCTTAGGGGTTGTTTGTAATCTTTCAAGATTAGTGGATTAAGTCCTTGTTGAAGGCAAAATCACCTTGGCCGGGTGGACTGGAGTAGCTTTGTGTTATAAGCGAACCAGTATAAAATCATTGTGTGATTTTATTTTGCAAAAGCGCTTATTTTTCAAACAATTCAAACCCCCCCTTTCTTGTTTTTCTCACCTTCATCTTTCAAAGGAAGGAAACAAGGTCAAGTTTCCACACAATACCATGAAAGAGGGGAGACTTAAAATCTCAATAACTAGAATGTTATGCCTTTTTGTGTCAAAAATTTAGCGCTATGTTAAACAATCGTAATTGGACTTATGTAGAAGTCACAACTATTTGAGATCGGGCAATAGAATTTTGGTGTTAGTGCATGTTAGAAACATAATATAATGGACTATGCTCATGAAACATACCACACACAAAAAAAGAATATGCAAAGTGGTGGACCTAATCTCATCCATACTCATGTTGATTTTGCAATCAACTAGCCTTAGGATATAGAGATATCATAGGTCCATGACATGAATGAATAAATAAGGGGAATGAGATGAGGAGGGAGGGGGAATTGATTCAACATAAATTGGTCAAAGGAGAACTTTTACCAAATTAAGATCATTCATTCATTTTGGGAGATGGAATATACATTCCATCAATCCCTTAAATCCAATGATCTTAACCTAACAAAGTCAAATCAACCTTGACCAAGGCAACAACACAAGTCAAACTCACAAAGTCAATTAAAATGGCTCCACACAATTTATTTGGCGTTTAAACAATTACAAATAATAAAAATATGCATTAAATTAAATTATGGTTGGTCAATTTCCTAAAACCTCATCAAAACACCAAAGAAATAGCCATGAGATTTATCATAGGTCAAACAAGGTTAAAGGACCTTGGAGAAAAAATTTCATAATTTTTGGAAACTTAAAAGTATTTTTAAACAATTAAAAATATTCACAAAATCAAATAAATTATAAAAAATATTAATAGTGATCCAAGAAATAATTTTAATTCAGAAAATGAAAGAGGATTTTTTTTGGTGAAACTCTCATATTTTTTGGATCAATATTAAATTTAATATGAATGAATGAAAATAAAATAAATAAAATGAAATTCAAATATTCAGAAAAAACGTGGACCACTTGTTCTCCCTCATTAATTGAGGTTGCAGATCAAATGGATCCAAACGCGCGTTCCACCATGCACTTGAGTCAGCGTGCCACAAACATGGTATTCAAAACCAACGCTCGTGATTAAAATAAATTGAAATGATCATGTGGCTCTGGACCGTGCCATCTCATCACTGGAGAAAAATGCTTGTCATCTTCTCATGCGAGCTTCGCCGGACTGGTCCACTCATCATCATCACAAAAATAAAAAAGAAGGACATGATTTCAAAGTAAAAATGGCACTGATCACGAATCTGACCTCAATTCATCCTAACTCCAAGTATATTGAGAGATACATGGAGTTGAAATTTGAGGCGCATAATTTGAGTTGCTTGGATTTAACCTCGAAGAAACTCAATCTTCTTGCCTACATTGGTAGGACTTCAGACAACCAAGGATCCAAGAGAATTGATGAGAATTGAGAGAGAATCGAAGAGATGAAAAAATCTGGAAAATACCTTCAATGTTGTGCAAAATTCGATTGCTCTTGCTTTGATTCTTGCTTGATCTCACTCAGGAAGCTTGCAGGAGTAGATTAGAATTGAACAAAGGCTTTGGATCCCTGGAGTTTTGAATCTTAAAACAATGAGATTCAAACTCAATTTTCAAAGAAAATTCTCAGGTTTCTCCTTTCAAATGGAAGGGTTTAGGGTATTGGAGCCAAGTTGGTGCGAAGGGATCCCTAATTCTGATGTTAGGGGTCTCTATTTATAGCTGTAGCTCATGGTATTTGCACCTTCAAATTCAACTTCCAAAATTGGCAATGGATGATGCATGCTTGCATGGGCGTGTACAGGCCCATGAAGTCACTCATTTAGGTCCATAATCAAGTGTGAATGAGTATGAAATTAAATTGGAATGCAAGGCAATTGTGTACAGCTGTTTGAAGTTTTGATCTTGCCAAATGATGATGCCATGTTCAAGCCATGTGCATACCACTCAAACCTTGTTCAAAATGGATCAAATTGGACTCTTTCGAAAGGTTAGATCAAGAGAAACAACTCTTATGTTGAACACTTTTCTATTTTAAGCTTGTATCATGATGAACTTAGAAGTGGGAGTTTTGAAATTTTAATATATCAAAAAAATTTCTAAGTGTCAAGCCATATGTTCACTTATTCCACCTTGGCTAACTTTTTATGTGAGCTTCAAATTAGAAAAGTATATTCATGAAACTTGTAGATATTTCAAAATAATTCAAAATGGTCACAAATTTGACCTCAGTTGGATTTGAGATGAATGAGTTATGCATTTTTGAAGTTGAGGAAAATCACTTGTTCAAAGGTATTGGTCCAAAATGACCTATAATGTATCCTCATATCACATGCCATTAAAAGTTGAATTATCTCTTACTACAAACATAAAAGTTGAATTATACACATTTAATTTGATTGTGAAACTTTGACATCTTTCATCTCATAAAAAATGAGCAAGTTATGACCTTGGGAAGTTGACCTTCAAATTATGGTTTAGACAAAATGACCTATAATCTTTCACTATAAAATGCTCTAGACTTCAACATGAAAGTTGTTTGGAATGTCGTTTATAGTAACGTTTCTCTTGGAATCATTTTAATCTGATAAAAATTGTAGGAGATAGGCTCTAGGGGACCCCAAATTTGATCAGATGAATTCCTTTGGTCAACCACCATCAACAAACTTGCTATCTTGCAATCCTCTTGACTTTTTAGACTTATGGGAGATCATACATGTATAAGATGATGAATTTTGAAGTATCCCTTGAAATATTTGATCATTTGTTGAAGAAGCTTGTTGAAGAAGTTACACAAGATACCCAAATGAACTAGGGTTTCCAAGGCAAACCAATTCCAAAATCTTGAAGAATTCTTGATAAAAATATCATGTAAAGATTATATGGACTCATATATGATGCCTAGAGCCATTGTGGATCATTTCTTGGTTGAGCTCTTAGCAATGAGGGTCTTAAACCCTAGATAGGAACTTGATAAATCAAAGGTGATCATGTGCCATACCTACAAAAGAGTTAGAAAAATGCAAATACATATTTTTGGTATTTTAGTTAGTAAAGATGATAAAATAACAAGTATGATACAATCACATAGTGCTTGGTGATCTCTCCCAAAACAAACCCAATGGGTGATGGGTAAGGAGGATGCCAAGGTATGATCCCAATGCCAATGCATATGATGAGATAACATGAGGAATATTAGGGTCAAAATTGGGGTATTACACATGGGGATCCATATATGATGTCTATAGTCAATGTGAAGCATCTCTTGATTAGTCTTCTTGCATTGAGAGTCTTAAACCCTAGATATGAGCTTGATGAGGCATTGGTGGACACACTCACTACCTAAAATCACAACAAACTATACATTGACATATTTTTGGTATTTCGGTTAGTAAATAATGAAAAACAAAGTATGATACAATCAAAATGTGCTTGATGATCTCTCCCAATGCAAACCCAATGAATGAGGGGTAAGGAGGATACCAAGGTGTGATCCCAAAGCTAATGCATATGATGGGATAACATGAGGGATCTTAGGGTCAAAATTGGGGTCTTACACCAACTTCATAAAAAAAGGAGGGATTCTAGGTCTAACTTCTAGATTCCTTAATGAGAAAGCCTTTATCTTTGCAGAAGAAGATAGTAGAGATACCTTTGAAGCCATTTTTGCTCTACTCATTTATGGAATTGTGCTCTTTCCAAACATTAATGACTTTGTAGATGTTAATGATGTATGCATCTTCTTAATTGGTAACCCAGTACCCACATTACTTGGAGATACCTAGCATTCTATCCATCAGAGGACTAACAAAGGTGGTGGAGCCATTCTTTGTTGTGCACCTGTCCTATATAAGTGGTTTATTTCTCACTTACCTAGATCCAGGCTCTTCAGGGAGAATCTGTAGAAGCTCAGATGGTCTCAGAGGTTCATGTACATTGATCAAGGGAATGTACATTGGTATGACCCCTCCTATGATGTTGGAGTAATTATTGATAGTTATGGTGAATTTCCTAATGTACCTCTCCTTGGTGTACATGGGGGAATTAACTACAACCCCATCCTTGCCAGACGCCAATTAGGATATCCTGTGGCAGATAAACTCGATAACCTTATGTTGTCAGGTTTCTTTTACCTCAATGAATAAGAGAGTTCCAGTCTGAAGGATAGAATCATACATGCTTGGCGCAACATTCACAGGAAAGGAAAATACCGATTAGGAAGAAAGAATTGTGTTGCTTTTGAGCCCTACACCCAATGGGTTTGTGCTAGAGTCGGTGAACTTAAGATGCCTTATTCTCTTGAGAAGCCATCATTCCCTTCTACTATAACATCATCGTCCACCATTCCTACTGAGAATAGGGAAGGGTTTCAAGAAATTTTAGCTAGGTAGAAATTAGAAAGAGGCACTTGGGAAGGCAAGTACCATGTCTTGAATGATAAGAAGATGAAGATGGAGCAACATCTAAAGGAGAAGGATGATTTGATTGAGATTCTGGAAAAACAAGTTATGAAGAAATAAGAGGAATAAGAAGGTTTACTTATCTCTAAAGTCCAGCCATTTCATGAGTACTCCAGCATACCTCCTACCTCAGGTGCTTGGAAAGGAACCATCGACAAGCTTATGATCTAGAACGCTCAGCTAAAGTGGTAGAAGAGGAAGCATTATAGATGTTTGATTGGCTGCATTGTATGGTAAAACACTAGCTGGATTCTAATGTCTTGACTAATGTCATGACATGCTGTGGAGATGACTGTTTGACTGCATTGTATGTTAGAACATCTAACTGTACTCTGATGTCTTTACTGATGTCATGACATACTTGAGATGTATGTTGCAGGTTTAGCTAATACAGGATCTACTGAATGTCAAACTATATGTTATGACATTCATCCCTGTCAGCAGTTACTGAGGAATAGAACAGCTGGTGTTCTTTAATAACTCAGTATTTGTTTCCAGTCTGTTTATCAAGGGGATAACAAACCTGACACAAAGCCTACTGTCTGAATGTCAAACTGGAAGTTATGACATTCATCATTGACAGCATATACTGAATAATAGGCAGGTTAGTTGTCTACTACAGTTCAGTATATTTCTCAGTCTGCTTATCAAGAGGATAACAGACCTGACGTAAGGCTCACTGTGTAAATGTCAACTTGGATGCTTTGACATTTATGAATGTACGCTGTTACTGAAGTATGGACTGATTGGTCCTGTACAGTACAGCAAATTTGTACAGTCTGTTTTCAGGAAGATAACAGACTTAGCATATGGTTTATGCTTTGGATGTCAAACTAAATGTTGTGACATTCACTCCAGACAACATATGCTAAATTGTAGGTTGTTTAGTTTTTCTGTTTCAGCATTTTTCTCAGGCTATTCTTCAGGAAGTCAACAACTGAGCTAAAATCCAGGAAACCAACAACTAAGCTACAATAAATGAACCTAACAAAGAGCCTATTTGTTAGTAACCTAGTTGTGGAATTTAGGTTAACTCGCTTGACCTTAAATTCAGGAAATACAAGTACAAGGCCCAAGTGCTGCAATATAAAAGGATGGCATTCCTTCTTTCAGAACTCGGGGATTTTAGGCGTGAAGGTTTTGTGTGTCCATCATACTTCACTGCTGTATTTTTGTGTGCCTTGTATTAGGTGTATCTTGTGAGCCAAGCTATTATCACTGAGATGATTGCATTGGTATAGGGTGTTCATTAAGTTGTAAGTGTTGTGTCACTCTAAGCTTTTAAGCGTGAGTGCTGTGTATCTTGATTAAAGCTGTTAAGCACAATCAAGAGTTGTTTGAAGTGTGACTTCACAATTGTCTTTAATCTTAATTAAAGGTTGTAATCACTGAGGTGATTGAGGGGGAGTGAGTAGGAACTCTGATCTTAGTGTAAGATTGAAATTGCATTGGGTAGGTATTAAGTGATAGGGTTAAACAGTTGGTTTAAGGTCTGAATTAATACTACTAATAGTGGATTTCCTCCCTGGCTTGGTAGCCCCCAGACGTAGGTCATGTTGGACCGAACTGGGTAAACAATTACTTGTGTTATTTACTGCACTTACTTTTAAGTTCTGCATAATTCTTGTCTGTGCAGAATTGGATGTCATAACAACCCGTGTGACATCGAAAGTCTGATAACTAGAATTTCAATTGGTATCAGAGCAGGCACCCTTCCTGTTAATTTCTGGGTGAGATCTAGGGAAGTTACTTTCTAGTACCATGGACAAGGATGTAGAACACTCAAATAGACCACCCATGCTGGATGGTTCTAACTATGATGACTGGAAGCCTCGTATGATAGCCTTCTTAAGGTCTCTAGATAGCAAAGTCTGGAGAGCTGTCAACAAAGGATGGGAACATCCAACGAAGACAGGTGAAGATGGAGTCAGTATGCAAATTCCTGAAGAAGAGTGGGACAAGGAGCAGGAGGCATTAGCCCTTGGAAATTCTAAGGCCTTGAATGCATTGTTCAATGGAATAAGTAAGAACATCTTCAGACTGGTGCACCACTGTGAGCTGGCCAAGGAAGTGTGGGATACCCTCAAGATAACTCATGAAGGTACCTCCAAGGTGAAGATGTCTAAACTTCAGATGCTGACCACCAAGTTTGAAAATCTGAGGATGAAAGAGGATGAGACTATTCATGACTTTCACATGAATATTCTTGAAATTGCCAACACCTCTGGTGGCTTAGGTGAGAAAATGGCTGAAGAGAAACTTGTAAGAAAGATTCTCAGGTCTTTACCTAAGAGATTTGGCATGAAGGTCACCGCAATAGAAGAGGCTCAGGAGATCTGCAATATGAAGGTGGATGAGCTCATTGGTTCTCTCCAAACCTTTGAAATGGGCTTGTGTGAGAATGTGGAAAAGAAGAACAAAAGCGTAGCTTTTGTATCAAATACTGAAGAGGAGTCAGAAGCAGGATATACTGGAGGTGATGAAAGCATATCAGAAGCCATAGCCATGCTTGGGAGACAGTTCAACAAGTTCGTGAAGAAGATTGATCAAAAAGGTAGACCAAATGTCAAGAACATCTCGTCTGACATCAGGAAAAGATCAACTTCTGAAGAAAAGTTCAACCAAGGCAAGGGAATCCGGTGTCATGGATGTGAAGGTTATGGACACATTAGAGCCAAATGTCCTACTTACCTCAAGATGCAAAAGAAGGGGCTATCTGTCACATGGTCTGAGGGTGATTCTGAGAGTGAATCTGAAGGAGAATCTGCTAAACATGTCACTGCACTAACTAGTGTTTGTGCCACTGATGATGACTCAAGTGCAGATGAACTGACCTTTAATGAACTTGCTGCATCATATAAGGAGCTATGTGTCACCAGTGTAGAAGTGCGTGTACAAGGAGAAAAGCAGAAGAAGCTCATCAAGGAGCTGGAGGATGAGAAACATAAGCATCTGACAGTCATAGATGGTCTAAATGGTGAGATAATCTTGCTGACATCCAAGCTGGATCAAATGACGAAATCCATCAGAATGTTAAATAAAGGAACAGATTCCTTGGAAGAGATCCTAAAGGTGGGACAGAAGTCTGGAACCATGTCCGGTTTAGGCTTTGTGAAAAAATCCTCAGCTGAACTCAAACGCTCAAAGGCTATAGTTCAGAAATTCAAGCGGAGGTCACACCCGATGTCTCAACATCAGGGAACCAGGATGAGTAATCATCATCAGAAGAAATTTCAGCGATGGAGATGTCATCACTATGGTAGGTTTGGCCATATAAAAGTCTTCTGCTACATAATGCATGGTTATCCTGACCAAGCCCCCCATGTCAGACCTAAGCATAAGGCATATAGGCATAATGCCCCCATCAAGAAACGACAAGGGTATGCTTGGTTAGCCCACACAGCTCTAAGGGCATCTACCAGAGAAGACTGGTACTTTGACAGTGGCTGCTCAAGACATATGACTGGTATGGAGAATATATTGGTGGATATACTACCAGTTATGTGACCTTTGGTGATGGTGCTAAAGGAAAAATAAAAGGTGTAGGTAAGCTGGACTGCTCTGGAGTTCCAAAACTGAATAATATGCTGTTAGTAAAAGGACTAACTGCTAACCTCATCAGCATAAGCCAACTGTGTGATCAAGGGTTCTATGTTCAGTTTACTAAGGAGCTATGTGTTGTGACAAATGGAGATAATCAAGAAGTTATGAGAGGATCCAGATCCAAAGATAAATGTTATCTGTGGGAACCTAAACACACAAACTTTTCCACAATGTGCTCCTCAGCCAAGGAAGAACAGGAGGTGAAGTTATGGCATAGACGCCTTGGTCATCTCCACTTAAGGGGAATGAAAAAGATCATATCCAAGGAAGAAGTTAGAGGAATCCCAAAGCTGCTTATTGATGAAGGAAGAGTCTGTGGAGAATGCAAGGTTGGCAAGCAAACCAAGATGTCACACCCTAAGCTGGGACATCCTACAACTTCCAGAATTCTGGAACTGTTGCACATGGACTTAATGGGACCTATGCAGGTTGAAAGTCTGGGTGGAAAGAGGTATGCATATGTGGTGGTTGATGACCAATCCAGATACACTTGGATAAGCTTCATCAGAGAAAAGTCAGATGCATTTGATGTCTTCAAAGAACTGTGCATCAGACTTCAAAGGGAAAAGGACAGTTGTGTTGTCCGAATTAGGAGTGATCATGGTACGGAGTTCAAAAATTCCAAGTTTGATGAGTTTTGCTCGTCTGAAGGAATAAGTCATGAGTTCTCCTCTCCTATAACTCCTCAGCAGAATGGGATAGTTGAAAGGAAAAACAGAATTGTTCAAGAATCTGCCAGAGCTATGATTCATACAAAGAAGCTCCCTATGCACTTTTGGGCTGAAGCTATGAATACAGCTTGCTATGTTCACAATAGAGTCACCTTGAGAAAAGGAACCTCCTCCACTCTGTATGAAATATGGAAAGGCAGAAAGCCCACTGTGAAGTACTTTCATATCATTGGAAGTAAATGTTACATTCTCACAGATCGTGAACAGAGAAGGAAAATGGATCCCAAAAGTGATGAGGGTATATTCCTAGGATACTCAACTAACAACAGAGCTTACAGAGTGTTCAACTACAGGACCAATGTTCTGATGGAATCCATAAATGTTATTGTGGATGATAAAGAGGAAGGAATCGATGTCATAGAGGATGTTGGAACATTCCTTGACACTTCAACAGACATACCAGTCAAGTCTGAAGAAGTATAGGAGACTCCTCCTGAATGTGAGGTAGATGCACCCACCAAAATGCCATCTATCAGAATTCAGAAAGACCACCCTAAGGATCTTATCATAGGGGATCCCAATAGTGGTGTGACTACCAGATCACGGGAAATTAGCTCAAATTCCTGTTTTGTATCCAAGGTTGAACCAAAAAATGTGAAAGAAGCCCTGACTGATGAATATTGGATCAATGCCATGCAAGATGAACTGGAGCAGTTTAAAAGGAATGAAGTATGGGAGCTAGTGCCACGACCTGAAGGGACTAACATCATTGGTACCAAGTGGATTTACAAGAACAAGTCTGATGAGAAAGGAGTAATCACTAGGAATAAAGCAAGACTAGTGGCTCAAGGATATACTCAAGTTGAAGGGGTTGATTTTGATGAGACGTTTGCACCCGTTGCTAGACTTGAGTCAATCAGATTGCTGTTAGGTGTAGCCTGCATTCTGAAATTCAAATTGTTCCAAATGGATGTGAAGAGTGCATTTTTAAATGGCTACTTAAATGAAGAAGTCTATGTGGAACAACCTAAAGGGTTCTGTGATCCTAACCAACCTAAACATGTGTACAAGTTGAGGAAGGCCTTGTATGGGTTGAAAGCAAGCACCTAGAGCTTGGTATGAAAGGTTGACTGAATTTCTGACCTCTCATGGGTACAGAAAGGGTGGGATAGATAAGACCTTGTTTGTGAAGGATACAAATGGAAAAATCATGATTGCCCAAATCTATGTGGATGATATTGCTTTTGGTGGAATGTCAGAGCAAATGGTGAAACATTTTGTTCACCAGATGCAATCTGAGTTTGAAATGAGTCTGGTTGGGGAACTGACTTATTTTCTTGGAATGCAAGTCAACCAAATGGAGGATTCTATGTTTCTCTCCCAAAGCAAGTATGCCAAAAACATAGTTAAGAAGTTTGGTATGGATAATGCTAGGCACAAGAGAACTCCTGCACCTACTCATTTAAAGTTAACCAAAGATGATGGAAGTCCCAGTGTTGATCAATGCTTGTATAGAAGCATGATAGATAGTCTACTATACCTAACTGCAAGTAGACCTGATATTTCCTATGCAGTTGGAGTGTGTGCTAGATAGCAAAGCAGAGCCCAAAGTGAGCCACTTGAATCAATTCAAGAGGATTCTCAAGTATATCAATGGGACTTGTGACTATGGTATGCTGTACTCTCATGGCTCTGAGCCTGTCCTATCTGGGTATTGTGATGCTGATTGGGCTGGGAGTGCTGATGACAGAAAAAGCACATCAGGAGGATGTTTCTTCTTGGGAAACAATCTCATATCATGGTTCAGCAAGAAGCAGAACTGTGTATCTCTGTCCACTGCAGAGGTTGAATACATAGCGGCTGGAAGCAGTTGTTCCCAAATGGTGTGGATGAAACAGATGCTTACTGAGTACAATGTCTCTCAAAATGTCATGACATTGTTCTGTGATAATCTCAGTGCCATCAATATTTCCAAGAATCCCATCCAACACAGCAGGACCAAACATATTGACATTAGACATCACTTCATCAGAGATCTGGTGGAAGACAAAGTGATTACCTTGGAACATGTAGCCACTGAACTACAACTGGCTGACATATTTACAAAGGCTCTGGATGCTACTCAGTTTGAAAATTTAAGGGGCAAACTGGGAATATGCCTTTCTGAGGACTTATAGCAACCAATGATGTTTGGGATGTATTTTTTAATATCTCAACCTATTAAACAATTGAAAGTGTGATATGACTGGACAACTGTTCACAGCTATGTTACTTGCTGCAAGTGTAGTAACAAGATGTTAAGGGGATATTCGGACATGAGACATCCTGTGTGCCTGCTGGACTTCAAGAAAGTGTTTATGTAGGAGTGGTTCAAGATGTCAGACTCAAAGTCATGGCATCTGATATGGGTGTACCTGCTGTAAAGCAAGAGTGTGTGACTACTTTATCAAAGCTGTGAAGCAAGGTCAAGTGGGTGATGTCTTGATCAAGGCTGTAAAGCAAGATCAAGAGGGGATATTCTTGATTGAAACTGTGAAGTAAAATCAAGTCTGTAATTTTGTCATTTATGTGTAATTCTGTTTATGTTATATTGGTCTGTAATTTAAAGTGTTGCTTTGGCAACATTTTTGACAAAAAGGGGGAGTAACACATGTGATTCCCCAAGACAACAGATTGTTTTGCTAAACAGATATTCAGGACAGATATTCAAGATCCTCTAATCCAGAGGTTGTGCTGCAGCTGATGTTCCACTTCCATGAGTGTGAGTGTGTTTATGTGTGCTGCAATTAGAAGTTTTTATTTAACTTCTGTATATGTGCTGATATGTGAAGTTTTTATTTAACTTCCATGTGTGTGAGTGTGGTGCTACTCTGAGTGTATTAGCTAGGTTAATTTCCTGCTAGATGTGTGTTTTCCGCTGTTGTGGACTCTGTTGTGAGGCCAAAGTGTTTTAGCCAAAAATTTGCCAAAGGGGGAGTTTGTAGATGTTTGATTGGCTGCATTGTATGGTAAAACACTAGCTGGATTCTAATGTCTTGACTGATGTCATGACATGCTGTGAAGATGACTGTTTGACTGCATTGTATGTTAGAATATCTAACTGTACTCTGATGTCTTGACTGATGTCATGACATACTTGAGTTGTATGTTGCAGGTTTAGCTAATACAGGATCTACTAAATGTCAAACTATATGTTATGACATTCATCCCTGTCAGCAGTTACTGAGGAATAGAACAGCTGGTGTTCTTTAATAACTTAGTATTTGTTTCCAGTCTGTTTATCAAGGGGATAACAAACCTGACACAAAGCCTACTGTCTGAATGTCAAACTGGAAGTTATGACATTCATCATTGACAGCATATACTGAATAATAGGCAGGTTAGTTGTCTGCTACAGTTCAGTATATTTCTCAGTCTGCTTATCAAGATGATAACAGACCTGACGTAAGGCTCACTGTGTAAATGTCAACTTGGATGCTTTGACATTTATGAATGTACGCTGTTACTGAAGTATGGACTGATTGGTCCTGTACAGTACAGCAAATTTGTACAATCTGTTTTCAGGAAGATAACAGACTTAGCATATGGTTTATGCTTTGGATGTCAAACTAAATGTTGTGACATTCACTCCAGACAACATATGCTAAATTGTAGGTTGTTTAGTTTTTCTGTTTCAGCATTTTTCTCAGGCTATTCTTCAGGAAGTCAACAGCTGAGCTAAAATCCAGGAAACCAACAACTAAGCTACAATAAATGAACCTAACAAATAGCCTATTTGTTAGTAACCTAGTTGTGGAATTTAGGTTAACTCGCTTGACCTTAAATTCAGGAAATACAAGTACAAGGCCCAAGTGCTGCAATATAAAAGGATGGCATTCCTTCTTTCAGAACTCGGGGATTTTAGGCGTGAAGGTTTTGTGTGTCCATCATACTTCACTGCTGTATTTTTGTGTGCCTTGTATTAGGTGTATCTTGTGAGCCAAGCTATTATCACTGAGATGATTGCATTGGTATAGGGTGTTCATTAAGTTGTAAGTGTTGTGTCACTCTAAGCTTTTAAGCGTGAGTGCTGTGTATCTTGATTAAAGCTGTTAAGCACAATCAAGAGTTGTTTGAAGTGTGACTTCACAATTGTCTTTAATCTTAATTAAAGGTTGTAATCACTGAGGTGATTGAGGGGGAGCGAGTAGGAACTCTGATCTTAGTGTAAGATTGAAATTGCATTGGGTAGGTATTAAGTGATAGGGTTAAACAGTTGGTTTAAGGTCTGAATTAATACTACTAATAGTGGATTTCCTCCCTGGCTTGGTAGCCCCCAGACGTAGGTCATGTTGGACCGAACTGGGTAAACAATTACTTGTGTTATTTACTGCACTTACTTTTAAGTTCTGCATAATTCTTGTCTGCGCAGAATTGGATGTCATAACAACCCGTGTGACATCGAAAGTCTGATAACTAGAATTTCAAGCATCAACCAGCAGCAGGACCTTCTACATATGAGATTCCTTAGGACTCATAGACTTAGTTGTTTTCCTCTTGTATTGTTTAGGATCGTTGAAATTGTATTTCATCCTTTGTAATCCCTCAATTATTTAATAAAAAGAGGTTTTTGTTCAGCTTATACCAAATTTTGTCTCTATAATATTTGCAATAAATTATTGAGTTTCTTAAAAATCAAAACTCATCTTTTGCATCTACATATCATGCATCATTCAAGCACAAGTTCCTGCATTTTAAGAAACTTACACGTGTCTTCTCTCTTCAATAGTCAAGTTGAATCACTAGTACAATACTCGAGCCATTCATTTGAGAAGGATGGGTCAGCTTGAACAAGAAAATCAAGAGCTCAGGGAGGAAACAATCACCTTGAAAGACAGTTTGGAAGGGGTTACTACTATGATGGATACTTTGGTGTCTGCTTAGAATTAGTCATCGAACAACTCTCAAGAACCATTGCAATGAACAACAATCTCTGAGAATGTTTCGACGCCCATTCCAGTGGTGCTCGTCAATCATCAACGATATCACATGCCACCCGGTTTCCCTTGGGGAATGCCTCACGGTTATATTCCAAATGGATATGGTCCTCAAAACACTAAAGCTCTAGTAGTGAATGTTGTGATGTCTATACCTCCTCCTGTGGTGCATACGACTCCTTATAATGAAGAAAACTTTTATCACGCTGCTCCAAGCGAAGTTGTGGGAGTAGATGAAAGGTTAGAGGGATTTAAGATCAGTTCTTAGAAATGAAAAGGGAAATCAACGCTCTTCGAGGTAAGGATCTTTTTGGCAAGACCGCTTCTGAACTCTGCTTGGTTCCTAATGTTCGAATTCTACCAAAATTCAAAGTACCAAACTTCGAGAAATACAAAGGAAATTCATGTCCTCAAAGTCATTTGGTGATGTATGCTAGGAAGATGTCCATGCAGACTGACAACCATCGGCTTATGATCCTACTTTCAAGGCAGTTTAACTGGTGCCGCTCTTAAGTGGTACGTGGGATTGGACAGCACAAAGATCTGTACTTTCGACGACCTTGGTGAAGCTTTTGTTCATTAATACAAATATAATGTAGATATGCCTCCGGACAGAGATCAACTTTGGGTCATGTCTTAGAAAGACAAAGAGAGTTTCAAGGAATATGCTCAAAGGTGGCGTGAAATTGCTACACAGATTTTCCCTACTATGACCGCATGATTGCCAGTGCACCTAGTGATTTCACCGAGATGGTAAACATGGGCATGCGACTTGAGGAAGCAGTCCGAGAGGGACGTTTGACTAAGGAAGTCGGTGCTTCTAGTCATGTTAATAAATTCGCCAATAATTTCTCCAAGAAGAAATAATCAGATGTTAATGTCATTTCATATGGTAGACAAAGAAGAAAGTATCAACATGTTGCATCCGTTTCACCAATCATTAATCCACCAATGGTAGCGCCAATTTATCAGCCACAGTTCTCGCATAAACATCAATAATAATATCCTCAACAACATCAATAACAATAACATGTTCAATAAGAACCATCAAATCAACAACATCAACAGGCTCTCTCTCAATTCAGAAATCAAAATTGTATCCAAAAAAAGGCCATAGTTTGATCCTATCCTAATGTCCTATGCATAATTGTTTCCTGCACTGCTGGCTAAAAGTCATGTCCAGACAAGGTCTCCACCACCTGTGCCAAAGGACCTTCCCTATTGGTACAAGGCAGATCAATTTTGTGCTTACCACCAAGGGGCACCAGGACATAGGATTGAAAATTGTTTTGGTATAAAGTCAGATGTTCAGAGGCTCATCAAGAGTGGTATCCTTTCATTTAAGGACATAAACCCTAATGTTCAAGTTAATCCTCTACTGCAACATGGTTCAACCTCAATTAACATGGTATATGGTTGCCCGGGCAGTTTTCGGGTCTATGATGTACGGTTTTTGGGCGAGAACTTATTAAAGAAACACACCAGATATAACAAGAATGGTTTTGTGCCTCCATATAACTACGCCTCTTATAGTGCTTGTTCCAGGAACTCTCAACGATGCCTAAATGTTGTAACGGATCTCCAGGATCAAATGGACCAAGGTTACGTTGTAGCCTACAAAGTCAGAGATTATAGTCAGGTCAATATGGTCAATAGTGACAACAAAGTGAATGCCATAGTTCCTCAGTTTAATGACTCCGGGCCTATATAGATTACTTATGACAGTCGGATGACTTCTGTGACTCCTCTGGTCATTAACTTACCAGGAACAGTTCCCCACAATTATGATAAAGTCGTGCCTTACAAACACAATGCTATAATGACTGAGAATGGAAAGGATGTCCCACTATCCTCCATTGTTAACGTTGCTGATGTAAGCAGGGTCACAAGGAGTGGGCCTATATTTGCAAAAAGGACTGAGGATGTCGCAGCAGGAAAGCAAGCTCAGTTTGAGATCCCTTTTGAACCGGTTGGCCAATCTGACAACATCAATCTGAAAAGTGATGATGATGAGGTGTTGAAGATCATCAGGAAAAGTGAATACAATATGGTGGAACAATTACGGCATACACCTTCTAAAATATATGTGTTATCTTTGTTGATGAACTTTGTATCTCATCGTGAAGCTTTGCAAAAAGTCTTAGAACAAGCCTATGTAGACCACGATGTGATGGTCGGATATTTTGATGGTATCATCACTAACATCACGACCTACAACAACTTGAGTTTCAGTAATGAAGAGCTCCCCGAAGAAGGAAGAAATCATAACATGGAACTAAATATCTGAATCAACTGTATGAATGACTCTTTGTCAAGTGTGTTAGTGGATACAAGCTCGTCTCTCAATGTCATGCCGAAGTCGACACTTTCAAGACTTTCTTTTGAATGTGCTCCTATAAAGAGTAGCGGGATTATTGTCAAAGCTTTAGATGGTTCTAGAAAAACGGTCATTGGAGAAGTCGACCTTTCTGTGACCATCGAACCTCATACTTGCCAGATGACATTCCAGGTGATGGACATACAAGCTGCGTATAATTGTTTATTGGGTCGTCCTTGGATCCATGAATTTGGGCCAGTCACTTACACTCTGCATCAGAAGCTTAAATTTATGAAGAACGAGAAGCTAGTGATAGTTTGTGGGGAGCAAACCCAGGTTGTGAGTCACTAATCATCTTTCTCTTATCTTGAACCGGAAGAAGTTGTTGGAACTAAATTCCAAGCCCTTTCTTTGATTGACAAAGATGTCAAGTGAGGAATATCCACCTCTTCATTCAAGGATGCACAACGACTAGTAAATGATGGTATAACTGGTGGTTGGGGAAGAGTTTTGGATCTCCCAGAAAATAAACACCAAGAGGGTTTAGGCTTTTATCCTACTTCCAAGAAGATTGTAGAAGGAAGTAGATCTGTTCGTTCAATCAAAGAAACTTTCCATAGTGGAGGGTTCATCAATCCCACTTTTCCAAAAATTAGTACCATCATTGAGGATGATGATTTAGCATGGGAACCCTACTGCAATAATCCTGAATACGATATTGAGGAAGAAGATGCATATGTGCCTTTCTACTTTCCTCATCATAGATAACTTGAATATATCTCGGGGTCAGAAGACGAAGTAGCTGAAGCCAATGCCATTGTGGAAGACAATCCTAATGATGTTCCGGCTAACTGCATAGCTCACGGAGTGATTCGCCAAAACTGGATCTCTGTTGATGTTCCTGTTGTTGTTCACATTTCAAAGAAATATTTTGTTGTTTGTTTTCTTTTTAAAAAAATCCTTTCGTAAGGCAAAAATGACAATGTTTGGGCTTGTGTTTCAAGAATTAAGTAAATGAAAATGTTATTTTACTTTCATATTGTTGTTTTTATTGTTTTTTTTTGTTTTTCTGGAAAATGTTAATCTAAAATAAACAAATAAACACTTCCAGATAGCTGCACATAACTTCATACTTTTATCTGTTTCTAAAATAAGCATAAAATCACATGTGCAGATTAATTCATGACATATCCATTAAAACCAATGACCCTATACCCTCTTGCAACTTTGAATTCCCTGCGTACGAAGCGAAAGAAGAAGAAGAGGAAGACATTCCCGATGAAATCTCTACACTACTCGAAAATGAAGAAAAGACCATTCAACCATTCAAAGAGCCTATGAAAGTAATCAATTTGGGGTCTGAAAAGGATAGAAAAGAAGTCAAAGTTGGAGCACCGCTCGCGCCAGAGGTCAAAGAGAGGATGATAGAGCTTCTTCGAGAATATACCGATGTGTTTGCTTGGTCATACCAAGACATACCTGGGTTGGACACCGATATTGTGGAGCATAATTTACCGTTGAGGCCAGAGTGCCCACCGATCAAGCAAAAGTTAAGAAGAACTCGTCCAGACATGGCGATCAAAATCAAAGAGGAAGTGAAAAAGAAGCTTGGCCCACATTGCGCTAGTTCCCAAGAAGGAAGGGAAGGTTCGCATGTGCGTTGACTATAGAGATCTAAACAAAGTCAGTTCTAAGGATGACTTTCCTCTGCCATACATTGACATTTTGTTCGACAACACCGTCAAGTTCAATGTCTTCTCTTTCATGGATGGATTTTCCGGTTACAATCAAATCAAAATGGCGCCCAAAGATATTGGGGCACATTTTTCTACAAAGTAATGCCTTTCGGCTTGAAGAATGCTGGTGCCACCTATCAACGAGCTATGACTACTCTTTTTCATGACATGATGCATAAAGATATTGAAGTCTATGTAGATGATATGATAGCAAAATCGAAGACTGAGGAAGATCATGTTAAGTATCTTTCGAAACTGTTTCAGCGTTTGAGAAAATACAAACTTCGCTTGAACCCAAACAAATGCACCTTTGGGGTTTGATCAGGAAAGCTCTTAGGCTTTGTAAGACACCAATTTTGACCCTAAGATCCCTCATGCAATTTCATCATAAGCATTAGCATTGGGATCATACCTTGGCATTCTTCTTACCCCTCCTTCATTGTGTTTGTTTTGGGAGAGATCACCAAGTACTTTGTGATTGTATCATACTTGTATATTATCATTTTACTAACCAAAATACCAAATATATGTCTTTGCATTTGCCTAACTTTTTTGTATGTAGGGCATGATCTCCATTGATCTATCAAGTTCATATACAGGCTTTAAGACCCTCATGACAAAGAGCACAACCATGAATTGATCCAAGAATGGTTATGAGCATCATATATGAGTTCCATTTATTCCTACATTTTATATTGATCAAGTTTTCTTCAAGAGTGTGGAGGTGTTTGGCCTTGGAAACCCTAGTTTGACTAGGTATCTTAAGTAACTTCTCCAATAAACTATCTTACCATTTGATTAAATCTCTCAAGGGACACTTCAAAATTAATAATCTTATGCATATATGATATACCATGAGCCTATAAAGTCAAAAGAATTGAAGGTTAGCAAGTTGGTTGATGGTGGTTGGCTAGATGAATTCATCTGATCAAAATTGGGTCTCCCTAGACCCTATCTCCTACAATTTTCACCATATGAAAATGATTCCAAGAGAAAGGTTACTATAAATGACATTCTAAACAACTTTCATGTTGAGACCTAGAGCTAGTTTTGCTTGGAAAATCATTTTCTATGTGGAAACATTATAGGTCATTTTGTCTAAACCCTAATTTGAAAGTCAACTTCCGAAGGTCATAACTTGCTCAATTTTTATGACATGAAAGATTTCCAAGTTTCAAAATCAAATTCAAGATGTCTACTTCAACGTTTATGTTTGGAGTGAGAGCTAATTCAAATTTTATGAGCATGTGATATTAAGTTACATTATAGGTCATTTTTTACCTATACCATTGAACAAGTGATTTTTCCAAACTTTAAAAATGCATAACTCTATCATTACAAATCCAAATGACATGAAATTGGTGCCCATTTTGAAGGTATTTAAAATATATACAACTTTTATAAAGACACGTTTCTCATTTGAAGCTCACATAAAAAGTTAAGCAAGGTGGAATATTGAGATATATGGCTTGACACTTAGAAAAAATTTCAACATGTTGAAATTTCCAAACTTCCACCTCAAAATTCTCCATGTTCCAAGCTCCAAATGAAAAAGTGTTGAACATCAAACTTGTTCCCCTTGATCGAACCTTTCCAAAGAACCCAAGTTCATGCATTTTGGATGAGATTTGCTAGGTTTGCGCATGGCTTTAATATGGCTGAATAATTGGAAAGAATCGAACTTCAAAACTTCAGTTCACTTTGCCTTGCCAATCAAGCTTCCATTCAGACTTCATTTAGATTGAGTTTGGACCTTTTTGCATTGCATCATGGGCCTGCACATGCCCATGCACTCGTGCCATCAACATTGCTAAATTTGGACAAAATTTAAAGTGTGCAAATATCATTCATCCATGCTATAAATACACGACCTTTATGCTCATTTGAATCATACCTTGCGGGGAAGCTATGCCCCCACTGAAACCCTCTCATTCCAAAGGAAAACCTGATAAATTTCAGTTTGAAATTTGAGTTTGAAACTCAACTGTTGGAGATTCAAGAACTCCATGATCTGAAGCCTTACAACCTCTCTAATCACTTCCTGCTAGTTTCTCAAGTGTGATCAGATCGTGTTTGGAGCAAGCAACATCAAGAACTGCATATCATTGAAGGTAATTTTCAGAAAACTTCATCTCTTCGATTCTCTCTCAATTCTACTCAATTCTCTTGGATCTTTGGTTGTCTGAAGTCCTATCAATGTAGGCAAGAAGATTGAGTTACTTAGAGGTCAAATAGAAGCAACTCAATTGATACCCCTCAAAATTCAACTCCTCATATCTTTCTATATATGTGGAGTTAGTTAAAATTGAAGTCAAATTCGTGCTCTACGCCATTTTTTCTTTCAAATCATGTCCTCCTTTTTTATTTTAGTGATGGTTGAGAGTGGACCAGTCTGGTGAGGTCCACCGGAGAAGAAGACCGGAGCTACAGCTCCGGCCATGCGTTGGCACGTCCCCTAGCCACATGATCTTGCCATTTTGTTTTAAGCTCACGCGTCCATTGTGAATACTAGGTGTGTGGATGAGTTGACTAGCGCGCATCATGGAACACGCGTTCCAGGCCACTTGATCTTCCACCTCAATTAACGAGGGAGATCAAGTGGCTCACATTTTTTTCTATTTTCTGATTTTCATTTTAATCCTTTTATTTTCATTGATTCATATTAATTTTAATACTGATCCAAAAAATATGAGAGTTTCACCAAAAATTTTCAAATAATTTCCTCTTTCATATTCTGAATTAAAATTATTTTTTGGATCATTATTAATATTTTTTATGATTTAATTGATTTTTTGATTATTTTTAATTGTTTAAGAATACTTTTAAGTCTTTAAAAATTCTGAATTTTTTTCTCTAAGGTCCTTTGACCTTGTTTGACGTATGATAAATCTCATGGCCATTTCTTTGGTGTTTTGATGAGGTTTTAGGAATTTGACAAACCATATTTAATTTAAATGCCTTATTTTAGTATTTTTTATTTGAATAAATGCCAAATAATTTTTTTGACCAATTGTGATGACTTGTCTGAGTTTGACTCTTGTTGTTGGGCCTTGGTCAAAGTTGATTTGACTTTGTCAAGTTAATATCATTGGATTTAGGGGATTGATGGAATGTACATTCCATCTCCCAAAATGAATGTATGATATTAATTTGATAAAAGTCCTCCTTTGATCAATTTGAGTTTTGATCCATTCCATTCCCTCTTTATCTCATCCCCCTTCTTTATACATTCATCTCATTTGGCCTATGATATCTCAAAATCCTAAAGCTAGTTGATTGAAAAATTAACATGAGTATGAATGAGATTAGGCCACCTCTTTTGCATATTTCTTTTTGTGTGTGGTATGTTTCATGAGCATAGTCCATTATATTATGTCTCTAACATGCATCAACACCAAAATTCTATTGCACGACTTCAAATAGTTGTGACTTCTACATAAGTCCAATTACGATTGCTTAACATAGCGCTAAATTTGTAACACAAAAGGCATAGCATTCTAGTTAGTGAGATTGTAAGTCTCCCCTCTTTCATGGTATTGTGTGGAAACTTGGCCTTTTTTCCTTCCTTTGGAAGATGTCTTGGCTCAAGGATCCATGCTTGTGACAAGTGGGTTGAGTGTTCTCCAAAGAATATCTTAAAATGAAAAGAAAAAGAAAAATAATACTAACTTATAATTCATTAACAACTAACTTTTAACTTCAAGCCATTTACTTTAATGTCATTAAATTTTAGTTTTTTGTTCATCTGCCATTATTCATACCATCCTAATTGTTTATGTTAATGCAATTTTCACTTTGTCCACTTGGACCATATTGTGTGATATATCTAGTTTGTGTATACTTTGCTTGTTTGTGTGGTCTTTGACCATTAATGTACATAATAACAATAAAAACCCTAAAAAACTATTTGTGGACTGTTGGCTTGATCTTGGACAAATGGAATTAGAATTTACGCAACATTCCTATGCTGAAGAACTTGGCAAATGCCAACATGTGTGGAACCAAGTGCTTGCAATTTGAAACTTCATCTGATACATCATTCAAGATCCCTCTGAGTTCATCTGCAACATGATCATTGTGAAGCTGTTATTGTTAGACGGTGTGGCTAGTGATCGAGAGGGGGGGTGAATAGATCACCTCTTTTAAAATAAACGGATTTAAAAAATCTTATCAGAGTTATTAAAACTTAGCGGAAAATTACAGTCCCGAATCGACTTTCGTCTATTCTGAACCGCTACTAGAAAACCGGACACGCGAATTTATTGTTGGATTTGAATTAGAACGATAGAGATTATTAACACCAGAATCTTATCAAATCAAATGCACTTATCACTAAATTCTAATTCCAATGAATAAAACTCAGCTGACAGTTTTGTCAAACATTTGGTGTGTATGTGATCAATGATGAACAATGGTGGAGTTTAGATAAAGGAGTTTTCTTTCCACTATTGTATCACGAAATGTATAGCCACAATACACCAACTGAAATCACAAAACTGTTGAAAACGTAAAGAGAGATAAGGAAAGAATACGATACGCAGAGATTTGGTAAGGAAGTTCCCCACTATCGTCCTCGCGTGTGGGTACGTCTCCCTCTCAATTTCAAATGAAATTGAGAACTGTAATTATCAATAATGTCGAATTCGTTGATACAAGGTTACAATACAAAGACAGAAATCTAAATCCCAAGATCTTCTTCTTGTATAAAACCTCCACTTGATCTGAGCTCAATCAAGAATTTCCTGCAAGAAATTGCAAATAATTCACCGGTTCCACGACCTGTTTGTGAAATTACCCAATTTCCAAACCCTACGCTACGGCTGAATCTGTTCTGCAAACGTGACTAACAAACCCGCAAGAACACTCCAGTTCTTGAAGGACAAACCATTTGGTTTTTCCTCGAAACCCCCTTCAACCTTCAACTCAGCTAGATCCTCGATCGTTCCACTGAACACCTCAGCTAGATCCTTGATCGTTCCACTGAATGTTATCTCGTTGATCCTTTAATCCAAAGAACAAGAATGATTATGTGTTGATGTTCTTGAAGAAAAGAGATTGAGAAGATGAAGAAGGTGAAGTCTCTTTCAGGTTTCTAACTGCTCAAAAACAATTGCTGCTACACCCTCCTTTGATTTGTGTTACAACTGTTTTTCACTTGTGAATTCGTGTACTTACTGAGCTGTCAAAATACTTCTTATATGTGAAAGACAAAAGCTGTTAGTAGACAAAACATAATTATGTATTGATACGAAAATTATGCATCGATACATACTGTAGCTTTGATTAATTTTAGAGAATTAATACAAGCATGTATCGATACAAAGCTCGTATGTATCGATACATAGAACATTTTAACTAAGCATGTATCGATACAAAGCTCGTATGTATCGATACTTAGAACATTTTAACTAAGCATGTATCGATACAAAGCTCGTATGTATCGATACATACTGAAGCAAAAACGTTTTGTGATTTAAAACAAATTTATGTATCGATGCAGATGAACATGTATCGATACATACTGACACAAAACAGTTTTTATGAGTTCTTTTAAGAAATGTATCAATGTGGATCTTTATGTATAGACACGAAACAATAGTATAGGCTAAAAACACAAATGAAACATGTAAAATAATGCACAACCAACAATTAGACAATGATCACACAATTTGCTATCATTCAAAACTTATTCAAAGTAAAGAATTTGCTCACAAACTCCCCCTTTTTGATGATGGCAAATTTTTAGCAAGATGTGTGATACTCCCTCTGAGTTTGTGCATATCTGTCAACATCTGCATTTCTCCCCCTTTGTCAACATCAAAAAGAAGAAAAAAACAGTTTTATCAAGGTAACATGTTGTAGCAGGACACAGCAAAAGTGATAAAGAAGCTAACAATCACAAAGAAGGAAGCTTAAAAAGTAAAGAATCACTCACAAAGAATGACAAATAAGGGCAATAATACCAGAAGTAAGCAGAAGGAAATAAGCATTTAACTAGTAGAAAGTATTTAAAAATTACATAAGCCAAGACATATAAGGTGCAACTAATCTGAAAAGAAAAAAAAACTCAAGCAACATGCAATGAAATGCAGTGAAATGAAATGATGATGGTTTAATGTGGATTATAGCCACCACAGGACTCCTCGTCATCTCTATCAGGATCTCTGAAGCTTGGCGGAGGCGGAGGAGGAGGCATTGCATCTGGATTGTGGCCCATGAAGGTGTAGTGCCTGAACCGGTCTTGAACTTCAACACTTCTGAATCTGTCCATAATACCAGGATTGGTACGGCAGTCGTCCATAAAACCAGACATAGAAGACTTGGTGCCACTTAACCAAGTCCGTGTGCCAAGAGTGTTGGTTATGGTACATCCGTGTATGATCGTCATGCCACTCACGATGCTCCTTATGCCACTCACTTTGTTGTACATGCCAAGACCGTGCCTCTTCATGACGTTCTTGGTTGGCAAGCTCCATTTGTTGAAGCATTTGAGTTAGGTGCGCAGTAGGTGTTGAAGATGAAGCACCGTCGGAGAACGGAAGAACCGTTGGTTCAGGTACATAGTTGGTTGGAGACCACCTTTGTGGCACCCAATCACCCTAACCCGCATTGTCATCAGCTGCAGGCACATCTGCTTCGTTCACATCATGCATTTCTTCATCAGGTTGGTCTTCAACTACATGAATTCATTCAGAAGGCACATCAAAATTATAGATCCTTGTTTTGGATTTCCTTTCAAAGAAATAGAAACATTTACGTTCCTTGTCCCACCGATATCCCATATGAGATAAAGTGGAAGAGTCAAACTCTTGAGCAGCAGATGCTGATATGAGAGGAACTAAAGGGATTGCAACATTCCAGAACGTAAGAATTTTCATGATTTGAGACGCATAACCGAGAGCAACATTCTTGGCACTATTACGCATGAAAAAGAGACGCTTCACAAAGTAATTTTCCCAATTCAAGGGAACCTTATTTTGAAGAATATACAAGAGATGAATGCCTTCCATGTCTAACCTAGAATGTCCACTGTTTGCTGGACGCATAATGTGCGAGATAATCCAATGAAGTATACGAGGAATTTTCTTAATCATACCAAACGTAACCTGTTCATCTTCACCCAGCGGTCTGTCCAATTTCAAGATAGATAGAGTAAACTCCTTCAGGTTAAAGTCAGTATCAAACTTCAAGTCATGCCAAGTCTTGAAATTATGCGACGGAAGCGGAATTTGAAACACTGTTTCCCAATCACCAGCCTCAAAAGTATAGGTTCTGACATCAATAGAACACTTAAACATATATCCTTTACCAGATTGTAAGCCAGTATAAAATGCACGGATAAAATCCTCATGGTAATCATCCTTTGTAGTAAAAAATGAACCAAGTTTTTGTGCATTAGGGAGTTCAACCACATCATTGAGATGCAGATGAATAGCATCATGTTTATCGAAGACATGGGGTTTCATAACTAACCTTGTCTTGAAAGAATCCTCAAACTCAGTAGCAATTTCAGGATGAAGCAAATCTAAGGCATTAGGAGGAATTTCTGGTAACTGCTGAGAAGTGCCAACCGGTTCCTTTCCTTTTCCTTTTCCCCTTGCTCTAGCCGGAATGATTCTTGGAGGCATGGTGATGAAAAATTGAAGAAAAGTGAGATGAATTTAGGGTTTTGGAGAGAATGATGATGAAGGAGATTAGGGTTAGCCGCAGGTTTTGAGAGGTAGGGGAACTGCTGATACCAAGTTTGTGAAAAAATGTGATAAGAATTGCTGATGTGTCGATCCATGAGTGAAATAAAATGCATTTAATCCAAAAACAATCAGTATGTGTCGATACATATGGGAATGGATCATCCATGTCACGAGTTTTTTGTTTTAAAAGGTTTATGTATCGATACAAATGACGAATAGATCGATACATACTGAACTAATTTTGACAAATGTGAAATGAAGAAGACATGAATCGATACATACATCTTTGGATCGATACATACTGATGCCAAACCAAATTTTAATTAATTTTTATGCAGTATGGTTATGCATTATGAAGTATGTCATGATAATGATGCCCAAGTATAATTCACAAATCAGATATTAATGTTCAAACAATATATGCAAAGAAATTCACATAAACGAAAATAAGGAATTTTGTTCTAACATACACAATCACATAGTTCTAAAAGAGATATAGAAAGGAGTGATATTACCTCTGTTGATGTAAACTTGTGAGGTATAAATGAAATCTAAAACAAATCTCATCAACCAAGGTGAGGCATAATATAAATAAGAACAAACATGCTTAAGACAACAATGGAGAGAGATCTAAGATCCCTAATTCACGACGAATGTTGAAGAACGGTTCCGTTGCCAAAGGTTTAGTGAAAATGTCAACAAGCTGATTTTTAGTATCAACATGCTCAAATACAACGTCTTCTTTTTCAACATGATCGCGAAGAAAGTGATGTCTAATCTCTATGTGTTTAGTGCGTGAGTGTAAAATAGGATTTTTAGTAAGGTTTATGGCACTAGTGTTGTCACATTTTATTGGAATACATTTGAGTTGAATGTTAAAGTCTTGTAGTTGTTGCTTTAGCCACAAAATCTGAGTGCAACAACTACCGGCTGCAACGTACTCAGCCTCTGCAGTTGACAAAGCCACAAATACCTGCTTTTTGCTATGCCAACTTACCAAGGAGTTTGAAAACAAGTGACATGTACCACTCGTGCTTTTCCTATCTGATTTGCAGCCAGCAAAATCAGAATCAGAGTAACCTACTAAGCTACAATCACTTCTTTTGGAATACCAAAGCCCATATTTAGATGTTCCACGAAGATATCTAAATATACGCTTAACAGCTTTCAGGTGTGATTCCTTAGGATTTGATTGATATCGTGCACACATACAAACACTAAACATGATGTCAGGTCTAGAAGCAGAAAGATACAGAAGAGACCCAATCATACCTCTAAACTTTTTGACATCTACACTCTTACCATGCTCATCTTTATCTAGATTTCCATTGGTAGGCATAGGGGTGTCAATTGATTTTGAGTCGTTCATTCCAAAGCGCTTGAGTAGTTCTCTGCAGTACTTTGTTTGACATACTGCTGTACCCTCATCAAGTTGCTTTATCTGAAGACCTAGGAAGTAATTCAGCTCCCCCATAAGACTCATCTCAAATTCACCCTGCATAACCTTAGAAAATTCTTCGACCAAGTGTGTGTTAGTTGAACCAAAAATTATATCGTCTACATAAACTTGAACTAAAAGAATGTGCTTTCCCTTGTGTTTAATAAAGAGAGTATTATCCACTTTACCTCTTGAATATCCATGATCAATTAGAAATTTGCTAAGCCTTTCATACCAAACCCGAGGGGCTTGTTTAAGACCATACAAAGCTCGTTTTAATTTGTAAACATAATCTGGATTTTCAGCATTCTCAAAACCAGGAGGTTGTGAGACATATACCTCTTCATTTATGACACCATTTCGAAACGCACTATTTACGTCCATTTGGTAAAGCTTAAAATTATTAGAACACGCATAGGCAAGCAAGAGACGTATAGCTTCAAGGCGAGCAACTGGAGCATAAGTTTCCTCATAGTCTATGCCCTCCTCTTGGTTATACCCTTGTGCTACTAAACGTGCCTTGTTCCTAGTTATCACTCCGTTTTCATCAAGCTTATTTCTAAAAACCCATTTAGTACCTATGATATGATGATCTCGCGGACGAGGGACAAGTTCCCAAACGTTATTTCTTTTAAATTGATTAAGCTCTTCTTGCATGGCCATTAGCCAACATTCATCAATCAAGGCCTCTTTGGCATTTTTAGGTTCTACTTGTGAAACAAAAGCTAAGTGAGAACAAAAATTACTTATCTTAGAACGAGTCATTACTCCCTTTGAAATATCTCCCAAGATGTTGTCAATAGGATGGTCTTTTGAAGATTTCCAAGCTGGTGGAAGGTCATTCACTTCAGCTGTCCTTTCTTCCTCATCTTCTTCATGACTAATATCTTCCTCCTTCTCATGGGCAACTGTTCTGGACTGATCAGTTTCCGTAACAGCTTCCTTGAGTATGTCTTCTGTAGATACACCTGCGTCATCAAAAGAAATACCTTTTCCGACACTTTTCGGATAAGACTCATCAAAAGAAACATGGACAGATTCTTCAATAGTAAGTAAACGCTTATTATATACTCTATATGCTTTACTTGATTGTGAGTATCCAAGAAAGATACCTTCATCCGCTTTTGCATCAAACTTCCCAATATTTTCCTTACCATTATTCAAAACAAAACACTTACAACCGAATACGTGAAGATGTGACAAGTTTGGCTTTCTTCCTTTTAAAAGCTCATAAGGAGTTTTATTTAAAATAGGACGAATTAAGATCCTGTTTAAAACATAACAAGCTGTGCTAACTGCATCAGCCCAAAAATATTTTGGTAATCCACCCTCATTTAGCATTGTTCTTGCCAACTCCTCTAAAACACGATTTTTACGCTCCATAACGCCATTTTGTTGTGGAGTTCGAGGAGCTGGAAAGTTATGCTCAATACCATACTTGTCACAGTACTTATCAAAGTGATAGTTTTGAAATTCACCACCATGATCGCTACGAATTGTAACTATTTTGGAATTCATTTTGTTTTGGGACAGATTTGCAAAATTCTTAAAAGCAGAAAAAGTTTCATCTTTGCTATGAAGGAATATAGTCCAAGTAAATCTAGAATAGTCATCAACGATTAGAAAACCATAATAATTTCCACCTAAGCTCTTTGTCCTAGAAGGTCCAAAGAGATCCATATGGAGA
This sequence comes from Lathyrus oleraceus, assembly GCF_024323335.1. Lineage (NCBI taxonomy): Eukaryota > Viridiplantae > Streptophyta > Magnoliopsida > Fabales > Fabaceae > Lathyrus > Lathyrus oleraceus. The sequence continues at coordinate 151,501,046 of NC_066585.1, forward strand.
AGCTCAAGGGGTCGTGAAGTTGAAATTACATTTTTAGATTTAAAAGAGACCCTCGTTTGTTTTCCCATTTGGCACGCGTCACATAGGTGGTCTTTTGAAAATTTTATTTTTAGAAGACCGACTACTAGATCCTTAGATACAACCTTATTAAGCAAATCGAAATTAACATGCGCTAAACGTCTATGCCAAAGCCAAGAATCATCATTCAAGGTAACTAGACATTTAGTACTTGTTAAAGATACATCAAAAAGGTCAAGCATATAGATATTGTTTACTCTTACACCCTTAAACACAACGTTTTGTTCAACATGTTCAATTATGCAGCAAGTTTTTGTGAAAAAAACTTTATAACCCTTGTCACACAATTGACTTATGCTTAACAAATTGTGTTTAAGCCCCTCTACTAAATGGACATCAGAAATAGTAGTGGTAGAGGGATTACCTACACTACCTTTGCCAAGTATAGCTCCTTTGTTATTGTCTCCATAAGTAACATATCCCTTCTTCTTTGCTTTGAAGTCTATAAAAAGCGATATGTCACCGGTCATGTGCCTTGAGCAACCGCTGTCAAGAAACCATCTCCTATCTACGGAAGCAAGGCACTCATCCTACAATATCAAAAGAGAGAAGTTGGTACCCAATTTTCATTGGGTCCAAGTGGGTAAGTGCTAACATGGTTGCCTTTTGGCTTCCATTGATAAATACCTTTAGGAACAAGAAATCTCCTAAACTTACATTTCTCAATGGTATGGCCAGCACGACAACAATAATGACATAAACCATGATGATGTGTTTGTTTATTCTTGTTCATTAAATCCTTTGGAATAAAAGAGTATTTTGCATATGGTGGATTTAATGACTTCTTAAACAACCTAGAGTCAACGGCATAAGTAACCTTAGGTTGTAAAGCTTTTTCGAATTTGACCTTGAGAGTGTTTACCTCTTGTTGCCAAATATGACAAGCTTCACAATACCCAACTTTACTACATCCATCAATGTCAATATTTTTTGAATTTTCTGCAATACTAGCTTTTAACCATTCTAAATCTTTTTCAGCTTTGTATACTTTACCTTCCAGAAATGAAAAAATTTGTTTATCGGAAGATAATCTTTTAAAAGCATTTACAGCTTCGTTATGCAGTTTTTCAAAAGCTATTTTCAGTTCAGAAAAAGACATAGAAGAGAAATTATTATAATAGGCTTGTTTTACCTTTTTATCATTGATTTTCTTCTTGTGGTAGGACAGATTTTTGGTGTGAGCCATAAGGCATAGATTTGCGGTTTCATCACTATCACTTGAACTTTGTGTGCTTGATGAATCACTATCACTTTCCCATGCAATATAAGCTCTTCTTTGTTTGCTGTACCCTTTTGGTGGAGCTTTTCCTTGATCCTTATACTTCATAGGACAATCTGTTTTATAATGTCCAGATTTACCATAATTAAAACAAGATCCTTTTCCTCTACTCTTCTTATTCTCTTCCTGTTTTGAATCTGTAGATTGTCTTCGAAACTTCATGAGGTTTTTGTCGGAATGCTTGACTCCATTATTTCGAATGAATCTATTATATCTCCTTACAAAAAGTCCCATTTCCTCATCATCCGAATCTTTGTCACTACTAGAATCATTGTCACTTTGCTCTTTTCGTGAGGACTTAGAGCTAGAGGCCACAAAAGCTATTGGCTTCTTCTCTCCCTCTTTGTCTTTCTTCTTCTCCTTTTCCTTCTTACTTTTGTTCTCAAACTTTTCAAGACTTTCTAATGCTTGTTGATGTTCTTCCAGCTTTCCAAACAGAGTTGTAATCGTAAGTGTCGTTAGATCGTTGGCTTCCTTAATAGCTGTTACTTTAGGTTGCCATTCCCTGCTAAGACATCTCAGAATTTTATTAGTAGCTATTTCATTGGAAACAGGTTTTCCAAGTGCATTCAAGCGATTAGTGAGATGAGTAAATCTCTTTTGCATGTCGGAGATAGATTCTCCTTGTTTCATGCGAAAGAGCTCAAACTCTTGATTGAGTGTGTTAATGCGGGACTGTTTTACTTCAGTAGTACCCTCATGGGAAACTTCTAAAGCATCCCATATTTCTTTAGTTGTCGTGCAATGGGATACCCGATAATACTCATCAACACCAAGTGCTGAAATTAGCATATTTCGAGCTCTCCAATCACTCGACCACTTTTTCTCATCCTTCTCATTCCAACCACTTTCTGGTTTAGGAACTATGGCGCCAGCCGCATTTGTCATAGTAATTTGAAAAGGACCATTTTCAATGGCAGCCCATACTAGCCTATCAACAGAATTTATATGAACTCGCATGCAGTCTTTCCAGTAGCCGTAATTTTCACCGTTGAAAATCGACGCTCTATTATACGCCCCCTTTGGTTCAGAATCCATATCGTTACAGGCAGCCATAGAATACCAGCGAACCGGCGCTCTGATACCACTTGTTAGACGGTGTGGCTAGTGATCGAGAGGGGGGGGGGGTGAATAGATCACCTCTTTTAAAATAAACGGATTTAAAAAATCTTATCAGAGTTATTGAAACTTAGCGGAAAATTACAGTCCCGAATCGACTTCCGTCTATTCTGAACCGCTACTAGAAAACCGGACACGCGAATTTATTGTTGGATTTGAATTAGAACGATAGAGATTATTAACACCAGAATCTTATCAAATCAAATGCACTTATCACTAAATTCTAATTCCAATGAATAAAACTCAGCTGACAGTTTTGTCAAACATTTGGTGTGTATGTGATCAATGATGAACAATGGTGGAGTTTAGATAAAGGAGTTTTCTTGCCACTATTGTATCACGAAATGTATAGCCACAATACACCAACTGAAATCACAAAACTGTTGAAAACGTAAAGAGAGATAAGGAAATAATACGATACGCAGAGATTTGGTAAGGAAGTTCTTCACTATCGTCCTCGCGTGTGGGTACGTCTCCCTCTCAATTTCAAATGAAATTGAGAACTGTAATTATCAATAATGCCGAATTCGTTGATACAAGGTTACAATACAAAGACAGAAATCTAAATCCCAAGATCTTCTTCTTGTATGAAACCTCCACTTGATCTGAGCTCAATCAAGAATTTCCTGCAAGAAATTGCAAACAATTCACCGGTTCCACGACCTGTTTGCGAAATTACCCAATTTCCAAACCCTACGCTACGGCTGAATCTGTTCTGCAAACGTGACTAACAAACCCGCAAGAACACTCCAGTTCTTGAAGGACAAACCATTTGGTTTTTCCTCGAAACCCCCTTCAACCTTCAACTCAGCTAGATCCTCGATCGTTCCACTGAACACCTCAGCTAGATCCTTGATCGTTCCACTGAATGTTATCTCGTTGATCCTTTAATCCAAAGAACAAGAATGATTATGTGTTGATGTTCTTGAAGAAAAGAGATTGAGAAGATGAAGAAGGTGAAGTCTCTTTCAGGTTTCTAACTGCTCAAAAACAATTGCTGCTACACCCTCCTTTGATTTGTGTTACAACTGTTTTTCACTTGTGAATTCGTGTACTTACTGAGCTGTCAAAATACTTCTTATATGTGAAAGACAAAAGCTGTTAGTAGACAAAACATAATTATGTATTGATACGAAAGATTATGCATCGATACATACTGTAGCTTTGATTAATTTTAGAGAATTAATACAAGCATGTATCGATACAAAGCTCGTATGTATCGATACATAGAACATTTTAACTAAGCATGTATCGATACAAAGCTCGTATGTATCGATACTTAGAACATTTTAACTAAGCATGTATCGATACAAAGCTCGTATGTATCGATACATACTGAAGCAAAAACGTTTTGTGATTTAAAACAAATTTATGTATCGATGCAGATGAACATGTATCGATACATACTGACACAAAACAGTTTTTATGAGTTCTTTTAAGAAATGTATCAATGTGGATCTTTATGTATAGACACGAAACAATAGTATAGGCTAAAAACACAAATGAAACATGTAAAATAATGCACAACCAACAATTAGACAATGATCACACAATTTGCTATCATTCAAAACTTATTCAAAGTAAAGAATTTGCTCACAGTTATTTTGAACCTGTGACTTGTGGAATCCATCTGTTACATGGGCTAATCTGAAGAAGATCATGGAATACCTAAAACTTGGATGTGGCTATCTTTATTTGATGCCTTTGCTCTTCAAGATAATAGAATTGTGCATTTGTGTGTTGCTTGATTTTAAAAGTCCAAGGGAATTCTGGGTTTCTATTGACATTCTTGTCTATTGGATTGCTACCCATTTGGTCAGATCTTTTAAACTCTTAAGTTTTAATTTTGTGCATAGGATTAGTCTCTTCATCTTCTCCCCATTTCTTTAATTTCAAAATCTCTCCCTCCCTTTTTAAAATCTTCTTTGATTGAAATTATTTTGTTCTAAACTTTGACCACTTTGCAAAAAGATAGAAACTTTGGCCTTATGCCATTGTATTTTCAAACTTCTTTTCTTAAATCAAACTTGTAAATAAACTTAACTATACTTGACTTAAACTTTCAAAAAGCCAAAAAGAACTAACTCATTCAAACCATTTTTAGGCCTTTGTGCCTTTCAAACTTAATTTTTGTTAAAAGCAATGCATCCACTTTAAAATTTGTATCACGAACTACAAGGTTTTGATCTCTCATTTTTATGTTGGTACGTAGGCACAAGTCCGAAGGTCTTGTCAAACAAAAAAATATAATTAATAAATTATTTTCTCATCCCCTCATTCTATTTGTTTGTAAACATCACTTTGTACAAAATACATATGCACACAAAAAGGGCTCCCTAGGAGTACCTAGGACACTTTGGGTGCTAACACATTCCCTCTGTGTAACCAACCCCCTTAACTGTAATCTCTGACATTTTATTAGTTTTGATTTGAAAACTTCTTACTTTTGGGTTTTGTTCGTACTTTTTCCCTTTTCCCTTGGAAACAATAAAAGCGTAGTGGCGACTCTTGTTATGTTATGTCTAGCTTATCCATAGCTTGATGATCATGAATTTATCGCTACAGAAATTAAGTGGTGACTCTGCTGGGGAGTAGTTTCCAGTGGGTTTAGCCTACTTTTGTGTGTATATATTTGTATATATGTTTGTATGTATGTATGTGTGATATAATCTGCTTGTTGTGCTTGGTGATCTCTGAGTGGTGAGATAAGTCCTAACTCAAACTTGAGTGCAATTAAGATAGGAGGATGGTATAATCATGTTCGACTTGTGTGGATTAGTCCTTAACAAGTTGGCTTGAGATCCATCTGCTAAGTGGAGACTCTTTTGGATTTGGAAATGTCACACAAGTATTTGTGGTTAGGCATTACTATCTCTAATTTGGGTCCGAGAAGCTGAGGACTGTAGAACATTTACCCCCTCTTCCCCTATTTAGGACGTAGTGCGGAGACTGTTCAAGTGTAGACTCAGACGAGTTTCTCTTGAGAATATTATGGGTCGATAAGTCAATCATCTTAACCTGTAATATCCGATAGATGGAATTAAAACTCTGGGAACATTTTAGAACATGATCTACAGGTTTTATCCTTAGTTCACTCCTTTGGGATGGTTCTTACCCAGACTCCATGCTCGTGACTTACAACAAACCCTTGATTCTTATTTTATCCAATCAAGTCTTGTCAATATCAATGGAACTTGGGTGTTGATAAGGTGCAAACCATAATCCACCAAAATGGATGATTTATCTTGACAATTACTTGATTCATCCCTTGACATTTTTTTGCCTTGTGTGTGATCCCTTATTTGTGATTGTTGCATTCATGCATTCATGCGCATCATAACATTCATCACACAAAAATTTCTAGGAACTGAGGTATTATTTGCAAATATTTTCAGACCATGGATTATGGACGAAGGAACAATAAGAAGTACAGTTTCAGATGTCCCGACTTGAAAGAGTTAAGGAAGCTAGCATCTTTTGTATTAGATCCCTTGGACTTCAAACAACGTCATGGGAAGCTATTGTCTATCTTATCTGCTGATGTGGTTGAAGGACTCTTCAGTGTATTGGTGCAGTTCTATGATCCTCTTTACCGTTGTTTCACTTTCCCATATTATCAGCTTGTGTCTACCATGGAGGAGTATTCTCATCTTTTGGGGATACCTATTTCTAGTAGAGTGCCTTTTAGTGGATTGGAAAAGATTCCCCAATCTAGTATTATTGCTAAAGCCCTTTACTTGAAGAAGTCTAAGATAGAGGCTCATTGGATGAAGAAAGGAGGATTGTTTGGGTTGCCATCTGATTTCCTCATCAACGAAGCTACTGCCTTTGCTCAAGCCGGTAGTATGGATGCTTTTGAAGCTATCTTTGTGTTACTCATCTATGGATTAGCTTTGTTCCCTAACATTGATGGTTTTGTTGATGTTAACGCCATTAGACTTTTCTTGATTAGGAATCCTGTGCCTACTTTATTGGGTGATATGTATTTCTCTTTGCATCTAAGGAATTCTAAGGGTGGTGGAATTATCGTCTGTTGCATTCCTCTTTTGTACAAGTGGTTTATTTCGCACTTGCCTCAGACACCTGCTTTTGTGGAGAACAAACAATGTCTAAGGTGGTCTCAGAGACTTATGTCTCTCACTAATGATGATATAGTTTGGTATGATCCGTGTTTGAGCAGTTTGGAGATTATTGATAATTATGGTGAATTCTCTAATATGCCTCTCATTGGTACGCAAGGAGGAAATAACTACAACCCTGCTTTGGCTCGTCGTCAACTTGGGTTCGCCTTGAGATACAAGCCTAATAACACTTTGTTAGAAGGACTTTTCTATCAAGAGGGTAAAGATCCCCAAAATTTGAAGCATAAGATTGTGCATGCTTGGCATAATGTGCATAGGAAATGAAGATCCGAGCTTGGTCCGCGCAATTGTGTAGCTTTGGAAGCTTACACTCTTTGGATGAAGAAGAGAGCTTTGGAGTTGAAGATGCCTTATCCTTGTGAAAGACCTATGTCTGTGGTTATGGTTGAGCCATTAACTCTCCCTAACCAAGATGTAGAGGAGTTAGAAGACGCACTCGCCAATATGAAGCAAGAGAAGGCTATGTGGGAAGAGCGTTTCCGTGCTTTGAGCAAGAAGCATGAAGAGTTGCAGTTGGAGTTTAAGGGAAAAGATGCACTTATTGAGCTACTTGAAGACCGAGTGACAAAGAGACAGAGAGAGCCAGAGGTTTCACCTTCTAGCATGCCTCAGTGTTCCGTTGCTTGGAAGAAGATTGTTGATCAGCTTGTCCTCGAGAAGACTCAGATGAGGGCTTCTTTTGAGACCAAGATCCGTCACATGCGAAGGAAGTACGCGCCTTCAGCTAGGGCTTCTGACATTGTTGTTAGGGATCCTTAGGATGACTAGTCTCCTTTTCCCTTGTATTTTTCATTTTGGTTTCTGAAATTGTACTCAGTGTAATCCTTCCAATTATATAAATGAAAAGAGATTTTTGGTCATATGAAAATTATTGCAATTGTTGATATATATTTGCAAATGATATAAGTAAGTTCCTTGAAAACAAAAATAAATAATCAAGCATTGCATTTCATGCATCATTTTCATAAGCAGGTTTCTTTTTCGCCAGATGTCTCATTGGTGTATCTTCTGTGCTTTAGCCAAGCTGACTCATCGGTACAACACCCTTGCTAATCATCTCAAAATTATGGAGCATCTTAGGCAAGAGAACAGAGAGCTGAAGGACGAGATCGCCCGCCTGACTGCCATGATGGAGTCAGTTCTTTCCGCTCAGAGTCAATCTTCTCCAACGCCTGCAACTCCTCCTGCGGGGATGGTTATTTCAGAGGTGGCTACCTCTACCATGCCTGCTGCTACTGCTCCTTTTGCACCCACTATCCCCGCTGGATTCCCTTGGGGAATGCCATCCAACTTTATGCCTGAAGGCTTTACGCCTACTTTTGCTACCATGCCGACATCTAGCTCGGTCATGTCCGTGCTACCTCCCGTTTTGCACACCTTACCTCGTGTAGAGGACACCATTTATCACTCAGGGCCGTCTGAGGGTCCGTATGTCTACGAGAAAATGGATGAAATGAAGGATCAATTTCTTGAGCTGCGCAAGGAATTGAAGATGCTAAGAGGTAAGGATTTGTTTGGAAAGAGTGCTAATGAGTTGTGTTTAGTGCCCAACGTCAAGATCCTGGTGAAGTTCAAAATGCCTGACTTTGAAAAGTATAAGGGGGATACTTATACACTCAGTCATCTAGTGATGTATGCTCGCAAGATGTCCACCCAGACCGATAATGATCAACTATTGATTCATTATTTCCAGGACAGTTTGACCGGTAATGCGCTCCGTTGGTATATGGGATTGGATAGTGCCAGCATTCGTACTTTCAATGACCTGGGAGAGGCTTTTGTCAAGCAGTATAAGTAAATACATGGACATGGCTCCTAATAGAGACAAGCTGAGGTCTATGTCTCAGAAAGATAAGGAGACGTTTAAAGAGTATGCGCATAGATGAAGGGAATTGGCTGCCCAGATCACTCCTTCTTTGGAGGAAAAACAGATGACAAAGATCTTTCTGAAGACAAAGAGTTCATTTTATTATGAACGAATGATTGCTAGTGCCCCCTGTAAGACCCTAATTTTGACCCTAAGATCCCTCATGGCATCATATCATTGCTCATTGCATTGCCTCAAGGATCATAGCATGTGTGGCTCCTTAGCCCTTGGGTTGGGACTTGTGTGATTTGGTTTGAAACCACCAAGCATGCTTGAATTGTATATTATTGCTTTTCTTATTTTGTCTACTAACCAAAAGCACAAAAATATGTCACTAACTTGTTTTGTTATGAAGCTCAAGCAGTCATGTGACCCAAGGCACCTAGAAGGCTCCTATACTCAATGAAATGGCTAGATGAAGATGAAAGCAAGCATGACAATGGTTCACAAAGCTCTCAATCATCATATATGTCTCCCAAGTATCTCAATTTTCCAATTTGATCAAGATAAACCAAAGGGCTTGAGGATTGTTTCCCAAGGAAACCCTAATTCAACTATGCATTGACTGTGCCTTGCTCATGAAGCAACCTCAACCTATGATCAAATTAAATCAAGGTAAGTTCTTTAATTCATCCTTTTATGCATATATGAGCCTATGTGAGTATCCTTAATCATTCATTCATCAAGATTTGAAGTTTGGACTTGAGAAGTTGACTAGTCAAATCATCTAACTAAATTGAAATCCACTGAAACCAAACGTTTGATGTGTTTGTCAAATGAAGATGACCCCAAGATGCAAAATGTTCTTAAGAACCATATGAACAACTTTCATGTTCATCAAAAATTCATTTGAAACTTGTAAGGTCATCATTCATTTCAAAACATTATAGGTCATTTTGACTGAAACCCTAATTTTGGGTCAACTTCCCAAGGATCTAACTTCTTCATTTTTTATGATTTTCAGGTTAGAACAATTTCTTTTTAAAGTTTGAGATGTCTACTTTAACTTTTATGTTGGACAAAATTTCATAATCCTAAAATAAACAAATGTGATAATACAAAACTTTATAGGTCACTTTGGACCAAAGCCATTGAATCTTGAAAAAGTCCAACTTCAAGTGCCCATAACATTCTCATCTAAAATCCCAATGATGAAACGTTTAAGTCCAAATTGATCATTATGAAAATATATACAACTTCTATGTTGGAGGTGTTTCCATTCGAAGCTTGCATCATTGAAACAGAAGTGCTTGAAGTTGGTCACTTTTGACAAATTTTTCAAAGGCTTGTTTTGTACATCAAACTTCATGACAAGTTTTCACAAATTTCCAAACTCCAAATGGATTTTTGTCCAACATAAATTTTGTTCCTTATGTCAAAAACTTTCCAACCATTACTCACATGCCTATGTTTGGATTTTCCATATGGGACTTTTGAAGAGGGGAACATTTGTGATCAATTATGCATTTCGCTTTGTAACTTGATGTACAAGCCAATGCAACTCAGAATGCACGTCCGTTTCAACTCCAAGTGACTTCAGCTTGCATTTCGAATTGGTTTTGGGCCTCACATGCGCTTGTACAGGCCCATGCATGGAGGACCCAATGATCATGCACACGGATTCCATTCACCTTGCCTTGCATTTTCAACTATAAATAGGAACCTTGCTTTATTCAATTATCAACTTGAAGGCGCCTAAAACTCTGCTGGAATCCATACCCAACCTCACACCAAAGGAATTTTTAATTTTAATTTCTCTTTTCAAATTTGAATTTCAACAAAATCAGTTGATCTTCAACACTTATTCCTTAGCCTTGCACTCATACCATACCTCAAGATCAAGCTGCAAGCAAGAATTGGAGTGGATCGTGCTCACCAAAGCTGCACTTCAAAGGTTTACATCTCAACTGTTTTGATTCGAATCTCACTATATATTATGATCTGCTTGTGTTTATTTGGTTCTCTGTAGTCATCGTGTGAGAGACAAGCCAATGGTGGCTTTAATTTCATGAATTGATGAATTTCATATTGAACACCTGGATTTTCCATCTCAGATTTCTCCTTCTATAGAGATCTTGAGAACAATCCAAGGTTACAGGGGTGATGTACATCACCCCAACTTTAATTTGATATAAGGCACGTGTGATTTGGTTGAGGTTGCAAAAACTGCAACTAGTGGCCGAAATTTGTTTGCTCACCGGAGAAGACGGTGGTTTCCACCATCGTCCCCACGTAGAACCACTCTGAGCCATTGGATGGTGATTACAGGATCTAATCTTGGCCTTTGCTCTTTATGACTTTTTTAAATCCAACATGTGATGTTGTTGACTGTGGAACACAATGAGCGCGCGCTTGAGAGCCTTAGGATCATCCACGTCAATTAATAAATGATGATCCAAGCGCTGTGGATTTTCCAGATTTTCTTAATTTCTGTTTTATTTTCTTTAATTCTTTTTATCTTTAAAAATTCATAACTCTTTTATTTGGAATCACAAAAATATGGGACCAATTGCAAAAATTTTCTTTTAAAATCTAGTTTCATAATCTGATTTTTAATTATTTTTGTGATTCCATTTAATATTGTTTTGTGAAATATTTTGTTTTTGATAGTTTTTAATTCATTTTAAATACTTTTTGTATTCAAAAATTCCAAAAATATTTTCTTAACACATTTGGATCATGATAAGTCTATGAAATATTCTTATCAATTTCTTAATTGATTTGAGATTTATTTGAGATTTTAATTCATTTGTGTTATATTTTATTGCTTTTAATTGATTTTAAAATAGTTTCTGTTTTCAAAAAATATTGAGAAAATTTGTCAAATATTGTTTGACCACGTTAGGCTTATGATGATTCAATTGGACTTATCCAAGTTGATTTGAATTGAATTTGAAGTTTGACCTTATTTTGTTCATTTTATTTTATGTATTATTTTAATTCCAAAAATACCAAAAATATGTTTGACCTTTCTTGACTTCTAATCTTCATTTCACTTCTATTTATCATTGGTTGATGTTGATTCCATTCATATTTGACCATTTTATTTTGATTATGTCATTTGAATTCTCATTTTATATTCATTCCATTTCATCTTCATCTTTTTCTTTTTCTTTTGGCCAATGAGTTAATGATTTGTGGTTAGTCTTGACATATGAGGGGCTTAACCTTCTTTGATCCAAATCAAATTCAACTTGATCAAAGATCAAGTGAATTGCTTTGTGTCCAAGATAGGTTGCTTCTTGGTCAAGCAAAAAACCTAAAATCCATACAAGGTCATTCTTTTTTTCTTTTTGGCATGGCAAGTTGTAGGAGCTTGGCTTACTAGTCATGATCTCTAACTTGTGTTTATTTACCTATAGTTTTATTGACCGGCCTCAGATAGGCGTGACTACTACATTAGTCCACTTACGATTGCTTAACATAGCGCTAAATTGCCTCATGGCATACTAACACTAACTACTAATTACTAAATTTTAATTCAAGCATTTAATTCTTGCAATTTACTTTAATTCAATTTAATTTCTTGCTCATTTATTCATATTGTCTTTTCCCTTTGCTCATTTGAGCTCATGTTTACGGTTATGCCATTTTCCTTTTGCTCATTTGAGCTTATTATTGTATATAAATATATTGTGCTTTGTGCTTGTTTTGTCTTTGTTTGTGTGAATCCAATGTCAAAAGGAGAAAGGAATTAGAATTAGGACCTTACATATGCTTAATGGAGTTCAAGAGCAACTAGGCCTCATGCCTTTAGAATGCTTACATCTTGAAGTTGACTTGAAAGGACCCCTAATCTAAACTCTCTCTTTGTCCATTCCTCTTATTGCATTGTGAACTTTTTGATTGTTTGTTCCTGTGTGATAGGGATTCCAAACTTGAGATAGCTAGAAGGACCATTGTCATGAATAACCAAGTTAAGAGAAAGGCAAGCCAAATGGAGATCATAGGAGCTTGAATGTTTAATTGTTTTGATTGCTTATTGCTTGCTAAGTCCAAAGGAAAGGAGCATCTTGAATCATCTTTATGATCTCAAGAAAGGAACTCTAAGGGTTTTATCTCTTCTCTCATCTTTGCATGTTTAGAACTAGCCCTTCTCTTCTTCTCTCCACTCTAACCCAAGCCAAACTCATTTTGTGCAAACATTGACATTGTTTTCCAAACTAGAAACCTAGGCATTATGCCTTTGATTTTTCAAACTCTTTCATTAATACTTATTTTGAATTGAATCTTAAGTCAACTTTGACTCCATTTTGCAAATACTTCTAACTTGTAAATGCAACTTACTTCAAGTGATTTTTGTGGTTCCAATGACCAGCTTTGTTAAAAACTTTTTTCATAAACATTAGCCATAGGTTTGAGTTATCATAATGGTTGATGTAAACCTCACCTTATCCTTAGTGATTGGACTATAAGTCTTCCATACTTATTATAGGGTGGATCCCTCACTAGTATGTTGAAGCTCTCCTCACATGGTAGATTGTTGGTTTAGGTTGAGTTTTCTCCCTTTGATAACAAAAGACCTTAAGGCTTTTGGTCAAATCAATTCACCAATATTTTGAGATTTCTACCCCGAACTACAAGGTTTTGATCCTACCTTTATGATGGTACGTAGGCAATGGGTTTATCCATTCAAACAACAAAATTGTAAATAATTTGTATCTTCTTTTCTCATCTCCCCAATCATGTTTGCACAAATATTTTCACAAATACCAACCTACCATACAACTTTGCAAAAAGGGCTCCCTTAGAGTACTAAGGATGTTTTGGGTGCTCAAAACCTTCCCATTGCATAACCAACCCCCTTACCCAGATCTCTGACATTTTTATTAGTTTTTGATTTGATAAAACTTCTCGATTTTTGTTCGCTTTATAACCTTTCCTTTGGATAAATAGAAGTGCGGTGGCGACTCAAATTGTATGCTTACTTTTGATTTAGTCAATAAATCTAAAGGTAACGAATACCCCGCTACAAAAAAAAATGGCGACGCTGCTGGGGACTGAATTTTCCTAGTGGGTATAGCCTACTTTTTACCTTTGTTGTATTGTATGTTTATATTTATTTGTGACATATTTTTGTGCAAATTTGGGATGACTGTATTGTTTGTAATGTATGAATTGCTTGATATATATCAATTGCTTGTGTGCTTGGTGGTCTCTTGTGAGATGAGTTCTATACCCGAACTCGAGTGCACTTATGATAGGAGAATGGCATAGTCTTGTTGACTTGTGTGGAGTTATTCCTTAGCAAGTTAACTTGAAAGCCCATTCACTTGGTGGAGATTATGTTGGGATCAATAATGTCACACGAGTAGTCGTGGTCAAGCATTACTCTTTCCAATATAGACCTTAGAAGCCAAGGACTTTAGATTACCTAGCCCATCTTGGCCTATTTTAGGACTTAGTGCGAAGACTGTTCAAGTGTAAGATTTGGTACGATTGTTAAGCGATACTACACTCATAAGAGTCTCTCTTGAGAATATTTTTGGAATACGAGTAGTCGTTTATCCGATAATATCCGAAAGATGAGATGATGACTATGGGAACCTCTTTTAGAACATGATTGTCAGGTTTAACCATAGTACACTCCCTTTGGGTGGTCCTTAACCGAGACTCCATGCTCGTGACTGGCAACAAACCCTTGATTCGCGGTTGATCCATTCTCGTATATCCTTAATATCAATGGAACTTGGGTGTTGATAAGGTGTAAACCACAATCCACCAAAATGGATGATTGATATTAAGGATGACTTGATCCATCCCGTGACCTTTGGGTCTTGTGACATGCTTGATCCTTGAGTGTGATTGTTGCATCCATGCATTCATGCATCCATCTGCATCCATATCATCAAACAATGAGAAAATTTTCAAGGAACTTAAGAGGTCTATTTGCAAAGTTTCAGACATGGATAAGCAAAGAAGGAATACAAAGAAGTACAGTTTCAGACAACCCGACTTGAAAGAGTTAAGGAGTTTGACATCCTATGTATTAGATCCTTTGGAGTTCAAAGCTCGCCATGGGAAGCTATTGTCTATTCTTGCTGCGCAGGTGGATGAAGGTTTGATGAGTGTGTTGGTACAGTTCTATGACCCTTTGTACGGTTGCTTCACTTTTCTGGATTTCCAGCTTTTGCCTACACTTGAGGAGTATGCCTACCTTGTGGGTATACCTATTCTGGATCAGTTGCCATTCAGTGGCTTGGAGAGAGTTCCTTCTTCCCAAGAGATTGTTGATCTGTTGCACATGGATGTAACTGATATTGGTGCTCATATGACTACCAAAGGTGGAATTCAAGGTCTCCCATCTGATTTCCTCATCGCTCAAGCTACTTTGTTTGGGAAGGCCATGAGTGAGGACACCTTCGAAGCCGTATCTGTACTTCTCATCTATGGGCTAGTGTTATTCCCCAACATCGACAATTTTGTGGATGCGAACGCCATTAGGATTTTCTCTACTCTTAATCCCGTTCCTACTCTGTTGGGTGACACTTATTTCTCTTTGCATATGAGGAATGCAAAGAATGGTGGTACCATTGTGTGTTGTTTGCCTTTGTTGTATAACTGGTTTATTTCGCACTTGCCACATACGCTTGCCTTCAAGGAAAACAAGGGATGTCTACGGTGGTCTACGAGACTTATGTCTCTCACTAATGATGATATCTTTTGGTATAATCGTGTGTTTCATGGTGTCCAGATCATTGATTCTTATGGTGAATTCTCCAATGTGCCTCTTCTTGGTACATGTGGTGGAATTAACTACAACCCTATTTTGGCACGCCGTCAGCTTGGGTTCCCCTTAAAGGATAAACCCAATAACATTTTGTTAGAAGGTGTGTTCTTTCAAGAGAGTAAAGATCCCCAAAAATTGAAAGGCAGAATGGTCCGCGCTTGGCGCAAGATCCATAGGAAGGGAAGGAAAGAGCTTGGTCCGAAGAATTGTATTGCTTTGGAACCCTACACCTCATGGGTGAGGAAGAGAGCTTCTGAGTACCGCATGCCCTACGATTATCCGAGACCTACACCTATGGTTATGGTTGGGCCTTCAACCCTCCCTAACCAAGGAGTAGAGGAGTTGAGAGATGAAGACCGTTCGCGTGCCTGGGTCCGTGAGCGAGAAGAACTACTTCAGCAACTCAGAGATAAAGATACTGTGATAGAATTTCTGGAGCATCAGATTATTGATGAGCCAGATGATGTGGTTACCTCTCTTCTTCCTCAGTCATCTAAGTTTTGGAAGAGGAAGTATGATCGGCTCGCTAAGGGGAAGGAAGATATGGAGGAGGCCTATGAGAGAGAGGTGAAGAGGCTTCGTGCAACTTATCTTCCGGTCTCGAGAGCTTTGGACGATTGTTTCTAGGGTTCCATAGGATGTTCATTTTTCTTTCTCTCTTGTATTATATTTGGTTACCAAGACTATACTTCTTTGGTGTAAAATTTTTTCCAAACATTATTGATATGAATATTTCCATTATATGTCTAAGAAGAGTAATATTTCCAAATATTTGCAAATAGATCTCTATAAAGTTCCTCAAATAAAAATAAATTATATGCACAAACATTGCATGCATCATATGCATAAGCAGGTTTTGTTCAGGGTTTCTTAATCAGCGGTCTAACTCTGTGTTCTTCATTTATTTTGAAGACAAGTTGATGCACAGGTATAACACCAGAGCGAATCTACCAAAGCTGATGGATCATCTTGAACAAGAGAACAGAGAACTTAAGGAGGAAGTAGCCAGGCTGACTGCCATGATGGAGTCAGTGTTGGCTACTCAGAGCCAGTCATCTCCAACACCTGCAACTCCTCCCCAGAGGACGGTCATCTCAGAGGTTGCTTCCTCTACTATGCCTGCCGCCACTGCTCATTCCACTCCTTCTATGCCAGCCGGGTTTCCCTGGGGGATGCCCACAAACTTTGTGCCAGAGGGTCTCGCTCCTACCTTTGCTTCTCTGTCGGCATCTAGCCCGGTCCTTGTTGTGCCACCTCCCGTTGTGCACACGTTACCGAGAGTCGAAGACACCATTTATCATTTGAGCCGTCTGAGGGCCCAGACGTTTATGAAAAAATGGACGCTATGAAAGACCAATTCCTTGAGCTGCGCAAGGAATTGAAGACTCTAAGAGGGAAAGACCTCTTCGGTAAATCTGCTGCTGAGTTGTGCCTCGTGCCCAACGTTAAAATCCCTATCAAGTTCAAAGTACCTGACTTTGAAAAGTACAAGGGAAACACGTGCCCTCTCAGCCATCTTGTGATGTACGCACGCAAGATGTCAACTCAAATCGAGAATGATCAACTCCTCATCCACTATATCCAGGACAGCCTGTCCGGTGCCGTACTCAGATGGTATATGGGTCTAGATAGTACGAACATCCGCTCCTTCATCGACCTTGGCGAAGCTTTCATCAAGCAGTACAAGTACAATGTTGATATGGCTCCCGATAGGGACCAGCTGAGGGCTATGTCCCAGAAGGAGAAGGAAACATTTAAGGAGTACGCCCAGAGGTGACGTGAGTTAGCCGCATAGATTGTGCCACCTCTCGAAGAGAAAGAAATGACGAAGATTTTGTTAAAGACTTTAAGCTCTTTCTACTACGAGAGGATGATAGCTAGTGCTCCCTCGGACTTCACCGAAATGGTGAACATGGGGATGAGGCTAGAGGAAGGAGTCCGGGAAGGACGTCTGACCCAGGATGAAGGCTCTTCTGCAAAGCATTATGGGGCTTTTGCAAAGAAGAAAGAGGGAGAGACACATGCCGTGTCTTCCCATATTAAACGAAGACCTTCTGTGAAAAGGAAAACTGTTTTCCCTGCCAGTAACCAGCATCAGGTGGCTCACACTACGCCAAAAATGACTTTTAACAGCGCATCTTAGACAGCGCTTTTAAACGAAAGCGCTGTCTAAGGTTAAAATTAAAATAAAACACGGAAAATGTTCCAAGAAAATAATGAAAGCGCTGTCTAAGGGGGGGTCTTAGACAGCGCTTTCTAAAAGCGCTGTCTAAGACCCCCCCTTAGACAGCGCTTTTAGAAAGCGCTTTTAAATATAGACCTTAGTCAGCGCTTTTGATAAAGCGCTGTCTAAAGTCTTTAGATTAAAAAAAAAATTAAAACCAAAAGCGCTGTCTAAGGGGGGGTTTAGAAAGCGCTTTTGGAAAGCGCTGTCTAAGGCATACCTTAGAAAGCGCTTTCCACAAAAGCGCTGTCTAAGGTCTAATTAAAATAAAATTTCAGACTCCATTTCAATTTTCGTTCTCTGTTCTTTTGTTTTCCCTCTTCTTCACTCACCTCACAAACTTCCGCCATTTCCTCTTCCCCTCAATCTCCATCAGCCATAACCTTCTTCTCAACTCACACAACATCACGCAGACACTCCAAAACACGACATCCCCATATCACCTTTACTTTCTCTTCCTTCAACTTCCGAAAACCCTATTTTCCGCCTTCGAGGGTCCCTCCGCCGTCACCCAAACAATCGACCGCCGCACTCGCCTCTCACCTCCGAACCTCCACCGTTTCCGCCACCGCACTCCTCATCTCAACAATCTCAACCGTGCCGATATTCCCAAAATTTACAACAACAAGCTACAAAGTTTGGTGACAGGTGAATACTAGTTAGGATGTTAAATGGATTTTGGTGAATGTTAATTGAAGTTTTAGGACTGTTGTAACAGTTAGTGTGATAATTATAGATTGCTTGAGTTAGGATTGTTTGAATTGTTATTGCATTTTAGTGATTGAGTTAGTATGCTAACTTGTTAGTGATTATTATAATTGTTATGGAATTGGATGATTATTAGCAAATGATGTTAGAGCTGTTAAACTAGTATGCAATTGTGTTAATAAATTGTTAGGTAACTAATTGTGTTAGGAGAGTTAGATTAGTAGTCAAAACAGTTAGGAAAATGTGTTATGAAAAATGTTAGTTAATAAGCTGTTAGTAATTAGAGGTGACATGAGTTAGAAGTCCATTGATCATGTTAGTTGAGGTTAGTATGGAAGTTAGAAATCATTATTGTGTTGATGGACGTTGCAATGATATGCTAAAGTTAATGATGCTTTGAAATCAATTTGAATGTTCATTGAAACTACTATGGAATATGGTTGGTTTATTGATTTTGAATGTTGATTCTTGTAATATAAAAAATGAAAGTGATGAGGTAATTAAAGTTGGTATATTGGCGTATCGGATACGTTATTGAAGTTTATATTAACATTGGTTATGTATAGGTTTTTGAAGTTTAAAATGAATTGAACTTTATAATTGTTAGGATATTCAAAGATACTACCTTAGTTATGTATTTTCGTCTGGATTAATTGTTTACTTTAATAAGTAGGAAAACCATGGATAAAACATGGATCTGTGCCGATCGAATGACCAAAGAGTACGAGAGTGGGGTTGCGGAATTCGTTAAGTATGCTGTTCAACACGCTGAAAACCCCAGACGAATGCATTGTCCTTGCTTGCGTTGTTGTTATAAGAAAAGAAAGAGATGTTAGTGATTTGAGTCATATTTTTTTTTCAATTGTTTTGATTATAAGTTATATGTGATAATGCATGATTTCATTATATTTTTGTTTTCAATTGCTTTGATTATAAGTTATATCTGATAATGCATGATTTCTTTATTTTTTTGTTTTCAATTGCTTTGATTATAAGTTATATCTGATAATGCATGATTTCGTTATATTTTTGTTTTCAATTGCTTTGATTATAAGTTATATCTGATAATGCATGATTTCTTTATTTTTTTGTTTTCAATTGCTTTGATTATAAGTTATATTTGATATTTGATGGTTTCCTTGGTTTATTACAGGTTAGACATGGCTGATGACCAACATGAGGAAGTTAGTAAAAAAGTATCCGCGGAAGAAGAAATTCGAAGAGGCATCACAGTAATGAGAAGGGTGGTCCAAGGAAGATCTCGAGGCATCATACTAGATGTCTATTGGAACAACCAGGGACAGCTTATAGAACCTAATGGGCATACCTTAACTAGTTTTATCGGTGCACTAGTAAGGAATGAAATTCCCATTACATGTGATGATTGGAGAAACAAAGAGCTGAATGAGTCCAAAGAAAAATTTGGAGTGAGATAAAGGTACAATCATTTGGCCCTTAATTATACGGTATCAATTATGTTTTTCAATTACCGATACTAACTATCAATCTGTATGTTTTTCTTAGCGATGTTTTAACATCGAAGAAGAAAGAAGAGGTTTTTGTATGAAATTGGCCGGAAAGCTTCTAAGAGGGTTTCGGACATTTTTATCATCCAAGTTCCTTAAGGATGCGGATGGTAATTTTGTGGATGCGGAGCTTCCTAAAAAATATGAAAGTTTGATATCGGCTGAAGAATGGGAAGCTTTCAAATCCAAAAGACAAGACCCGGTTTTTCAAAGAATAAGTGCTACAAATCGGGAAAGAGCATCAAGTCCCGCATATCCGTACCGAAAAGGACGTGTCGGATATGGACGCTTAGAACAATCCATGGTAAGTATTTATAAATTGCGATAACAAATTTGTTCATCATATATTAGTTTTATCTGATCAAATTGTATGACTTAATGTGTAGCTGCAGAAGGAGGAAAGTTCAGAAACATCTCTTCCTGCACATGTTTTGTGGAAGGAAGCCCGTGTGGGCAAATCTGGAGTTCCTCAAGAAGAAGTTTTACACGTATACCAGAAATGTGTAAGTATAACATTTTTTCATTAATTGAATAACATTTTTATACACAAATATTTGACAAGTATACGGTATTCATCTGATTTTTCAGGAGGAGCTATCTCAGTCTTTATCTCCCGATGATACTAAGGGCATACTTAGTCGGGCATTAGATGTCCCTGAGTATTCTGGTCGGGTGAGGGGTAAGGGATTTGGAGTCACTCCGACCTCCCTGAGTATTAAAAAAGGAAAGGCTCCTAGTAATCGGGAGCTTCATGCAAGATTGGAAGCCATGCAAGCTGAGCTTGATGCATTGAGGAGAGAAAGAGAGGCTAGCGCCTCAACAGTATACAGAGATGCTTCGGACAAAAACAGTATCAACTGTACCTTTCAGCCGAACATTCCAGAGGTAATTACATATAATTGTCTTAAATTGAACTATTTGCTTAAATGATGTATTTGACATATATACACATTAACGATTTCTTGTTATTATTGGTTTTAGGGCATTTCCCATTGTCAGCTGTATTTGTCGTCACCATACTATCGGATGGTTGGCAAGGGAAAAGTGCATAACGTTAGCGGAGTATTACTCCACACTAGAGAGCTCCCTGCTGGATGTTTGAAGGTATCAGTTGATATTGCAGTTGAGCCGAATGCAGCATTACCATATCCTAGCGATGATTCGGATGCAACAACGGTGCACGAAGCAGTAGGTTCGTTTGTTGCATGGCCGACAAACCTCATATGCGTAGGATATGAGGTATGCTTAAAACTTATGTTAACTTTAATGTGTATATTCAAAGTTTAAAATTTATGCTTAAAATTTACTTACATATTTTCCTTGGTTATGTTAAATAGACTCCCACAAAATCCAAATCAAAAGATAATGTGATTCCACGGCATACCGAGTCCACGGTTTCAAGAAAAGAGGTAATATACAATTATATGACATATATTCATGGAAGTTGTTACATTCTTAATTTGATCTAACTATTTATATGACATGTAGCTTCAAGAAAATGAGGTTAGCAATGCCTCCGCACAACAAAAAAAGGAGGTTAGCAACGCCTCCGCACGGGTAAAAAGTTCTGGTGCTAAGAAGACCGTAGCTAGGAAAAAACCTACCACCAAGTATAGGTCGTGCCTCAGGACATTTCTAGAGATGACCGATATACCGACCGGAGGTGTTCGGAATGTACATATGGAGGTAGGGATTTTCGGCTTTGATTACGACCAAATGATTGGTAATGAAGACTTCATGCAAGTTTTTAGTCATGAAGAAATCGGCGTCAACGTTGTCAATACATATATTAGGTAAATCCGGTCTACTTTGTTTTATTAATTAAACAACTTATGTTAATGATGTTTACTTTATGTTAATCCGGTTACTTTATGTTTCAAAAGAGGTGTTAATGATGTTTTTATATTAGGTTTTTGTATGACAAATTGATGCGCCCCAATGGTTTGGACGTGTCATTCGGATTCTTAGCACCCGCGACCGTCAACTTAGTTTTAATCTTAAATAGACCGGATACCGTGACGGAGTACGTTCTTCGGATCCTCAATGACAATAAAGATGCGGAGAAGTTGTTTTTTATACCGTTTAATACCGGGTTAGCATTTCATTCTAAATTCATCTATTATAATTATTTTCCAAGTTACCATCTAACATTTGCCTAATCATTACAGTGGACATTGGTTGTTGCTCGCAATCAATCCTATCCGAGAAATTGTGTATTATCTTGACTCGTTAGGAAATGATTGGACAACATACCCGGATATGAAGGTCCTAATTGACACGTAAGTGAGAATGTTCAAAAATTTTCTTAGTTTATGTGAATTGTTCTAATTGCTTCATTTTTATTTTATTAGCGTCCTACAAGCTTTTCGGGCCCAACGAGATATCCAAACCTCAAGGAGGGGCGCCAACTCCATTACATGGATTAAAGTGGCGGTATATTTTAATTACCACATTTTTTATTATATTAGTGATGACACTTGATAAAACTTAGGATTTATAATCCATATTTTTTTTTCATATGTAGTGTCCTCAACAACGTAATCAAATAGATTGCGGGTATTTCATGTTGAGGTTTATGCGAGATACTCTTGCTTTGGGCCGATTAATGATTCCCACCGATGTATGTATTTCTAACTTATGAGTTATTTTTATATTTACACATATCTCATATAATTAAATAGTTGGAATTAATTCAAAATATGTTATATTATTATGTAGTACTTTGAGGAATTCAAGTGTGCATTTTATACAAAGGATCAAGTGGACGAAATCAAAGAGGAGTGGTGTCAATTCATGATAGAGCTCAATGTTTTTTCATAAATTTGTGTAATTAATGTGTACATTTGTAGTATATGTAATGACTTGTAAATGTGTACATAAATTTGTATATATTTTGATACATTTAAGGCAAAATTGGTTTGAATTGGTATATATATATATTTGTTAGCCAAAAATTGGTAGAAAAAAGGCCAAAATGGCATATATAAAATGTGATAATTGTCTGTCAAAATCTGGTTGAAAACAGGTAGAAATTCTGGTTTATAAACCTGGAAAAAATGTGGTTTAAAACAAAAGCTTCAAAAATTTTCGTATACCTTAGACAGCGCTTTAGGCAAAAGCGCTGTCTAAGGGGGGGGGGGGGCTTAGACAGCGCTTTTTGAAAAGCGCTGTCTAAGATATACCTAAAAAAATTAAAATAGGAGGGTCTTAGAAAGCGCTTTTGGCCAAAGCGCTGTCTAAGGGGGTGGGGCTTAGACAGCGCTTTTCAAAAGCGCTGTCTAAGGTATACCTAAAAAATTTAAAATAAGAGGGTCTTATAAAGCGCTTTTGGCCAAAGCGCTGTCTAAGGGGGGGGCTTAGACAGCGCTTTTAAGATTTAAAAAAGCGCTGTCTAAACCTTTAGCAGCGGAGGTTTAGACAGCGCTTTAAAGCGCTGTCTAAGGCTAAAAAAAGCGCTGTCTAAGGTCTTGTTTGTTGTAGTGTCATATAGCACCTGCCTTCAGGGAAGCTCAACATTATCAACATCAACAACAATATCAACAATATCAACAACAACATCGTCCACAATAGCACGCCTACCAGCCTCGAAACAACAACAATACCAGCACTAGCTACGATAGGAAGAGGGTCACTTTTGATCCAATTCTAATGACCTATGCTGAACTTTATCCGTCTCTGATAGATAGAAAGCTGATCACTCCACGCGACCCACCTGCTGTACCGACCAACCCTCAGTGGTGGTACAAGCCTAAGCTACACTGCATATATCATTCTGGTGCTCCCGGACATGATGTGGAGAACTGTTATCCCCTGAAGACCAAGGTACAAGACCTTGTTAGAAGTGGGATCTTGTTTTTCGATGACGTAGGTTCGAACGTAAAGAAGAACCCATTGCCCGAGCATGGGAAAGCTGCTGTGAGCATGGTCCAGAGTTGCCCTGGAAAATATAAATTCCTGTATGTCAGTCATATCAGGCAATCTTTGGTCGAGATGCACAGACTGTTATGTGGGTACAGTCATTATGAGCATGACCATGATAGTTGCCGTGTGTGCACTGTCAACGAGAGAGGATGTCGCTGAGTCAGGAAGTACATACAAGAGATGTTGGATCAAGGAATCATTGAGGTACTTCAGAATCGAAATGAGGATGAAGTGGATGTTATATCCCCTGTTTTCAGAATACCAGAACCTGTTGTTGTCAGATATGATGGCAGCAAGAAGAACGTTTCTCCATCTCTTATTATCAAGCCAGCGGGCCCTGTCCCGTACTCTTCAGATAAAGTTGTTCCCTACAGATATAACGCAGTTGCGTTAGAAGATGGGAAGGAGGTGTCGTTGCCCTCCACTTCTGTTGTGAGTATATCTGATGTCAGTGGCGTGAACCGCAGTGGTCGTGTTTTCTCAGCGCCGCCGAAACCCCAAGATGACATGAGAAGAGTTGTTGTTGATAATTCTGCCAGTCCTGTGGGGACTTCTTCTTCTCCGAATCCGGAACTTGTTGTTGATAAATCTACTAAAGCTCCTGTCCCTGTTGGCCAGAATAGCCTTCTGAAAGAGGACTGTGATGAGATGTTAAGGCTCATCAAGAGGAGCGAGTATAATGTTATTGATCAGCTACTTCAAACTCCATCAAAGATATCTGTCCTATCTTTGCTGATGAATTCTAAGCCACACCACGAAGATTTGCAGAGGGTGTTGGACGTGGCATACGTGGATCACGATGTCACCATCGAACAGTTTGATAGCATTGTTGCAAACATAACTGCTTATAACAATTTGAGCTTTTGCGATGCTGATCTTCCCGAGGAGGGAAAAGACCACAATTTAGCTCTACACATTTCCATGAACTGCAAAGATGACGCCTTGTCTAATGTGCTGGTAGACACAGGATCATCGCTAAATGTGTTACCAAAATCCACTCTGGCTAAACTTTCATACCAGGGGCCTCCCATGAGGCAGAGTGGAGTGGTAGTCAAAGCTTTTGATGGATCAAGAAAAACTAATATTGGCAAAGTTGAACTCCCAATCAAGATTGGACCTAGTAATTTCCAGATCACTTTCTAGGTCCTGGATATTCACCCATCATATAGCTGCTTGCTTGGCAGAACATGGATTCACGAGGCAGGCGCCGTGACATCCACCCTACACCAGAAGTTAAAATTCATTAAGAATAAGAAGTTGGTGGTGATAGGGGGAGAGAAGGCTCTCTTGGTAAGTCATTTGTCTTCCTTTTCCTATATACACGATGAGGATGAGGTTGGGACTCCGTTCCAAGCCTTATCTATTGCTGAGCCTTCAAGGAAAGGATCTTCTTCATTTGCGTCCTACAATGACGCGAAGTTGGCCATTAAGCATGGTGCAACTACTGATTTAGGACAAATGATTAAGCTGGAAGATAATAAATCCCGGGATGGCATAGGGTATTCTTCAGGCATTTTTAACGAGCATGGGCTGTTTCTGAGTGGTGGTTTCATCCACGCTGTTGAAGACCAAGAGGCTGCTGCCATAGTGGAAGATGATGTAGAGACAGATCTGGGCAACTTTGTCATCCCTGGAGGAGTCTGCAATAATTGGGTCGTTGTTGATGTTCTGACAGTTGTCCATAAGTCCACGTAATGTGTTCACTTTTGTTTAAAAACCCTTCTCCCATGCCAAAAGGAGAAGTGATGACATTGTTGGCACATTAATACAACGATATTCGTTCAAAAATTACATGTTAAAT
The DNA here is from genome assembly GCF_024323335.1 of Lathyrus oleraceus. NCBI lineage: Eukaryota > Viridiplantae > Streptophyta > Magnoliopsida > Fabales > Fabaceae > Lathyrus > Lathyrus oleraceus. Next base: position 151,526,441 of record NC_066585.1, read on the forward strand.
GTTTGTTTTTCCAAATTATTTTTCCTTTTTTTTTGCATGAAATTGGTGATCACTAAAAAACCCTAAAAAAGAGAATAAAATCAGTCTTTTCATCTGCATAATGATTTGCCTTGTTTGAATTCTAAAATCTCTTTTATATCCAAAATCATTATGCAGGTTGATCAAACCCATTGAACATAATGATCCAACACCATCTCCCAACTTTGAGTTCCCTGTATTTGAGGCCGAAGAAGATGATGTTGAAGAGATTCTTGATGAGATTACCCGTCTGCTTGAGCAAGAAGAGAAAATCATTCAACCGCATCTTGAGAATCTGGAAACAATCAACTTGGGGTCTGAAGATTGTGTTCGTGAAGTGAAGATTGGGGCACTCCTTGAAGAGTCTGTTAAGAAGAGGTTGATTGAGTTGCTACGAGAATATGTCGACGTCTTTGCTTGGTCGTATGAAGACATGCCTGGTATGGATACTGATATCGTGCAACATTTCCTGCCTTTGAAGCCCGAGTGTGTGCCTGTGAAGTAGAAGCTCACAAGAACTTATCCCGATATGGCAGTGAAGATTAAAGAAGAAGTTTAGAAGCAAATTGATGTGGGGTTTCTGGTGACTTCTACATATCCTCAATGGGTGGCCAATATTGTGCTTGTGCCTAAGAAAGATCGAAAAGTCCGAATGTGTGTGGACTATCGAGACTTGAATAAAGCTAGTCCGAAAGATGATTTTCCTCTACCACACATTGATATGTTGGTAGATAATATAGCTAAATTCAATGTCTTCTCATTTATGGACGGATTTTCCGGTTATAATCAGATTAAAATGGCACCTGAGTATATGGAGAAGACAACATTCATCACACCTTGGGGAACATTCTGTTATCGAGTGATGCCCTTCGGTTTGAAGAACGCCGGAGCCACGTATCAACGAGTTATGACTACCTTGTTCCATGATATGATGCACGAGGAGATCGAGGTATATGTTGATGATATGATTGCGAAGTCGAAAACGGAAGTTGAACATGTAAAACACTTGTTGAAGCTCTTTCAGCGTTTAGGAAGTATAAACTCCGCCTGAATCCGAACAAGTGTACATTTGGAGTCCGTTCCGGCAAGTTATTGGGCTTTATTGTCAATGAAAGAGGTATTGAAGTTGACCCTGCCAAGGTCAAAGCAATACAAGAGATGCCTGCGCCCAAAACTAAGAAGCAAGTCCGAGGTTTACATGGCTGCTTGAATTATATTTCCAGATTTATATCCCACATGACTACCACATGTGCGCCAATATTCAAGCTCCTCCGGAAAGATCAGCGTTATGATTGGACCGAGGATTTCCAGAAGGCCTTTGACAGTATCAAAGAGTATCTATCCGAGCCTCCGATTCTGTCTCCGCCTGTTGAAGGGAGACCCTTGATTATGTACTTGACGGTTCTTGAGGACTCTATGGGTTGTGTACTGGGTCAGCAAGATGAATCAGGAAATAAAGAGTATGCTATAGACTATCTGAGTAAAAAGTTCACTGATTGTGAGTCTCGATACTCAATGCTTGAGAAAATGTGATGTGCTTTGGCTTGGGCCGCTAAGCGTCTACGCCAGTATATGTTGAATCATATGACTTGGTTGATATCCAAAATGGAACCAATTAAGTATATCTTTGAGAAGCCTGCTTTAACTAGGAGGATTGCCTGTTGGCAGATGTTGTTGTCTGAGTATGACATTGAGTATCGAGCTCAGAAAGCTATTAAAGGTAGTATCTTGGCTGACCACTTAGCACATCAACCAATTGAGGATTATCAGTTTGTTCAGTACGACTTCCTGTCGCACCCCAAAATTTGACTTTGGCTTTGTTGACCACATCTTGATTAATCTCGTTGTCTCGTATTCATCTCAATTTCTTAAACTTCGCGTGACAACTGGTTTGATTAGGTTTTGTGTGTTTTCGTTGCTTACCGTGTTGTATTTCGTTGTTTTAGCAAAACCTGGCCGATATCGTTGCCTCGTATTTATCTCGCTTATCTCTGTTGTGCGTGGCATCGCTTCGATTAGGTTTTGTGCGTTTTTATCTATTTAATTGTTTGTTTGTCGGTATTTTGACTGTATTTCGAATATATTAGAGTTTTCGTATTGTCCGATTATTTGTGATTGTGTTTGTCAGCGTTTTCGTAATGTCGTGTTGATTTTATTATTGCCTAGGGTTGTTTATTTAATTACGTGTTGTGCCGTGTGATTTAATCGAGTCTGTTTGAGTCGTGTTGTTGATTTTACTGGTTTACCGGTTTACTGGTTTATTGGTTTTATCAATTTGTCTGTTTTGCTGTGCAAATTGTCATCGTTTTTATCGCATTCGTGTCGCTCGATTTTATCGTATTTTAATCGTGTGCCGTTAATATTATTTGTGCTTAATATTAATTGTGTTTAGTTGTTAATTAGTTTATTTAATTAGGATTAATATTATATTAGTTTATTATTATTATTATTATATAATATATAAATTATATTATTAATTTATGTTAGATATTTTTTAGGTTTCTTATTGTTTAAGTAATCTAAATATATATTATTAATTTATGTTAGATATTTTTTAGGTTTCTTATTGTTTAAGTAATCTAAATATATATTATTAATTTATGTTAGATATTTTTTAGGTTTCTTATTGTTTAAGTAATCTAAATATATATATATATATAGATGTGGTTAGTAAGAAAAAAAATAGAGGGGATCAGTAAGGAAAAAACGTGTGGTGAGAGAAACAGAGAATTGAAAAGAAATATTTTTCCAAAAGGTTACCGTATTTCACTTGTTCTTCATTTTCGGTAACCCAAAATTGTCCCGATTATTCACCGAAACACAAAACCGATTTCATATCTTTGAAGTTCGTTGAGTCCAGGTCACAAATATCCAAGGTTCATTTCATTCCGGCGTCGTTTCACCGATCAAAAGCGACGTTGAAGTCAGGTACTCACGAAGGCAGCCAGCACTGCGTCGGTGACGGTTTCCAGCTTTCGGTCGATCATTTGGACGATCAGAAGTTCATCCTCTTCACACAAGGTAATATTCTTCACTTATCTCTGAAATCGGCAAAGTTCCGGCTTGCCGACATGTGTTTTAATATATTATTATCTATATATATATATATATATATATATATATATATATATATATATATATATATATATATATATATATATATATATATATATATATATATATATTATTTTTGTCTATTATATATTATTTGTCTAAATGTACATATATATTATTTTTGTCTACTATATATTTATTGTCTAAAATATAAATATATATATATATATATATATATATATATATATATATATATATATATATATATATATATATATATATATATATATATATTACTTTTGTTTACTAAATATTGTTTATCTTTTATTATTATTTTGCATATATGTTTTATTTAAATGTTAGTTAAATTAATTATTTGTTTAAATGTTTATTTTAATTAAATGTTTATTTATATCAAATGTTTATTTTGTCTAAAGTAAATGTTTATATTGTTTTTTTATATTTGTTTATGTTGTTACTAATCGTTTCGTTTCAGTTTCAGCTCGATTAACTCCACTAACTATTCGTAATACTAACTATTCATAGCTAACTGTGTTGTAATAATTTACTTTCTCGCATTTTTTATTTTCCGTATTGTGTGTTTAATCGTATTGTTCACGTTTTATGTTAAAAAATCGAAAAATCCAAAAAAGAGAAACCCGATGCGATTCCAACGGTCGCCGTTTAAGAAACCCTTTTCACACACTCACAAGCTTACTCTTGGGCTTCCTTATAATGAGCCCATTTATGTATTGTTTCAGGGTTTAGGCTCATTCAAATCTTTTGCCAGCTTTGGCTTTTCAGTTTAAAAACATTTTCAAAAGGACGTGTCAGTCTCGAAGCCTCCCGCCTAGGTCGAGCAAGAGATGGCAAGACACGCCAATCTAAAATCAACAAAACAGACTTTCCCCTTTTCTTTTGGGAGAACTACGTGGATTCTGATTTCTCCATTGTGCCTTGGAGATACGTAGGCATGAAGTCTACGACTTTATCGAGTCCAAAAACAATAAAATCAAGTTCTTTTCTCATCTCCCCAATCAAACGATCAAAACGAAAAAAGCAAAGCATTCACATAAAAATAAGCAAAAAGGTTCCTGTGGAGTACCACAGATGTAGAGGGTGCTAATACCTTCCCTTTGCATAACCAACCCCCGAACCCGTAACTCTAAAGGGATTTATCGTTATTTTTCCCTTCCTCTTTTTGGATAAAATAAAAGACGGTGGCGACTCTTGCATTTAAAATATTTTTCAAACGGGTTAAGTTCAATCAATACTTAATCTCGTGAAAAATCCCGCCGCGACAGAATGGCGACTCTGCTGGGGACTTACATGATTAAACTTATTTGAGGGTTTAGCCTATCTTTGCTTGTTTATATGTTTGCTTTGTGAATATTTGCTAAATTGTATTGTTTGTAATGTTTGTTATTTTGGGTTTTGGGGGATACTTGTGATAAATCCTATACCCGGATTTGGGGCACATTTGAGATAGGATGGATGATAATTCAGGTTGACTTGATAGGAGACAATCCTTACCGAGTTGACTTGAGCCTTTGTCCGCTTGGTGGAGGCCTCTTTGAGGGTGATAGTGCTAAACAAGTCATTTGTGAGGCATTGTTGCTTTCGACGGGCCCGTGAAGCCAAGGACCTTAGTTTACCTTTACCCCATCTTGGCCTTACTTAGGATGTGATGCGGTGACCACTTCGGACCAAAAGTCTGGTTTGGTTGATACGCGATATCACACTCAAGCGAGATTCTTTTGAGAATAATATTGGAAAGCGAGCAGTTGCTTAACCCGGTATTATCCGAAGAAGGATCCATAACCTTGGGAAGTTTTAGAACCCGTTTGGCAGGTGAAACTTAGAACTTATCTTGGGGCTTTGTCCTAAACTCCATACTGGTGATGAACTTTGAGCCTTGTATTGTTTGACCATGTTTGTGTTTGTTGCATTCATGCATGACATGCATTCATTCCCATCATTTCAACCTTTTTCCAAGGAACTTAAAGTGAGGATTGCAAATATTGCAGGAAACATGGATTTTGGACGGAGAAGTGTGAAAAAGTACAATCTCATCAATCCAAAGATAGATGAACTAAAGAAACTGGTTTCTTCGATCGCAGATCCTATTGGTTTCAGAGACAGATATGGGGCACTTATATCTTTATTGACACTTAGGATGGAAGAAGGGTTATTGCAGACATTAGTACAGTTCTATGATCCAGTCTATCACTGTTTCACATTCCCAGACTATCAACTCATGCCTACATTGGAAGAGTATGCCCAATTGCTTCACATCCCAGTTGCTGATACAGTACCTTTCTCTGGTTCAGAAAAGTTACCCGAGCACAGTTCCCTTGCAAAAGTGTTGTACATGAAGAAGTCAGAATTCAAGAATAACTTCACCACCAAAGGAGGACTTCCAGGTTTCACTGCCAAGTTCTTAATGGGGAAGGTTTCTTATTTTGCCAATCAAGGTTGTGATATTATTGTGGAGCATCTGTTCGCCTTGTTGATCTACGGTTTGTTACTATTTCCTAATATTGAAGGTTTTGTGGATTCATATGCTATACGCATCTTCCTAAGTCAGCTACTTTTTGGGATCGCAAGTGTAACGGTGTATTCGTCGCTATATGATCTATTGGTTAAACCATAAGCAAAGCATACAAAGAATTCGAGTCGCCACCGCACTTTTATTTATCCAAAGGACTGGCTAAAAAGCGAACAAAAGCCTAAGAAGTTTTACGCGTAGAAAACTAATAAAAAGATCAGAGAGTCTGGGTAAGGGGTAAATTACGCAATGGGAAGGTGTTAGGCACCCACAACGTCCTAGGTACTCCTAGGGAGCCCTTTTCACACTTGTTGTATAAAATTGTTATTTGTTATGAAATATTTATTGTGCAAACATGATTGGGATGATGAGAAAAGAAAATACAATTTTTATTGTTTTTGTGTTCGAACGGATGAACCCGTTGCCTACGTACCTCCCATCAAAGGTAAGGATCAAAACGCCGTAGTTCGGCTAAAAGATTTCCAAAAAAGGTTTGTAAGTTCATTTTAAAACAATAACACTTAAGGCTTTTCATTATCAATGGGAGAAAACTCAACCAAAACAACAATCCACCATGCGAGGATAGCTTCGACGTACTAGAGGGGTTAACCCTGTTTTCAGTACGGAAGTCTTATAGTCGACTCACTAAGGATAGGGTAAGATTTACATCAACCACAATGATAATTGAAACCTATGGCTAATGTGTGAAAACTTAGCAAGAATGGACAAAGCCACAAAACAATTGAATGAGTGAAGTTAATGGATTATGAGTATTCATGAAAGTAGGGTCAAAGTATGATTAAGATTGATTCGAAAGAAGTATTATGAAATGGAGTTTGAAAAAGTCAAGGACATGGGGTCCAGGTTTTTAATTTGAAAACATGAAGATGTTTGCACAATATTTATCTCAAGTTTGAAAGTAATGTGTGAAAAGGTTTAGGACACAATGGGATGCATGGATGAAGATGGAGTGTAAAACTTCCTAGAAGGTTCACCTCTTGAAATCATATTGAAGATGACTCAAGTGTGTCCTTTGGAATAGACAATGAGCAATAACAAAATAAGCAAATAAATGATATCGGATGCCACTCGATGGTCTTACTCCAATCTCACAAACAAAGCGGATACCGGATACCACTAGATGGATTTACACCAATCTCCTAAACAAAGAAACAAGGATATCGGAAGCCAATAGATGGACTTATTCCAATCTCCTAAAACAAAACGAAACTTGGATACCGGATGCCAATCTGTCTGGGCTTATACCAATATCCAACATATGATCATAGGAAAGCAAAAGCCAACTTGCAGGGACTTACAATTGCATCCTCACATTCAATCAAACAAATGCATCAAGCAAAGAGAAGATGAGTGGCCAATGAGATGGTCTTATACTCACTTCCATATCATAGGAACAATGGCCAATGAATGGTCTTACAATTGTCCTCAATGGGCAATCAACAAGGATATGTCACAAAGACAAATGAAATGATCATGCACTAATGAGCAATTAATGATGATAAATGCACAAAACATGCAAGCAGACATGTGTATATGAAGTAAGCAATCAATCAAATAAAGTCAATCAGCACACACTATAACCAAACAATCAGGCTCATACAAATGGGTTAGGCATTGAAGCCAACTGGAATAGGGTTGATGATGCTCTTAACCTTGACATTGAGAGCCAAGGTGAAGCAGATGAGAGGATATGAGGGGTGTGCCTCATTGCTCTTATCCCTGGTCAGGGAGAGCATTTGAATATCAGAAGGTGTGGGAGTTCAGAAAGTAGGAACTCTCTCCACAGATTATTGACTCGATAGATCTTGGGCTTTTACTCACTATGCATCAACACATATGGTGTGAGCAAGGTGAGTGACACACAGAATAGTAGGAGATAGGTTGCATATCTCTTGGGTTCTACCAATTGCCTTATTCAAAGGACTTTTCCTGCTTGGGACAAATGTAAACACTCGCAAACATTGCCTCTTAAGGAGGACTTCAGACAGTTGCCTGGCCAAGTAACAGGCCAGGTCTTCCAGACTACATGAAGATAAGAAATTCTACCTCAATGCAAATGCTATCAAGCAAAGCAAAGCAAGTTCTCAAAGAACTATAAGCAACTAAAGGTACCTGAAACCAGTCAGACAACATCAGTATACAATTCAAAGTTAAATCAAAATGAGATAGGGATCAACAGTCAACACAATTAGTCAAATGTGCAAAGCACAAAGCTCAAAGCATATGAGCTAAGCATCCTACAAAACAAACAAGTTAGTTTATGATAATCAAACAAGCTCAAACAACTTGCATAAGTCTCTTTAAGGCATTTTGCTTCTTAACCTGAAAAGGCAAACTTAAACATGAGAAACAAGACCACTAGGACAAGCCTAGGGTCAAAAAGAGATAAGAAATCCAGAACAGCAAGTGAAAGCTATCCAAAATCAAGTTCAAGCAATTAAGGAACAAACCCAAGTGGTTTCACATTCATATCATTCATCATTATCATTTCACAAGCAAATTAGGTCAAAGCATGTCATACAGAAGCTCAAAGAAGTCAACAGAATGATTCAAGTCAAATCCAATCACAAACATTTCAATAAATCATCAAATAATTCATGATCAAACATCATCCATAACATGATAAGCATATCAAATTTCAGCTCATTTGGATCAAGGGAAGTAAGTCAATGAAAATCAGAAAGTCAAAGCAAGTTCAAGCATACTCATACAAAGCCTCAAAACATGCACCAACTTCAATTAATCATAAAACAGTGACAACATATGATAAATGAATGGGATCAAAACCATGACAAACTTTAAGATGTCCACAATTCACATGTCAAATTTCAAGTCCATCCAATTAAGCATGAGAATTTCACAAATCAAATGAGAACATGTGTCACAAAAAGTCAACAAATGACCAAACAGGGGAGAAAATTCCAATCAAATAGGAAATGCCATCAATAATTCCAGAAAAAGTCACATGTATTCTCAACATCCCTAAGTATCTTCATGCAAATATCCAGACCAATTTGAGTTCAAAAAGCATGGTAATTAAAATCATGAAGTTGGACATGAATGGTGTGACACAAATTGTCACACCCCTATTCAAAAAATCATATCTCCACAACCAGTAATGATAAATTCATAAACTCTACACCAAAATCCCCATGAACATGTCTAGTTTAAGCACAAAAAATTTGGGAGGCATTGAATCATGTATCATCATTTCACAAGCAATTTGGCAAGACATACATAAAATGGACAACATGAACAAACCCTAGCACATTTTAAAATCCACACATGCAAAAAATCTGGAAAAAACATCATAAAAAAACTAGAGATCAAGAGGAGCATTTCACAAAAAATCCCATCAAATTTGGATAAAAATTGAAGAACTTATGAATTTTTGAAGATTGGCATATCAAATGAAATAAATATTGAAAAATGAAATGATTTAAATAATTATTAAAACCGGCAGTGGCAAACTTGTAATATTGCGTTCATTTAAATGGAACGCTGCGTTCCAATTAGACTGCGTGTCACATGCTTATTGGTTCATGGCAATAAAACAGTGGATTTCATGCAAAAATAAAACTCCAGCAAGCCAAACACAAGTTCAACAAATTCTGGGTTTAACAATTAGGGTTTTGGCGCACTGTTCATCGTGTTCATCATCTTGATGAACTTTTGGTTCCAGTTTTTGAAAACAAACACATCATTCAAACCAGCAAATCATGCTCATCAACATTCTAACCTTAATTTTCGCTAATTCATGCTAACAAAAGAGAAATAAGCAAAAACATATTTGAATATCAAGCTTTAAATCCATGTTTCTCTCTCAATATTCAATGGTTTTTCATGATTTAAGTTTTATTGTACTCAGCATGGCAAGACCTTTCTAAAGCATAGCATGATTTTAAGAATGGCTAGGTTCGAAATTTTACCTAGCTTGAAGAACAGTGATGATTTCGTGGTCCTTTGGTCTCAAAAAGCTGAAACAGATGCACAAGGAGGTTTGTATTGATGAATGGAAGCAAGACTTGAAGCTCAGCTGGTACGATTTAGCTCAACCACAAAGCTGCCATGGATGAAGCTTAATGGAACAGTGATGGAGAAAGGCTTTACAGTCGTGATCTTACCCTTGCAAAAGCTTCAACAAGGTTGGTGAATGATGAATCAATGGATAGTAGCACAAGTTCCTTGAATATTTTCAGAAAAAGTTAAGATGAAAAAGTGAGAGAGTTTGAGAGAAAAATGAATTTGGCTCTGGTTTGGTGAATAGTGGCTAGGGTTTTCTCAGCAGAAAAGTGAAATATATACTCTGTTTAACATTGCTTAAGTTTGGTTAGGGAAGTGGTAATTGGAATTAACTTAAATGAAGTGTTATGGTTAATTTGTGAATTTTACTCAAATGGCAAGGTGCATGTGCTACAGTGCGAAATGGGCTTAGGCAACACATCCCAAATGAGTTTTTCTGAACATTTTCAATTGGTAGAATGTATTGGAAATGGTTAAATTGAAAGGTCATTTTTCACCTCCCTCATTTTAAATTCAAGCCACTTGAAAAAGGCCATTTTGATTGGTTGATTTTTGGTGAATTGTGATGAAGGATTTGGATAGAGCACATCAAATATGACTTGTAGCAAAAAACCTCACTCAATTTGGCCAAATGGTTTGGAAGATATCTCACTTTGAAGTTCAAATTTTTTTGAGAATGATTTGATCATAACTTGCCAACCACACATGAGAAATGAGTGTTCTTAGACTTTTTGGAAATGGGAGAACAAGATCTTCAACTTTCATGTTGGACAAAAATTCATTTGAAGCTTGTATGATGATGTAATTTTGAGGAGAAACACTTTCCATTTTTGGCAAATTCCAATTACAGGTCAACTTTCTATTTTTGGAAATTTCTTGTCTGACTTCAAATTCTTCACTGTGGATGTTTGACATGTTATATGAGGCTTATATGGACATGAATGAAACCTCTCAAACCAATTCCCACCATTAAATCACTGATTAAATGCACAGTTGACTTCAGTTGACTGAACCATGTTCTGATGAATTCCAAGCCCCTACCACTTGATATCTTGATTCAAAATGATGTCACAACTCATATGAACTCTTGATGAATGATCATGGTGCCCAAATTCTTCAAGAATGGCCACCATCCACTGTTCAATGGCTGATTTGACTGATTTGACCTAGCTGGCTTCATCTGCAAGTAACATGGTTAGATGACAATATTTTTGTACCTTTGGTTAATAGACAGATGAAAAGCAATGATATACAAATGCAATACATGCTTGGTGATCAAGAACCAAACACACAAGATAACCCACCCACTAGGAGGGAAGCTAGGGTATGCAAAGATCCTTGAGGCCATGATATGACATGATATGGGCTATGAGGGATCTTAGGGCTAAAATTGGGGTCTTACAGATGCCCCTATTTAAGGTCATTCTAGCCGGTGAAGTGAAGTTTAGAAATCTTCATCTCGACACGGTAGAATGGGCTTAAATAACAGTAATGAGACAAATTTTGGTCCCTAAGAGACCTTATGATGCAAATGTATGCGTGCAAAAGACAAATTCTGTGGGGAATATGATTCACACAGAAGAAAAGACGATCCGTCGGAGTAATACACTCACCAGGCACAGAGACTCTAACAAGACTCTCATTGGGGATAGTAAAAGAAAAAGAATGCGTGAGCAGGACACGACTTTGAGTTGGGGAAAAACAAAACTGACACAGCGTGAACAAGACACGACTCTGATTAGGGTATAACAGAAATCGGACTGGAGACCTCACTGGGGAGTGAAGGACTCACACTGGGGAAAAGAAAAAATTCCAAAGGAGAATCATCCATTGGATGGACACAAGCTGACTTCTGGGGAGAAGCAACAGGAAACTCCACTGAGGAAGCACCAAAGAATTGAGATGTTACCGGTATAAGGGGAACAAACTCAGGAAGAATGAATATCTAAGACCGGTATAAGGGTGAGAGATATCAATCAACCACACATCTGAGAAAGACCTGGAAAAGGTACATAAACTCAGGAAAATCTGACTCCACAAGGGACCAAAGTCATAATAGGGAGCAGAAAGGAAGGGACACCAGGGATACCGGGTTGTAGGTATGTAACAGGTGACCGACCGAAGCGTGAATTGGTGTGTGTTCCAAAACACTCATCATCCTGAAGAGAGAGAAAGCAAACTTGTTTATAGGATGGATATTTGATTCTGTAAAGAATGCAAATCTTACTCCGCGGAAAAACAATCAAAAGATCGACCCAAGAGCGAACGAGATATAATATCCATTACCGTCAGAACGTGGATAATATACTCACAAGGAAGATTATCCTGAACCGGGTGGTAGGTTGTTTATAGGATAAAATTCGAAATCGTGAATTGGTTTGTGTTCCAAGACACTCAACATCCTGAAGAAAGCTAGAACAGCAGACTTGTTTATAGGATGAACATTCGATTCTACAAAGAATACGAATCTTACTCGACTGGGGAAGATCAACAAAGGACTCCAACCAAAGAGCGCATGAGACATATTATTCATTACCGGCAGACCGTGAATAATATACTCGAAAGGAAAAGACACCAGAGATACCGAAGTATATAATAGGTGACTAACCAAAAAGGGAGACAATCGATACCAAGCATCCGGGTAAGCGAAAGACAACTCAAAGGATAAATTGCAAGCGTCCGGCAATTATCCGATAATAAAGAGACATTCGATTCCGCAAAGGGAAATAACGAATCTTACTCGACCAGGGAAACACGAAAGGCTTTGACTGAAGAGTGCACGAGATATATCATTCATTACCGTCAGAACGTGAATAATAACCTCGCATGGAAGATTATCCTTAACCGGGTTGTAGGTTGTTTATAGGATAAAATCCGAAAAGAAAGGCATCGGGATACCAAACTAGGTATATAATGATGACCAGTCAAAGGGAGCAACAGACATTACCGACAAGGGGGTAAATGACAGGAGACTCGCTGGAGATGCATTGATGAAAATCAATGATCCGGGGAACACAATCACTGACAAAAGGTGAAAGGACCCGCTGGGGATAAAATTGCTAGCATACGACAATTATCCACAAAACTTGCTGGGGATATAAGTGCGTATCTGAGCAACTTATCCAAGCGAAGGAGAATCAACATCAAGTATCGAATGAAGATAACCACAAAGAGGGGATTACATCTACCAAAAGAGATGGGTAGAAAACCACAGAAGAGTAACTGTCATCGGTTGGGATGAACAACAAAGTTAACTCTGCAAGTGGAGAAAACAGGGTTTACAACTACCGGTTCGTGGGTAGAAAACCGCAAAGATAGGACTTACGACTGCTGGTTTGTAGGCAGAAGGCCACAAGTTCCACTGAGGATAAGATGAATGAGCGCCGGTTAGTAATCTACTATTCTTTTATGCCACAGGGAAGCGAGAGACAGTTGAAAAAGGCCAATTTAGGATCAAACCAAAAAGGTGGACTGAATCAAGACTCGTCCTAATGAGGATATAACTCAGAAGGGAAAGCCCATCCCAATATATCTGTTGGGAGGAAACGGAAGAAACCGTCATCCACGAGGATGTATCTCAGTGGGGAAATGGCAGGAAAGGATGGACTCTTTCTGCTTACGGGGCTGACTCTATATGGAGAGATTTTACACCCGACATCTGCTAGGGAGATCTATAAAGAAGATCTGTATCACCCATAAGCAGGGAACAATCAACAAAAGATATATGGCGAGAAATGCAACATGAATATCTGAATGTTTATGAATATGCATGAGTATGCGTGATTTATGTTTGATGAATGCTGACAAAACGGACGATTCTAACACAAACAAGTCCAGGAATCAAACGCCCGGTACTATACTTCCAGGGGAAAACCAACTGGAAAGCCAATCTGCTGGGGATCTATACGCTGAGAAGCAAAGATCTGCGGGTAATGCTGAGGAAGCAGAGGATCAGAGATATCAGGAAGCACCAAATCTCTGAGTGATAGATCAGCAAATAACCCAACTAGGGGTACAGAAAGTCACCACAGGCCAGAACAGCCACAAAGACCAATCTGTAGGGGAACAAGCAAAACCCCAAGATATCTGCAGGGGATCCCAGTGTCAACTGAGAAACAAAAAGTACATTGCACAAGCACGAACTGCTGTAGAAGCAACTCCACATAACTCCGCTGGGGAACAACCCACTGAGCGAGAATGTATCACACAAGTAGATTCTGCAACAAGCCACTCTACTTGGGGAGAACACACATAGCAAACTGATCGCAACAAGTAGATTCTGCAATATAAGCCACTCTACTGGGGGATCACAAACAGTCAGGAAATCAATCCATTCTCGGGATGCTAGAGCCATCATCCGACCATACTGGGGATTGAAGGAGTATTCAACAGGCAAAACTGCCTCAACAACCACTCTGCAGACTACGCTGGGAAAGAATGGATGAAAATACTGGGATATCAACCCAAATCAACCACTGAGTAGGAAAATAAATCCTGCTCTGCTAAAGAGAATAAGCACTCTGATAGAGAGAAAGCAACAACTCTACAGACGACTTCGCCGGGGAAAAGGTAAAGTACCGGGTATCAAACCACTGACTTACCGAGTCTTCCAAAAGGAAAACGACCGTGCTGAGGAAACAGACAACTTCGCTGGCAACTGCACTGGGGAGAGTGACAACAACTCTGCTCGCGAATATGCTGAGGAGAAAAATAAAGTCTGGGAATGTCAACCCACTGGAGAAAGTGATGGGGCACCAGGATGACAAACCATCAACCGCCGAATCTTCCATAAGGAGAGCACCCATGCTGGGGAAGATTGCTGCTGGAGAAAACGAAGTCTTCAACAACACTCTGCTTGGGGAACAACCCCACCATCAACTCTGTTTGAGGAACAACCCCAACAAAGATCTGAAGTAAGAAGATACAACCAAACCAGGAATATGAACAAATGTCTTACCTGTTGGAGATCATGCCACCCTCGGGAGAGCACTGAGATGTTCTTGAGTATCCTTTCAATCTTGTGAATATTCACTTTGTTTAAAACAGCAAAATTTTGAAAAATTTTATTTGTTTAAAACAATGACATTTTATCAATTTAAAAACATACAAAACATTTGTTGATTTGAAACAAATAAGAGTGCAAAAAATTGGATAAAAAGCTCAAATTGATTTGATGGAATGGTAGCCTGCAAATGGCAAGACTCCATAGATCTGTACAAATTTGAAATCAGTGATATATATTGGAAGAGGGCTACATTGAACATAATGATCCTTTCTCTACCAATTTGAATCTCGATGTATTCGAAGCTTCAGTTTGACGACGAATCGAGAATCTTCTGACGAAATGACAGCTGTGGAACAGAAAGTCTTGTCAGGATGCAGTTACTTGCCAAATCCCTAATTTTTGCCTAGATTGCCCCAGGGTGAGGTACTCAATCTAGCGGGATGCAAATATTCTCTTTTTTTTTTCAAGTCTCTAATTTTTGCCTGGATTACCCTTGCGGGTTCTCCACCGAGACGCTCATTTTTGCCTAAGCCGCCCTTTCGGGTTTTCAACTTAGCGAGCTATTCTGTTTTTTTTTTCATTTGCATATACTTCTTTTTTTTTTTTTTTTTTTTTAGGCAAAGTATTTCTTGACTGCATCTGAATTCACAGGACGAGTGAAATCCTCCCCATCCATTGTTGTAAGCATCAATGCTCCGCCTGAAAAGGCTCTCTTAATAACATATGGACCCTCGTAGTTTGGAGTCCACTTGCCCCTGGAATCGGGCGCGAAAGACAAAACTTTCTTGAGCACGAGGTCACCTTCTCGGAACACACGAGGCTTGACCTTCTTATCGAATTTTTTCTTCATTCTCTGCTGATATAACTGACCATGACACATGGCAGCTAATCGCTTCTCTTCAATTAAATTCAATTGGTCATAACGACTCTGCATCCATTCAGCATCAGTCAACTTGGCTTCCATCAAGACTCTCATTGATGGGATCTCCACCTCTACTGGGAGAACAGCTTCCATGCCGTAAACAAGAGAGAAAGGGGTTGCCCCTGTTGAAGTGCGTACGGACGTACGATAACCATGCAAACCAAATGGCAGCATCTCATGCCAATCTTTGTACGTGACAGTCATCTTCTGGATGATCTTCTTAATATTCTTATTAGCAGCTTCAACAGCCCCATTCATCTTAGGTCTGTAAGGAGAGGAATTATGGTGTGCAATCTTGAATTCAGCGCACAACTCGTCCATCATCTTATTATTCAGATTAGATCCATTATCAGTAATGATCCTCTCTGGCACACCATAACGGCAAATCAGTTGGTTCTTGATAAACTTCACAACCACCTGCCTGGTTACATTCGCGTACGAAGCGGCTTCAACCCATTTGGTGAAGTAATCAATTGCTACGAGAATAAACTGGTGTCCGTTGGACGCTTTCGGCTCAATCATGCCGATCATGTCGATTCCCCACATAGAGAAAGGCCATGGTGATGAAATCACATTCAGAAGTGTCGGAGGAATATGAATCTTATCCGCATAAATCTGACACTTGTGACATTTTTTCACATACTTGCAACAGTCAGACTCCATTGTCAGCCAATAATAGCCTGCTCTCAACATCTTCTTAGTCATGGCATGTCCATTGGAATGAGTACCAAATGAACCCTCATGGACCTCAGTCATCAACAGGTTTGCTTCGTGTCTATCCACGCATCTGAGCAAAACCATATCAAAATTTCTCTTATACAGCACTTCACCACTGAGGTAGAAACTGCCTGACAACCTCTTCAAAGTTTTCCTGTCTTTCACAGATGCCCCAGGCGGGTAGACCTGGTTCTGGAGGAAATTCTTGATATCAAAATACCAAGGCTTGTCATCTTTCACTTCTTCGATTGCAAATATGTGAGCTGGTCTGTCCAAGCGCATCACAGTAATATTGGGGACATCATTCCACCATCTGACCACAATCATGGAAGCAAGCGTAGCAAGAGCATCTGCCATCCGATTATCCTCTCGAGGAATGTGATAAAATTCAACTTCTGTGAAGAATGTTGAAATTCTCCTTGCATAATCTCTATATGGGATGAGACCAGGCTGATTCGTCTCCCATTCTCCCTTGATCTGATTAACGACCAGGGCCGAATCACCATACACATCAAGATACTTGATTCTCAAATCAATGCATTCTTCAAGTCCCATAATACAGGCTTCATACTCCGCCATATTATTCGTGCATTTGAAAGTTAGCCTTGCTGTAAACGGAATGTGCGAACCTTGAGGAGTAATGATCACTGCCCCAATTCCATTCCCATATTGATTAACAACGCCATCAAACACCATCGTCCATCTGGAACCAGGTTCCGGACCTTCATCAAGTGTAGGCTCATCGCAATCTTTCATCTTCAAATACAGAATTTCCTCATCAGGGAAGTCATACTGAACAGACTGATGATCTTCGATCGGCTGGTGCGCTAAATGGTCAGCCAAGATACTACCTTTGATAGCTTTTTGAGCTCGATACTCAATATCATACTCAGACAATAACATCTGCCACCGGGCAATCCTCCCAGTTAAAGCAGGCTTCTCGAAGATATACTTAATTGGATCCATTCTGGATATCAACCAAGTTGTATGATTTATCATGTACTGGCGCAAACGCTTAGCAGCCCAAGCCAAAGCACAGCACGTCTTCTCAAGCATAGAGTACCGAGACTCACAATCAGTAAACTTCTTACTGAGGTAGTATATAGCAAATTCCTTCTTCCCTGATTCATCTTGTTGACCGAGTACACAACCCATCGAGTCTTCAAGAACTGTTAAATACATAATCAGAGGTCTTCCTTCCACAGGCGGAGACAATATCGGAGGTTCAGACAGATACTCTTTGATACTGTCGAAAGCTTTCTGGCAATCCTCGGTCCAATCGTGAGACTGATCTTTCCGGAGGAGCTTGAATATCGGCGCACATGTGGCAGTCATGTGGGATATAAATCTGGAAATGTAATTCAAGCGGCCAAGAAAACCTCGGACTTGCTTCTCAGTTTTGGGTGCAGGCATCTCTTGTATTGCTTTGACCTTTGCAGGATCAACCTCAATACCTCTTTCACTTACCACAAAACCCAACAACTTGCCGGAACGGACTCCAAATGTACATTTGTTCGGATTCAGGCGAAGTTTGTACTTCCTCAAACGCTGAAAAAGTTTCAACAAATGCTCAATATGCTCAACTTCCGTTCGGGACTTAGCAATCATATCATCAACATAGACCTCTATCTCCTTGTGCATCATATCATGAAACAAGGTAGTCATAGCTCGTTGATACGTGGCTCCGGCGTTCTTCAAACCGAAGGGCATCACTCGATAACAGAATGTTCCCCAAGGTGTGATGAATGTTGTCTTCTCCATATCCTCAGGTGCCATCTTGATTTGATTATATCCGGAAAATCCGTCCATAAAGGAAAAGACTTTGAATTTAGCTGTATTATCTACCAACATGTCAATGTGTGGTAGAGGAAAATCGTCTTTCGGACTAGCTTTATTCAAATCTCTATAATCAACGCACATACGGAATTTTCCGTCCTTCTTAGGAACAGGCACAATATTGGCCACCCATTGAGGATATGTAGAAGTCACCAGAAACCCCGCATCAATTTGCTTCTGAACTTCCTCTTTGATCTTTACTGCCATATCTGGATGAGTTCTTCTGAGCTTCTGCTTCACAGGCACGCACTCAGGCTTTAAAGGCAGGAAATGTTGCACAATATCTGTATCTAAACCCGGCATATCTTCTTAGGACCAAGCAAAGATATCTGAATATTCTCGTAGCAAACTGATCAAATCTTCCTTGACAGACCCTTCAAGAAATGCCCCAATCTTCACCAGGCGAACACAATCCTCAGACCCCAAGTTGACTGTTTCCAAGTCTTCGAGATGCGGCTAAATGATCTTCTCTTCGTGCTCAAGGAGACGGGTAATATCATCAGGAATCCCCTCAACGTCATCTTCTTCGGCCTCAAATACAGGGAATTCAAAATTGGGAGATGGCGTTGGATCATTATGTTCAATGGGTTTTAGGATCAACCTGCATAATGATTTTGGTTAATGAAAAACTTTAGCATTTAAACAAACAAACCATTATGCAGATGAAAAAAATTGCTTTTATTCTTGTTTTTTTTATGGGTTTTTTGTGATCACTGATTTCATGCAAAAGCAAAAAGTGAAAACAAATGGAAAAACAAATGTTTAACAATGCATTAATTGAATGAAAACATCATTGTATATATGCTTTGCCAACAATGTCATCACTTCTCCTTTTGGCATGGGAGAAGGGTTTCAAACAAAGTGAACAATTACTCTGATCTATGGATGACTGTAGGAACATCTACAGCGACCCCAATTGTGCCAGACACCACCAGGAATAACGAAATTGTTCACGTCTTCTGCATCCTCTTCCAAGATAGCAGCAGCTTCCTCCTCAGGTTGATCAGCATGGATGAATCCTCCACTTGTGAACAAACCTTGCTCATTATATGCCTCAGAACAGTAGCCAATGCCAGCCCGGGATCTATTGTCTTCAAGTTCAATCACCTTCCCTAATCCAGCAACTGCACCACATTCAATGGCCAGCTTTGCATCACGGTAGGAAGTGAATGAAGGAGACTTCTTCTCGATTGGTTCATCAATAGATAAAGCTTGGAACTGAGTTCCAATTTCGTCCTCAGCGTCAATGTACGAGAAAGAAGACAGATGGCTAACCAGGAGAGCCTTTTCTCCCCTTACCACAACCAGTTTCTTATTTTTCACAAATTTCAGCTTCTGGTGTAGGGCGGATGTCACGGCGCCAGCCTCGTGAATCCATGGTCTGCCCAAGAGACAACTATATGATGAGTGGATATCCATTACTTGGAAAGTAGCCTGGAAATCACTTGGTCCAATTTTGATCGGGAGATCAACTTCCCCAATCACGGTCTTGCGCGACCCATCAAATGCTTTCACAACAACCCCACTCTGCCTCATAGGAGGACCTTGATATGACAATCTGGAGAGTGTGGTCTTTGGCAATACATTTAGAGAAGATCCAGTGTCCACCAGCACATTGGACATTGCATCAGATTTGCAATTCATGGAGATATGTAAAGCCATGTTGTGGTCTCTTCCCTCCTCGGGGAGATCAGCGTCACAAAAGCTCAAAGTGTTGCAAGCGGTAATGTTTGCAACAATACTATCAAACTGCTCGATGGTGACGTCGTGATCAACGTACGCCAGATCCAAGACTTTCTGCAGAGCCTCCCTATGGGGTTCCGAATTCAGCAGCAGAGAAAGGATGGAAATCTTAGACGGCGTTTGTAGAAGCTGGTCTACAACGTTGTACTCACTCTTTCTGATGAGCCTCAGCATCTCATCAGATTCTTCATCTACAATGCCGCTCGGGCCAACTGAAGGAACGAGAGTTTTTTGTACAGAGGAGGATGGTTTAGCAACATCACGTGCCTGATTCTGACTATTAACAGCGGTCCCAACCGGACGCTCAACCGTATCAGAAGCAACAACCTTAGGAGGCGCAGAAAACACACGACCACTTCGGGTCAAACCACTTACATCAGCGACGTTGGTCACGGAAGTTGAAGGCAAAGGCACTTCTACCCCATCTTGCATAGTGACAGGATTGTATCTGAACGGTACGGCTCTGTCTGAAGAGTAAGGCGTAGGGCCTGCAGGTTTAATGACCAAAGAAGGGGAAGCCTTCGGCTTGTTGCTATTGTAACGAATAACAACAGGCTCGGGCAGCTTGAACACTGGTGAAATCACATTCACCTCAGGCTCGGCTTTATCAACATTGCGATTCTGCAGAATCTCAATGGTCCCTTCGTTCAACAGCTTTTGAAGTTCTCTACGTATCTGGTCGCAACCCAAGCGATTAACCGAGCAGACGCGGCACTTGTCGTGGTTATGCTCCAAGTAGCTGTACTGACATAACAAACGATGTAATTCAACCAACGACTGCCTGATGTGGCTCACATATCTGACCTTGTACTTCCCAAGGCATTCCTGAATCATATTAACGGACTTCCCATGCGCGGGCAATGGGTTCTTGGTGACATTCGGACCTGAATCTTCAAAACTCAGAATACCACATCTCACAAGGTCCTGAACCTTGGTCTTCAGCTGAAAGCAATTCTCTATATCGTGGCCCGGAGCGCCAGAATGATAGACACAGTGCAAGTCAGGCTTATACCACCACTGAGGGTTGACCGGTATAGCCGGGGGATCTCTTGGAGTAATCAGCTTCCGCTCTATTAGAGAGGGATATAATTCTGCGTAAGACATGGGAATCGGATCAAAACTGATCTTCTTCCTATCATAACTCATATTCGCTTGATTACTTGTACTACCACGAGGCTGGTAAGCCTGTTGCTGTGGACGAGACTATTGTTGTTGGTACTGAGGTTGCTGATACTGTTGCTGATGATGATATTGTTGATGTTGCTGAGCATTGTCTTTAAAGACAGGTGCTATATGAGCCACCTGGTGCTGATGACTGGCACGACGTGCAGGCTTCCTCTGAGCAGAGGGTCTTCTGTGCTTGGGCTGGGATTGCACAGCATGTGCTTCCCCATCCTTCCTCTTAAACGCCCCATATCGGTTAGAAGAAGAGCTCTCATCTTTCGCCAACCGTCCTTCACGGACACCTTCTTCGAGACGCATCCCCATGTTCACCATCTCGGTGAAATCAGAGGGAGCGCTTGCTACCATCCGCTCGTAATAGAATGAGCCAAGGGTCTTTAGAAAGATCTTGGTCATTTCCTTCTCCTCAAGCGGTGGAGTGATTTGAGCTGCCAGCTCTCGCCATCTCTGGGCGTA
Source organism: Lathyrus oleraceus (assembly GCF_024323335.1). Taxonomy (NCBI): domain Eukaryota; kingdom Viridiplantae; phylum Streptophyta; class Magnoliopsida; order Fabales; family Fabaceae; genus Lathyrus; species Lathyrus oleraceus. The sequence goes on from NC_066585.1 coordinate 151,547,966, forward strand.
CTCCTTGAACGTTTCCTTGTCCTTCTGCGACATGGACCTGAGTTGATCTCGGTCAGGCGCCATATCGACGTTGTACTTATATTGTTTGACGAAAGCTTCGCCAAGGTCGTTGAAGGATCTGATATTGGCACTGTCTAAGCTCATGTACCATCTGAGCGCGGCACCAGACAGACTGTCTTGGAAATAATGAATCAGAAGCTGATCATTATCAGTCTGGGTAGACATCTTCCTGGCGTACATGACCAGGTGAGCAAGTGGACAGGTGTTCCCTTTATACTTTTCAAAGTCAGGTACTTTGAATTTAATTGGTATCTTCACACCGGGAACAAGGCACAACTCGGCAGCAGACTTGCCGAACAAATCTTTACCTCGAAGAGTCCTCAATTCCTTTCTCAGCTCAAGGAACTGGTCGTTCATGGCGTCCATCTTTTCATGAACGTCTGAGCCCTCAGATGGCTCGGAGTGATCGATGGTGTCGTCTACCCTTGGCATGGTATGCATGACAGGAGGAGCGGGAACTGGGACCGGGCTAGATGCCGACATGGGAGCAAAAGTTGGCGCAGGGAGATCAGGCATAAAACCTGGAGGCATTCCCCAAGGGAACCCGGGCGACATAGCATTGGGCACTTGATGAGCACTGACTGGCACAGTCGAAGTGACGACCTCTGAGATGACTGTCCTCTGGGCAGGAGTTGCAGGCGATTGAGCAGGTTGATTTTGAGCAGCGAGGAGTTGCTCCATCAAAGCGCCAAGTCTGGCGACCTCTTCCTTCAATTCTCTGTTCTCTTGTTCTAGCTGCTCCATGACTCGAGTATAATACCGGTGAGTCAGCTTGTCTTCAAAATAAATGAAGAATACAAGGTTAGGACAAGAAGACCAGAAGCAAAGGGGTACCTGCTTATGCAAGAATGATGCATGAAATGCTTGTGCAGATGCTTTATTTTCAAGGAACCCTTAGGGTATTATTTGCAATATTTGAATAGTTAAAGCATTTTAATTTCTCATGGAAAATATTTCATTCAATATATCAAGACAAAGGAGTACAGTTTTTTGATTATTACAAAGAGAAAAGGGAAATAAACATCCTATGGATCCCTAGAAGCTCGGGATGCTGGAAGACGAGAAGTACACAGCTTCTTGATCTCTCTCTCATAGGCCGCTTCCATGTCTGCTTTCTCCTTTGCAAGTTGATCATACTTCCTCTTCCAGAATTTGGAAGACTGAGGAAGCAGAGAAGTCCAAGTGTCGTTCGGATCGTCGATCACTCGATGCTCGAGGAACTCAATCATAGCGTCATTCTCCTTAAGCTGCTGAAGCAATTCTTCTCTTTCACGGATCCAAGCACGTGAAAGGTCTTCTTCTCTCAACTCCTCTACACGTTGGGTAGGGAGGGTTGAAGGCCCAGCCACATTCAACGGTGTAGGTCTCGGATGATCGTACGGCATTAGGTACACGGCAGCTCTCTGTCTGACCCAAGAGGTGTATGGCTCCAAAGCAATGCAGTTCTTTGGACCCAACTCGTTCCTACTCTTCTTGTGAATACTGCGCCAAGCACGGACAAATCTGGCTTTCAGGCCTTGGGGATCTTTACCCTCCTGAAAGAATATACCTTCTAACAGAATGTTATTAGGTTTATCCTTTAGGGGGAACCCAAGCTGACGTCGTGCGAGAATAGGATTGTAGCTGATCCCACCACATGTGCCAAGAAGAGGCACATTAGGGAATTCACCACAATAGTCGATGATCTGGACGGTATCATACACGCGATCATACCAAGTGATATCATCATTGGTGAGAGACATAAGTCTCTGAGACCACCGTAGACATCCCTTGTTCTCCTTGAAAGCAACTGTCTGCGGCAAGTGCGAAATAAACCACTTGTACAGCAGGGGTAGACAGCAGACAATAACTCCTCCACCCTTTGCATTCCTCAGGTGCAAAGAGACATATGCATCGCCCAACAAAGTCGGAACGGGATTAAGAACTGAGAAGATCCTAATGGCGTTCATGTCCACGAACTTGTTGAAGTTGGGAAATAGCACTAATCCATAGATGAGCAGCACAAACAGAGCCTCAAAGGCATCCTCACTCATGGCCTTCCCATAAAAGGTAGCTTGATCAATGAGGAACTCGGAAGGAAAACCCTGAATTCCGCCTTTGGTAGTCAGATTAGCTCTAATCAGATCTTCATCTATGTGCAAGAAGCTAGCAATCTCTCGAGCAGTCGGAATACTCTCTAGGCCACTGAACGGCACTTGATCCAGAATCGGAATCCCAATGAGATGAGAATACTCCTCCAAAGTCGGCAACAGCTGGAAGTCCGGAAATAAGAAGCAGTGATACAGCGGATCATAAAACTGCGCCAGAGTACTCATCAGCCCTTCGTCAACCTGGGTAGTCAGCAGAGGTAGGAGCTTCCCATAGCGAGCTTTGAAACCCAAGGGATCTAATACATAAGATGTCAGATTCCTTAACTCTTTTACATCGGGCTGTCTAAAGCTGTACTTCTTCGTATGCCTTTTTGGTCTTTCCATGTCTGAAAATTTTGCAAATAAACCCTTTAAGTTCCTTGAAAATTTTCTTTTTCTGATGACATGAATGCGGATGAATGCGTGAATGCATGAATGCAACAATCACACTCAAGGATCAAGCAAGTCACACCAAACAAAGGTCATGGGAAAGCTCATTGCATCCCTAATATCAATCATCCATTTTGGTGGATTTAGGTTTTCACCTTATCGACACCCAAGTTCCATTGATATTAACGGTACATGAACCGGCTCGAACATCCTTAATATCAACCATCCGTTTTGGGGGATTTAGGTTTTATACCTGATCAACACCCAGGTTCCATTGATATTAAGGTTGTCTGAACGACTCAACCACGAATCACGGGTTTGTTGAGAGTCACGAGCATGGAGTCTCGGTTAAGAACTACCCAAAGGGAGTGTACTAGGGTTTAAACCTGCCAGACATGTTCTACCAGAGGTTCCCATAATCATCGTTCCATCTTTCGAATATTATCGGAGGAACGAATACTCGTATTCCAAAAATATTCTCAAGAGAAACTCTTATGAGTGTAGTATCGCGTAACAATCGCGTCAGAACTTACATCTGAACGACCTCCGCACTACGTTCCTAAAAATAGGCCAAGATGGGTTTGGTAAACTACGGTCCTTGGCTTCTGCGGCACATGATTGGAAGAATAATGCCTAACCACAAATAACTTGTGTGACATTATTAATCCAACATGACCTCCACCAAGTGAATGGACTCGCAAGTCAACTGGCTAAGGAATACTCCACACCAGTCAACAAGACTATGCCATTCTCCTATCCTAGAGTGCACTCGAGTTCGGGTATAGAACTCATCTCACAGATCACCAAAGCAAACAGCAATTGTATATCAAGCAATTCAAACATTACAATCAATACAGTTATCCCAAATTGTACAAAAATATGTCAAATAACAAATAATAATATAGCACACAACAAGGGTGAAAAGTAGGCAATACCACCAAGGATTTATGTCCCCAGCAGAGTCGCCACTTTTCTGTAGCGGTGTATTCGTCGCTATATGATCTATTGGTTAAACCATAAGCAAAGCATACAAAGAATTCGAGTCGCCACCGCACTTTTATTTATTCAAAGGACTGGCTAAAAAGCGAACAAAAGCCTAAGAAGTTTTACGCGTAGAAAACTAATAAAAAGATCAGAGAGTCTGGGTAAGGGGTAAATTACGCAATGGGAAGGTGTTAAGCACCCACAACGTCCTAGGTACTCCTAGGGAGCCCTTTTCACACTTGTTGTATAAAATTGTTATTTGTTATGAAATATTTATTGTGCAAACATGATTGGGATGATGAGAAAAGAAAATACAATTTTTATTGTTTTTGTGTTCGAACGGATGAACCCGTTGCCTACGTACCTCCCATCAAAGGTAAGGATCAAAACGCCGTAGTTCGGCTAAAAGATTTCCAAAAAAGGTTTGTAAGTTCATTTTAAAACAATAGCACTTAAGGCTTTTCATTATCAATGGGAGAAAACTCAACCAAAACAACAATCCACCATGCGAGGATAGCTTCGACGTACTAGAGGGGTTAACCCTGTTTTCAGTACGGAAGTCTTATAGTCGACTCACTAAGGATAGGGTAAGATTTACATCAACCACAATGATAATTGAAACCTATGGCTAATGTGTGAAAACTTAGCAAGAATGGACAAAGCCTCAAAACAATTGAATGAGTGAAGTTAATGGATTATGAGTATTCATGAAAGTAGGGTCAAAGTATGATTAAGATTGATTCGAAAGAAGTATTATGAAATGGAGTTTGAAAAAGTCAAGGACATGGGGTCCAGGTTTTTAATTTGAAAACATGAAGATGTTTGCACAATATTTATCTCAAGTTTGAAAGTAACGTGTGAAAAGGTTTAGGACACAATGGGATGCATGGATGAAGATGGAGTGTAAAACTTCCTAGAAGGTTCACCTCTTGAAATCATATTGAAGATGACTCAAGTGTGTCCTTTGGAATAGACAATGAGCAATAACAAAATAAGCAAATAAATGATACCGGATGCCACTCGATGGCCTTACTCCAATCTCACAAACAAAGCGGATACCGGATACCACTAGATGGATTTACACCAATCTCCTAAACAAAGAAACAAGGATATCGGAAGCCAATAGATGGACTTATTCCAATCTCCTAAAACAAAACGAAACTTGGATACCGGATGCCAATCTGTCTGGGCTTATACCAATATCCAACATATGATCATAGGAAAGCAAAAGCCAACTTGCAGGGACTTACAATTGCATCCTCACATACAATCAAACAAATGCATCAAGCAAAGAGAAGATGAGTGGCCAATGAGATGGTCTTATACTCACTTCCATATCATAGGAACAATGGCCAATGAATGGTCTTACAATTGTCCTCAATGGGCAATCAACAAGGATATGTCACAAAGACAAATGAAATGATCATGCACTAATGAGCAATTAATGATGATAAATGCACAAAACATGCAAGCAGACATGTGTATATGAAGTAAGCAATCAATCAAATAAAGTCAATCAGCACACACTATAACCAAACAATCAGGCTCATACAAATGGGTTAGGCATTGAAGCCAACTGGAATAGGGTTGATGATGCTCTTAACCTTGACATTGAGAGCCAAGGTGAAGCAGATGAGAGGATATGAGGGGTGTGCCTCATTGCTCTTATCCCTGGTCAGGGAGAGCATTTGAATATCAGAAGGTGTGGGAGTTCAGAAAGTAGGAACTCTCTCCACAGATTATTGACTCGATAGATCTTGGGCTTTTACTCACTATGCATCAACACATATGGTGTGAGCAAGGTGAGTGACACACAGAATAGTAGGGGATAGGTTGCATATCTCTTGGGTTCTACCAATTGCCTTATTCAAAGGACTTTTCCTGCTTGGGACAAATGTAAACACTCACAAACATTGCCTCTTAAGGAGGACTTCAGACAGTTGCCTGGCCAAGTAACAGGCCAGGTCTTCCAGACTACATGAAGATAAGAAATTCTACCTCAATGCAAATGCTATCAAGCAAAGCAAAGCAAGTTCTCAAAGAACTATAAGCAACTAAAGGTACCTGAAACCAGTCAGACAACATCAGTATACAATTCAAAGTTAAATCAAAATGAGATAGGGATCAACAGTCAACACAATTAGTCAAATGTGCAAAGCACAAAGCTCAAAGCATATGAGCTAAGCATCCTACAAAACAAACAAGTTAGTTTATGATAATCAAACAAGCTCAAACAACTTGCATAAGTCTCTTTAAGGCATTTTGCTTCTTAACCTGAAAAGGCAAACTTAAACATGAGAAACAAGACCACTAGGACAAGCCTAGGGTCAAAAAGAGATAAGAAATCCAGAACAGCAAGTGAAAGCTATCCAAAATCAAGTTCAAGCAATTAAGGAACAAACCCAAGTGGTTTCACATTCATATCATTCATCATTATCATTTCACAAGCAAATTAGGTCAAAGCATGTCATACAGAAGCTCAAAGAAGTCAACAGAATGATTCAAGTCAAATCCAATCACAAACATTTCAATAAATCATCAAATAATTCATGATCAAACATCATCCATAACATGATAAGCATATCAAATTTCAGCTCATTTGGATCAAGGGAAGTAAGTCAATGAAAATCAGAAAGTCAAAGCAAGTTCAAGCATACTCATACAAAGCCTCAAAACATGCACCAACTTCAATTAATCATAAAACAGTGACAACATATGATAAATGAATGGGACCAAACCATGACAAACTTTAAGATGTGTACAATTCACATGTCAAATTTCAAGTCCATCCAATTAAGCATGAGAATTTCACAAATCAAATGAGAACATGTGTCACAAAAAGTCAACAAATGACCAAACAGGGGAGAAAATTCCAATCAAATAGGAAATGCCATCAATAATTCCAGAAAAAGTCACATGTATTCTCAACATCCCTAAGTATCTTCATGCAAATATCCAGACCAATTTGAGTTCAAAAAGCATGGTAATTAAAATCATGAAGTTGGACATGAATGGTGTGACACAAATTGTCACACCCCTATTCAAAAAATCATATCTCCACAACCAGCAATGATAAATTCATAAACTCTACACCAAAATCACCATGAACATGTCTAGTTTAAGCACAAAAAATTTGGGAGGCATTGAATCATGTATCATCATTTCACAAGCAATTTGGCAAGACATACATAAAATGGACAACATGAACAAACCCTAGCACATTTTAAAATCCACACATGCAAAAAATCTGGAAAAAACATCATAAAAAAACTAGAGATCAAGAGGAGCATTTCACAAAAAATCCCATCAAATTTGGATAAAAATTGAAGAACTTATGAATTTTTGAAGATTGGCATATCAAATGAAATAAATATTGAAAAATGAAATGATTTAAATAATTATTAAAACCGGCAGTGGCAAACTTGTAATATTGCGTTCATTTAAATGGAACGCTGCGTTCCAATTAGACTGCGTGTCACATGCTTATTGGTTCATGGCAATAAAACAGTGGATTTCATGCAAAAATAAAACTCCAGCAAGCCAAACACGAGTTCAACAAATTCTGGGTTTAACAATTAGGGTTTTGGCGCACTGTTCATCGTGTTCATCATCTTGATGAACTTTTGGTTCCAGTTTTTGAAAACAAACACATCATTCAAACCAGCAAATCATGCTCATCAACATTCTAACCTTAATTTTCGCTAATTCATGCTAACAAAAGAGAAATAAGCAAAAACATATTTGAATATCAAGCTTTAAATCCATGTTTCTCTCTCAATATTCAATGGTTTTTCATGATTTAAGTTTTATTGTACTCAGCATGGCAAGACCTTTCTAAAGCATAGCATGATTTTAAGAATGGCTAGGTTCGAAATTTTACCTAGCTTGAAGAACAGTGATGATTTCGTGGTCCTTTGGTCTCAAAAAGCTGAAACAGATGCACAAGGAGGTTTGTATTGATGAATGGAAGCAAGACTTGAAGCTCAGCTGGTACGATTTAGCTCAACCACAAAGCTGCCATGGATGAAGCTTAATGGAACAGTGATGGAGAAAGGCTTTACAGTCGTGATCTTACCCTTGCAAAAGCTTCAACAAGGTTGGTGAATGATGAATCAATGGATAGTAGCACAAGTTCCTTGAATATTTTCAGAAAAAGTTAAGATGAAAAAGTGAGAGAGTTTGAGAGAAAAATGAATTTGGCTCTGGTTTGGTGAATAGTGGCTAGGGTTTTCTCAGCAGAAAAGTGAAATATATACTCTGTTTAACATTGCTTAAGTTTGGTTAGGGAAGTGGTAATTGGAATTAACTTAAATGAAGTGTTATGGTTAATTTGTGAATTTTACTCAAATGGCAAGGTGCATGTGCTACAGTGCGAAATGGGCTTAGGCAACACATCCCAAATGAGTTTTTCTGAACATTTTCAATTGGTAGAATGTATTGGAAATGGTTAAATTGAAAGGTCATTTTTCACCTCCCTCATTTTAAATTCAAGCCACTTGAAAAAGGCCATTTTGATTGGTTGATTTTTGGTGAATTGTGATGAAGGATTTGGATAGAGCACATCAAATATGACTTGTAGCAAAAAACCTCACTCAATTTGGCCAAATGGTTTGGAAGATATCTCACTTTGAAGTTCAAAATTGTTTGAGAATGATTTGATCATAACTTGCCAACCACACATGAGAAATGAGTGTTCTTAGACTTTTTGGAAATGGGAGAACAAGATCTTCAACTTTCATGTTGGACAAAAATTCATTTGAAGCTTGTATGATGATGTAATTTTGAGGAGAAGCACTTTCCATTTTTGGCAAATTCCAATTACAGGTCAACTTTCTATTTTTGGAAATTTCTTGCCTGACTTCAAATTCTTCACTGTGGATGTTTGACATGTTATATGAGGCTTATATGGACATGAATGAGACCTCTCAAACCAATTCCCACCATCAAATCACTGATTAAATGCACAGTTGACCACAGTTGACTTCAGTTGACTTTGTTAGGGTTTTGGTTGACTGAACCATGTTCTGATGAATTCCAAGCCCCTACCACTTGATATCTTGATTCAAAATGATGTCACAACTCATATGAACTCTTGATGAATGATCATGGTGCCCAAATTCTTCAAGAATGGCCACCATCCACTGTTCAATAGCTGATTTGAATGATTTGACCTAGCTGGCTTCATCTGCAAGTAACATGGTTAGATGACAATATTTTTGTATCTTTGGTTAATAGACAGATGAAAAGCAATGATATACAAATGCAATACATGCTTGGTGATCAAGAACCAAACACACAAGATAACCCACCCACTAGGAGGGAAGCTAGGGTATGCAAAGATCCTTGAGGCCATGATATGACATGATATGGGCTATGAGGGATCTTAGGGCTAAAATTGGGGTCTTACAGCAAGTCAGGACTTCAGTGGTCACAGAGGATTATGTCTCTTACCCAGTCAGATATTGCATGGTATAGTAGAGTTTTAGACGATGTGAAGATCATTGATAGCTGCGGGGAGTTCCCCAATGTGCCCCTCATGGGCACAAAGGGAATCATTTCTTATAATCCAGTACTTGCTAGGAGACAACTCGGTTACCCTATGAAGGACAAGCCTCCTTACATTCTTTTAGAAGGTATTTTCTTGAGGGATAACGAGGAGGACCCTACCATGAAAGAGAGAGTAGTAAGAGCTTGGCATCGTGTTTGTCGCAAAGGGAGACTTGAATTGGGTAAGAAAGATTGTACCTCCCTATGAGCCGTACCTCCAGTGGATCAGAGCCAAAGCTATACAGTTGAAAATGCCATACCCACATCATGATCCTATCAAACCCGCTCCGTTGAAGACCCCCTACCTTCCGCTAGATGACAAAGAAGAACTCCAAGCCACCTTGGAGAGGGTCGAGAAAGAGAGAGACGCTTGGAAGGATAAGGCCCAGGTGCTCGAAATGGAAAATGAAGAACTTCAGAGACAGTTAAAGGAGCAGAGTGGAGAAGATCGTGCAGGTAAACGTCCAAGGGTGCAAGAGGATTTATTTTCCTCAGGCACAACAGATTACTCCCAGATTCCACAGTCCTCAGGTGCATGGAAAGGTCTTGTGGACAGTTTGGTGAAGGAGAAAGCTTTTATGCAGAAGGCCTATGAAGAAAGAATTGAGAGACTTGAAGGACAACTCCTACTTGTTTATGCTCGTCCTAATGACACATGTCCTTAAATGGTTTTCTTGGTTGTATTTTGGGTTGATAACTTTGTTTTGTTATCAAAAATGTTTGCAATTCTATCTTTTCCTTCACTTAGAGTTCCTTGGAAAATCATTCATTTTGCATATCCATGCATCACGTGCATACAGGTTGTCTGTCTCGGTCTAGTCTTCTAACAGTTGCTTCCCGCCAGCAGATCCATTTCAAGCTGACGCATAATTACAACACAAGAGCCAACTACAAAAGAAGAATGGAGATAACAGATAACGAGAACCGAGAATTGAAAGCTCAGGTTGACCGCCTTTCTGCTATGGTCGAGACATTGATAGCAAACCAAGCAGCCCAAGCTGCTCAACTTCAAACAGCACAAGCTCAGGTTGCCGAAGCACAAGATGCACAGATCCAGGCGCAAGCACAGGCAGCAGAGATGCGCAACCAAATGTTAACCGCCCGTCTACAAGCAGAGGAAGCCCAGGCTAGGGCTCAAGTTCATAATTCAGGACAGACTTCGGCACAGAATCAACCTCAAATTCAGAATCAGACAACAGCAGCACCCGTCACTACAGTCATCGCTTCAGAAATCAACGCTGTCCCAGTCACTTCTGTTACCATCACAGCATCCCGTCCTTGGGAAATACCCAGGGATCTTAATCAAGATAGATATCAACAAGAGTTCGTTCCACCAAATGCTCCTGTCTTCACTAATGTGCCTCCCGTTGTTCACTATACTCCTCACCTAGGAGAACCTGTCTATCACGGCCCTACCCCAAGTGAGGATCCTGGTCTTAATGATAGAATGGATGAATTCCAGGATCAGTTTGCGGAATTACAAAAAGAGATAAAAGCTCTTCGTGGGAAAGAACTGTTTGGCAGAGATGTAAATGATATGTGTTTGGTTCCAGACGTAAGGATGCCAGCAAAATTTAAACTACCAGAATTTGAAAAGTACAAAGGAAGTTCTTGTCCACAGACCCATTTGGTTACGTACGTGCGAAAGATGTCAATGTACACCAACGACCAAAGGATGCTCATTCATTGTTTTCAAGACAGCCTTACCGGTGCAGCTTTACGCTGGTATATGGGATTAGACAGTTCTCAGATCAAGACTTTCAACGATTTAGGCGAGGCCTTTATCAAAAATTACAAATACAACCTTGATAATGTGCCAGACCGAGATCAGTTGAGGTCCATGCAACAAAGAGAAAAGGAGACATTCCGTGAATACGCGCAAAGGTGGCGCGAAATTGCAGCACAGGTTGTTCCACCTATGGAAGAAAAGGAGATGACGAAAGTGTTCTTAAAGACTCTTGATACTTTTTATTACGAGAGGATGATTGCAAGCGCTCCTACAGACTTTACTGACATGGTAAACATGGGAGTCCGTTTAGAGGAAGCAGTTCGAGAAGGGCGTCTAGTCAGAGAAGGAAGTTCATCTTCAAGCGGGGCAAAGAGGTACGGCGGTTTTATGAAAAAGAAGGAACAAGAAACTAATGTTGTGTCCTATAATCATCCAAGAAGGATCAATTATCCTTACCATCCCCAACACCAACATATAGCATCCGTGACTCCAGTAATCACTTCCGCTCCAGTTCAAGTCCAATACCCTCAGCAGCGTACCAACCGCTTCCAACAGAATACTCAGTATCAGCAACAACATCAACCTCAACAACATCAACATCAGTTACAACAACGTCCACCACAGCAGCAAAGAAGAACCAATTTTGATCCAATTCCAATGTCATATGCAGAATTGTATCCAGCTTTGATCACTAAAAACCTTGTGCAACCACGACCACGACCTCCTGTACCAGAAGTGCTACCTTGGTGGTACAAGCCAGAGGTATCTTGTCCCTTTCATCAGAATGCTCCAGGTCATGACTTAGACAACTGTTTTGCTTTAAAGTTGGAAGTACAGAAGTTGACAAGAGCAGGTATCCTGACCTTCAAGAGCATGGGTCCCAATGTGAAGGACAATCCAATGCCAAGTCATGGTCCTTCATCAGTGAACAATATAGAAGTTTGTCTCAATGAACAACGTGTTACGAAGATAGAGGAGATTCGGCAGTCTTTGGTTGAAATTCATTCTGTTTTATGTGCTCATGGTCTATTCCAACATGACCACCAGATCTGTGGTACATGTTCAGTCAATTCAAGAGGTTGTAGAAAGATTCAAGATGATTTGCAAGGCGTCCTTGATCAGGGTTTGATTCAGGTTTCTAGACAAGTGAGTTCTCCAGAATCACAAGAACAAGAGGTGAATGTCATCATTCCTTGCTTCAACATTCCAGAGAAAGTAGAGATAGCTTATCATCCGAGGGAGCCAGTGGTGATTTGCCCTCCGGGCCCAATGCCTTACACTTCAGATAAAGCGGTCCCCTACCGCTATGCAGCAACTATTATTGAGAACGGTAAAGAGGTCGAGATTAAAACCTTAGCCTCAGTTACCAATATCGCAGCAAATAGCCGAATGACGCGCAGTGGCCGCGTGTTCGCTCCGCCGGTTATCCCAAGTAGAAATGTTGAGAAAGATCCAGTAGTCGTGGTACCAGTGACAAGAGAAGCAGAAGGGCAAACAAGCAATTCAACCCTTGATAAAGAAACAGATGAACTACTTAGAATTATCAAGCTCAGTGACTACAAAGTGGTAGATCAGTTGCTACAGACACCGTCAAAAATCTCGATCCTGTCCTTATTATTGAATTCAGCTGTCCACAGAGAAGCACTACTGAAGGTGCTTGATCAAGCCTTTGTAGAACAGGATATAACAGCAGAGCAGTTCAACAATGTTGTAGGCAGCATCACTTCGTGCAATGGCTTAGGCTTTTGTGATGAAGAACTGCCAGAAGAAGGAAAGAATCACAACTTCGCTCTCCATATCTCAGCCAATTGTCAAGGGGATTCTTTGTCTAATATCCTAATTGACACCGGTTCATCTCTGAATGTCATGCCCAAGTCTACCTTGTTGAAGCTAAAGTACAAAGGGGTGCAAATGTGGCACAGTGGAATTATTGTGAAAGCGTTCGATGGATCAAGGAAAACAGTCATTGGAGAAGTTGATTTGCCTATTGGTATTGGACCACACGTATTCCAGATCACTTTCCAGGTTATGGACATAGTGCCAACTTATAGCTGTCTGCTCGGACGCCCATGGATTCACGAGGCGGGTGCCATTACATCCACGTTACACCAAAAGTTAAAGTTTGTCAAGAATGGGCAAATAGTGACGGTTAATGGGGAGCAGGCTATGCTGATTAGCCACCTTTCATCGTTTAGTGTGATAGAAGTAGACGAGACGGCTGTTCAAACTCCATTTCAGGCCCTGACCATCGATGATTACAAGAAAAGTGAAGGTTCAATCGCGTCATTCAAAGACGCCCAGCAGATTGTCAAGACAGGTCCTACAGAAATGTGGGGCAAGGTGATAGAGTTGCCAGAAAACGTTAACCATGCAGGATTAGGCTTTGTTGATGGAAAACAAGTGCAGACTTCAGTGGTGCGACCTTTCAAAGATATCTTTCACAGCGGTGGGTTTATCAACATGGTAGCAGTTAAGGAGGATACTTTTGAGGGAAAGACAGAAGACGAAGGCCCCAGATTTGTGACACCAGGAGTAGTTATGAAGAACTGGACCGCAGTTGACATCCCACATTGTGTCCACATATCAAAGTAATTAAGCTTTTCAGTTTTCAAAAACCTTCCGCTTTAGCCCAAAGCGCGAAGCATTAATTTTGTAAAATGGGCACTTTTGTCAAAAACGTACTATCCATGAAAAAGATCTTTTGTGTTCCTATACACTTGTGTCCTTTTATCTTTTCAGCTTTTTCGGAAAATGGTAACACAAAAAAAAAACCTTAAAAAGAACATATTTTTGCATGTCATGGTCAGTCCTCTAAAAACAATTGTTTGTACAGGTTACTTAAACCCGTTGAACACAATGACATCATGCCCTCTCCCAACTTTGAACATTCTGTATTCGAAGCTGAAGAGGAAGAGTGGGATGAGATTCCAGAAGAGGTCGCCCGCCAGCTTGAAAATGAAGAAGACACTATTCAGCCATACAAGGAGCCTTTGGAAACAGTCAACTTGGGTTCGGAAGAAAATGTGAAAGAAGTCAAAAATTGGAGCATTGTTATCCCCACAGGTCAAGGAGCAATTGATCAGCCTGTTGAAAGAGTATGTAGATGTGTTTGCTTGGTCTTATCAAGATATGCCTGGTCTCGACACTGGCATCGTAGAGCACAAGCTACCTTTGAAGCCAGAATGTCCACCGGTCAAACAGAAATTAAGAAGAACACATCCAGATATGGCCGTCAAAATTAAAGAAGAAGTTCTGAAGCAAATCGATGTTGGTTTTCTTGCCACTTCAGTGTATCCAGAGTGGATAGCAAATATTGTGCCAGTTCCTAAGAAGGACGGGAAGGTACGAATGTGTGTCGACTATCGTGACTTAAATAGAGCAAGCCCAAAGGATGATTTCCCCCTGCCTCACATTGACATGTTGGTAGACAATACAGCAAAGTTTGACATATTCTCCTTCATGGACGGATTCTCCGGGTATAACCAGATCAAAATGGCTCCCGAAGACATGGAAAAAACTACCTTCATAACACCATGGGGAACATTCTGTTATCAAGTAATGCCGTTTGGGTTGAAGAGCGCAGGTGCTACTTACCAGCGAGCCATGACAACGCTCTTTCACGACATGATGCACAAAGAGATTGAGGTTTATGTGGATGACATTATCGCGAAGTCTCATTCAGAAGAAGGTCACTTAGTAGATCTATTGAAGCTGTTTCAACGATTGAGGAAGTTCCGTCTTCGCCTCAATCCGAACAAATGCACATTTGGCGTCAGGTCAGGTAAACTCTTGGGCTTCATTGTCAGCCAAAAAGGCATTGAAGTTGATCCAGATAAAGTAAAAGCTATCCAAGAGATGCCCGCACCAAAAACAGAAAGGCAAGTGAGAGGTTTTCTAGGACGATTGAATTACATATCCCGGTTTATTTCTCACATGACTGCCACTTGTGAACCCATCTTCAAATTGCTGAGAAAGAGTCAGAATTGTGTTTAGACAGAGGATTGTCATAAAGCATTTGACAGTATCAAAAAGTACCTCATGGAGCCTCCTATCTTGTTACCACCTGTTGCTGGAAGACCGTTGGTTATGTATTTGACAGTGCTTGAGAATTCTATGGGTTGTATTCTGGGTCAACAAGACGAAACTGGAAAGAAAGAGCATGCCATTTACTACTTAAGCAAGAAATTTACTGACTGTGAATCACGATACTCCTTACTCGAGAAGACATGTTGTGCATTGGCTTGGGCTGCTAAGAGATTGAGGCAGTATATGTTAAGTCACACCACTTGGTTGATATCCAAAATGGATCCAATCAAGTACATTTTTGAGAAGCCTGCACTCACTGGTAAGATTGCAAGATGGCAGATGCTGTTATCAGAATACGACATTGAGTATCATACCCAGAAAGCTATCAAGAGCAGTGTGTTGGCTGAGTACCTTGCTCACCAACCCGTTGAAGATCACGATGATAATGAGGATGAGTTTCCTGATGAAGATGTCATGTTCCTAAAATCCAGAGATTGTAAAGAGCCACTTCCTGAAGAAGGGCCTGAACCAGATTCTCAATGGGGTTTAGTATTTGATGGAGCTTCCAACGTTTATGGACATGGAGTAGGTGCAGTCATTATCACTCCAGAAGGTTCTCATATTCCTTTCACGGCAAGAATTTGCTTTGAATGTACAAACAACATTGCTGAATATGAAGCCTGTATCATGGGTCTTGAAGAAGCCATTGACCTCCGCATCAAAAATCTTACTGTTTATGGTGACTCAGCGTTAGTTATCAATCAGATCAAAGGAGAATGGGAAACACGCCACCCTGGCTTGATCCCATACAAAGACTATGCAAGAAGATTGTTGACTTTCTTCACCAAGGTTGAATTGCATCACATTCCTCGGGATGAGAATCATATGGCGGATGCTCTAGCTACGTTGTCTTCAATGTATCAAGTGGGTTTTCCAAACGAAGTACCCAGAATTGTGATCAAGCGACTTGATAGACCAGCACATGTGTTTACAGCTGAGGCCAGTTTTGATGATAAACCTTGGTACCACGATATCAAGCATTTCCTTCAGACTCAGGAGTATCCTCTTAGAGCAACAGAAAAAGATAAAAAGACTTTGAGAAGATTGTCAGGCAGTTTCTTCCTTAATCAGAATGTGCTCTATAAGAGGAATTATGACATGGTCTTACTCAGATGTGTTGACAAAAAGGAAGCAGAAATGTTGATGAAAGAAGTTCACGAAGGGTCCTTTGGTACTCATGCAAACGGCCACTCTATGTCAAGAAAGATGTTGAGAGCTGGTTACTACTGGTTGACCATGGAATCAGATTGCTGCAAATTTGTAAAGAAGTGTCACAAATGTCAGATCTACGCTGATAAGGTTCATGTACCACCAACCTTTTTGAATGTGATTTCTGCTCCTTGGCCATTCTCAATGTGGGGCATTGACATGATCGGTATGATTGAACCCAAAGCTTCCAACGGACACCGTTTCATTCTCGTGGCAATTGATTACTTCACCAAATGGGTGGAAGCAGCTTCGTATGCAAAGGTGACAAAGCAAGTGGTGGTCAGATTCATCAAAAATAATCTCATTTGCCGATATGGCATTCCAAACAAGATCATCACTGACAATGGCTCCAATCTGAACAACAAAATGATGGATGAATTATGTGAAAGTTTCAGGATCGAGCATCACAACTCTTCTCCTTACCGCCCCAAGATGAATGGGGCAGTTGAAGCTGCAAATAAGAATATCAAGAAGATCATTCAAAAGATGGTTGTTACCTACAAAGATTGGCATGAAATGCTGCCTTTTGCACTACACGGATATAGAACATCAGTCCGTACTTCAACTGGGGCAACCCCATTTTCACTTGTATACGGTATGGAAGCTGTGTTACCAATAGAGGTTGAAATTCCATCAATGAGGATACTAATGGAAACTCAGTTGTCAGAGGCTGAATGGTGTCAAAGCAGATACGATCAGTTGAATTTGATTGAAGAAAAAAGAATGACTGCCTTGTGCCATGGACAGTTATATCAAAAGAGAATGAAGCAGGCATTTGATAGGAAGGTTAAGCCGAGAGAATTCAAAGAGGGTGACCTTGTGCTCAAGAAGATGATACTATTTCACAATGATTCTAGGGGCAAGTGGACTCCTAACTATGAAGGACCCTATGTTGTCAAGAAAGCCTTCTCAGGCGGTGCTTTAATTCTTACAAACATGGATGGTGAAGAGCTTCCACGTCCCGTGAATACAGATGCAGTCAAGAAATACTTCGCCTAAAAAATGAAAAGAACAGCTCGCTAAGTTGAAAACCCGAAAGGGCGGCTTAGGCAAAAATGAGCGTCTCGGTGGACTGAAAACCTGAAAGGGCGGTCCAAGCAGAAATTAGAGACATAAAAAAACAAAGAGAATATTATCCCGGTAGATTGAAAACCCGAAAGGGCAATCTAGGAAAAAGTTAGGGATTTCAGGCAAGTAACTGCATAACAGAGATAAGATCATTGAAGTATCAGAATATTTTCAACAGTTCTCCAACTTTCTCAAGGCTGCAATACAGGTCAAAAGTGGAAGAGAGAATGATGTCATTGTAGTTCAACGTACCCTTTTTCCACGAAATTACCATTTTCCAATTTGTAAAGATCTATGGAATCACGCTGTTGGCTGATTACCATCCTATCAAATCAATTTGAGCCTTTCTATATTTCTTGGCACTCTTAATTTTCATTTCAATTTACGAAAGTTCTTTTACTTTGACAGATATGTTTTGAAACAAAAGTTTTGAATTAAAAACAGTTTTTGAAAAATATAAAGATTATTTATTTTGATTTGTGGACATCAATAAAAGGATTGAGACATGTGGTCCCAGTAATTCTGAAATCATGTGATTCCAACTAGACATGTTCATATTACTATCCTTATATGTATATGATGAAAAAATCTCCACAGGTGTCTTGGCAGTAATATTTCTCCAGCAGAGGTTGTGATTCTGGATATCCCCAGCTATGCTTCCTATTTTTCCTCAAGAGATCATGCAAGAAATATTTCAAGAAGTTTATTCCCTTCACTTGGGGCATGAAGACTCCCCAGTTAATTGATCATGAAGACTCCCCAGTTTAATTGATCATGAAGACTCCCCGGTTAATTGATCATGAAGACTTTGATCCAGGTTTTAAGTTACAGATTTGGCCTATGGGATTACTACAGGTATTTCCCCAGTAATTTATTAAGGCGGGATCAGCAATGTCCCCAGCAGAGGATGAGAAGGAAGATTTGATTTCCCTGAGCAGGAGTAATACAGAGGTCTCCATCCCTCAGCGAGTGAAGAAAGTTGATATTCAGAAACTACAGGGAATCTCCTGTTGTTCTCTGTCCATTCAATAGAAGGATATGTCTCCTCCTCAGTAATGTTTGGTAGTAAAAGAAGAGTAGGTTATGCATTTTAAGCAAATTCAAGAATTGCAGGATTTCTCCTGAATTCTCATTTATATTCAAAGGTCAGACATCACTGTTCCCCGGCAGAGTCTCCTAGAGGAAAGATCTCGTAACCAGATATCAGACACCATAATCCCCTGCAGAGTCTTCAGATACAGAAAGTCTCCATGATAATTAAAGCAAAAAAATCAAGGATAGATTTCCCCTATATTCTTATTCCCTGGAAAGATACCACCTATCCCCAGCGGACTTTATCCCCAGCGGAGTCTTCCAGAAGAATAATCCCTTCTGCATTATCAGCAAATTCAAGAATTGCAGGACTTCTCTTACAATATCATCTTATTTCCAGAGGATAACACCTTGTATCCCCAACGGAGTCCTCAGAAAGGTCCAATCCTCATATACCTCACAAATTCAAGAACCACAGGGAATCTCCTGCATTTTGAAGTAGAAGGCATCTCCATTCTTCTACGGAATCCTCAGCAGAGACAGACTTTTAAAGAAACCTGGATATGGTGCTCTTGTACCAATTCCCCAGCAAGTCTTTGTACTACTCCCCAGCGAGTCTCAGTGCAAATCTCCAGCAAGTCCTTATGCAGCTGTTAACATTTTTAGTTATTCCTAGTTTTGTCTGTCCATCATGCATTCATTACTAAATATTCATGCATATCTATGACATATCATGCTTGCATTCATATGCACCTTGTTTCCTTGTTTATATTGTGGGTTGAGTCAATCTCTCCATATAGAGTATCCTCATAAGCAGCAAAATACCTTTTATTGGTCATGTTCCCCACAGAGATCTATGCCTCGTGGAAGATGGTTGTTTCAGTTGTAAATCCTGATGAGTTCATTCCTCTTCAGTTGAAGTCTTGTTTGACCGTTTCATTCTAGTTCTATCCTAGTTTGAACCTCGTGTCTCCAGATAAAGCTTAGAAATCGCCAGTAAAAGAAGGCAACAATATAGTCTTTGTGACTCTCATTCAGTAAAACAGACATGACAGATATTGTGTCCAAGTCCTTTATACCTTCATCTTTGAGTTGGTACCCATTACAAACTTGAGTTACCTACATCCATGAGTGGTAACCTTTGTTATCCCTCGGATAAATTAATTACTATCTCCATCTATGAGTTGATAACATCCTCACAGAAAGTTCCATGGTTCTACCTGCAACTTTGAGCTGGTAGCGTGCTTTCGTCTTTGAGTTTAGCACAGATTCCTTTTGATTCCACCTTCGTCTTTGAGTTGGTGAAGTACCTGCAACTTTGAGCTGGTAATATGCATTCATCTTTGAGTTAGCAAGATTTCTTTTGATTCCACCTTCGTCTTTGAGTTGGTGAAGTACCGTCATCTATGAGCTGGTAGTGTGCATTCATCTTTAAGCTTGCACAGGTTTCTTTTGATTCCATCTTCGTCTTTGAGTTGATGGAATGCCTTCATCTATGAGTTAGGTACACTTTATCCTGTTACCTTCATCTTTGAGCTGGTAACGTGCTTTCGTCTTTGAGTCAGCACAACTTTCTTATGTTTCCATCTCCGTCTTTGAGTTGATGGAGTACCTTCATCTATGATTTAGGTACATAGTGAGCCCTCATCTATGAGCTGGTAGTATGCATTCATCTTTGAGTTCGCACATTTTCCTGTGATTCCATCTTCGTCTTTGAGTTGATGGAGTACCTTCATCTATGAGTAGGGTATGTTTGATCCTTGTTGAACTGATAGTGTGCTTTCATCTTTGAGTCTGCACAGATAACTTCTGATTCCATCTTCGTCTTTGAGTTGATGGAGTACCTTCATCTATGAGTTAGGTACATTTTGTCCTTCCACCGTCATCTTTGAGTCGGTAATGATAAACATCTCCAGGAGAATATGTTCTAAATTCTTTTAAACACCTTTGTCAATGAATCGGTGGTTGCCTTCAACTTTGAGTCGGCATTTCTCTGTCTACCTCATCAATGAGTTGGTAGTGTGCATTCAACTGTAAGTCTGCACAATGATCCTTAGATCTGATTCTTCATCTACACCATCATCAATGAGTTGGAATTTGATTTCTCTAGCAGTGTTATTATCAATCTTTTGAAGCTTGCCTTCAACTTTGAGTTGGCATGTCCTGTTTACCTCATCGATGAGTGGGTAGTGAGCTGTCAACCATGAGTTAACGCAGTTTGATTCTTATTATGCCCTTGTTATACCTTCATCCTCGAGTTGGTATTCATCTTTTTTGTTACCTCCATCTTTGAGTTGGTAATGTACTGTCACATCAGTACTCTTGTTATATTGATCTTTTCCCACTTTTATCTATGAGATAGTGATGTATCGTCAACATTGAGTCGATATCTCTTTTCCTCCTATTTTCCATCTATGAATAGGTAGTGAATCTTCCCCAGCTGAGTATTCTCAGTGTTTACCTTCATGCATTGAGTCGGTGTATGTCCTTCCCCAGTAGAGTTTGCACTCCTGTATCTCTGTGTCTGTCTGTCTTTTGCATCATGCATACATGCATTTGCGGTCAAATTTTGTGGCGTTTGTCATATTTAATTACCTTACGCCATTCGATAGCCTCCGGCTATCTGGCCTAAGTTAATTAAATAGGGGCATCTGTCGCACCCCAAAATTTGACTTTGGCTTTGTTGACCACATCTTGATTAATCTCGTTGTCTTGTATTCATCTCAATTTCTTAAACTTCGCGTGACAACTGGTTTGATTAGGTTTTGTGTGTTTTCGTTGCTTACCGTGTTGTATTTCGTTGTTTTAGCAAAACCTGGCCGATATCGTTGCCTCGTATTTATCTCGCTTATCTCTGTTGTGCGTGGCATCGCTTCGATTAGGTTTTGTGCGTTTTTATCTATTTAATTGTTTGTTTGTCGGTATTTTGACTGTATTTCGAATATATTAGAGTTTTCGTATTGTCCGATTATTTGTGATTGTGTTTGTCAGCGTTTTCGTAATGTCGTGTTGATTTTATTATTGCCTAGGGTTGTTTATTTAATTACGTGTTGTGCCGTGTGATTTAATCGAGTCTGTTTGAGTCGTGTTGTTGATTTTACTGGTTTACCGGTTTACTGGTTTATTGGTTTTATCAATTTGTCTGTTTTGCTGTGCAAATTGTCATCGTTTTATCGCGTTCGTGTCGCTCGATTTTATCGTATTTTAATCGTGTGCCGTTTAATATTATTTGTGCTTAATATTAATTGTGTTTAGTTGTTATTAGTTTATTTAATTAGGATTAATATTATATTAGTTTATTATTATATTATTATATAATATATAAATTATATTATTATTTATGTTAGATATTTTTTAGGTTTCTTATTGTTTAAGTAATCTAAATATATATTATTAATTTATGTTAGATATTTTTAGGTTTCTTATTGTTTAAGTAATCTAAATATATTATTAATTTATGTTAGATATTTTTTAGGTTTCTTATTGTTTAAGTAATCTAATATATATTATTAATTTATGTTAGATATTTTTTAGGTTTCTTGTTGTTTAAGTAATCTAAATATATATTATTAATTTATGTTAGATATTTTTTAGGTTTCTTATTGTTTAAGTAATCTAAATATATATATATAGATGTGGTTAGTAAGAAAAAAAAAAGAGGGGATCAGTAAGGAAAAAACGTGTGGTGAGAGAAACAGAGAATTGAAAAGAAATATTTTTCCAAAAGGTTACCGTATTTCACTTGTTCTTCATTTTCGGTAACCAAAATCGTCCCGATTATTCACCGAAACACAAAACCGATTTCATATCTTTGAAGTTCGTTGAGTCCAGGTCACAAATATCCAAGGTTCATTTCATTCCGGCGTCGTTTCACCGATCAAAAGCGACGTTGAAGTCAGGTACTCACGAAGGCAGCCAGCACTGCGTCGGTGACGGTTTCCAGCTTTCGGTCGATCATTTGGACGATCAGAAGTTCATCCTCTTCACACAAGGTAATATTCTTCACTTATCTCTGAAATCGGCAAAGTTCCGGCTTGCCGACATGTGTTTTAAATATTATATATCTAAATATATATATATATATATATATATATATATATATATAATATATATTATTTTTGTCTATTATATATTATTTGTCTAAATGTACATATATATTATTTTTGTCTACTATATATTTATTGTCTAAAATATAAAATATAATATATATATATATATATATATATATATTATATATATATAATATATATATATATATATATATATATATAATATATATATATTATATATATATATATATATATGTATATATATTACTTTTGTTTACTAAATATTGTTTATCTTTTATTATTTTGCATATATGTTTTATTTAAATGTTAGTTAAATTAATTATTTGTTTAAATGTTTATTTTAATTAAATGTTTATTTATATCAAATGTTTATTTTGTCTAAAGTAAATGTTTATATTGTTTTTTTATATTTGTTTATGTTGTTACTAACCGTTTCGTTTCAGTTTCAGCTCGATTAACTCCACTAACTATTCGTAATACTAACTATTCATAGCTAACTGTGTTGTAATAATTTACTTTCTCGCATTTTTTATTTTCCGTATTGTGTGTTTAATCATATTGTTCAGGTTTTATGTTAAAAAATCGAAAATTCCAAAAAAGAGAAACCCGATGCGATTCCAACGGTCGCCGTTTAAGAAACCCTTTTCACACACTCACAAGCTTACTCTTGGGCTTCCTTATAATGAGCCCATTTATGTATTGTTTCAGGGTTTAGGCTCATTCAAATCTTTTGCCAGCTTTGGCTTTTCAGTTTAAAAACATTTTCAAAAGGACGTGTCAGTCTCGAAGCCTCCCGCCTAGGTCGAGCAAGAGATGGCAAGACACGCCAATCTAAAATCAACAAAACAGACTTTCCCCTTTTCTTTTGGGAGAACTACGTGGATTCTGATTTCTCCATTGCGCCTTGGAGATACGTAGGCATGAAGTCTACGACTTTATCGAGTCCAAAAACAATAAAATCAAGTTCTTTTCTCATCTCCCCAATCAAACGATCAAAGCGAAAAAAGCAAAGCATTCACATAAACATAAGTAAAAAGGTTCTTGTGGAGTACCACAGATGTAGAGGGTGCTAATACCTTCCCTTTGCATAACCAACCCCCGAACCCGTAACTCTAAAGGGATTTATCGTTATTTTTCCCTTCCTCTTTTTGGATAAAATAAAAGACGGTGGCGACTCTTGCATTTAAAATATTTTTCAAACGGGTTAAGTTCAATCAATACTTAATCTCGTGAAAAATCTCGCCGCGACACTTCCCTGATGAGAATATTCTGTATTTGAAAATGAAAGATTGTGATGAGCCTACGCTCGATGAAGGGCCAAAGCCTGGTTCCCGATGGAGTATGGTGTTCGATGGCGCTGTTAATCAGTATGGAAATGGTATTGGGGCAGCGATTATTACTCCTCAGGGCACACATTTTCCTTTTACAGCAAGGCTAACTTTCAAATGCACGAATAATATGGCGGAATATAAGGCATGTATTATGGGTTTGGAAGAGTGTATTAATCTTAGGATCAAGCATCTTGATGTTTATGGTGATTCGGCCCTTGTGGTTAATCAGATTAAGGGTGAATGGGAGACGAATCAGCCCGGCCTCATCCCATACAGAGATTATGCAAGGAGGATTTCAACTTTCTTTACTGAGGTTGACTTCCATCACATTCCTCGAGATGAGAATCAGATGGCAGATGCTCTTGCTACACTTGCTTCAATGATTATGGTGAAATTCTGGAATGAAGTCCCCAAAATCCCTGTGATGTGGTTGGATAGACCAGCTCATGTATTTGCAGTTGAAGAAGTGAAAGATGATAAGCCATGGTATTATGATATCAAGTGCTTTCTCCAAAGTCAGATTTACCCGCCTGGGGCATCTGTTAAAGACAAGAAGACATTGAGAAGATTATCTGGCAGTTTCTACCTTAACAGTAATGTGCTTTATAAGAGGAATTTTGACATGGTTCTACTCAGATGCGTGGATAGACACGAAGCAAACCTGTTAATGACTGAAGTCCATGAGGGTTCATTTGGTACTCATTCCAATGGATATGCCATAGCAAAGAAGATGTTAAGAGCATGCTACTATTGGCTGACAATGGAGTATGACTACTGCAAATATGTGAAGAAATGCCATAAGTGTCAGCTTTATGCGGATAAGATTCATATTCCCTCGACACTTCTGAATGTTATTTCCTCACCATGGCCTTTCTCCATGTGGGGGAATTGATATGATTGGCATGATAGAGCCAAAGGCGGCAAACGGTCACATTTTTATTTAGCAATTGATTACTTCACCAAGTGGGTTGAAGCGGCATCATATGAAAATGTGACCAGGCAAGTGGTTGTGAAGTTTATCAAGAATCAACTCATATGCTGTTATGGTGTCTGTAGCACCTCAAATTTGCACCTCCCATTTTGTACATCCATTTTCATTTTTAGGACATTAACATTTGCATTAACATTTGCCTAGTGCAAGTCATCAGTCAAGACTGGTCAGGAGATACAGTTGTGCAAGCAAGCAAGTGCATTTCCTATGGAAGCAAAGCCCTAAGGTTGGTTCATTGTGTTCATGTGACCTAGGGATCATTTTGAAGTGGTTTGGCCAAAGGTTGGATGTTCAAAGTTCATCAGTCAATGATCATTTCATCTGAAACCCTGGAAAGTCAACCAAAGTCAACTGTGCATTCAATCATGGATTTGAAGGTGGGAGATGGTTAGAGAGGCCTCATTCATGTCCTTACAAGTCTCATTTGACATTGCAAACATCAACAATGAAGAATTTGAGGTCAGATGAAAAGTTTCCAAAAATAGTAAGTGACCTGTAATTTGGAATTGCCAAAAATGGAAAGGTCTTCTCCTCAAGTTTACATCATCAAGCAAGCTTCAAATGGAATTTTGTCCAACATGAAAGATGAAGATCTTGCTCTCACCTTTCCAAAAAGTCCAAGAACATCCATTTCTCATGTGTGGTTGAAAAGATATGGATCAATCATTGTCAAGTCAATTTGAACTTCAAGCATGCATAACTTTTGAACTAAAGGCCAATTGAAGTGGGATTTTTTGTAACATTCTTATTTTGCCATGAGCTATCCAAAACATACATCAAAAACCATGCATCTCCATTACAAAATTTTGGCATTTTTCATTTGCAATTTGGAGGGAAAAATCTAATTTGAAAAATAGGCATTGGCTTTATACTTTTTCACTTGCATTTGCCTCTTAACAACATTTGAAGTGGATTTGGCTCAAAAACCGTGTACTGTAGCATCCCTTTCATGCACATGAGGGTGAATTTCCAATTTGCATAACACTTGCATTTCACTTAATTCCAATTGCATTTGGTTAATTATGATTAAGAGCTTCATTAGTCCACCATATATATAGGATAATTATAACAGAAACACAATTAACATTCATTTTGGTTCAGATCTAGATCAAATTGCATAATCTTCATATCTTGCTCTCTCCATTTTTCTGCAAATTTCTCCAAAACCTTGCATTGTTCTTGCTCGATCCTTGATCCACCAGCATAATTGAACAAGATTGGAGCCAGATTCATCCATTTTCGAGCTGTTTTTGGAACTGTTGAAGGCTGCATCATTAATGGCAAGTGAAGATTCCAGCAAAATCGTGCAAGATTAACATCAAATCCTTCTTCCACTCACTCATTCAAGAGCATAGGATCATCTGTTTCTACCTTGCAAGGCTTGAAAACACTGATTTCAGTTCTGCATCTCTTTGAAGGTTAGGATTCGAATCTTGAAATTCTTGAAATTAGGATATGCATTTTGTAGATCTTTGATCCCTGAGTGTGTTGAGCTTTATCTCGTTAATTTTCATTAAGAATTGAGTAAGTTAGATCGATTCTAAGTTTGACATGTGAATGTTATTTTGCTCGATCCATTCATGATAATAAGAATTAGCAAAATCTAAGCCTGGCATGATGTTGTATGTTGAAAGAGGAATCTAATGATATGCTGGATTTGAATTTTGGTGGATGTTTGTTCTTGACCTGGAAAAATCGTATGAACATGATGAAGATCCTAGGGTTCCATCTCCAGAATCGTGTTTGGTCTGTTTTAGCCTTGCCTGCATGCGTTTCATTGTTTTTAGCCATGTATTGGTCCACTTGTATACAATGTGGCAGAACGATTGGCCACAAGCGCTTCACACCGCCACATCAGCTTAAATGAAACGCGGCGTTTCATTGATAGCGCGCCAGGTTTTGAATTCTCCCTCACTTCGATTCCGAGCGATGGACATTTTCACCTTAGGTCTTAGCATTTTTTTTTATTTCCTCCATGTTCATGTATGATTGTTTATGTGGTTTTTTTAATTTTCCATCCATTCAAAAAATCATAACTCATTGATTAATAATCCAATTGGCCTAGGATTTTTTGCATAATGTTCCTCATGATCTCTACTATTTTTTGATGATTTTTCCAGAATTTGTGCACGCATGGATTTTAATTTTGGCTAGGGATTGTGTGTACATGTGTTTTCTTGACATGCTTTGCCATTTTGATTGTGAAATGATGAGTTTCTATCCAAAACTCTTGAAATTTTGTGTGCTTAAAACAGACATCCTAATGGTCATTTTGGTATAGAGTTTGTATTTTTCTCATTTCTGGTTGTTGAGTTATGATCTGGTTAATGAAGGTGTGACAATGTGTGTCACACCATTTCTTGCTCAACTTGATGATTTTATATGCCATGCCAATTAAATGCCAATTGATGAGATTTTTTGCATGATGCTTCTTCTGGAAGTTAGGATTAAGCATGAATTTTTGTAGAATTTTTGGATGCATTCCTGATTTGTTTGAGATTTTCTTTGCTGGTTTGTCATTTGTGGACTTTTTGATAGTCATGAATTTAAATGATTTGTTAAATGCTTGATGTTTACCCTATGAGCTTGAAATTTTGCATAGTGATTCTAGACACTTTGAAGTTTATGGTGGCTTTGATAGGATGTCTTTATCATGTTTGGGTTCTGTTTTAGGCTTGTGTGAAGTTGATGCATCAATTTGTGCCCTATTTGAGTTTGTTTGTGCTTACCATGACTTGATGAATTTGATTACCATGCTTCTACTTGTCCAAATGCCTTGAATTTTGGTGGAATGATCATGTGATGTGTTCTGTTCAGCCGTGATTTTTCTTGAGATTTATTGAGCCATTTTTGAATTAATATGCATTTGTTCATTCTGTTGCTTCAATGAGCTTTCAAGTTGCATGCTTTGCCTTATGTGCTTTGTGAAATGAACTTGGTTGATGATATGGACATGAGACCACTTGGATGTTGTTCTTAATTGATTGAGCTTGATTTTTGTCAATTTTCATGTTCTGTTTTGAATTATTTCTCCCTCTTTGACCCTAGGCCTTGTCCTAGTGGTCGGTGCTTATGTTTGAGCTTTGTTTTCAGGACAAGAAGCATATGGCCTTGAGGAATTGATGCATTGGTTTGAGTTGCCTATTTGGTTGATGTTGATTAACATTGAATTGTTTTGTAGGTGATTTAGCTCAATTGAGTTGAGCTTGTGCCTTGCACATTGTAGCTTGCACTTGTTGTCTGTTTGACTTTGTACAGTTAACTGTTAACTATTGGATTGTTTGTTTGATTGTTTGAGTTGTGTACTGACTGAGTTAGATTGATTTCAGGTACATTAGTTGCTATAGTTCATTGTGAACTTGCTTTTGTTGTTGCTTGGTTGCTTAACCAATTTGAGGTATAACCCACTGACTTCATGTAGTCTGGAAGACCTGGCCTGTTATGTGGCCAGGCACCTGTCTGAAGTCCTCCTTAAGAGGCAATGCTTGTGTTTGTTTATCTTTGTCCCCTGTACATATCAAAGACCTCCTAAGTGAAGAGGCATTGGCCGACACAAGAGATGTGTAGTCCATCTCCTGCTATTCAGTTGAGTCATCCCTTTGCTCACACAATTGGTGTTGATGCATTGTGGATATTAACCCAAGATCCATGTTGAGTCAGTCATAAGTGTAGAAGGGTTCCAACTTTCTGAACCCACACTTTCATATGTCTAAAAGCTCTCCCAGGCCAGGGATAAGAGCTGTGAGGCACACCCCTCACCTCCTATTTCATCTGCTTCACCCTAACTCTCAATGTTAGGGTTAAGAGCTAACTTCACCCTGATACAGTGGCTTGTTTGTCGAGGTTGACATGACCCCTTGACTAAAGCTTAACCCTGTGTGAGCCCACTTTGTTTGTATATAATGTGTGCTATTTGTGAATGATTGCTTTGCTTGTGCTGTTTAGGTTTTGCTTGCTCCCTGTGCAAGTTAGATAGAAACCTTAACATGGGCTATGATGCATGACAACTTCTAGGCTCGAGTCGTAGTCTCCCTAGTAGTTTGTGTCTCCCTTTGTATTTGGTTAGTGTCATACGGTGAACTGACTTTAATGTGTTTTAATCGCAATGTCGCGGTTAGCAAGAGTCGCCACCGACTTTTCTTTTATCCAATAAGGAAAGGTGGAAAAGAACAGGAAAGACCTTAATTTAGATTCTTAGGTTCGGGAGGTACATTATACAAAGGGAAGGTGTTAGCACCCTTTGTATCCATGGTTATCCATGGGCTCTTAATTGCTTGATCACTTATATCATTTTCATTGTCTGAAAAAGTGTTCGTGAATTGTTTAGAAAATGTTTTGAAAAAGAGAATTTAACTTTGTAATGATTCTCGTATGAATGTATACAAAGTGGTTATCTCATTTGGGTTTGAAAGTTGTTTAGAAAAATATAACTCGGTAATGATTCTCGTATGAATGTATACCAAGTGGTGATTTTCTAAAAGATGTTTTTGAAAGGTGTGAGGTGTGAAAAGTATTTTAAGTCGTGAGTAAGCAATTAAGAGTTATACCTTCCTAGGGTCTTTATAGGCATTTCCTATCCTTATGAGGGTAAAACTGTCCTTACTATTGAGAAGTAAGTAGTCTTGTCCTTTTGGATTTAAGGGTCATCGTAGGGTCATCGATTGGTCATTGAAAGCAACATTTGTAAGGATACCTTAGCATTCGGAGGGACGATCATCATTTAACCGTAGGCTACACCGAAGGGTCATCGAGGGACAAAATCATACATTCGAAGGCAACATCCGAGGGACTATGATTTATTTTAGAGGGACATGATGATTTAATCGAAGGGTCTTTACTAAGTGTATCCCCACACTCGCGGGACATGACCGTAATACCGTAGTCGTAGGGTAACAAAGAGAGGTCCAAGATCACTTATTTAAAGACAAAGTTTTACAATTAATTAGATGGCCATAATCGATTAAGTAATTAGGTCCACATTAAAGTCGATGAAATCAATACATTAAAATCAGCTAGATAATTTAGGATGTATCTCCACATTAAAATTAAGTAATTCAGAATCCATCTCCATAAGGGTATCCCACAAATAAAGTGGAATACCTAGCCGGCCGTCTCTTCGGGAATATGTAAGCCTTTACACAATTCAGCACACGGGTTAGAACACCGAGATAAGGTGCAATTGAAAATTGCACCACAAAATAAACACAGCAGTTACATGGCCAAATAATGCGTGATTATAATAAGACAAACATAAGACAAAACCAAAAAAGAAAAAAAAACAGCCACTGCTACGTTCGCCCCTGCCTCGCCTAGCGAAGGCTTAGCGAGTACTCGCTACAGGCTCGCTTAGCGATGTGCTAGCGAGCGGCTACGGGTTTTGAGTTTGACAACAGCACCATCTCCGGAACCTTGAACCTTATGGCATTTAATTACAGGAATAGCATGGACAAACATTCAGGATATTCAGGCATATTTAAATTCACATGTGAAATCAAAATACATATCCAAAAATTTATCATGATGCATTATGTATGTAAAGATTACCGATTGGAAGCATAAAACAGTAATGATGCGCAAACCTGTTTGCAGTTGCAATGTCGAAAGGGACTGATCACTCTAGGTATCGGATTGAGTTGGGCGGCGGTCACTTCGAAGCGGATGAGCTGCCTTCAGGGTTCCTTTACTCTGAATTCTCTGGGCCGACAGGGTTTCTATGCCAGGGTTTCCTTCCCTCTTCCTCTGTCCATTTTCGTGACTGAAGTGTCTGTATTTATAGTGATTGTGATGACCTAATGGGCTCAGAATGAAGCCCGAAAATTCTTATATTCGCAAGCTTCGCTAGGCGAGCGTTGTGGCGAAGGTTCGCTAGGCGAAGGATTTGCTCGCCTAGCGAGCAGGCAATTTTGTGACCTAATGGGCTCAGAATGAAGCCCAACAATTCTGGTATTCGCAAGCTTCGCTAGGCGAAGGATTTGCTCGCCTAGCGAGCAGGCCAATTTGGGTCATTTTCTGGATTGGGCCCCTTGTGAGCTGGGCCTTTGTTCCTTTAAAGTTGGAGTGCTCCGAGAAATGTTTTGCAAGATCAATGGGCAAATTTTGGGGTATGACAGCTGCCCCTGTTCAATATTCTTGAAACGAGAGAGTTAGGATGGCAAGTATGCCATTCATGGTCTGGAGGTGGAAGATTATTGATCACTAGAATGCCCCAAAAATTTGCACTTGTCAATTAGTCTTGATGGAGATGGGCTTAAAGATGCCATCCAGGAAGTTTGATGATAAGAGCTTCAAATTGTGTCGTACGTTAGACGATATCTGAAGACATGGGTGTCATACCGGGTCATACGCTAGACCGTGTAGTGAGTCATCCATTAGGCGGTCGACTTCGCTGGGGAGTCAGAGTGTGTTATACGCTGCTGGGGATAAGGGATCAGAATGGATCATACGCTAGACCGTATCTGAATAGCATAGTGAGTTGCTCATTAGGCGGATGACTTCGCTGGGGAGGAAAGATCAGAATGGATCGTACGCTTGATCGTCTCTGAGTTGCAAAATGAGACCTCCATTAAGCGGGTGATTTCACTGGGGATAGAAGATCAGACCGGATCGTATGCTAGATCGTATCTGAGTTGAAGATCCAAATGGGTTTTATGCTAGACCGTATTGGAGTTGCAGGATGAGCCGTCCGTTAGGCTAAATCTGATGATAAAAGGGGGTAGTCATATGCTAGACTACACTTCAGAAATGTACCGTACACTGGGTAGCATCTGAGGAGATGAAGGTCTAACTGGGTCGTACATTAGACCGTATCTGAGCAGAATGAGCCGTCCATTAGGCTGAATCTGATGATAAAAGGGGGTAGTCATATGCTAGACTACACTTCAGAAATGTACCGTACACTAGGTAGCATCTGAGGAGATGAAGGTCTAACTGGGTCGTACATTAGACCGTATCTGAGCAGAATGAGCCGTCCATTAGGCTGAATCTGATGATAAAAGGGGGTAGTCATATGCTAGACTACACTTCAGAAATGTACCGTACACTAGGTAGCATCTGAGGAGATGAAGGTCTAACTGGGTCGTACATTAGACCGTATCTGAGCAGAATGAGCCGCCCATTAGGCTGAATCTGATGATAAAAGGGGGTAGTCATATGCTAGACTACACTTTAGAAATGTACCGTACACTAGGTAGCATCTGAGGATTTGAAGGTCCAACTGGGTCGTACATGTGACCGTATGGGAGTAGTTGAAGGTCAGAATGGATCGTACGTCAGATCGCACCTGAATTGAAGGAGTCATATGTCGGGCTGAATCAGAATGAACCGTACGTTAGGCTGTATCTGATAATATTCGTATATGTTGTATTTGCAGCAAATGTCTGGGATGGGCTTATAGATGCCATCGTTAGGAGGATGTCAGAATGAATGTTGACATGGAGTATATATGAAAGATATAGTTGAATCTCGAATGTAACCGATAAGGGTGTCCGTCTGAATGAACCTTTGTTTTGACTGTATCAGGAGGATAATTAACCTGAAAAATAAAGTTAGCTTCATGCCATGTCATGATGTATGAGATGTTTTATGCTTGTGAATGCGAACAATGTATGCATGCGTATGCCGTGAAATGATGTAATGAATGAATTATGCGTCTGAAAAGTTATTCCCGAGGACTCTACTGGGGAAATAAATCTCAGTCTTTTGGTTGGGGATACTGGTATCGGTGATCCTTTCTTAGCTGGGGATACTTGATTTCTGTCTGATGGCGGAAACACTCAACAGAGCCTGGCTGGGATGGAAGAGATGACCAGTCTGTCTGGTGATGCCAATCTCTTCTGGGAAATAGCTGGTTTTTGTTGGGGAATAGAACTAGCAACGGATTCATTGGAAAGCATGGTTAGACCTTCTCCTTGATCCTGAAGTCTTTTGTAATTGCTATTTCCGTTTTATGCATGTATTTTGATAAACATCGATCATATTCAAATGCATATATCAATTCAAATTAAATCAATGGACGTTTATGCAAGCAAAACAGAGAAAGTAAAACGAAAGCATTTTTTTTTTGGAAATGAAATTGTATTGATTTTGAAAGAGGGCCTATGGACAGGCAATTTTGTGTACAAGGAGACAGAAATCCTAGTAAGAGGAAATTGCCAAGAAAACGAAGAGAAAGCTATGCAGAAAAAGTCCTATTGATTCTAATTCTGCTACTGTCATTATGTCTTCAAGCATCTTATCTCTTGCTGTCGGATAGAAGTGATTGGCTTGTTCAGTCCCTTTGACTCGGGTGAAGCTGACCGAGAACGGGACATAGTCATACGCTTTAATCCCTAATTTTTGCCTGGACCGCCTTTTCAGGTTTTCAGTCCACCAGGATACCCTTTTTTGCCCAAGCCGCCTTTTCAGGTTTTCGACTTGCCGGGTGTACATGCGTAGTATTTTTTAACTATATCCGTGTTCACGGGATGCGGGGACTCTTCGTCATCCACTGTAACAAGCATCATGGCTCTACCAGAGAATACCTTCTTAACTACAAATGGCCCTTCGTATGTGGGAGTCCATTTGCCTCTAGAGTCACCTTGTGGTAGAATGATACGCTTTATTACCAAGTCGCCCCTTCGGAATTATGGTGTTTTATCTTGAACTGCGTGCAGAGTTCAGTAATCATCTGGTTGTTCAAATTAGCACCATTATCAGTGATAGCTCTTTCAGGAGACAGCAGATTTCGCAAATGTGTATTTGATAAGATCCATCTTAGAAATCAATAAAGCGGTACGATTCAACATATACTGTCTTAGTCGGCGAGCAGCCCAGGCCAAAGCACAGCAAGCTTTCTCGAGCGGTGAGTATCTTGTTTCACAGTCGGTACCTTTTTGCTAAGGTGGTATATTGCATGCTCTTTTCGACCAGACTCGTCATGTTGCCCCAGCACACACCCCATTGAATCTTCTAACACGGTCAAATACATGATTAGAGGTCTTCCTTCAACTGGTGGCATCAGAATTGGAGGTTCTTGGAGATACTTCTTGATTTTGTCTCGGTAATTTGGAGATGGATTCGCAGGTAGCAGTTAAATGGGAGATAAACCGGGCGACGTGGTCCAGATTTACGATTCCGATCGATGCCCCATGCGGCTGAATAGTCTTTTCTTCTTGCAGTAGTCTGGCAAGCTCTCCAGGTACTTCCCAATCTTCCTCACTTCCATCTTCGGCTTGGTAGATCGGATTTTCAAAGTCATAATGAACAGTAGCAGAGTTATTACCAACAGGATCCAGAGTGGATATGGATCGGCAAATTGTTACGTGAGTGTGTGCAAGAAAACATAGCTTGTTTGAAAAATAACAAGAAAGATAAAGAGCGCAATATTTGAATGCAAAAAGGTCCATTGATTTATTGAATATGAATATGCTTATGAAAATGACAAAACCCATGAAAAATTAGCTATTGTGCCCCGGGCATAGACACAATGCCTTGACACACTAAAATAGCAATAACAATTACTCCTGACTAAAGGAAATCGGGATAGTGTCTTCAGCTTTCCAATTATTGAGTCCGTCGTCAATTGTTGGGAAAATCCAGCTATCCAAGTCACAATCGTTATCAGCCTCTTCCACAGCATTGACAGTCTCGTCATGGTTAGGCAGAGGAGCAATGATGACATTAGGAGTCTCCGGAGGATCAGAGGTAGCCGCCTGTATCTTTCCACTTCGAATGCCGCTTTCAACATGTTCACTTGTTAATATAAGTTCAGTGAAACCCAATGAGGAACTCCTCAATAGATGGCTGTAGAATGGGCCAGTCAGTGTGCTCATGAACATATCTACTAACTCTCTGTCAGTCAGAGGAGGTTTGACTCTGCCAGCCAAATCTCTCCATTTTTGGGCATATTCTTTGAAGCTTTCTTTGGATCCCATAGTCATATTCTGCAACTGTAGCCGAGTAGGCGCTAGTTCAGAGTTATACTGGTACTGTTTATAGAAAGCTGTTGCTAAATCAGTCCAGGTGCGGATGTCAGAGCTCTCGAGCTGATAATACCATTCCAACTGTGTGCCAAACAGACTCTCTTGGAAGAAATGGATCCATAGCTTCCTATCAGTGGTATATGGCTGAATCTTTCTCACGTAAGCTCTCAGATGCATCTGAGGACAAGATGCACCATCATACTTAGTGAAAGCAGGGACCTTGAATTTGCGGGGAATGACCACATCAGAGACCAGACCTAAGCTTTCGAAATCCAGACTGGGCGTCTTTTGACCCTCCATAGCTAGCATGCGTTCTTCCAGCAAGTTATACTTATCCTCTTTTGGAGAGTACAGTTCATTTTCATAATCTTCATCGTCGTCCTCATGGTTGAAAGGATTAGCATTCTCATTTTCCGAATCATTTTCTGTTTCCTCTTCTTGATCCTTCGGAATTCTAATCTTGACTCTTGCAGCCTGTCCTTTAAGCCTTCTTCCCGGGTTGATGTAACTCACAGGTTTCTTGTCTTTCTTCTTCTCGAGCAAGAGAGCCTTCAGTTCTTCCTGCCCCTTGGATAAGTTCAAGATCATCTCCTGGAGTTGAGCATTCTGAGCCTGGAGATCTTTGACAATTTGTTCGAGAGCCATTTTCCTGTTCGCAACGAAGATCGTGAGAATATAGATCCTTTAGAATACCTGTTATGCAATGTGATGTTATGCTATGCAATGTATGAAATGTTTTCAAGGTTTAAAGTCCTTGAAATGGTTAGTACAATGTCACGATGTCATGATGTTATGATGTTATGATGTTAAGTAAATAACAAGCACAAGCAAGTCACACAACCATCATTCCTGAGTTTTAAGGCTTGCATGAGTTCCATAGGTAAGTACCCTCCCCACTGAAGTTTGGTTGGTTCAACCTGTCCTAGAATAGTAACCGGGTTCTAGAAGGATCTCAAATCATTGACCTTCCTTTAAGTCCACTTCAGTGCAACACCAAGTGGTTGACCGAAGCTTCCCTAAAGTCCAGTCTCAAAGAGTGTAGTATCGAGTCTCAACCAACCCCAGTCGGAACCGAAGTCAGTTATCTCACTACTTTCTAATGGCTAGAATGAGTCAATTAGGGTTCTAAAGGTCTGGTTAATGTTTTGATGACACCACGCGGAAGCCAAATTTTTCCTCAAGTAAACATGAGGAACATCAGGACATCCAAAGTGTCACATTAACCGTAGCCATCATTTAAACCATTCCAGTATACGCCGGATAGTCGCGATGATCTATTGCTACTTACCTAAGGTACGCTAGATCCGGGTGTAGGATCTTTCACTCAAGCATAAAATACCCAGGCAATCCCTTAAAAGTAAATCAAACAATTTGAATAAGTGATCTTGTTTTTAAGGTAACCTCTCTTTTTAAGGGTCCCCAGTGGAGTCGCCAGTTCTGTCATACGGTGAACTGACTTTAATGTGTTTTAATCGCAATGTCGCAGTTAGCAAGAGTCGCCACCGACTTTTCTTTTATCCAATAAGGAAAGGTGGAAAAGAACAGGAAAGACCTTAATTTAGATTCTTAGGTTCGGGAGGTACATTATACAAAGGGAAGGTGTTAGCACCCTTTGTATCCATGGTTATCCATGGGCTCTTAATTGCTTGATCACTTATATCATTTTCATTGTCTGAAAAAGTGTTCGTGAATTGTTTAGAAAATGTTTTGAAAAAGAGAATTTAACTTTGTAATGATTCTCGTATGAATGTATACAAAGTGGTTATCTCATTTGGGTTTGAAAGTTGTTTAGAAAAATATAACTCGGTAATGATTCTCGTATGAAGTATACCAAGTGGTGATTTTCTAAAAGATGTTTTTGAAAGGTGTGAGGTGTGAAAAGTATTTTAAGTCGTGAGTAAGCAATTAAGAGTTATACCTTCCTAGGGTCTTTATAGGCATTTCCTATCCTTATGAGGGTAAAACTGTCCTTACTATTGAGAAGTAAGTAGTCTTGTCCTTTTGGATTTAAGGGTCATCGATTGGTCATTGAAAGCAACGTTTGTAAGGATACCTTAGCATTCGGAGGGACGATCATCATTTAACCGTAGGCTGCACCGAAGGGTCATCGAGGGACAAAATCATACATTCGAAGGCAACATCCGAGGGACTATGATTTATTTTAGAGGGACATGATGATTTAATCGAAGGGTCTTTACTAAGTGTATCCCCACACTCGCGGGACATGACCGTAATACCGTAGTCGTAGGGTAACAAAGAGAGGTCCAAGATCACTTATTTAAAGACAAAGTTTTACAATTAATTAGATGGCCGTAATCGATTAAGTAATTAGGTCCACATTAAAGTCGATGAAATCAATACATTAAAATCAGCTAGATAATTTAGGATGTATCTCCACATTAAAATTAAGTAATTCAGAATCCATCTCCATAAGGGTATCCCACAAATAAAGTGGAATACCTAGCCGGCCGTCTCTTCGGGAATATGTAAGCCTTTACACAATTCAGCACACGGGTTAGAACACCGAGATAAGGTGCAATTGAAAATTGCACCACAAAATAAACACAGCAGTTACATGGCCAAATAATGCGTGATTATAATAAGACAAACATAAGACAAAACCAAAAAAAGAAAAAAAACAGCCACTGCTACGTTCGCCCCTGCCTCGCCTAGCGAAGGCTTAGCGAGTACTCGCTACAGGCTCGCTTAGCGATGTGCTAGCGAGCGGCTACGGGTTTTGAGTTTGACAACAGCACCATCTCCGGAACCTTGAACCTTATGGCATTTAATTACAGGAATAGCATGGACAAACATTCAGGATATTCAGGCATATTTAAATTCACATGTGAAATCAAAATACATATCCAAAAATTTAATCATGATGCATTATGTATGTAAAGATTACCGATTGGAAGCATAAAACAGTAATGATGCGCAAACCTGTTTGCAGTTGCAATGTCGAAAGGGACTGATCACTCTAGGTATCGGATTGAGTTGGGCGGCGGTCACTTCGAAGCGGATGAGCTGCCTTCAGGGTTCCTTTACTCTGAATTCTCTGGGCCGACAGGGTTTCTATGCCAGGGTTTCCTTCCCTCTTCCTCTGTCCATTTTCGTGACTGAAGTGTCTGTATTTATAGTGATTGTGATGACCTAATGGGCTCAGAATGAAGCCCGAAAATTCTTATATTCGCAAGCTTCGCTAGGCGAGCGTTGTGGCGAAGGTTCGCTAGGCGAAGGATTTGCTCGCCTAGCGAGCAGGCAATTTTGTGACCTAATGGGCTCAGAATGAAGCCCAACAATTCTGGTATTCGCAAGCTTCGCTAGGCGAAGGATTTGCTCGCCTAGCGAGCAGGCCAATTTGGGTCATTTTCTGGATTGGGCCCCTTGTGAGCTGGGCCTTTGTTCCTTTAAAGTTGGAGTGCTCCGAGAAATGTTTTGCAAGATCAATGGGAAAATTTTGGGGTATGACAGTTAGGCTAGTCCTTTGTCCCTGCGTAGGGGAACTACGTCGCCCTGATCCTCATACCAGATGAGGTACGTAGGCAGGAGATGAGTTGATCTCTCCGGGCGCCCTTTTTCTTTTGTAACCCCTTTATGTGTGTTTGGAGACTGACATAAGTCCAGCGATTGACAGTTGGTTTCCAGTGTGTGTTTGTTGGTTCGGAGTCTGATGTAAGTCCAGCGATTGGCATTCGGTCTCCATGTTTGCCTATTTGTGTGGAGTCTGACGTAAGTCCAGCGATTGGCAGTCGGTTTCCTGTGTGGCTTTGTTTGGCGTGCGTTAGCCGAGCTACGAGTGCTCTGATTCTTCTTTAGTCCGAGAAGATACGTATGCATAGGATGCGACATCCTAGCGAGCACGCTTTCCCCTGTCTGAACTACGTCGACTCTGATGTCTGTGCCTGACAGACTACGTAGGCCCAGGATGCGATATCCTGCCGAGTTTAGTTTCTTTTGTTTTCTGTGTCTCTTTCAGCCAGTGTTTGATGTTTGAGCAGTTTTAGCAACCTTATTCCTTCCTTTTGTGCGTGGATCCCGTCGAGTACGACGGATGCGTAGGGGTGCTAATACCTTCCCTTCGCATAACCGACTCCCGATCCCATTTCTTTTTGGTCGCGAGACCATGTTCTTTCCAGGTTTACTTCGAGCGTTTCCTTTCCCTCTTTTGGGATAAATAACGCACGGTGGCGGCTCTGTTGTCTTCGTTTTCCGCCGGTTTTTCGCGTAATGCGACAGTTGGCGACTCTGCTGGGGAATAGAGAAGTTGACCTCTTGCTGGTCCATCTTCGCTAAGCGAGTCTCTCCTAGCGCTCTCTAGGTTAGGGTTTTGGTTGCTGTTTGCTGCTTTATTTATTGCATTCATTCATTTATTGTTTGCATTTATGTGTGCATTAATGTTTGCATTCATTCATATTCATCTGTGCTGGTTGTGCTGTGTTTCTCTGTTTGGGGTGGGAGTTACTCGAGGTAAAAGGCCCAATACCCAGGCTATGAGTGAAATCTAGGAAACCTAGGAATAGAGTGATTCATGGGAAGCGGGTGGTATGCGGCACTTAGCGGAAAATTGATATCACGAGCAGTTCAGACCCTGGTGGGATATTATCGTTACAAACTTCGGGTGTGTATATGATGATATTCTGCGAAAGGTTATTTATGATGCGTTTCTCTCGACCTTACCCTGGCCTAGATGACACCCGTGAGTGGGGAGGGAATGATCATTATTACAGGTACAGTTGGTGACTTGTCGGTGACTTGTTGGTGACGTGTGGTCCTGTTGGTGACTTGGTTCCTCAGATTGGGTTCAGATGACAGTTTATCAGATGACTTTGGGTTTCAGATGAATTGTGGTTCTGAGTTCAAGTCGAAGCTTCGATCCTGTGTTCCGAGATGCACAGCCTGCCAGTCTTGTCTGCATCATTTGCATCATAGCATGTTTATTTTCAAAAGAAACGCACAAAAAAAAAGAATTAAAAAAAAAGAAAAAAAAAAGCTAATCTCTGCATGCATATCATTTCTCAGGTACATTCCAGAGTCTATTCACTGATAGATATGGCAACAGTCCCGGAGCCGAAGCGGAAGACTTGTTCCTACAGCTTTCACCGTGAGCCTTTGACGTCTCTGATAGAGTTGAGTAACCTTGTGACCAGTGGTAATCAGAAGGGGTTTGTTGATCAGTATGGAGATATTCTGACACTGTTGAAGATGGTAGTTGACCCAGTGCCGTTGCACACTCTTCTTCAGTTTTACGACCCAGAGCTTCGTTGCTTCACCTTTCAGGATTATTAGTTGGCGCCTACTCTTGAGGAGTACTCTATTCTGTTGAGTGTCCCGGTTCAGCATCAGGTTCCTTTCTTGGATGTGCCTAAGGAGGTTGATTTCAGAGTTGTTGCCAGAGCTCTCCATGTGGGTATCAAAGAAGTCAGTGATAATTGGAGGTCCAATGGGGATGTCATGGGTCTGCCTTTGAAGTTTCTGTTGAGGATTGCCAGAGAAGAAGCAGAGAAGGGGAATTGGGAAGCTTTTCATGCCCAGCTAGCCATCATGATCTATGGGATTGTCTTGTTCCCGAGTATGCCCGACTTTGTGGACTATGCTGCAGTCATCATCTTCCTTGGAGGAAACCCAGTTCCTACTTTGTTAGCTGACACTTACTATGCTATTCACAGTAGGCATGGTAAGGGTGGAGCTATCAGATGTTGCCTGCCACTTTTGCTCAGATGGTTCTTGTCTCTCCTGCTAGCCAGTGGACCTTTTGTGGATGCTCAGAGAACTCATAGGTGGACTCAGAGGGTTATGTCTCTTACTTCATATGATATCAGATGGCAGTCATACCAGATGGATGTGCGCGATGTTATTATGAGTTGTGGAGAATTCCGGAATGTGCCACTTGTAGGGACTAAGGGTTGCATCAATTACAACCCAGTTCTTTCTCTTCGCCAGTTGGGGTTTGTGATGAAGGGAAGACCACTTGATGCTGAGATAGCTGAAAGTGTGTATTTTGAGAAGCAGAGTGACCCGGCTAGATTGGAGCAGATAGGAAGAGCTTGGAAGACTATTGGTGTTAAGGATGGATCTGTCTTAGGGAAGAAGTTTGTCGTTGCTATGCCTGATTACACTGAGTGGGTCAAGAAGAGAGTGGAAACTTTGTTGCTACCCTATGATAGGATGAATCCTTTGCAAGTGCAACCACCTTTGATCCTTGCTGAGAGTGTACCTGCTGAGCAGTACAAGCAAGCCCTGATGGAGAATCGCAGGTTGAAGGAGAAAGAGCAAGATGCCCAGATGGAGTTGTACCAAGCCAAAACTGATAGATTGAACCTGACTCACCAACTCAGGGACATCCAGAGTGTAGATGCTGGTAGAGTAAGGAGCAAGAAGAGATCTTATGAAGAGATGGAGAACTTGCTGAATGCAGAACACCGAGAGTGTTTGAGATTGCAGAGAGCTGAAGCTAGTTATCAGAAGAAGATCAGGGAATTAGAGAAGCAACTCAGAGACAAAGATATCCAGTTGAAGAAGGAAGTTGACTTGAGACATGCATCAGAGAATCAACTTGGAGTAAAAGTTGTGGAGCTTAGAAGACAGTTGAAGGAGAAGTTTACTCCCTTGCCAGAATGTTCAGAGTGTGACCTGCTGATAGACCAGTGTCACTACTTGAAGACGCTCATTCCTGGAAGTCGTTTGTCTTAGCTTGTATTTCTGATGTGTATGTTGAGAATCACCCCTAGGCTTGTTGGGTGGGATTCATTATTGTACTTTGTTGGATCTTTGTTGACATTGTTGTATGATCCATGTTGCTCATATATAGATGAGGTTGTTGGTTTCACTCTGTACTCATTGCTCTTGTGTATGATTTATCCTGTGCTTCTGTGTTGTTCTTGCTGCAGGTTGCCATCTTTTGAAGATGAATCAGGCTCTTTGAATGCCTGAGAAATGAACATACCATGTGCATCATATGCATTAGCATCATACTCATATCATTTTGCATAACAGGTGCTCTTGTTCGCGACTTCTCACTCGGGTTCCTGTGTCAGGCAGGATAGCTGATCGAAGACCGCATCGCTACTCAACCAGACTTAATCATCAGAGAAGCATGGATCAAGTTCAGACGGAATTGGCTGAGATGAGGGCAAACATGGCCCAGTTTATGACGATGATGCAAGGGGTTGCGCAAGGTCAGGAGGAGCTTCGAGCCTTGGTTCAGAGACAGGAAGTTGTACTTCCACCGCCCAGCCGTGCTTCACCAGTGGGTGTACCTGTTCATGAGAATATTGCTGCTGTCGCTCCCGCCAATGACTATGCTGTGGGTGATGAGTTAAGAGGGATCAGAATCAACGGACAGCCTCTTGCTGCAGAGACTGTCAATGCCAGAGCTACCCGAGCTCCAGTTCGTCATCCTGCTCCAATTGTTGATAGACAAGAGGACATGTTCACATTGCTGAGTGAAGATGATGAAGTTGCTGGGAGAGTTGAGGATAGGGATCGTAAGGTGGACGCCCTTGCTGAAAAGATAAGAGCCATGGAATGTCAGAATTCCTTGGGTTTCGATGTGACCAACATGGGGCTGGTAGAGGGGTTGAGGATCCCTTACAAATTCAAAGCACCGTCTTTTGACAAATACAATGGTACATCCTGTCCTCGGACCCACGTGCAGGCGTATTATCGGAAGATCTCTGCTTACACTGATGATGAAAAGATGTGGATGTATTTTTTCCAAGATAGCTTATCTGGGGCTTCCTTGGATTGGTATATGGAGCTGAAGAGAGATTCTATCCGTTGCTGGAGGGATCTAGGTGAGGCCTTCTTGAGGCAGTACAAGCACAACATGGACATGGCGCCGAGCCGGACTCAGCTGCAGAGTCTTTGTTAGAAATCCGGAGAAAGCTTCAAGGAGTACGCCCAGAGGTGGCGTGAATTGGCTGCGAGAGTTCAACCCCCTATGCTGGAGAGGGAGTTAACTGACATGTTCATCGGTACTCTACAGGGTGTCTTCATGGACCGGATGGGAAGTTGCCCATTCGGTAGTTTTTCGGATGTGGTTATCTGTGGGGAGAGGACAGAGAGCCTGATTAAAGCTAGTAAGATTCAGGATGTTGGGTCCTCATCTTCGAAGAAACCGTTTGCTGGGGCACCTCGGCGGAGAGAGGGTGAAACTAATGTTGTTCAACACCGCAGAAATCCGA
Source organism: Lathyrus oleraceus (assembly GCF_024323335.1). Lineage (NCBI taxonomy): Eukaryota > Viridiplantae > Streptophyta > Magnoliopsida > Fabales > Fabaceae > Lathyrus > Lathyrus oleraceus. The sequence continues at coordinate 151,590,734 of NC_066585.1, forward strand.
ACAGAAATCAGTATCGCCAGGTTGCTGTAGTGACAATTCCTGCACCTCAACAACGTCAACAACCGCAACAACAGAGGGTTCAACAACCGCAACAACAACAACAACAGCAACGTCCGTATCAGCCAAGACAGAGGATGCCTGATAGACGTTTCGACCCTTTGCCGATGACCTATGCTGAGTTACTACCTGAGTTGCTCAGACTAGGGTTTGTTGAATTGAGGACCATGGCGCCGTTGACAAAAATACCACCTGGGTATGATGCCAACGTGCGTTGTGACTTTCACTCTGGTGCGCCGGGGCACCACATTGAGAATTGCAGGGCTTTTCATCATAAAGTCCAGGACCTGATTGATGTCAAGACTATCAATTTTGCTCTTGTGCCAAATGTTGTAAACAACCCTATGCCGCCGCATGGTGCGCACCGAGTGAATAGCATTGAAGGGGCAGAAGCTGAAGATCTGGTAGTCCGTGTGGAAGATGTTCAGACTTCTTTGCTAGTTGTCAAGGGCCGTTTGCTGAATGGTGGTGTTTACCCGGGCTGTGATCAGAATTGTGTTGATTGTGCTGAATTAGAGAACGGCTGTGATCAGTTAAGGGCTGGTATCCAGGGTTTGATGGATGAGGGTTGTCTGCAATTCAGTCGGGCTGTTAGAGATCGTGGTTCAGTGTCAACTGTCACTATCTACTTCAAACCGTCTGAAGGACGTGGCTAGAGGGTTATGAATGCGCCTGCAACTAGTGGTACGCCTGTTACCATTTCTGCACCAGTTATTGTCAGTAATCCAACTACAATCATTGCGCCGGTCGGAAGGGATGTTGATAGCCAGGCTGTTCCGTGGAGATATGACAACGCCTACCGTAACAACAGAAGGGCTGAGAGTCAGACAAGGCCGAGCAGTCAAGCGCCGGTGACGATCAGTGTACCCAGTAGAGCTCCTGTGGTGAGTGCAAGTCCAGTTGTGGACAATGTCGGAGGACTAGGAGGCTTTACTCGCAGTGGACGTCTGTTTGCTCCGCAACCTTTAAGAGATAACAATGCCGAGGCTCTCGCCAAGGCTAAAGGCAAACAGGCTGTCGTTGACGAAGAACCTGCTCAGAAGGAGGTGCCTGAGGGTTCATTTGAGAAGGATGTGGAGGAGTTCATGAAGATTATCAAGAAGAGTGACTACAAGATTGTAGATAAGCTTAACCAGACTCCGTCCAAAATCTCGATACTCTCTTTGCTGCTGTGCTCTGAGGCACATCGTAACGCCTTACTGAAGATGTTGAATCTGGCTTACGTGCCTCAAGAGATATCTGTCAACCAACTGGATGGTGTGATCGCCAACGTGAGCACCAGGCATGGTTTAGGGTTCAGTGACCTAGACTTGACGCCTGAGGGTCGTAATCATAATAAGGCCTTGCATATCACCATGGAATGCAAGGGTGCTGTTTTGTCTCACGTGTTGGTAGACACCGGCTCGTCGCTGAATGTGTTGCCCAAGCAGATTTTGAAGAAGATTGATGTGGAAGGGGTTGTGCTCACTCCGAGTGACCTGATTGTGCGTGCATTTGACGGATCCAAACGTTCTGTTTTTGGTGAAGTCACCTTGCCAGTGAAGATAGGTCCGGAGGTCTTTGATATCATCTTCTATGTTATGGACATTCAGCCCGCGTACAGTTGTTTATTGGGACGTCCTTGGATCCATGCAGCAGGGGCAGTTTCGTCAACTCTCCACCAAAAGCTCAAATATGTCTGGAACGGTCAGATTGTGATTGTGTGTGGCGAAGAAGATATCTTGGTGAGTCACCTATCCTCGTTCAAATATGTAGAGGTGGATGGCAAGATCCATGAAACCTTATGCCAGGCATTCGAGACTGTTGCTCTCGAGCGGGTGGCGTTTGCTGATCAGAGAAAGCCAGGTGCTTCGATTGCTTCATACAAGCAGGCCAATGAGGTTGTTGACTCTGGCAAGGCTGAAGGCTGGGGCAAGATGGTAGATTTGCCTGACAAAGAGGATAAGTTTGGTATTGGCTATCAACCTTTGCAAGCGGAGCAGGGTGTGCCAGCAGGTCCGAGTACCTTTACCAGCGCTGGGCTGATGAATCACGGTGACGTCTTTGCAGCTGATGTTGAAGACTGTGACAGTGATTGTGATCTCGACAACTGGGTTCGCCCAAGTGCACCAGGGGAGAAGATCAACAATTGGATGGCGGAAGATGTGGTCCAAGTTACTCTTCAAACAGAGTAATTTTCGTTTGTTTTTTCATTCTGCACAAAACCCTACATTCTGCCCAAGGCGTAGTGGTTCATTGTAGGGCCTCATCATGTTTTTTCAATGATTATCATTAATAAAGGACGTTTTGCAAACAATTTTGTGATCCCTGTCTTTCTATTTTTGTTTTCATTTTTCAAAACAATAAAAATGGCAATGTTTTTGTTTTTTGTGACTTTCTTGAACTCTTTTTCTAAAACAAAGCATTAAACATGCAGAAGTGATATCACGGAATCCACTATGAACAGTTCTGTTATGGCTCAGTATGATTTCAATAATCCCATCTACCAAGCTGAAGAGGAGAGTGAGGAAGACTGTGAGCTCCCGAAAGAATTGGTTAGATTGTTGAAGCAAGAGGAAAGGGTCATCCAACCTCATCAGGAGGAGTTGGAGATTGTTAATCTTGGTACTGAGGACGCCAGAAGAGATATCAAGATCGGGGCTGCTTTGAAGACAGAGGTCAAGAGCAGGTTGATTGAGATGCTGAGAGAGTATGTGGAGATATTCGCCTGGTCTTATCAAGATATGCCTGGGTTAGATACTGATATTGTGGTGCATAGACTACCTCTCAGAGAAGAGTGTCCTTCAGTCAAGCAGAAGCTTCGTAGAACGAGTCCTGATATGGCTGTTAAAATCAAGGAACAGGTTCAGAAGCAGTTCGATGCGGGTTTCTTGTCAGTGACGACTTATCCCCCGTGGGTGGCCAACACCGTTCCCGTGCCGAAGAAGGATGGCAAAGTCAGAATGTGTGTCGATTACCGGGATTTGAACAGAGCGAGTCCGAAAGATGATTTCCCATTACCTCACATTGATGTATTGGTTGATAATACGGCTCAATCCTCGGTTTTCTCTTTCATGGATGGTTTTTCTGGGTATAATCAGATTAAGATGGCGCCAGAAGACATGGAAAAGACGACATTCATTACACCTTGGGGCACGTTTTGCTATAAGGTGATGCCATTTGGGCTGAAGAATGCCGGTGCTACCTATCAGAGGGCTATGACGACTCTCTTTCATGACATGATGCACAAAGAGATTGAAGTGTACGTGGATGATATGATTGCGAAGTCGCAGACAGAAGAGGAGCACCTGGTTAATTTGCAGAAGTTGTTTGACAGATTGAGAAAATTCAAACTGAGGCTGAATCCAAACAAGTGTACGTTTGGTGTGAGATCTGGGAAGTTGTTAAGCTTCATTGTCAATGAGAAAGGGATTGAGGTTGATCCAGCAAAAGTCAAAGCTATTCAAGAAATGCCTGAACCGAAAACAGAAAAGCAGGTTCGTGGGTTTTTAGGGAGATTGAACTACATTGCAAGGTTTGTATCTCACCTAACTGCCACGTGTGAACCCATATTCAAATTGCTCAGAAAGAATCAAGCAATTAGGTGGAATGATGACTGTCAGAAAGCTTTTGACAAGATAAAAGAGTATTTACAGAAACCTCCAATCCTTATTCCTCCAGTTCCAGGGAGACCGCTGATAATGTACCTGTCAGTGACTGAGAACTCGATGGGGTGTGTATTGGGACAGCATGACGAGTCTGGTCAAAAAGAGCATGCCATATACTACCTTAGCAAAAAGTTTACCGACTGTGAAATCAAATATTCACAGCTTGAGAAAACTTGTTGTGCTTTGGCCTGGGCTGCTCGCCGACTGAGGCAGTATATGTTGAACCATACTACCTTGTTGATTTCTAAGATGGATCCAGTGAAATACATCTTTGAGAAGCCGGCTCTCACCGGACGTGTTTCCCGTTGGCAGATGATTTTAACTGAATATGATATTCAGTACACGTCGCAGAAGGCCATCAAAGGTAGTATTCTGTCAGACTATCTTGCCGAACAACCGATTGAGGATTATCAGCCTATGATGTTTGAATTCCCTGATGAAGACATCATGTATCTTAAGATGAAAGACTGTGAAGAGCCTCTTGTCGAGGAAGGACCGGATCCTGATGAAAAGTGGACATTGATGTTTGATGGGGCTGTGAATGTGAATGGTAACGGTGTTGGTGCAGTGCTTATCAATCCAAAAGGTGCTCATATACCTTTTTCTGCTAGATTGACTTTTGATGTCACCAACAACGAGGCTGAGTATGAGGCTTGCATTATGGGTATTGAAGAAGCCATCGATTTGAGGATCAAAACTCTTGACATTTATGGAGATTCCGCTCTAGTGATCAATCAGGTCAATGGAGATTGGAATACCAATCAGCCGCATTTGATTCCTTATCGAGATTACACTAGAAGAATACTGATGTTCTTCAAGAAGGTGAAGTTGTATCATGTCCCCCGGGACGAGAATCAGATGGCTGATGCCTTAGCTACTTTGTCCTCTATGATCAAAGTTCATTGGTGGAATCATGTGCCACATGTTGCGGTGAATCGACTCGAGAGGCCTGCGTATGTGTTTGCAGCCGAGTCTATTGTCGATGAGAAGCCGTGGTACTATGATATCAAGAACTTCCTCAAGAGCCAGGAGTATCCTGAAGGTGCTTCAAAGAATGACAAGAAAACCCTGAGAAGGCTAGCTGGAAGCTTTTATCTGAATCAGGATGATGTGTTGTATAAGAGGAACTTCGACATGGTTCTGCTCAGATGCGTAGATAGACACGAAGCAGACATGTTGATGCAGGAAGTGCATGAAGGTTCGTTTGGTACCCATGCTGGTGGTCATGCGATGTCTAAGAAATTGTTGAGAGCCGGTTATTACTGGATGACTATGGAATCCGATTGTTTCAAGTACGCTCGGAAGTGCCATAAGTGTCAAATTTATGCTGATAAGGTGCATGTACCACCAAGCCCTCTGAATGTCATGAATTCGCCTTGGCCGTTTGCCATGTGGGGGATTGATATGATTGGGAAGATTGAGCCTACTGCTTCGAATGGACATCGATTCATCTTGGTTGCGATTGATTACTTCACCAAATGGGTGGAAGCAGCTTCCTATGCTAATGTTACCAAACAAGTGGTTGCCCGGTTCATCAAGAAGGAAATCATCTGTCGTTATGGGGTTCCTGAGAGAATCATTACTGATAATGGTTCGAATCTCAATAACAAGATGATGAAAGAGCTGTGTAAATATTTCAAGATTGAACATCACAATTCTTCTCCTTACAGACCGAAGATGAATGGTGCTGTAGAGGCGGCAAACAAGAATATTAAGAAGATTATGCAGAAAATGGTCGTGACGTACAAGGATTGGCATGAGATGCTGCCTTTCGCTTTGCATGGGTACCGTACTTCAGTACGTACGTCGACCGGGGCAACCCTGTACTCCCTTGTGTATGGTATGGAAGCAGTCCTACCTGTTGAAGTGGAGATCCCTTCTCTGAGGGTCTTGTTGGATGTCAAGCTTGATGAAGCCGAGTGGATTAGAACAAGGTTTAATGAGTTGAGCCTTATCGAAGAGAGACGGCTAGCAGCTGTGTGCCATGGGCAGTTGTATCAGAGAAGGATGAAGAGAGCCTTTGATCAGAAAGTGCGTCCTCGAAGCTATCAAACTGGTGATCTAGTTTTGAAGAGGATCCTTCCTCCCGGTACAGATAACAGGGGCAAGTGGACTCCTAATTATGGAGGTCCATATGTTGTAAAGAAGGTCTTCTCCGGTGGAGCCTTGATGCTTACAACTATGGATGGTGAAGATTTCCCGTCCCCTGTTAACTCAGATGTAGTCAAAAAATACTTCGCATAAATTGACCCGCTGGACAAAAAGAATAAAAGAGTCCAGGCAAAAAAGGGCATCCCGGCGAACCAAAAAACAGAAAGAAAAGGTTCGGGCAAAAATTAGGGATAAAAAATGAAAAGAATTTGTACACCCGGTAAGTTGAAAACCCGCAAGGGCGGCTTAGGCAAAAATGGGTATCCCGGTGGATTGAAAACCCGAAAGGGCGATCCAGCCAAAAGAGGGATTAAAGCGAAGACTACAGTCTAAGTTTATCTGTACTTCATCGCGCTTCGTCGTCTGCCATCTCGAAAGATGTGATCGGTCCAGTCATTCTTCTCAGAAAGCAAGGAATTTGGGAGGAAAACTGATGATCTGTGAGTTATAACAGAATTGGGAAATAGTGGATGTCGTGTCCACATTGCCATTAGGATAGATGTTTTCCTTTTGTGCGCAATTACCTCTTTCTAGGAATTGCTTCCCGATGTATTCGCCTTTTCAGGCCCATTTTCAATCAATAAAAGTCGTTATTCAGATAAAAAGCTCTTGTTTTTATTTTACTGTTTTGTTTGCAAAAACGTCCGAATTTTTGATAAACATTGCATATAAAAACATGAAGGCTAAACAATAACGTGCAGAAAGATAAAACATTTGAAAATCATTTTGAATGTTGAGGACACTTGAGCGTATCTTGTCCATGCAACTCCCGGGGCATATATGTCGTGTTGTTTTGCAGGTTGTCATCTGTGAAGACGATTCCACAGCAGATATTTCCCAAGCAGGTATGAGAGCTTTCAGAGCTATTCTCCCCTGCAGAGGTGTCTGTGGATAGTGCCTTCTATCCCCAGCAGATCTAAGCAGTTCTATCCCCAGCAGGTCTGGAAGTGGGTGTATTCCCCAGCGAATATTTCCCCAGTTGAGATTCCCACTGGGTTGGAGGGATGTTGAATCCCCAGCGGATGTGTCAGTGGATTTCCATTCCCCAGCAGTCGGGTTCGAAGTACTGTTATCCCCAGCAGGGTTGTGGTATCTCCAGCACCGAGTATGGTGTACTACTTTCCCCACCAGAGTATGCTTTTCCTCAGCACAGAGTCTGGTATGTTATCCCCAACAGAGTTGCTTTCCCTAGCAGATCTCCCGAGCAGGGGTTTGTGTTGATGGTTTTCCCCAGCAGGTTCCCCGAGTGGATCAGGTCCGGTGAAGATTATCTCCAGCAGAGTTTATCTTACCTGTGGACTATAGGAGTTTTCCCCAGCGGAATAGTGTTTGTTTCCCGAAGCAGAGTTTATCCTACATGTTGGAAACTCTCCCCAGCGAAGTCGCCTTGTTTAATTTCCTCAGCGAAGTCGTCTTGGTTCGTCCCCAGCGAGTCGTTTTGGTTGTTTCCCAAGCGGAGTCCCCGAGTGAATTGGGATCCTTTCCCTAGCAGCAGTATTATATTCTCCAGCATGAGTGAGAAGTCGGTGCTCTCCCTGCAGAGTATTCCTCAAGCAGAGTCTCCCCGCAGAGTTGGAGTATTTGATCATTTGGCTCCCCAGCCAGAGTTCATCATTTTGCATTTTTCATGTAGTGATCATTGCATCCTCAAAATCGTGTAGCATTTCCATTCAGTATGGAGCATTACGCCATAGAAAAATTCAAACATATGCATTCATGTGTTGGAACCTAATCAGACCATATCCCCGGCAGAGGCAGATCTTTGTTCAACGTTTGTACAGCACATTTGCTACAGTTGCTCCTGACAGCATTCAGGATTGATATTCCCCAGGAGGTTTATTTCCTCACCCGCCCGCGAACGGAAAGCTTGTTTCTCCCCAGTGAGATCCCCAGCAAGTGTGTAGCCTTGCCTCGGCATATGTAGATGTCATGTCGTGATACCAATAAGTGTCATGTCAGCACCCGCGTGTGTTATTTCTTTGGTGTCGGTAAACACCATCTTTCGGTGTCGGTAAACATCGAGTCCTACCCCCAGTCATCGGATAATGTCGGGTCTTCTTTTGATGTCGGTAAACATCATCTTTCGATGTTCGTGATACCCTTATTTTCCCCAAGCAAGAGTTTGACCTCTCCGTTGGTTTCGATAAACGTCGAGTTTTTCCTAGATTGTCCGTTGACAACTGGATGTATTTTCTTCCCCAGTAGGGTTACCTCTCCGTTGGTTTCGATAAACGTTTAGTTTTTTCCTATTCGTCCGTTGACATATAGTGATACCTTTCCCCTTAGTTTCAGCTCTCCGTTGGTGTCGATAAACGTCGAGTTTTTCCTAGTTATCCGTTGATATCTAGTTATATCCCAGTTCATCCGTCATCCGTTGATGTTTGGTTACCTCTCCGTTGGTTTCGATAAACGTCGAGTTTTTCCTAGTTATCCGTTGATATCTAGTTGTATCTCTGTCACAGGTCATCCGTTGATGTCTTGTTCACCTCTCCGTTGGTGTCGATAAACGTCGAGTTTTTCCTAGTTATCCGCTGATATCTAGTTGTATTTTCCCCACAGGTCATCCGTTGATGTCTGTTCACCTCTCTGTTGGTTTCGATAAACGTTGAGTTTTTCCCAATCGTCCGTTGACGTTTGGTTGTAATTAGCTTTTTCCCTAGTAAGTCTCCTTCTCCGTTGGTGTCGATAAACGTCGAGCTTCTCCCTTTCGTCCGTTGACGTCTGGTCGAGTCTTCCCAGTTCATCCGTCGTCCGTTGATGTCTGGTCTCCTTCTCTGTTGGTGTCGATAAACGTCGAGCTTCTCCCTTTCATCCGTTGACGTCTGGTCGAGTCTTCCCAGTTCATCCGTCGTCTGTTGATGTCTGATCTCCTTCTCCGTTGGTGTCGATAAACGTCGAGCTTCTCCCTTTCGTCCGTTGACGTCTGGTCGAGTTTTCCCAGTTCATCCGTCGTCCGTTGATGTCTGGTCTCCTTCTCCGTTGGTGTCGATAAACGTCGAGCTTCTCCCTTTCGTCCATTGACGTCTGGTCGAGTTTTCCCAGTTCATCCGTCGTCCGTTGATGTCTGGTCTCCTTCTTCGTTGGTGTCGATAAACGTCGAGCTTCTCCCGTTCGTCCGTTGACGTCTGGTCGAGTCTTTCCCATTCATCCGTTGATGTCTGGTTACCTCTCCGTTGGTTTCGATAAACGTCGAGTTTTTCCTAGTTGTCCGTTGACATCTAGATGTATTTCTCTCCAGTCATTCATTAATGCCTGGTTACCTCTCCGTTGGTTTCGATAAACGTCGAGTTTTTCTTAGTCGTCCGTTGGCGTCTAGTTGTGATTTCTCTATTCTCATTCATCGTCCATTGACGTTTAAATGTGGTTCCTTTTTCTGAAATAAAATCAAAGTCCCCAGTAGAGTCATTGTTGAACATATTGACTGGCTCAGTAACTAGTATCAGATCCCATTGGAAGCATCCGTTGGTGTATTTTCCTTTCTTGGATCCCTGCAGAGTGCAAATTTTCCAGTTCTTTCGGTATTCAATCCCTGTTTACCCTGAAGGTCTGACAACCGTTGCTCTCATCCGTTCGGGTTCCCAGCTGATTGAATAGGGCCAGCTGTAGCACCTCAAATTTGCACCTCCCATTTTGTACATCCATTTTCATTTTTAGGTCATTAACATTTGCATTAACATTTGCATAGTGCAAGTCATCAGTCAAGACTGGTCAGGAGATACAGTTGTGCAAGCAAGCAAGTGCATTTCCTATGGAAGCAAAGCCCTAAGGTTGGTTCATTGTGTTCATGTGACCTAGGGATCATTTTGAAGTGGTTTGGCCAAAGGTTGGATGTTCAAAGTTCATCAGTCAATGATCATTTCATCTGAAACCCTGGAAAGTCAACCAAAGTCAACTGTGCATTCAATCATGGATTTGAAGGTGGGAGATGGTTAGAGAGGCCTCATTCATGTCCATACAAGTCTCATTTGACATTGCAAACATCAACAATGAAGAATTTGAGGTCAGATGAAAAGTTTCCAAAAATAGTAAGTGACCTGTAATTTGGAATTGCCAAAAATGGAAAGGTCTTCTCCTCAAGTTTACATCATCAAGCAAGCTTCAAATGGAATTTTGTCCAACATGAAAGTTGAAGATCTTGCTCTCACCTTTCCAAAAAGTCCAAGAACATCCATTTCTCATGTGTGGTTGAAAAGATATGGATCAATCATTGTCAAGTCAATTTGAACTTCAAGCATGCATAACTTTTGAACTAAAGGCCAATTGAAGTGGGATTTTTTGTAACATTCTTATTTTGCCATGAGCTATCCAAAACATACATCAAAAACCATGCATCTCCATTACAAAATTTTGGCATTTTTCATTTGCAATTTGGAGGGAAAAATCTAATTTGAAAAATAGGCATTGGCTTTATACTTTTTCACTTGCATTTGCCTCCTAACAACATTTGAAGTGGATTTGGCTCAAAAACCGTGTACTGTAGCATCCCTTTCATGCACATGAGGGTGAATTTCCAATTTGCATAACACTTGCATTTCACTTAATTCCAATTGCATTTGGTTAATTATGATTAAGAGCTTCATTAGTCCACCATATATATAGGATAATCATAACAGAAACACAATTAACATTCATTTTGGTTCAGATCTAGATCAAATTGCATAATCTTCATATCTTGCTCTCTCCATTTTTCTGCAAATTTCTCCAAAACCTTGCATTGTTCTTGCTCGATCCTTGATCCACCAGCATAATTGAACAAGATTGGAGCCAGATTCATCCATTTTCGAGCTGCTTTTGGAACTGTTGAAGGCTGCATCATTAATGGCGAGTGAAGATTCCAGCAAAATCGTGCAAGATTAACATCAAATCCTTCTTCCACTCACTCATTCAAGAGCATAGGATCATCTGTTTCTACCTTGCAAGGCTTGAAAACACTGATTTCAGTTCTGCATCTCTTTGAAGGTTAGGATTCGAATCTTGAAATTCTTGAAATTAGGATATGCATTTTGTAGATCTTTGATCCCTGAATGTGCTGAGCTTTATCTCGTTAATTTTCATTAAGAATTGAGTAAGTTAGATCGATTCTAAGTTTGACATGTGAATGTTATTTTGCTCGATCCATTCATGATAATAAGAATTAGCAAAATCTAAGCCTGGCATGATGTTGTATGTTGAAAGAGGAATCTAATGATATGCTGGATTTGAATTTTGGTGGATGTTTGTTCTTGACCTGGAAAAATCGTATGAACATGATGAAGATCCTAGGGTTCCATCTCCAGAATCGTGTTTGATCTGTTTTAGCCTTGCCTGCATGCGTTTCATTGTTTTTAGCCATGTATTGGTCCACTTGTATACAATGTGGCAGAACGATTGGCCACAAGCGCTTCACACCGCCACATCAGCTTAAATGAAACGCGGCGTTTCATTGATAGCACGCCAGGTTTTGAATTCTCCCTCACTTCGATTCCGGGCGATGGACATTTTCACCTTAGGTCTTAGCATTTTTTTTTATTTCCTCCATGTTCATGTATGATTTTTTATGTGGTTTTTTTAATTTTCCATCCATTCAAAAAATCATAACTCATTGATTAATAATCCAATTGGCCTGGGATTTTTTGCATAATGTTCCTCATGATCTCTACAATTTTTTGATGATTTTTCCAGAATTTGTGCATGCATGGATTTTAATTTTGGCTAGGGATTGTGTGTACATGTGTTTTCTTGACATGCTTTGCCATTTTGATTGTGAAATGATGAGTTTCTATCCAAAACTCTTGAAATTTTGTGTGCTTAAAACAGACATCCTAATGGTCATTTTGGTATAGAGTTTGTATTTTTCTCATTTCTGGTTGTTGAGTTATGATCTGGTTAATGAAGGTGTGACAATTTGTGTCACACTATTTCTTGCTCAACTTGATGATTTTATTTGCCATGCCAATTAAATGCCAATTGATGAGATTTTTTGCATGATGCTTCTTCTGGATGTTAGGATTGAGCATGAATTTTTGTAGAATTTTTGGCTGCATTCCTGATTTGTTTGAGATTTTCTTTGCTGGTTTGTCATTTGTGGACTTTTTGATAGTCATGAATTTAAATGATTTGTGAAATGCTTGATGTTTACCCTATGAGCTTGAAATTTTGCATAGTGATTCTAGACACTTTGAATTTTATGGTGGCTTTGATTGGATGTCTTTATCATGTTTGGGTTCTGTTTTAAGCTTGTGTGAAGTTGATGCATCAATTTGTGCCCTATTTGAGTTTGTTTGTGCTTACCATGACTTGATGAATTTGATTACCATGCTTCTAGTTGTCCAAATGCCTTGAATTTTGGTGAAATGATCATGTGATGTGTTCTGTTTAGCCATGATTTTTCTTGAGATTTATTGATCCATTTTTGAATTAATATGCATTTGTTCATTCTGTTGCTTCAATGAGCTTTCAACTTGCATGCTTTGCCTTATGTGCTTTGTGAAATGAACTTGGTTGATGAGACATGAGACCACTTGGATGTTGTTCTTAATTGATTGAGCTTGATTTTTGTCAATTTTCATGTTCTGTTTTGAATTATTTCTCCCTCTTTGACCCTAGGCCTTGTCCTAGTGGTCGGTGCTTATGTTTGAGCTTTGTTTTCAGGACAAGAAGCATATGGCCTTGAGGAATTGATGCATTGGTTTGAGTTGCCTATTTGGTTGATGTTGATTAACATTGAATTGTTTTGTAGGTGATTTAGCTCATTTGAGTTGAGCTTGTGCCTTGCACATTGTAGCTTGCACTTGTTGTCTGTTTGACTTTGTAGAGTTAACTGTTGACTATTGGATTGTTTGTTTGATTGTTTGAGTTGTGTACTGACTGAGTTAGATTGATTTCAGGTACATTAGTTGCTATAGTTCATTGTGAACTTGCTTTTGCTGTTGCTTGGTTGCTTAACCAATTTGAGGTATAACCCACTGACTTCATGTAGTCTGGAAGACCTGGCCTGTTATGTGGCCAGGCACCTGTCTGAAGTCCTCCTTAAGAGGCAATGCTTGTGTTTGTTTATCTTTGTCCCCTGTACATATCAAAGACCTCCTAAGTGAAGAGGCATTGGCAGACACAAGAGATGTGTAGTCCATCTCCTGCTATTCAGTTGAGTCATCCCTTTGCTCACACAACTGGTGTTGATGCATTGTGGATATTAACCCAAGATCCATGTTGAGTCAGTCATAAGTGTAGAAGGGTTCCAACTTTCTGAACCCACACTTTCATATGTCTAAAAGCTCTCCCAGGCCAGGGATAAGAGCTGTGAGGCACACCCCTCACCTCCTATTTCATCTGCTTCACCCTAACTCTCAATGTTAGGGTTAAGAGCTAACTTCACCCTGATACAGTGGCTTGTTTGTCGAGGTTGACATGACCCCTTGACTAAAGCTTAACCCTATGTGAGCCCACTTTGTTTGTATATAGTGTGTGCTATTTGTGAATGATTGCTTTGCTTGTGTTGTTTAGGTTTCGCTTGCTCCCTGTGCAAGTTAGATAGAAACCTTAACATAGGGCTATGATGCATGACAACTTCTAGGCTCGAGTCGTAGTCTCCCTAGTAGTTTGTGTCTCCCTTTGTATCTGGTTAGGCTAGTCCTTTGTCCCTGCGTAGGGGAACTACGTCGCCCTGATCCTCATACCAGATGAGGTACGTAGGCAGGAGATGAGTTGATCTCTCCGGGCGCCCTTTTTCTTTTGTAACCCCTTTGTGTGTGTTTGGAGACTGACATAAGTCCAGCGATTGGCAGTTGGTTTCCAGTGTGTGTTTGTTGGTTCGGAGTCTGATGTAAGTCCAGCGATTGGCATTCGGTCTCCATGTTTGCCTATTTGTGTGGAGTCTGACGTAAGTCCAGCGATTGGCAGTCGGTTTCCTGTGTGGCTTTGTTTGGCGTGCGTTAGCCGAGCTACGAGTGCTCTGATTCTTCTTTAGTCCGAGAAGATACGTATGCATAGGATGCGACATCCTAGCGAGCACGCTTTCCCCTGTCCGAACTACGTCGACTCTGATGTCTGTGCCTGACAGACTACGTAGGCCCAGGATGCGATATCCTGCCGAGTTTAGTTTCTTTTGTTTTCTGTGTCTCTTTCAGCCAGTGTTTGATGTTTGAGCAGTTTTAGCAACCTTATTCCTTCCTTTTGTGCGTGGATCCCGTCGAGTACGACGGATGCGTAGGGGTGCTAATACCTTCCCTTCGCATAACCGACTCCCGATCCCATTTCTTTCTGGTCTCGAGACCATGTTCTTTCCAGGTTTACTTCGAGCGTTTCCTTTCCCTCTTTTGGGATAAATAACGCACAGTGGCGGCTCTGTTGTCTTCGTTTCCCGCCGGTTTTTCGCGTAATGCGACAGTGTGTAAGACAAGATCATTATTGATAATGGATCTAACTTGAACAACAAGATGATGAAAGAGTTGTGTAGCGAGTTCAAGATTGCACATCATAATTCTTCTCCTTATAGACCCAAGATGAATGGGGTTGTTGAAACTGCTAGCAAGAACATCAAGAAGATTATTCAGAAGATGGTGGTTATGTACAAAGATTGGCAAGAGATGCTTCCATTTGCTTTGCATGGCTATCGTACATCTATCCGCACTTCAACAGGGGAAACCCCTTTCTCTCTTGTATATGGCATGGAGGTTGTGCTCCCCGTGGAGGTTGAGATCCCATCAATGAGAGTCTTGATGGAAGCCAAGTTGACTGAGGCTGAATGGGTCCAGAGTCGTTATGACCAACTGAATTTGATTGAAGAGAAGAGATTGGCTGCCATGTTCCATGGTCAGTTATATCAGCAAAGGATGAAGAAAGCCTTTGATAAGAAGGTTAAGCCTCGTGTGTTCCGAGAAGGTGACCTCGTGCTCAAGAAAGTTTTGTCTTTCACGCCCGATTCTAGGGGCAAGTAGACTCCAAACCATGAAGGTCCATATGTTGTTAAGAGAGCCTTTTCATGCGGTGCTTTGATACTTACAACTATGGATGGGGAGGATTTCACTCGTCCTGTGAATTCAGATGCAGTCAAGAAATACTTCTCCTAAAATAAAAACAGAATAGCTCGCTAACTTGAAAACCCGAAAGGGCGGCTTAGGCAAAAATGAGCGTCTCAGTGGATTAAAAACCCGAAAGGCCGGTCCAGGAAAAAGTTAGAGATATGAAAAAAAATGAATATATACATCCCGCTAGATTGAGTACCTCACCCTGGGGCAATCTAGGCAAAAATTAGGGATTTGGCAAGTAACTGCATCCTGACAAGACTTTGCTGTCGGTTGTAAAAAATTCTCGCTCAGTCTTCGTCAACTGAAGCCTCAAATACATTTGATTCAGAGTTGGTGGAGAAACGGTCATTATGTTCAATGTAGCCCTTTTTCCAATATATATCACCAATTTCAATTTTGTAAAGATCCATGGAGTCTCGTCATTTACGGGCTACCATTCCATCAAATAAATTTGAGCCTTTATCCAATTCTTTGCACTCTTATTTGTTTCCGTTTAACAAATGTTTGCATGTTTTAATTGATAAATATCATTGTTTTCAACAAATAAAGTTTTTGTAAAACTGTTTTTAAACAAAGTGAACATTCACAATGACTGGAAAGATATGTGGAACATCTTCAATGCTCTCCCAAGGATAGTACGATTTCTAAAAGGGTAAGACATTTGTTCATATTCCTAGCATATTTGTTTTCTCTCCATCATCTTTCAGGTTGTCTCATCAGCGAGCGTAGAGAAGGGTGATACATCATCAAGTCCCCAAGGAATCTGGAGTTTTGGCCTTGATCTTCTTGGAGATGTGTACACCTCCATCCTCAGATCCCCAGTGAGTCTGAGTCTAGCATTTGTGTTTTATCAATTATTGGGTTGTCATCCCTTGTGTGGACTGACCTAAAATCCCTTATAGATCGATAAAAATTGATATGCTATCTATTTTCGAGGAAGTTGTTTTTCCCTCAGTAAATGGAAATCTCCCGCAGAGTGAGCAGGAATTCCCAGCATGAGTGGAAATCTTCAGCAGGTTAGGCTTGTAGTCTCTCCCCAGCAGGTTGCCTACAACTCATCCCCGTAAGGGTTGCTCGTAGCAGATTATCCCCGGTATGATCGCCTTCAGTCTTCCTTAGTAGAGTTGCATGATCAGAGCTTGATAATCGTTTTCCCCTCCTTTTTGGAAATTTTCCTCCTAGCAGAGTTGTTGGTGAAGGTGTTGTGTCCTTCCCCGGCGGAACATTGGTTCTCTCTCCCCTTATCAGAGATGTCTCTCCAGCAGATAAGAGGAGGTGTGTTGATTATTGGAACTTCTGTTTGGTGGTTGTTCCTCAGAGTTTCAAATCATCCCTTGATAAGTTCCCCAGTAGAGTTTCTTCTATGACAGAATCTTATCCGTGTTGAGCTCCCCGTTAGAGTGTCCTCTACATCGGATCTTTTGTTCCTTCTCCCGGTAGCAGAGATGTTCCTTCAGCTGTTCCCGAGAATTGTTGGAAGATCCCCAGTATTTGGTAGTTGTGACCTTTGCTTATCCCCAACAGCGGTCTCTGATCCCCAACTGGTGATTGGTGTTGCCTGGTATTAGATGCTCCCCACCATATTGGATTTTCTCCTGTGGGCCTGGCCTTCTCTTTTGAGATGTTATACCAGATGTCTGCCCATTGATTCTTGGACCTGTTTATGTTAGATATGTCTGTTTGTCAGCATTAATCATACATAAACCATGCATATACATGCATAATCATATCATTCAGATATTCATGTTGCATCTTTTTCCATATATCTTTGCTTGTTATTTCCTGCTATTGGTGAAATGTTCTTCCCCAAGCAAATGTTTGTGTCTGATCTCTCCGTTTAGAGTCAGCCCCAAAGGCAGAAAGTGTCTATCTTTCCTTCTATATTCCCCACTGAGTTATGTCCTCGTGGATGATTATTGTTTCAGCTTCCTCCCTCACTATGTATTGAGATGGAATTACTCCCCTGAGTTATATCCTCATTGGGTTGAGTCTTGTTTGATTGTGTCTCTCTAGTTTGTTCCTAGATTGACTCCTGTTTTGTTATTTCCCCTGCAGTTTCCCTGTGGTTCAGGTGATCAATTACTTAGAAAATAGTAATTGTTTATTCTCTCCCCAGCGGATGTCATGTCCTTCTACCCAGTAATCAGTAGTTGTAAGTCCTATTTCTGTGGTTTTCTACCCAGTAACCGGTAGATGTAATCCCCTCTTTATTGGTTATCTTTATCCAATATTCGATATTGACATTCCTTCATTTTTGAGTATATCACCCAGTAACCGGTGATATATCTCCTGGATCATTTCTTTTGTCAATGTATCCCCAGCGAGCCATCTTTCATTTACCCTTTTTTTGGTAATGATTGTTTCTCCTTTGGATTGGTCATCATTTTGTACCCAGTAACCGGTATCCCAATGCCCTTTCTTTTCGGTCGATTTATCCTTTATTAACCCAGTAACCGGTTGTGGATAATCTTCCATGCGAGTATGTTATCTACGTTCTGACGGTAATAGATAATATATCTCATGCGCTCTTCAGTCGAAGTCTTTTTCTTCCCCAGTTGAGTAAGATTCATTTTTCCTTATGGAATCGAATGTCCATCCTATAAATCGAGTTTGCTTTGTCAGCTCTCCTTTTGGATGATGAGTGTTTTGGATATATGTTCCCAATTCACGCCTGGTTGGTCACCTATTATATGCCCAGTAACCGGTATCCATGGTGTTCCTTTCTTTTATTCCTTATTATGATTGTTTGTCCCCTGTGGAGTCAGATTTTCCTGAGTTGAGATATACCTTTTAGGTTCTCCTCAGATGTTTTGTATGATTGATATCTCTCACCCTTATACTGGTCTTAGATATTCTTTCTCCCTGAGCGTGTTGTTCTATCACCCCTATACCGGTGTATTTGATCACATGTCTCTTTGAGTTTATTACCCAGTAATCGGTAATATCTCGTTTCTTTCCTCCTCAGTTGGGTCCTTTGTGGACTTCCCTACCTAAGTCCCAATTTTTATCCGAAGTATCCTTCGTGGATAGTTTTGATGTATTGGCATATTCCCCAATACATGCATCTTTGCGTCAGCTCGAGTCTTTCCATTGTTTTATTTTCATGGAATCTGTTCGTGTCTCCCAGCAAGTTTTCAAGTCATGACCTGCTCACGCATTTTACCCTTCTTTTTCCCAGAGTCTTCGTCTCCTTAGTGAGCGCATTACTCCTTTGGATTTCCAATTTCTTCTGATTTCTTTTTCTTTGTGGCCATATATTCCCCACAGAGTATTAACTTTTGCATGCATACATTTGAATCATGAGGTCTCTTAGGGACCAAAATTCGTCTCTTTGTTATTATTTAAGCCCATTCTACCTCGTCGAGACGAAGATTTTAACCTTCATATCTCCGGCTAGAATGACCTTAAATAGGGGCATCTGTAAGACCCTAATTTTGACCCTAAGATCCCTCATGGCATCATATCATTGCTCATTGCATTGCCTCAAGGATCATAGCATGTGTGGCTCCTTAACCCTTGGGTTGGGACTTGTGTGATTTGGTTTGAAACCAACAAGCATGCTTGAATTGTATATTATTGCTTTTCTTATTTTGTCTACTAACCAAAAGCACAAAAATATGTCACTAACTTGTTTTGTTTTGAAGCTCAAGCAGTCATGTGACCCAAGGCACCTAGAAGGCTCTTATACTCAATGAAGTGGCTAGATGAAGATGAAAGCATGCATGAAAATGGTTTACAAAGCTCTCAATCATCATATATATATATCCCAAGTATCTCAATTTGCCAATTTGATCAAGATAAACCAAAGGGCTTGAGGATTGTTTCCCAAGGAAACCCTAATTCAATTGTGCATTGACTGTGCCTTGCTCATGAAGCAACCTCAACCTATGATAAAATTTAATCAAGGGAAGTTCTTTCATTCATCATTTTATGCATATATGAGCCTATGTGAGTATCCTTAATCATTCATTCATCAAGATTTGAAGTTTGGACTTGAGAAGTTGACCAGTGAAATCATCTGACTAAATTGAAATCCACTGAGACCTAACTTTTAATGTGTTTGTCAAATGAATATGACCCCAATAACAAAAATGTTCTTAAGTGCCATATGAACAACTTTCATGTTCATCAAAAATTCATTTGAAACTTGGAAGGTCATCATTCATTTCAAAATATTATAGGTCATTTTGATTGAAACCCTAATTTTGGGTCAACTTCCCAAGGACCTAACTTCTTCATTTTTTATGATTTTTAGGTGAGACTAATTGCATTGGAAAGTTTGAAATGTCTAATTCAAATGTTATGTTGGAAAAAATTTCATAATCCTAAAAAAAACACATGTGATAATACAAAACATTATAGGTCACTTTGGACCAAAGCCATTGAGTCTTGAAAAAGTCCAACTTCAAGTGCCCATAACTTTCTCATCCAAAATCCAAATGATGCAAAATTTAATTCCAAATTGATCATCTTGAAAATATTTACAACTTATATGTTGGAGGTTTTTCCATTATAAGCTTTCATCATTCAAATAGAAGGGCTTGAAGTTGGTCACTTTTGACAAATTTTTCAAAGGCATGTTTTGTACATCAAACTTCATGACCAGTTTTCACAAATTTCCAAACTCCAAATGGATTTTTATCCAACATAACTTTTGTTCCTTATGTCAAGACCTTTCCAACCATTACTCACATGCCTATGTTTGGATTTTCCATATGGGACTTTCGAAGAGGGGAACATTTGTGATCAATTATGCATTTCACTTTGTAACTTGATGTACAAGCCAATGCAGCTCAGAATGCACGTCCATTTCAACTCCAAGTGACTTCAGCTTGCATTTCCAATTGGTTTTGGGCCTCACATGCGCCTGTACATACCCATGCATGGAGGACCCAATGATCATGCACACGGATTCCATTCACCCTGCCTTGCATTTTCAGCTATAAATAGGAACCTTGCTTCATTCAATTATCAACCTGAAGGCACCTAAAACTCTGTTGGAATCCATACCCAACCTCACACCAAAGGAATTTTGAATTTTCATTTCTCTTTTCAAATTTGAATTTCAACAAAATCAGTTGATCTTCAACACTTATTCCTTAGCCTTGCACTCATACCATACCTCAAGATCAAGCTGCAAGCAAGAATTGGAGTGGATCGTGCTCACCAAAGCTGCACTTCAAAGGTTTACATCTCAACTATTTTGATTCGAATCTCACCATATATTATGATATGCTTGTGTTTGTTTGGTTCTCTGTAGTCCTCGTGTGAGAGGCAAGCCAATGGTGGCTTTAATTTCATGAAATGATGCATTTCAGATTGAACACCTGGATTTTCCATCTCAGATTTCTCCTTCTATAGAGATCTTGAGAACAATCCAAGGTTACAGGGGTGATGTACATCACCCCAACTTTAATTTGGTATAAGGCACGTGTGATTTGGTTGAGGTTGCAAAACCTGCAACTGGTGGCCGGAATTCGTTTGCTCACCGGAGAAGACGGTGGTTTCCACCACCGTCCCCACGTGGAACCACTCTGAGCCGTTGGATGGTGATTACAGGATCTATTCTTGGCCTTTGCTCTTTATGACTGTTTTAAATCCAACATGTGATGTTGTTGACTGTGGAACACAATGAGCGCGCGCCTGAGAGCCTTAGGATCATCCACGTCAATTAATGAATGATGATCCAAGCGCTGTGGATTTTCCAGATTTTTTTAATTTCTGTTTTATTATCTTTAGTTCTTTTATCTTTAAAAATTCATAACTCTTTTATTTGGAATCACAAAAATATGGGACCAATTGCAAAAAAATTCTTTTAAAATCTAGTTTCATAATCTGATTTTTAATTATTTTTGTAATTCCATTTAATATTTTTTTGTGAATTATTTTGTTTTTGATAGTTTTTAATTCATTTTAAATACTTTTTGATGTTCAAAAATTCCAAAAATATTTTCTTAACACATTTGGATCATGATAAGTCTATGAAAATATTCTCATCAATTTCTTAATTGATTTGAGATTTATTTGAGATTTTAATTCATTTGTGTTATATTTTAATGCTTTTAATTAATTTTAAAATAGTTTCTCTTTTCAAAAAATGATGAGAAAATTTATCAAACATTGTTTGACCATGTTAGACTTATGATGATTCGATTGGACTTATCCAAGTTGATTTGAATTGAATTTGAAGCTTGACCTTATTTTGTTCATTTTATTTTATGTATTATTTTAATTCCAAAAAATACCAAAAATATGTTTGACCTTTCTTGACTTCTAATCTTCATTTCACTTCTATTTATCATTGGTTGATGTTGATTCCATTCATATTTGACCATTTTATTTTGATTATGTCATTTGAATTCTCATTTTATATTCATTCCATTTCATCTTCATCTTCTTCTTTTTCTTTTGGCCAATGAGTTAATGATTTGTGGTTAGTCTTGACATATGAGGGGCTTAACCTTCTTTGATCCAAATCAAATTCAACTTGATCAAAGATCAAGTGAATTGCTTTGTGTCCAAGATAGGTTGCTTCTTGGTCAAGCAAAAAACCTAAAATCCATACAAGGTCATTCTTTTTTTCTTTTTGGCATGGCAAGTTGTAGGAGCTTGGCTTACTAGTCATGATCTCTAACTTGTGTTTATTTGCCTATAGTTTTATTGACCGGCCTCAGATAGGTGTGACTACTACATTAGTCCACTTACGATTGCTTAACATAGCGCTAAATTGCCTCATGGCATACTAACACTAACTACTAATTACTAAATTTTAATTCAAGCATTTAATTCTTGCAATTTACTTTAATTCAATTTAATTTCTTGCTCATTTATTCATATTGTTTTTTCCCTTTGCTCATTTGAGCTCATGTTTACGGTTATGCCATTTTCCTTTTGCTCATTTGAGCTTATTATTGTATATAAATATATTGTGCTTTGTGCTTGTTTTGTCTTTGTTTGTGTGAACCCAATATCAAAAGGAGAAAGGAATTAGAATTAGGACCTTACCTATGCTTAATGGAGTTCAAGAGCAACTAGGCCTCATGCCTTTAGAATGCTTACATCTTGAAGTTGACTTGAAAGGACCCCTAATCTAAACTCTCTCTTTGTCCATTCCTCTTATTGCATTGTGAAGTTTTTGATTGTTTGTTCCTGTGTGATAGGGATTCCAAACTTGAGATAGCTAGAAGGACCATTGTCATGAATAACCAAGTTAAGAGAAAGGCAAGCCAAATGGAGATCCTAGGAGCTTGAATGTTTAATTGTTTTGATTTCTTATTGCTTGCTAAGTCCAAAGGAAAGGAGCATCTTGAATCATCTTTATGATCTCAATAAAGGAACTCTAAGGGTTTTATCTCTTCTCTCATCGTTGCATGTTTAGAACTAGCCCTTCTCTTCTTCTCTCCACGCTAACCCAAGCCAAACTCATTTTGTGCAAACATTGACATTGTTTTCCAAACTAGAAACCTAGGCATTATGCCTTTGATTTTTCAAACTCTTTCATTAATACTTATTTTGAATTTGATCTTAAGTCAACTTTGACTCCATTTTGCAAATACTTCTAACTTGTAAATACAACTTACTTCAAGTGATTTTTATGGTTCCAATGACCACCTTTGTTAAAACCTTTTTTCATAAACATTAGCCATAGGTTTGAGTTATCATAGTGGTTGATGTAAACCTCACCTTATCCTTAGTGATTAGACTATAAGTCTTCCATACTTATTATAGGGTAGATCCCTCACTAGTATGTTGAAGCTCTCCTCACATGGTGGATTGTTGGTTTAGGTTGAGTTTTCTCCCTTTGATAACAAAAGACCTTAAGGCTTTTGGTCAAATCAATTCACCAATATTTTGAGATTTCTACCCCGAACTACGAGGTTTTGATCCTACCTTTATGATGGTACGTAGGCAATGGGTTTATCCATTCAAACAACAAAATTGTAAATAATTTGTATCTTCTTTTCTCATCTCCCCAATCATGTTTGCACAAATATTTTCACAAATACCAACCTACCATACAACTTTGCAAAAAGGGCTCTCTTAGAGTACTAAGGATGTTTTGGGTGCTTAAAACCTTCCCATTGCATAACCAACCCCCTTACCCAGATCTCTGACATTTTTATTAGTTTTTGATTTGATAAAACTTCTCGATTTTTGTTCGCTTTCTAACCTTTCCTTTGGATAAATAGAAGTGCGGTGGCGACTCGAATTGTATGCTTACTTTTGATTTAGTCAATAAATCTAAAGGTAACGAACCCCGCTACACCCCCAGCTACTTTACCGAGATGGTAAACATGGGGATGAGGCTTGAGGAAGAAGTCCGAGAGGGACGTTTGTCGAAAGATGAGGCATCGACGAGCAAGAGGTATGACAGCAGTTTCAGCAAGAAAAAGGACAACGAAGTGAATGCAATAAGCAGTGGGAGGTAGAGGAGGCCTCAGATCAGAAGGAATCAATCATCCCGTCAACATCGTCATCAAGTATCTTCTGTTATCCCAGTATTTTTTAATCAACAATCAGCACCGGTTCAACAACCACAATGTCAACAACAACAACCGCAACAACGAACAAACACCTACAACAACAACAATACTACCAACAATCATCATCAACAAAACTTTGAGAGGAAAAAGGTCTCTCTCGACCTGATTCCTATGTCTTATGCAGAACTATACCCGTCCTTGGTTCTCAAGAACCTAATCCAACTAAGAAACCCGCCACAGATTCCAGAACCACTTCCATGGTGGTACAAGCCTGAGCTCGGTTGTGCTTTTTATCAAGGAGCACCCGGACATGATATAGAGGACTGTTGCCCGCTCAAGTATGAGGTTCAGAAGCTGATGAAGAGGGGAATGGTGTCCTTCGAGGACCGTGCGCCGAATGTGAAAGCGAATCCTTTGCCCGCCCATGGGAACTCTTCTATGAATATGGTGGATGGTTGTCCTAGCGAGTTTAAACTTTTTGATGTGCATTTTATCCTAAGATCCTTGGTACAAATGCATAAGGATATTTGTGTAGCGGTAAATTCATGATCATCAAGCTATTGACAAGCTAGAGATCAAATAACAAGAGTTGCCACCACGCTTTTATTGTTTCCAAGGGAAAAGGAAAAAGTACGAACAAAACCCAAAAAGTAAGAAGTTTTCAAATCAAAACTAATAAAATGTCAGAGATTACAGGTAAGGGGGTTGGTTACATAGAGGGAAGGTGTTAGCATCCAAAGTGTCCTAGGTACTCCTGGGGAGCCCTTTTTGTATGCATACGTACTTAGTATGAAGTGATGCTTACAACAAATAGATTGGGGGGATGAGAAAAGAATTCATTAATTATATATTTGTGTTTGTGCCTACGTACCAACATAAAAAATGAGGGATCAAAACCTCGTAGTTCGTGATACAAATTTCAAAGTGGATGCATTATTTTTAACAAAAATTAAGTTTGAAAGGCACAAAGGCCTAAAAATGGTTTGAATGAGTTAGTTATTTTTGGCTTTTTGAAAGTTTAAGTCAAGTATAGTTAAGTCTATTTACAAGTTTGATTTAAGAAAAGAAGTTTGAAAATGCAATGACATAAGGCCAAAGTTTCTATCCTTTTTTGGCAAAGTGGTCAAAGTTTAGAATAAAAGTAGTTCACACAATGAAGATTTTGAAAAATTGAGGGAGAGATTTTAAAATTAAAGAAATTGGGAGAAGATGAAAAGACTATCCTATGTACAAAATTAAAAGTTTAGAGTTGAAAAGATCTGACCAAATGGGTAGCAATCCATTAGACAAGAATGACAATAGAAACCCAGAATTCCCTTGGACTTTTAGAATCAAGCAACATACAAATGCATAATTATATTATCTTGAAGAGCAAGGCATCAAATAAAGATGGCCACATCCAAGCTTATCCATTCCATGATCTTCTCCAAAATAGCCCATGTAACAGATGAATTCCACAAGTCACAGGTTCAAAATAACAACTTCATAATGATCATGTTGCAGATGAAATCAAAAGGATCTTGAATGATGTATCAGATGAAGTTTCAAATTGCAAGCAATTGGTTTCTCAATAAGTTGGCATTTGCCAAGTCCTTTAGCATAGGAATGTTGCCTAGATTCTAAGTCCATTTGTCCAAGATCAAACCAACAGTCCACACAAATTTTTTTAGGTTTCTTTTGTTGTTATTATGTACATTAATGGTCAAATACCACACAAACAAGCAAAGTATACACAAACAAAATATATCACACAATATGGTCCAAATGGACAAAGTGAAAATTGCATTAACATAAACAATTAGAATGATATGAACAATGGAAAATGAATAGAAACAAAAATTAAATGGCATTAAAGTAAAGGGCTTGAAATTAAAAGTTAGTAGTTAATGTGTTAGAAGTTAGTATTGTTTTGTTTTTGCTTTATAATTGAAGTCATTCTTTGGAGAACACTCAACCCACTTATCACAGGCATGGATCCTTGAACCAAGACATCTTCCAAAGGAAGGAAAAAAGGCCAAGTTTCCACAAAATACCATGAAAGAGGGGAGACTTACAATCTCACTAACTAGAATACTTATGCCTTTTATGTCACCAATTTAGCCCTATGTTAATCAATCGTAATTGGACTTATGTAGGAGTGACAACTATTTGAGGTCGGGCAATAAAATTTTGGTGTTAATGCATGTTAGAGACATAGTATAATGGACTATGCTTATGAAACATACCACACAAAAAAAGAATATGCAAAAGGTATGGCCTAATCTCATCCATACTCATGTCAATTTTTCGATCAACTAGCCTTAGGATTATGAGATATCATAGGCCAAATGGAATGAATGAATGAAGAAAGGGAATAAGATGAAATGGGAGGGGAATGGATCAAAACACAAATTGGTCAAAGGAGGACTTTTACCAAATTAATATCATCCATTAATTTTGGGAGATGGAATGTACATTCCATCAATCCCCTAAATCCAATGATATTAATTTGACAAAGTCAAATCAACCTTGACCAAGGCACAACAACAAGAGTCAAATATAAACAAGTCTTCACAATTGGTCAACAAATTTATTTGGCATTTATTCAAATTAAAATACTAAAATAGTGCATTTAAATTAAATATGGTTTGTCCAATTCCTAAAACCTCATCAAAACACCAAAGAAATGGCCATGAGATTTATCATAGGTCAAACAAGGTCAAAAGACCTTGGAGAAAAAAGTTCATAATTTTTGGACATTTAAAAGTATTTTTAAACAATTAAAAACAAATGAAAAATCAATTAAATCATGAAAAATATTAATAATGATCCAAAAAATAATTTTAATTCAAAAAATGAAAGTGGAAAATATTTGAAATTTTTTGGTGAAAGTCCCATTTTTTTGGATCAATATTGAATTTAATATGAATTATTGAAAATAATGCAATTAAAATGAAAATTAAAATATCAGAAAAACGTGGACCACTTGATCTCCCTCATTAATTGAGGTGGCATATCAAGTGGCTAGAAACGCGTTATCCACAATGGACTCAAGTCAGCGTGCTACACAGTTGGTAATCACAATGGACGCGTGAGATTAGAACAAAATAACATGATCATGTGGCTATGAGACATGCCAGTGCATGGCCGGAGCTGTAGCTCCGGTCTTCTTCTCCGGTGAACCTCATCGGCTTGGTCCACCTTCAACCATCACCAAAATTAAAAACAAGGACATGATTTCAAAGTAAAAATGGCACTGAGTTCGAATCTGGCCTCAATTCACTCTAACTCCAAGTATATTGAGAGATACATGGAGTTGAAATTAGAGATACATGGAGTTGAAATTTGAGTTGAAATTTGAGATACACTGAGTTCGAATCTGGTCTCAATTTGGCCTTTAAGTAACTCAATCTTCTTGCCTACATTGGTAGGACTTCAGACAACCAAAGAATCAATAGAATTGAGCAAGAACTAGAGAGGATCGAAGTGATCAAAATTTCTGGAAAATACCTTCAATGAAGGTATGGATTCAACTGATCTTGCTCTTGCTCGTGCTTGATCTCACTCCAAATGCTTGTAGAGGAAGGATTGAATGCTCAAAAGGTTGTGGATTCCTAGAGATTTGAATTTCAAAACAGTGGAAATTCAAACTCAAATTCAAGTGAGTTTCTCAGGTTTATCCTTTGCAATGTGAGGGTTAGAGTTAGGGGATCAAAGTTGGCGCGAATGTGTGTGAAATGCTGAGCATATGAGGCTCTATTTATAGCTGAATCCATTGGTTTTTTCAAACTTGAATTCACTTTCCAAATTTGGTCATTGATGATGCATGGGTGCATGGGCACGCATAGGCCCATAAAATCATTGCCATCAGTCCACAAATGAGTGTGAGATAGTCTGAATTCGTCTTGGATTGCAAGGCAAGTGTATATTTTGATTTGAAGTTTGATCCTTGCCAAGTGATGACACCATGTTCATGCCATGCGCAGCCTATGCATTCCTTGTCCAAAATGAATGAATTTGAGCTCTTTGGAAAGGTGAGATCAAGAGGAATAACTTTCATGTTCAACACTTTTCCATTTGGAGTTTGTAACTTGAAGAAATTTGAGGTGGAAGTTTGGAAATTTTTGACATATCAAATTTTTTCTAAGTGTCAAGCCATATGTCTCAATATTCCACCTTGCTTAACTTTTTATATGAGCTTAAAATGAGAAAAGTGTCTTCATAAAAGTTGCATATCTCTCAAATACATTCAAAATCACTTGATCACTTGATCAATGGTGGATAGATTTATGCATTTTTGAAGTTTGGAAAAATCACTTGATCAATGGTATAGGTCAAAAGTGACCTATAATGTAACCTCATATCACATGCTCAAAAAAGTTGAATTAGCTCCCACTCAAAACATAAAAGTTGAGTTATACACATTGGATTTGATTTTGCAACTTGGAAATCTTTCATCTCTTAAAAAATGAGCAAGTTATGGCCTTGGGAAGTTGACTTTCAAATTAGGGTTTAGACAAAATGACCTATAATGTTTCAACATAGAAAATGATTTTCCAAGAAAAAATAGCTTTATGTCTCAACATGAAAGTTGTTTGGAATGTCATTTAGAGTAATTTTTCTCTTGGAATAATTTTCATATGGTGAAAATTGTAGGAGATAGGGTCCAGGGAGACCCAGTTTTGATCAAATGAATTCATCTGGCCAACTACCATCAACCAACTTGCTAACTTTCAATTCTCTTGACTTTCTAGGCTCATGGTAGATCATATATTCATAAGATGATGAATTTTAAAGTGTCCCTTGAGAAATTTGATCAATTGGTGAGATAGCTTGTTGGAGAAGTTACTCAAGATACCCAGTCAAACTAGGGTTTTCCAAGGCAAATCACCCTCAAACTCTTGAAGAAAACATGATCAATATAACATGTAGAGAATATTGAGACTCATATATGATGCTCATAACCATTCTTGGATCAATTCTTGGTTGTGCTCTTTGTACTTGAGGGTCTCAAGCCCTAGATGTGAACTTGATAGATCAATGGAGATCATGCCCTTCCTACAAAAGAGTTAGGCAGATGCAAAGACATATTTTTGATATTTTGGTTAGTGAAATAATAAAATACAAGTATGATACAATCACAAAGTGCTTGGTGATCTCTCCCAAAACAAACCCAATGAAGGATGGGTAAGGAGAATGCCAAGATATGATCCCAATGCTAATGCTTATGATGAAATTGCATGAGGGATCATAGGGTCAAAATTGGGGTCTTACAACTGCCCCTATTTAAGGACATTCTAACTGAGGAGGTGAAGGTTAAAATCTTCGGCTCGACTTAGTAGAATGGGCTTAAATAACAACATAGAGAAACAAATTTTGGTCCTAAGAGACCTCATGATGCATATGATATGAATGTAAAAGTTAATGCTCTATGGGAAATATTGCCACAAAGGAAAAAAGGAATCAGAGAGACCGAAAATCCGTAGGAGCACAATGCATTCTGTAAGGAAAACTCACTAGGGAGACAGAGACTCTGGGGGGGGGGTAAGAGGGGTTATGCGTAGGCCAGGCTACGACTTAAAAATTGTTGGGGGACGCGAGGACATCCATACAAACATGGAAAGACTCAGCCGGGGAAATAACAACATCTGCAGAAGATACGAGTAGGTCAGGATGAAACTGAAATACTTGAATCATGGAGGGAAAAGCGATTTCACTAAGGAAAAATGCACACTCAGCTCAATTGGGGAAGCAATAAACTTCAACACAGGAGGAGCAGAAATCTATTATCTACTACCTGTTACTGGGTAAGGAGATAATATATATCCGACAGAGAGAACACCCGTCATCGGTTAAGATGAACATATCAAGGATGACTCGCTGAGGATTCTAGGAGAGGAAATTCATTACCGGCTACTAGGTAAGAATAACCTTGATGGGGAAATTGCAGAAAATATGGGATTTACAACTACCAGTTACTGGGTAGAAAACCAATGGTGAGAGTATCCGTCATCGGTTATGATGAACATGTCAAGGATAAACTCAACAGGGAAGAAAATCAGTCACCGGTTAAGATGAACATATCAAGGATAGACTTGCCTGGAAATGCCAAGGAGGATACCCGTCATCGGTTAGGATGAACATATCAAGGATATACCAACTGAACAAAAGGGGTAGGAATTACATCTATCGAAAGCTGGATAGAAAACCGTCGGAGAGAAAATCTGTCACCGGTTAGGCTGATATCAAGGATAGACTCTGCGAGGGGACAAAGTAGGATTTACAACTACCGGTTACTGGGTAGAAGACCGCAAGGGCGAGAGTATCCGTCATCAGTTATGATGAACATATCAAGGATAAACTCAACAGGGAAGAAAATTTGTCACCGGTTAAGATGAACATATCAAGGATAGACTTGCTTGGAAATGCCAAGGAGGATACCCGTCATCAGTTAGGATGAACATATCAAGGATATACCAACTGAACAAAAGGGGTAGGAATTAGATCTATCGAAAGCTGGATAGAAAACCGTCGGAGAGAAAATCTGTCACTAGTTAGGATGAACATATCAAGGATAGACTCTGCGAGGGGACAAAATAGGATTTACAACTACCGGTTACTAGGTAGAAAACCATAAGGAGAAGAAAAACCGTCATCAGTTAAGATGAACATATCAAGGATTAACTCTCTGAGGAACAATATAGGGATTACAACTACCTTTTTACTGGGTAGAATAGCAAAAAATGAGAATATCCGTCATTGGTTAAAGTGAACATATCAGGATAGACTCAGGCAGGGGAAACAAAGATATCTGTCACCAGTTAGGATGAACATATCAAGGATATACTTCCTGGGGAATAGATCCACTGGGGACTCTACTAAGGAGAAAAATAAGGGTACTTTTGTCGGGTATTGGGCAAGAAGTATCAAACTGCAAACTAAGAAGAATATTACCAGTTACTAGGTAATAGACTCTTAGAGGACCAAAGTATCTATCTAGGTAAGAGCTAGAAAGAAAACAGTTAATCAAGACTCAACCCAATGAGGACATAACTCAAGGGGAGTAATTCCATCCAGAAAATCCACCGAAGAGGAAACTGAAATAACAACCATCCACGAGGAAACAGACTCAGTGGGGAAACGGAGAAACGTTAAAGTCTTTCTGCTTAAGGGGCTGACACTCTACGATTGAAGGAGGACAAACACCAGATTTGGTATGGGGATAAAATACTTCCATAACAGAGAATAATAATCTCAAACAAATAAAATATGAGGATGCAGGATATGCAAATTATGAAATTATATGAATGTATATGTATATGTGTATATGATGATTATGCTGACAAAATGATCACAAAGGATACAAAGGTGTCGTAAAGAATTTGAACCACCGGTACAATCCTCGGTCAATCCATAAAATATGGAGAAAATTGCTGGAGAACAGAGAGATCAACACCCCAAAGGCTTAACCCTAGCCGGGGAAGGAGGAGATCTATTGAGGACAGAACATCCAATCTGTGGGGAATTTTAGGTCAACACCATAAAAATGGGAGACAACCCTACAGAGAAAAATCATAAAAAGTTGCTCAGAAACCAAGAGGAAACTCTGACTGGGAGCAAGTTTAATGGTGATTGGTGGGGAAACCAAAGCGATCTACTGGGGGAAGATCAACCATCTTTGAAGATCAACCCTGCTGAGGAAATACGAACTTCGCTGGGGAAGGCAGAAACTTTGTCGGGGAAAACAACACGCCGCAGGGTATCTGAATCAACCAAATCAGCTGGGGACGAGGAAAGGAATTCCACTGAGGATCAAACACTTCGCCGAGGAACACAAATATCTTGGGATACCCGAAAGGTTAACTGCTTAGGGAACCTCTGATGTTTCGCACTTAAGGACTTGTTATCCATTGAAATGTTGTTGATATTCCTTTTACTTGCTTTGAAAATTCTTGCTTTTATATATTTAAGAAAACACTTGATTTTGACTTTAAAAATTTAATTTCAAAATTATCATAATAAAATTTAAAACTATTGGCTGAAGTAAATAAGAGTAGAAATGATTTGGATAAAAGCTCAACTTTATTTAATGGAATGGTACCCTCTAAATGACAAGACTCCGTGGATTTTACAAAGTTTAAAATGGTAATTTACAATGGAAAAGTGTTACATTGAATACAAATGATTCTTAATCCTTTTACCAACTCTCGATATCCACTGTGCTCTTGACCGCTACTGGGGACGAACTGATGTCAACCCTTGTGCTCAAACAAGTCTTCAAAATCCCTAAAGATCAGCAAAATGCAGTTACTTGCCATAATCTCTAATGTTTGCATAAGTTGCCCCAAGGTGGGGTACTCAACTTATCGAGAAATTCTTTCTGTTTTATGTCTCTAATTTTTGCCTGGATCGCCCTTTCGGGGTTTCAATCCACTGAGACGCTCATTTTTGCCTAAGTTGCCCTTTCGGGTTTTCAACTTAGCGAGTTGTTCTTTTATTTTTTTTAGGCGAAGTATTTCTTGACTGCATCTGCGTTCACAGGACGAGTGAACTCTTCACCATCCATTGTTGTAAGAATCAATGCGTCGCCTGAAAAGGCTCTCTTAACAACATATGGGCCTTCATAATTAGAAGTCCATTTTCCTCTAGAATCTGGCTTGAACGTCAAAATTTTCTTGAGCACAAGGTCACCTTCTATGAACACCCGAGGTCTGACCTTCTTATCAAAAGCTTTCTTCATCCTTTGCTGATACAACTGATCATGACACATAGTAGTCAATCTTTTCTCTTCAATCAAATTTAGCTGATCAAACCTAGTCTGACACCATTCAGCCTCAATCAACTTGGCTTCCATGAGCACCCGCAATGAAGGAATCTCAACCTCTACGAGGAGAACTGCTTCCATACCATAAACAAGACAGAAAAGGGTTGCCCCTGTTGAAGTGCGGATGGATGTACGATACCCATGCAAAGCAAAAGGGAGCATCTCATGCCAATCCTTATACGTGACAACCATCTTCTGGATAATCTTCTTAATGTTCTTATTCGCAGCTTCAACAACCCCATTCATCTGGGGCTTGTAGGGAGAAGAATTATGATGTGCAATCTTAAAGTCTTTACAAAGAGCTTCCACCATATTGTTATTCAAGTTTGATCCATTATCAGTAATGATCTTACTTGGCACACCATAACCGCATATGATCTGATTCTTGATAAACCTTACAACAACTTGCTTGGTCACATTTGCATACGATACCGCTTCAACCCATTTTGTGAAGTAGTCAATTGCCACTAAAATGAAACGATGTCCATTCGAAGCTTTGGGCTCAATCATCCCAATCATATCAATTCCCCACATGGAGAAGGGCCATGGGGGAAGAGATAACATTCAATAGTGTCGGAGGAACATGAACCTTATCAGCATAAATTTGACACTTGTGGCATTTCTTCACAAATTTGAAACAGTCAGATTCCATTGTCAACCAATAGTAACCTGCTCGCAATATCTTTTTCACCATTGCATGTCCATTGGAATGAGTACCAAAGGAACCTTCATGCACTTCAGTCATCAACAAGTCTGCTTCGTGTCTATCCACGCATTTGAGCAAAACCATGTCGAAGTTTCTCTTGTTTAATATATCACCATTCAAGTAGAAATTTCCGGCTAATCTTCTCAAAGTTTTCTTATCTTTCAAAGATGCCCCAGGCGGGTAAATCTAACTTTAGAGGAAACATTTGATGTCGTAATACCATTGCTTCTCGTCTTTAATCTCTTCAACAACAAACACATGAGTTGGCCTATCAAGACACATCACAGATAAATTGGGAACTTCATTCTAATACTTCACTACAATCATTGATGCCAACGTTGCAAGAGCATCTGCTATCCGGTTTTCATCTCGATGGATATGATGGAACTCAACCTTTGTAAAGAAAGTTGAAATCCTCCTCGCATAATCTCTATATGGTACTAAACCGGGTTGATTTATCTCCCATTCACCTTGGATTTGATTCACAACCAAAGCGGAATCTCCAAAGACATCTAAATACTTGATCCTGAGATTCATGGCCTCTTCAAGCCCCATAATGCAAGCTTCATATTCTGCCATATTATTTGTACACTTGAAAGTCAATCTAGCTGTAAATGGTAGATGTGTGCCTTAAGGAGTAATAATCACTGCCCTAATGCCATTTCCATATTTATTAACAGCTCCATCAAACACCATGCCCCAACGGGAACCAGGTTCTGGCCCTTCTTCAAGCAATGGTTCATTGAAATCTTTCATTTTCAAGTACAAAATCTCTTCATCAGGAAAGTCATATTGTGCTGACTGGTAATATTCAATTGGTTGGTGAGCCAAATGGTCAGCCAAGATACTACCTTTGATTGCTTTCTGAGATTGGTATTCGATATCATACTCTGACAACAACATATGCCAACGGGAAATCCTCCTAGTTAAAGCAGGCTTCTCAAATATATACTTGATTGGATCCATTTTGGATATCAACCAAGTGGTATGATTCAACATATACTAACGTAGACGCTTAAAAGCCCAAGCCAATGCGCAACAAGTCTTCTCAAGCATCTAATACTGAGTCTCACATTCGGTGAACTTCTTACTGAGGTAGTAAATTGCAAATTCTTTCTTTCCAGTCTCATCTTGCTGACCAAGAACACAACCCACGCTATCTTCGAGCACAGTCAAATACATGATCAATGGTTTTCCTTCAACAAGGGGAGAGAAAATCGGAGGTTCAAGCAAATATTCTTTGATACTGTCAAAAGCTTTTTGGCAATCTTCGGTCCAATCACAAGACTGATCCTTCTGAAGAAACTTGAATTTAGGCGCACATGTGGCAGTCATGTGGGAAATGAATCTGGAAATATAATTCAAGCGGCCGAGAAAACCTCTAACTTGCTTCCCAGTTTTGGGCGCAGGCATCTCTTGTATTGCTTTGACCTTGGCAGGATCAACTTCAATACCCTTCTCGCTGACAATAAAGCCCAACAACTTACCAGAACGAACACCAAAAGTACACTTATTGAGATTCAAACGGAGTTTATACTTCCTCAAACGCTGGAATAGCTTCAACAAATGCTCAACATGTTCCTCTTCATCAATTGATTTAGCAATCAGGTCATCGACATAGACTTCAATCTCTTTATGCATCATATTATGAAAAAGAGTAGTCGTTGCTCTCTGGTAAGTTGCACCAGCATTCTTTACACCG
Organism: Lathyrus oleraceus; assembly: GCF_024323335.1. Classification (NCBI taxonomy): domain Eukaryota; kingdom Viridiplantae; phylum Streptophyta; class Magnoliopsida; order Fabales; family Fabaceae; genus Lathyrus; species Lathyrus oleraceus. The sequence goes on from NC_066585.1 coordinate 151,625,288, forward strand.
AAAGGCATCCCTCTATAACAGAATGTTCCCCAGGGTGTAATGAATGTGATCTTCTCCATATCTCCGGGTGCCATCTTGATTTGATTATATCCAGAAAATCCATCCATAAACGAAAAGACTTTGAATTTAGCAGTATTGTCTACCAACACATCAATGTGTGGCAGAGGGAAATCATCTTTTAGACTGGCTTTATTCAATTCTCTATAGTCGACACACATGTGGACTTTTCCATCTTTCTTCGACATAGGCACAATATTGGCCACCCATTACGGATACTCAGCTGTTACAAGGAAACCTGCATCAATATGCTTCTGCACTTCCTCTTTGATCTTCACAGCCATATCAGGATGCGTTCTTCTCAACTTCTGCTTGACTGGCGGGCGTTCTGGCTTCAACAGCAATCTATGCTCCACAATCTCAGAATCCAAACCAGGCATGTCTTGATAGGACCAAGCAAACACATCTGAATACTCTCGAAGAAGATCAATCAACCCCTTCTTAGCATCTAGACACAGTCGAGACCCAATCTTGACTTCCTTCACATCATATTCGGAACCCAAGTTGACTAGCTCAATCTGCTCTTCAAACGGCTGAAAAATCTTTTCATCTTGCTCAAGAAGATGAGTCAATTCATCACTCACTTCTACATCACTTTCCTCTTCGGCCTCAAACACAGGGAATTCAAAATTTGGAGAAGGAGAAGGATCATTGTATTCAATGGGGTTAGAAACCAACATGCATAATGATTTGGTAGTTTGATTTTAGAGAAGTGAATTTGTGACCAAATATTATGCAGATGGACAATTATATTGTTTATTTATGTTTTTTGTGATTACCATTTTCAGAATAAAGCAAAAAGCAAAATAAACATCAAAGATATGGATGAATAGAATTAATTTTATTAATGATCAATTCAAAATGCCCAAACAATGCTCACTTCTCCCTTAGGCATAGGAGAAGGAATTTAAAATATAAAAGCAATTACTTAGATCGATGCAAAACAAAAGGAATATCAACATCAGTCCAATTGTTGCACGTCTTTCCATGCGTAACAAAGTTGGTGCAGTCTTCCTCTTCGCTATCCTCTAGCACATCGGCTAAGTGTTGTTCATTGCCATGAATGAACACTCCGCTATGGAAGTTGAGCTGCATATCTTTAGATCTCGCAATTGATGAGCCTTTCTGGAACCCCAAACCGGTTCTGCCCTTGTTGTCGGAGACCTCTACCATGTACCCCACTGATCAACAGTACCTTCTTCAACAATCTTCTGAGCATCTTTCAACAAGGACATAGGTGCCCCATGTAACACCCCGATAAAAATATGATAATTATTTAATTTAAGTTAATAGTATATTTATTAATTTAATTAAATAATTGGATTATTATTGGAATTATTATTATTGGAATATAAAGTTGGAATCAGTAAAAAGTCCCATTTTGGTAAAAGGGTTTTTTCACGTAAAAAGGGAGAAGCGACAGAAAAGTGGAAAAGGGAAAAAAGGAAGAGCAAGAGAACAAGGGTTGAAGAAAAGGAGAAGCTTGAAGCTAAAGGATTGCCGGATTAACTCAGGTAAGGGGGTTTCTCGTCGTTTAATGGATATTATGGGTTAACATGTAATGGGTAGTAATAAGCCATTGAATCAACTCTAATCAGAATGATGCATGATGAAATTGATGAACTTTTGGATGAGTGAGATATGAGTATAACTGAAGAAAATTCGTAGGAATTAGATGTAATAAGGTTAGAAATTGTGAAATTGAATGGGTATGATCTGTATTAGATAATATGAACGAATGCTGTGTAAAAATTGGACTGTGGGAGGTTGGATCTGAGAAATCTCGTAGCAGAGAAACCCATAGCAGATCTGGAAATTGGTTTCTGGTCATACGCGTATGACACTAGGCCATACGCGTATGAGATGACCTGGTACGCGTATGGGGTGAGGCATACGCGTATGGATGAAGAAGACGATGATTCTAACGTAGTTTTGTCCCTGTTGGTACGCGTATGGGAGAGGTGGTATGCGTAGGATACGCGTATGAGACAGGCAATACGCGTATGGGTTGGCTAGGAAATGGGCCATACGCGTATGGGCATGAGGCATACGCGTATGGGCAGAAGTGGGATTTTTCTGAGCTGTTGTTGTGCAGTTTTTGGTCGTTTCAGCTGAGTGATGTAAATTAGCTGATGTATGATATAGTAGGGATCATTTCCCGTTGTTTTGAGCAGTATAGGTATTAGTAGAGTGTGCTAATACTGTGATTTATTATTTGGCATGATATGATATGATTCTGTGATAAATACGCTGATGATGTATGATGGTATGCATAATGCTGTGAATGTATCTGTTATGTATGCAATTGTGAATGGACTGTTTATGGCTTAGAGTGTGAGCATATGTCTATCTTGGATTGTTGTTGATGTTTGCATGCTAGGTGATTGAGCGTGTATAGCATGGCCTTTATGGTGGTAGCTAATTCCCATGGTGAGGAATTAGTGAGTGAGTTGTTGTGGATTATTGTTGATGTTTGCATGCTAGGTGATTTAGCGTGCATAGCATGGCCTTTATGGTGGTAGCTAATTCCCATGGTGAGGAATTAGTGAGTGAGTCACTAGGTCTCAAATGAGTGGGACTAGTGAGCTTGGTAGCCGTATCTGGGTTTGATCGGTGAGGTTGAACTACGTGTTCACGAATAGTCGGTACCGCATGCATGGAGTCTCATTGCATAATGTATGTATGGCGTATAATATGAATGGATGTATTCCAATATTATACGTGTGTTTTGTGTTGGAGCGAGTATGATTATGATTTTGATTTGATGTGGCCGTTGCTGAATGTGTGATATGATTAGGGTGATGAAATGTGTTAATTTACTTAGCATTACATGATATTTTATAATGCTTGTTATATCGATTGAGGAACTCACCCTTACAACTATGTTTCAGGTAACGAGCAGTGATTGAGTAGAAGCTAGTGCTTGAAGTCTAGTGTAGTTCCTTAGTGGGTCATGCTCTGGTATATGTAACATCGGGACGGGATGTTTTACCTTGTTTTCACTTGGTTGTTGAATAATTTTACATGTAATGTGTTACATGGTTTGCATATCCGCTGCGAATTGTGCAATATTTTATTTTGATTAATAAATGAGCATGACAAACTATTTTGGTGAATGGTGTGAAGTGTCAAGTGTGACACCCTTAATTGCATATCTACTCTGATTTATATTTTGTTGTTTTAATTTAAATTTGGGGTATTTTAGAAGGGTGTTACAATAGTGGTATCAGAGCATAGTCGGTCGAGTCGAGTCGTAATTATTCTGTTTCCCTGTACGGGATAGGTGTTGTGTAACCCTATCAGTACTTATTGTTTTAGCTTGTTGGGTTTTCAGAATAGAGATGGCTGGAAGAGGTAGAGACGATGCTGCGATTGCTGAGGCTCTGGGTATGCTAGCTGGAGTACTTGGAGGGAATCCGAATGTTATGGGATTGGGAGCTACTCGTCAACTGAGTGAGTTCCAGAAGAACAATCCTCCAATGTTCAAGGGAGCATACGATCCAGATGGTGCTCAGAAGTGGTTGAAGGAGATCGAGAGGATTTTCCGAGTGACTGAGTGTGCCGATAACCAGAAGGTCAGGTTCGGTACGCATATGCTGTCAGAGGAAGCAGATGATTGGTGGGTTGCTGCCCGCACTGAGTTGGAAGCTGCTGGGAGTGCTGAGATCACTTGGGCGGTGTTCAGGGAGAGATTCCTGAGGAAGTACTTTCCAGAGGATGTCAGAGGAAAGAAAGAGATAGAGTTCTTAGAATTGAAGCAGGGCAACCGGTCTGTTACTGAGTATGCTGCTAAGTTCACAGAGCTGTCGAAGTATTACACTCCCTATAATGAGGCTACTGGGGAATTTTCAAAATGTGTGAAGTTTGAGAACGGGTTACGTCCCGAGATCAAGCAGGCTATTGGGTATCAGCGGATTAGAGTGTTTTCTGACTTGGTTGACTGTTGCAGGATTTTTGAACAGGATACCAAGGCCAGAGCGGAGAGCTATCAGCAGAGGGTTGATAGAAAAGGCAAGAATCAGAATGATCGTGGGAAACCGTATGCAGCTGGCAAAGGTTTCCAGAGACAGAGTGGGATGAAGAGATCTAGTGGGGGAGACTCCAGTGCCCCTGCTAAGTGTTACAGATGTGGTCAGGCTGGACATCGCATCCATGAGTGTACCAGTACTGAGAAGAAGTGTTTTAAGTGTGGAAAAGGTGGTCACTTGGCTGCAGAGTGCCGGTTGAAGACTATGACTTGTTTCAACTGTGGAGAGGTGGGTCATATCAGCCCACAGTGTCCTAAGCCGAAGAAAGAGAACCAGTCGGGAGGCAAGGTCTTTGCTTTATCGGGTTCTGAGACTTCTGCAGATGATCGTTTGATCCGAGGTACGTGTTATATTAATGGCTTTCCTCTTGTAGCTATTATTGACACAGGTGCGACTCATTCCTTTATATCTTTGGATTGTGCTGTGAAACTTAAATTAGAGATATCTGAGATGCATGGGAGTATGGTGATTGATACTCCTGAGCAGGGTTCAGTGACTACTACTTCAGTTTGTTTAAATTGCCCTTTGAGTATTTTTGGTAGAGACTTTGGGATGGACCTCGTGTGTCTTCCACCAGTGCAGATTGATGTTATCCTGGGTATGAACTGGTTGGTGTTTAACCGAGTTTATATCAACTGTTTTGATAAGACTGTGATTTTTCCTGAGATTGAGGAAGGAAGGAGTTTGTTTCTATCAGCAATGCAGGTGAATGAGGCAGTAGCAGATGGGGCAGAGTTGTTTATGCTGTTAGCGACTTTGGAGGCTAAAGATAAACTGGTGATTTGCGATCTAGCCGTGGTGTGTGATTTTCCTGATGTGTTTCCTGAAGGAGTGAATGAATTACCGCCAGAGCGTGAAGTTGAGTTCTCGATTGATTTGGTACCTGGTACTAGGCCAATATCGATGGCTCCGTACCGTATGTCTGCTGTTGAGTTAACTGAATTGAAGAGTCAGCTGGAAGATCTGTTGGATAAGAAATTTATTCGTCCGAGTGTGTCACCGTGGGGTGCACCAGTGTTATTGGTTAAGAAGAAAGAAGGTACTATGAGGTTGTGTGTGGACTACAGGCAACTGAATAAAGTGACGATCAAGAATCGGTATCCTTTGCCGAGGATTGATGATTTGATGGATCAGTTGGTTGGTGCAAGTGTGTTCAGCAAAATAGATTTGAGATCGGGGTATCATCAGATACGTGTGAAAACTGAGGATATTCAGAAGACTGCTTTCAGAACAAGGTATGGACATTATGAGTATTCTGTAATGCCTTTTGGTGTGACTAATGCGCCTGGGATATTTATGGAGTATATGAATAGGATTTTCCATCCGTACCTAGACAAGTTTGTTGTGGTGTTTATTGACGATATTTTGGTGTATTCGAAATCTGAAGAAGAGCATGCTGAACATTTGAGAGTGGTTTTAGGAGTTCTACGAGATAAGAAGTTATTTGCTAAACTATCTAAGTGTGAATTTTGGTTAGAAGAGGTTAGTTTTCTTGGTCATGTGATTTCTAGAGGTGGTGTTGCTGTTGATCCTTCTAAGATAGAAGCGGTATCTAAGTGGGAAGCTCCGAAGTCAGTTTCTGAGATAAGGAGTTTTCTTGGACTTGCAGGTTATTATAGGAAATTCATTGAGGGATTTTCTAAGTTGGCGTTACCGTTGACGATGTTGACTAGAAAGGGGCAAGCGTTTGTTTGGGACTCAAAGTGTGAAGAAGGTTTCCAAGAGTTAAAGAGAAGGTTAACTACTGCTCCTATTCTGATATTACCAAGTCCGTCGGAACCATTTGAGGTTTACTGTGATGCTTCATTGTTGGGTTTGGGTGGTGTTTTGATGCAGAATAAGCAGGTTGTTGCTTATGCTTCGAGACAACTGAAGGTTCATGAGAGGAACTATCCGACACACGATTTGGAGTTGGCAGCTGTGGTATTTGTCCTGAAGTTATGGAGGCATTACTTGTACGGGTCAAGATTTGAGGCTTTCAGTGACCATAAAAGTTTAAAGTATTTGTTTGATCAGAAAGAGCTGAATATGAGACAGAGGAGATGGTTAGAGTTTCTGAGGGATTATGACTTTGGTTTGAATTACCATCCGGGTAAAGCAAACGTAGTGGCTGATGCCTTGAGTCGGAAATCATTGCATATGTCTATGTTAATGGTTAAGGAATTGGATTTAATTGAGCAATTTAGAGACTTGAGTTTGGTGTGTGAGAGTACTCACAATAGTGTTAAATTGGGAATGTTGAAGTTAACGAGTGGTATTCTGGATGAGATTAGAGAAGGTCAGAAATCCGATGTGCTTTTGGTTGATAAGTTGACTCTAGTGAATCAAGGTCAAGGTGGTGAATTCAGAGTTGATGAGAATGGTGTTTTGAAATTTGGTAATCGGGTGTGTATTCCGGATGTTACCGAACTTAAGAAGAGTATTCTTGAGGAAGGACATCGTAGTGGCCTGAGTATTCATCTTGGGGCTACGAAGATGTATCATGATTTGAAAAAGTTATTTTGGTGGCCGGGAATGAAAAGAGAAATTGCGAGTTTTGTTTATTCTTGTTTGACTTGCCAGAAGTCAAAGATTGAGCATCAGAAGCCGTCTGGGCTAATGCAACCGTTGGCTATTCCAGAGTGGAAGTGGGATAGTATCAGTATGGATTTTGTTTCTGGTTTACCGAGGACAATTAAGAATTTTGAAGCTATTTGGGTGATTGTTGACAGATTGACAAAATCGGCTCATTTCATTCCGATCAGAATGGATTATCCGTTAGAGAGATTAGCTGAGTTGTATATTGAGAAAATTGTAAGTTTGCATGGTATTCCGTCGAGTATTGTTTCGGACAGAGATCCTAGATTTACATCGAAGTTCTGGGAAGGTTTGCAGAGGGCTTTGGGAACTAAGCTGAGATTGAGTTCTGCATATCATCCGCAGACTGATGGTCAGACTGAGAGGACGATTCAGTCACTGGAGGATCTTTTGAGGGCTTGTGTTTTGGAAAAAGGAGGTGCTTGGGATTGTTATTTACCTTTGATTGAGTTTACCTACAACAATAGTTTTCATTCGAGCATTGGTATGGCACCGTTTGAAGCTTTGTATGGTAGGAGATGTCGGACACCTTTATGTTGGTATGAGTCCGGTGAGAGTGCTGTGGTTGGACCAGAGATTGTTCAACAAACTACGGAAAAGATTAAGATGATTCAGGAGAAGATGAGGATTGCCCAGAGTCGTCAGAAGAGTTATCACGACAAGAGAAGGAAGTCACTTGAGTTTCAAGAGGGAGATCATGTGTTTCTTCGTGTTACTCCGATAACTGGGGTTGGTCGAGCTTTGAAGTCGAAGAAGTTGACACCTCGATTTATTGGTCCTTATCAGATTTTGGAGAGGATAGGGGAGGTAGCCTATCGTATCGCTTTACCGTCGTCGCTTGCGAATTTGCATGAGGTTTTTCATGTGTCTCAGTTGAGGAGATACATTCCTGATCCGTCGCATGTAGTCCAAGTAGATGATGTACAGGTGAGAGATAACCTGACTGTTGAAACATCACCTATGAGGATCGAGGATCGAGAGTTGAAGCAGTTGCGGGGTAAAGAGATTGTTTTGGTAAAGGTAGCTTGGGGAGGACCAGCAGGTGGCAATGTGACTTGGGAACTTGAGAGTCAGATGAAGGAGTCTTATCCAGAGTTATTCGCTTGAGGTAGGTTTTCGAGGACGAAAACTCTTTTAGTGGGGGAGAGTTGTAACACCCCGATAAAAATATGATAATTATTTAATTTAAGTTAATAGTATATTTATTAATTTAATTAAATAATTGGATTATTATTGGAATTATTATTATTGGAATATAAAGTTGGAATCAGTAAAAAGTCCCATTTTGGTAAAAGGATTTTTTCACGTGAAAAGGGAGAAGCGACAGAAAAGTGGAAAAGGGAAAAAAGGAAGAGCAAGAGAACAAGGGTTGAAGAAAAGGAGAAGCTTGAAGCTAAAGGATTGCCGGATTAACTCAGGTAAGGGGGGTTTATCGTCGTTTAATGGGTATTATGGGTTAACATGTAATGGGTAGTAATAAGCCATTGAATCAACTCTAATCAGAATGATGCATGATGAAATTGATGAACTTTTGGATGAGTGAGATATGAGTATAACTGAAGAAAATTCGTAGGAATTAGATGTAATAAGGTTAGAAATTGTGAAATTGAATGGGTATGATCTGTATTAGATAATATGAACGAATGCTGTGTAAAAATTGGACTGTGGGAGGTTGGATCTGAGAAATCTCGTAGCAGAGAAACCCATAGCAGATCTGGAAATTGGTTTCTGGTCATACGCGTATGACACTAGGCCATACGCGTATGAGATGACCTGGTACGCGTATGGGGTGAGGCATACGCGTATGGATGAAGAAGATGATGATTCTAACGTAGTTTTGTCTCTGTTGGTACGCGTATGGGAGAGGTGGTACGCGTAGGATACGCGTATGAGACAGGCAATACGCGTATGGGTTGGCTAGGAAATGGGCCATACGCGTATGGGCATGAGGCATACGCGTATGGGCAGAAGTGAGAAGTGGGATTTTTTGAGCTGTTGTTGTGCAGTTTTTGGTCGTTTCAGCTGAGTGATGTAAATTAGCTGATGTATGATATAGTAGGGATCATTTCCCGTTGTTTTGAGCAGTATAGGTATTAGTAGAGTGTGCTAATACTGTGATTTATTATTTGGCATGATATGATATGATTTTGTGATAAATACGCTGATGATGTATGATGGTATGCATAATGCTGTGAATGTATCTGTTATGTATGCAATTGTGAATGGACTGTTTATGGCTTAGAGTGTGAGCATATGTCTATCTTGGATTGTTGTTGATGTTTGCATGCTAGGTGATTTAGCGTGTATAGCATGGCCTTTATGGTGGTAGCTAATTCCCATGGTGAGGAATTAGTGAGTGAGTTGTTGTGGATTGTTGTTGATGTTTGCATGCTAGGTGATTTAGCGTGCATAGCATGGCCTTTATGGTGGTAGCTAATTCCCATGGTGAGGAATTAGTGAGTGAGTCACTAGGTCTCAAATGAGTGGGACTAGTGAGCTTGGTAGCCGTATCTGGGTTTGATCGGTGAGGTTGAACTACGTGTTCACGAATAGTCGGTACCGCATGCATGGAGTCTCATTGCATAATGTATGTATGGCGTATAATATGAATGGATGTATTCCAATATTATATGTGTGTTTTGTGTTGGAGCGAGTATGATTATGATTTTGATTTGATGTGGCCGTTGCTGAATGTGTGATATGATTAGGGTGATGAAATGTGTTAATTTACTTAGCATTACATGATATTTTATAATGCTTGTTATATCGATTGAGGAACTCACCCTTACAACTATGTTTCAGGTAACGAGCAGTGATTGAGTAGAAGCTAGTGCTTGAAGTCTAGTGTAGTTCCTTAGTGGGTCATGCTCTGGTATATGTAACATCGGGACGGGATGTTTTACCTTGTTTTCACTTGGTTGTTGAATAATTTTACATGTAATGTGTTACATGGTTTGCATATCCGCTGCGAATTGTGCAATATTTTATTTTGATTAATAAATGAGCATGACCAACTATTTTGGTGAATGGTGTGAAGTGTCAAGTGTGACACCCTTAATTGCATATCTACTCTGATTTATATTTTGTTGTTTTAATTTAAATTTGGGGTATTTTAGAAGGGTGTTACACCCCAACTCTCTTTTCAGCAGCAATAGATAAGGCTTAGAACAGAGTTCCAACCTCATCCCCAGCTTCAATATAAGAGAAAGATGACAAATGGCTAACCAACAACACCTTCTCTCCTCCAACAATCACAAGCTTGCCATTCTTGACAAATTTCAATTTCTGATACAGAGTGGAGGTAACAGCCTTTGCCTCATGAATCCATGGCCTTCCCAATAAACAGTTGTAGGCTGGGTGGATATCCATTACTTGAAAAGTAATCTGAAAATCACTCGGACCTATCTTGACTGGAAGGTCCACTTCACCAATTATTGTCTTGCGCGAACCATCAAAAGCTTTGACAATTACACCACTATACCTCATAGACGCTCCTTGGTAAGATAGCTTTGACAAAGTTGACTTTGGAAGCACATTCAGCGAAGACCCGGTGTCAGCAAGCACGTTTGACAAAGCATCTTCCTTACAGTTCATTGAAATATGTAAAGCTAGGTTATGATTTCTTCCCTCCTCAGGGAGTTCTTCGTCGCAGAAGCTCAGATTATTGCAAGAAGTGATGTTAGTCACGATGTGATCAAACTGATCCACAGTAACTTCATGCTCTACGTATGCTTGCTCAAGAACTCTATGTAGTGCTTCTCTGTGCGCTTCGAAATTCATCAGCAAAGACAACACTGAGATTTTTGAGGGGATTTGGAGCAGATGCTCAACCACATTAAACTCGCTCCTCTTTATCAATCGGAGTACCTCATCATAATCATTGGCTTTCAATTTGCTGGATACACCAGACTTATCTTTTGAACAATCAACCGGATCTACATTAGGCACCCCCATCTTCTTACCAACAATCGTTTCTTCTTTGTTTTCTGGGAACACCAGCCCAAACACTCGACCACTATGGGCCACCTTCGTAACATCATCAATGTTCACTACTGAACTAGTCGTAGGTAACAGGACCTCTTGGTCATTCTTTATCATTGTAGCATTGTACTGGTACGGTACAACCTTATCAGATGAATACGGGACTAGGCCCGCTAACCGTATTACCAACGGCGATATTGATCTTTGACATGACATTATTATTGTTGTCGGTGTCATCTTGAATTACCAACCGCTCTTGTTGTTTGAAAACGGGCACTATGACATTGACGCCGTCATCTACATGACGAAATTGAACAATTTGAATCATGCCTTCATCCATCAGACGTTGGATGTCCCTTTTCACTACAACACACCATCTTGGGTTCACACTACAAACAACACAACCCTCATGGTCATGTTCACAGTCACTCACCATACAGATATCTTTATGCATCTGCACCAAGGATCTTCGGATAAACCGAACGTCCTAAACCATGAATTCTTTAGGACAATCGTCCATCATATTTATTGAAGAATTCCCATGAGCGGGCAAAGGGTTTGCTTTAACATTTGGCGCGCGGTCCTTAAAGGACATCATATCACTCTTCATAAGCTTTTGAACTTTGTACTTCAATGAATAGCCGTTTTCAATATCGTGTTCAGGTACTCCTTATTGAAAAGCACAACGGAGCTCAGGTTTATACCACCAGGGAAGTGGTTCTGGGATTTGCGGTGGGTTCCTCGGTTGAATTAAGTGAAACGTGAGGGAAAAAAATTGTTGTGAAAAAAACGCCGATTCTACACTATGAAGCGTGAATGTGAATTTCTGTTATGCGAAATCTGGATTCTATGAATTATGTTATTTGTGAAGTATGGAATGAATATATAGAATTCAAAATCTGTTTTGAAATTCACATTTAATTCTCCTGAAATTCAATTGTCAGTTACAAATGAAAATGTTAGTTGGAAATTCAAATTGAAATGGAATGAATAATGAAACTCAGATGCTTGTTAATAGCTGATTGTAAGTTATTGGTTAGTTTTTTTATGAGAGATGCGGTTAGTGAATTTCTATTATTACTTCAATTAAACGTTCTGTTGCCATTTATTCTGTTAGCTGATGAATGTTGTAGTTAGTGCTGAATTATGTTAGTGAATGGACTTGTGTTAAACTTAAATTCAGTAAAAAAAGAAATTTATTTTTAAAATGAGAATGTTCTGTTAGTGAACTTCATTATACACGATGACATATACTATGCTAGGTTAGTTTTGGTAGTTTATTGGTTGCTGCAAAGTGAGTTGTTGTGAGTTATTGACATGGCTTGAATTATGCAGGAGTAGTTTATGCCATGCTTACTGCTCAATTTACTACAGGTTGGCATTGTTAATTCTCGTGAATGTATATTATTGCAATGAATGGGAATTCTTGGAATATGGTGGAATGTCATGGATTTAATGTTGCTGCTAGTTTGTAAAGTGCACGCTTACCATGAGTAGAGATGGTTTGGCCTTGAAAGGCTCACTAGTTGCAGGAGGTTTAAAGGTTGTAGGTTATTTGGTCATGTTAGTTTAGTGATAGTGTAAGGGTTTAGGCTAGATTTCGAAGCCATTTGGTCATGTAGTTGATGTAATTGTATTATGGTTTGAGATTGTGACTTAAATTGGTTTGAAATGTACATGGAATTTGATTTGAAATTGTAATTAGTGGTTGAAATTGGATTATGTAAGGGGTGTTTTGGATTTATGGGAATGGCTTTGAATGGTCTATGTATTGCATGGAATCTTCCATTAGGTCATATTATAGTTATGTATGTAATGTGAAGTTGGTATTGTAACTTGGTTGAACATGAAACGTGTTGTAAAAATGATTGAAATTTAAATGTTTTTTTGGATGAAAAGAAAATGAATTGGATGTATGTGGTACTTGGATAAAATGGTTGATGTTTGGCAATAGAAATGTGGATTAATAAAATAGGATCAATGAAACCTTTGGATAGAAATGCAATTTTGACTTTGGTTGTAAATGGACTTAAGGTGTTATTAGAATAGTGGTTTAAAATTGTGTATTTAATGTGAATGGAAATTGAAAGTATTTGGTTTAATGATTGTAATTGAAATGAAAATGAATGCAATATGTTTGAATTTGGTTCATGTAGAATGAACTTGAATGAATTGGAAGTGGAATTGACTTGAAAGGTTTATACATTGTAATGTTTTTTTTAATTGGCTTTAAAAAGATTTAAAATGAACATGAACAAAATGGTTTTAAAATGCAAACATGCACAAAAATGAAGATGTCTTTGTTTAAAATAGATCATGGATTAAATGAAATTGACTTAGGTGGTTGATGGATGACAAGAACAAGATCATAATGATTGATGGACGAAAGCATGGTAAGTTGACTTTGGTTAAATGGTTGATCAAAAAGTCAACAACTGACCAAAAGGCAACTGATGTAAAAAGATGGTGAAACGGACTTCTCTGATTAAAAATGAATGTTCAAATGGAAAGATGAACCAATAGAATTCAACTTGCCCAAACTTCCCAGTTTAATACTACCAAATGGACACAGATGACTTGGATGAGTGAATGATAATGAAGTTTAATGATCATGTCATGACTCATGAGTGTAAGCATGCCTCTAAACCCATCACAAGGCACCAAGGGTTGGGGTTTAGCCAGGCCAAAGATCAAAGCGCCAAGCAACAACTAAGAGCCTTAAACCAAGTGAATAATCAACACAGGTAATCCACCAATGCCATGAACCAGACTAGGGTTTTCACTCCCCCAAAGCAAGACATAAGATTCACAAATCTCAAAACCAAAAACTAGGGTTTAACATTGACTGAACTCCAAGATCCAAGCCTTAAGGTCTCAAGCATCTAACAACTAGGGTTTTGATTAATCACAAATCCAAAAGTCAACCATCATGGCACTCAAGCACCAACAATCCCTAATTAGGGTTTCAAACAAATTACAAAGCTCCACAAGCAACATCTCAAACCATGGGCCCATAATTAGGGTTCAAAAGTCAAGTCATTTACTCAAAAGGTCAAACACAATATCCCATAAGAGAAAAGTCAAGAATTAGGGTTTCAATCCCGTATGATATGCAATACCATAAACTCCAAGTTAAACCTTGGTTTCTACCAACAATAAACCTTGAATCTTTGATGCTTGTTAAGAAGTGTTAATCATGAATGAGGCAGGAATGAGTCTCAATTCATAGGTTTCTTCATGTTCTATATTAACCTTTTATGCGTCCTCAACATCCTTTTCTTTTGTCAGCATTTTGATTACCTTAGCTATCTTTTTTTCCTAAAGGTACTATTAGTGATATTCTCTTGAAGAGCTTGAGATGATTCCATAAGCTTAGACAACACATCTTTTCTCAAGGATTTGGATTTGGGAGAAGAACTCCCATCAGTAGTATGGACATGGTAGCAACCACATTGTCTTGGACATGTGTCCCCATAAACAATTTGCTATCAAAAGTTAAGGGCATACCCTTTTTCTTCTTAACATCACCTTGATTCATAATATCAGGGTGATGTTTCAGGATGATCCTAGAGGTCATGCAAAGAAAACCAATTGGAAGCTTTATAACAAATGATTCAACATGCCTCATTGTCTATTCAAACACAAGTTCTCCGAAGTTTATTTTGGCTTTAGTTCCTATTTGGAAAATCAGCTTGGCCAATGTTAAGGCAATGCTAGCTTTGTGATTTATAGGTGCCCAGTTTGTTGTACGAATTTTGTTCAGCATGGCATATCACAGTTAGGCTCCCTGTGGGAATACCACTTTTCTTAGGCCATTTCTTCACTTTCCCACTAGTAATCTCCATATCAATCTGATCCAAAGAAGGGATGTTTTGAGAAAGCGCAAACTTTCTTCTGTCCGGATATGGATTGATAACTTTTAGGGAGAACTTAATACATTTACCTCTAACAAACACTTTCATATACTCTTGACTATATCCATTTTCCATTTCAGCAGAGAGTTTTACAATAAGTTCTTGGACCAATTTTTTAGAGCATGGCTCAAGCTCAATGACATTCTTCATCAACCCAACCTCTTTTAGCAATTCAACTATCTTCTTGCATTTTAAATCTTCAATACCAAAGGAGCATCATGAATTATTCATCAATTCTTCTTTGACACACAAAATTGGACTTTTAAACATTTTCTACATAATGGAATCAAACATTATCTAGAGGAGAATCAGGAAAATTCAAATGAACTTTCTTTCCATCAATCCTTCTCCTTGAGGTGGTTATGATGTCCAGGACATCATCTTCAGAATTTGACCCTGAGTCACTAGATGACACAATTTTCCTCTTTTGAGTCACCTTTTCAGTTGTTTTCAGCTCAATCCTTTCAACTCTTCTTCTCTTACTCGCACGAGTGATCAGTCACCATTTATGCTATGTATTTTTGTCACTTATTTAGTGAGAATTCATGTAATTTGTATTACTTTGTTTTAATTAATGTGTTGTTGAGTCTATTTTCGTCACCGATAACTTATATTACTGTTGCATCATTATTAATTTCATTTCTATTTTTTGTCGCATTTTATGCTTTGGGTGTGTGCATGTTCTGTGTTTCAGATTCAATCAGGTAATCAAGAAGGGTTGAATGTAAAAAATAAGGAGAAGTGAACAGAATCTGAAAGAAGATTTCATGGTTCATTAGGCCTGCTACGGACACCTGTAGCACCTGATACTGGCCGTAGCAGTAAACCCTGAAGACACAGAGAACTTTCAGCAAAACATTGGCCTACTACAGTCACCCATAGCACCTGATTTGGCCCGTAGCAGGGGACCTGTCATCATACTTCTAAAATAGTGGCCCGCTACAGCCACCCGTAGAATAGGCTATGGGTTGTAGCAGGCATGCATGGAAGAAGCCCAATTTTAACTTTTTTGCATCATTCCTAAGTGAGGGGAAGTTTGGTCAATTGTAAGACGAATCTGATGGACTTTTGTAGATCTGTTTGAAGAAAGAAGGACTTGTCTATAAGAGGGATAATTTTCAAAGAAGAAGGGACCTTGGGCAGAGAACAAGAATTAAGACGATTCAGAATTAGAGAAATCAATGTTTTGGGAGAAACGCTACGTTTCATGAGCGGAAGCAATTGAAGATTAAAGTTCATCTGAATACTTGTAATATCTCTGTTTTACATTTTAATTTTCTTGAATATTATGAGTATATAACCCCCCTAATGCTAGGGGGTGTCCCTGATCTGAATTTGTTATGACTTTCAGTTTACATTTGCAATGACAATATTATTTTTCAGAATTACCATAATCTTTTAATGTGTTTAATGCTTTCTCTTTTGAAACAATTGAGATTGTTTTATGACTATCAATTAGGTTGGACCGCCATTGATAATGCTTTCATAAAATGATTCTGCAGTAGATATCACCTAGGACTAGGGATACCTAGTATGAACCAGATTATTCTCGATATATTAAGGCTTAATTTCACCGGTAGTTTTCTATGGACATAGAGATCAGGGCTTAATGATTAAAGCTTTTCTTACCAAGGCCTTGGGAGAAAATACCCTTGAGAATTGACAGTAATTAATTCATATTTCTTGATGCAATAGTGACTCAAAGTTATTACAAGGACAAATTACACACCTTCTCTGGCATGTTCCTTTACCTTGGAAACCCTTTTACAATATTATTTATTTTATTTACAATTACTTTTATAAATTTGAATCTTAAACTCCCAACACAAGTTTTTGTTTAATTGACAAAAATTCTAACTCAACATTTGCGAGTAGTCCTCGAGATCGACATTCAGGGAACCTTCCTCATTATTACTATACAGGAAAAATAGTCCACTTGTGTACCACCTCAAATTTGCACCCATCATTGTACATACATTTTCATATTAGGACATAGCATATCATGGCCCATTGCATAGCATTGCATTGCCTCTTTTGCCTCAAGTGCAAGCCAATCAAGGAATTAGGTCAAACTGATCAGGAGATCAGTCAGTCAAGCAAGCAAGCACAATTCCCAAGGAGCCAAGGCCCTAGGGTTGGTCCAACATGTTCACATGACTTGGGGATCCATTTGAAGTGTTTAGGTCAAAGATTGGATGTTCAGAGGTCATCAGTCGATGCACAGTCAGCCAGAAACCCTAAAAAGTCAAACTTGGTCAACTGTGTCTGATTTTATGGTTTTGATGGATGGATTTGGTTTGAGAGAGCTCATTCATGTCCAAATAGGCCTCATATATCATGTCAAACACCATCATGGAAGAATTTGAAGCCAGATCAGAAATTTCCAAAAATGGAAACTGGACCTGTAACTGAAACTTACCAAAAATGGAAAGTCTTGATCCTCAAACTTACATCATGATACAAGCTTCAAATGAATTTTTGCCCAACATGAAAGTTGAAGATCTTGTTCTCCCATTTCCAAAAAGTCCAAGAACACTCAATTCCCATGTATGGTTGGCAAGTTATGATCAAATCATTTTCAGAAATTCTTGAACTTCAAAAGGCCATATCTCTCAAACCATTTGGCCAATTTGGGTGGGGTTTTTTCCTACAAGTCACATTTGATCCCCTCTTTCCAAAAATGTAACTTTCATGTGCCAAAACTTCACCAATAAAAATGGCATTTTTGAACCTACTTGAATTAATTTTAAGTAAGGGTGAAAAGTGACTTTTTGAAATACTCATTTCTAACCATTCCTACTATCCAAATATGATCTGAAAATGCATTTGAGACATGTTGCAAGGTCATTTTATGCAGTACATACAGCCCATGCTAGTTTGCTTGAAATTTGGAAAGGAAGTACAATTTTCACCAAACCTATCCCACATATCCATGAACCATGCTTTGTACTAGAAAACAGCAGATGTTATGATCATTTTCTATCATGGGAAAACACTAGTAATGGCAGCCTCTAACCACAGAAAATCCTCACTCTCTCTCATTTGGCATTTTCACCAAATTAAAAGTTCTGTTCAAAACAACAAGCAACATGAAAACAGAAGGATCTAAATATCATTTTCTGTCAAAAAACAAACCCTAAGAGCAGCAAAAGCCAACATCCAACACAGAAATCCTTTCATTCTCTAAAAACCTCACTTTGATCATTTTTTCAAAAACTGCAAAAAACTCCATAGGCCACGATCTGGACCTTGTTGCTGCATCATTCAAACAACCTTGTGAGCACATTACAACCATTTCTCTCCAACTGGAAGGAGGTTTTCCCAACTGTTTTCAGCAGCCACCCTTCCATGGCAGTTCGAGTTCTAGACTTTTTCAAGCTCTCCTGAACCAAGCTTTCCTCACCAATCATCATTTGGAAGACATGGCTTCACCTGTTTTGAGTCAAAGTCACAAAAAAACAACTGTATCACCATTGCCTTGCTGATTTGGTAAGTTTTCGAGTATCACCATTTGTTAAATCAATACATGCTTTTAAAAGATCTCTCCATGCTGAGCTTCATGATGATTTTGCTTTTTGAAATGGTTGGATGTTCATGAAGTTATGCTATGTTGAAGTTTGGTGATGAAACTTGTTCTTGCTCGTTACTTTTTGTTTAGCACGATTTAATGGTTATTGAGGTTGGATTATGTATGTACATGGCTTGACGGTCACGTTGGTATCCTCAATCTATGTTTCTGGGCATTTCGAAATTTCATGAGTGAGTGAAAGAGATGAAGCTTGCTGTGCGCGCAAAACCTTGAAGCTGCCCAGATTTTCTTGTCTTATTCGCGCGTGGCATGGCTTTGGTCCACACGGACCAATGAAATTATTTCGTTTCAGCAGCCAAAACGCTGCGTTTTGTTTAGTGGTGGACTTATTTACAAGTTTGCCACCGTGCCCTAATTGACCCATTAATCCATGTTGTTTTGCAATTTTTTATTTCATTTGATCACCAATCTTGTAAAATCCATAACTTGTTCATTTTTAATCCAAATTCAATGGGATTTTTTGTGTTGTGTTCATCATGATCTCTAGTTTTTTATCATGATTTTTCCAGATTTTTGTGATCAATGGATTTTAATTGGTATGAGGGTTTGTGACATGTATGCATATTTTGTACACTTTGCCAAAACATTTGTGAAATGATGATACTTTATCCAATGGCTCCCAAATTTTTTGTGCTCAAACTAGACACACTCATGGTGATTTTGGTGTAGAGTTTGTGAATTTATCATTGCTGGTTTGTGAGATATGATTTTTTGAATTAGGGTGTGACAATTTGTGTCACACCATTGATGTGCAACTTCATGATTTTTGTATCCATGCTTCTTGACCTCCAAATGAATTGATTTTTTGCATGAACCTACTCTTGTATGTCTAGTTTACATGTGAATTTTCTTGGAATTATTTGTGGCATTTCCTAATTGTTTGGGATTTTCTCCCCTGCTTAGTCAAATGTTGACTTTTTGTGACACATGTTCCCATTTCATTTGTGAAATTCTCATACTTTATTAGATGGATATGAAATTTTACATGAGATAACTAGACATCCTCATCTTTGCCATGGTTTTAGTCCCATTCATTTCTCATATGTTATCACTGATTTATGATTTTTCTAAGTTGATGCATGTTTGGTTGACTTCTTTGAGCATGTTCAAAATTGCTTTGATTTTCTGATTTTCATTGACTGCCTTCCACTTGTCCAAATGAGATGAAATTTGACATGCATACCATGCTATGGATTGTGATTGACCATGATTTATTTGGTGATTTTTGGAAATGTTTAAGATTGGTTTTGATGCAAGTCTTGCTGTTGACTTCTATGAGCTCTCATTTGGCATGCTTTGATTTCTTTTGCTTATGAAATGATGATGATGCATGATATGAACATGAAACCAATTGGGTTTGCTTCCTAAATGTTTGAATTTGATTTTGATTAGACATTGCTTGCTGTTTTGGCTTTCTCATTCATTTTTTACCCTAGGTTTGCCCTAGTGGTCCTGTTACTCACCTTTGAGCTCATGTTTTCAGGTTGACCAACAAATGACCAATGAGACCAATACAAATTGGTTGGGTTTGCTTGTTTTATCATGACTAACCTATTTGTTTTGTAGGTGGCTTGGCTCTCAAGCCTTAAGCTTTGTGCCTTGCACATTCATTTGCTTCTGACTGACTGTTGACTTCTGTTTCCTTTTGCTTTGTTTGAAGTTGCATACTAATGTCTGCTTGACTATTTCAGGTGCTTTTAGTTGCTCAGTTCCTTGTGAACTTTTGCTTTGCTTTGCTTGTATAAGCAATTTGCATTGAGGTATAACTTCCTAACTTCATGTAGTCTGGAAGACCTGGCCTGTTACTTGGCCAGGCAACTGTCTGAAGTCCTCCTTAAGAGGCCATGTTTGTGTGTGTTTAATTTTGTCCTTGCATAGAGTCAAAGACCTCCTAAGTGAAGAGGCAATTGGCAGAACCAAGGGATAAGCAACCTATCCCCTGCTATTCAGTGTGTCTTCTGTTTTGCTCACACCACTGTGTTGATGCATTACAGATAAAAACCCAAGATCTTGTGCAATTGTACAGTTGAGTCA
Source organism: Lathyrus oleraceus (assembly GCF_024323335.1). NCBI lineage: Eukaryota > Viridiplantae > Streptophyta > Magnoliopsida > Fabales > Fabaceae > Lathyrus > Lathyrus oleraceus. The sequence goes on from NC_066585.1 coordinate 151,645,468, forward strand.
GTATCAAATGTGTAGAAGGGTTCCCACTTTCTGAACCCACACATTCTTGTCTTGAGCTCTCCCCGGCCAGGGATAAGAGCTGTGAAGTCTTATCTTCACTCACCTTTCATCTGCTTCACCTTAGCCCCTCAATGGCAAGGTTAAGAGCACATTCACCCAGTTCCAGAGGTTTGTTTGTTGAGGTTGATATGACCCCTCGACTAAAACCTAACCCTTGTTTGAGCCACTTGCTTGTGTATAGTGTGTGCTATCTGTGCTTGTAGGATTGTTTGACTTGCTTCCTGTGCAAGTTAGGATTGTTTGACTTGCTTCCTGTGCAAGTTAGGGTTAGTTTAGACTTGCTTCCTGTGCAAGTTAGGTTTTGCTTGGCTTGCTTCCTGTGCAAGTTAAGTGTGTGTGTGGCTTGCTCCCTGTGCAAGTCATGACTAGGATAGGCTGGCTCCCTGTGCCAGTTAGCTAGAAACCTTAACTTAGGGTTGATTTTGCATGACAACATCTAGGCTCGAGTCGTAGTCTCCCTAGAGTTGTGTCTCCCTCTGTTATCTGGTTAGGCTAGTCCTTTATCCCTGCGTAGGGGAACTACGTCGCCCTGATCCTCATACCAGATGAGGTACGTAGGCAGGAGATGAGCAGATCTCTCCGGGCGCCCGTGTCTTTGTTTTGTCCTGTTGTGTGCTTGGAAGCTGATGTAAGTCCATCGAGTGGCAGTTAGGTTCCAGTGTGCGTGTGTTTGGTTCGGATGCTGATGTAAGCCCAGTGATTGGCATTCAGGCTCCACGTTTGCCTCCTTGTGTGTGTTTTGGTTCGGATGCTGATGTAAGCCCAGTGATTGGCATTCAGGCTCCACGTTTGCCTTTGCCTGTGTTTGTTTGTGTGCGTGTCAGCCGAGCTACGAATACTCTGATTCTTCTCTCGTCCGAGGAGATACGTATGCATAGGATGCGATATCCTAGCGAGCATGTGTCGTTTCCCCAGTCCGAACTACTTCGACTCTGATGTCTATGCCTGATAGACTAAGTAGGCCCAGGATGCGGTATCCTGCCGAGTCAGTTTCAGTCTGTTTTCTTGTGTCTCTTTCAGCCAGTGTGTGTGTGTTTGAGCAGTGTTATAGCAACCATATTTCCTTCCTTTTGTGCGTGGATCCCGTCGAGTACGACGGATGCGTAGGGGTGCTAATACCTTCCCTTCGCATAACCGACTCCCGAACCCATCCTCTTTGGTCGCGAGACCATGTTCTTTCCAGGTTTACTCTGAGCGTTTCCTTTCCCTCTTTTGGGATAAATAACGCACGGTGGCGGCTCTGTTGTTCTTGTTTTCCCGCCGGTTTTTCGCGTGATGCGACAGCTGGCTATTTTTTCGATCAAGTTTTTGACGTCGTTTCTGGGGACTGCCAAAATATAGAGTTTAAATTTTGTTCAATTGAAATTTTGTTCCTCTGCAACTAAAATATTATTTCTGTCATTTAATTTATTTTCGATTTTTATCAACTAATCTGTTTCTGATATTTTATGTAAGGTAGGACCTCAGCTGAATTTCCTTTTAATGTTGATCCACAACCTTGTAGTCACTTCTTTTTATTATTAGGAGAAACTCTTCAACATCATCTGGAATGGATTTAGTTTAGGGAGGAGCCTGCCCTTGGCTAGTACTGATAACTTGTTTTCCTTTACTCTTCGTAACTGCTTCAGCATTATCTTTCTCTGGAGGAGGCGCGGACACAAAGACACGACCACTCCAGATCATCCCTCTGGTACCTCCAATGTTAACTGTTGATTCACTAACTATACTGGGTTCTTCTTGCTTCTGCCCATGAATGTAAACTGCCGAATTATAATTCCAGGGAATGTCCTTGGTACTTTTAAATTAAAATGGAGATGATACAGTAATTACCAAAGGTGCCACTAGAATGGGGATTATAAGAGGAGCTATTGTACTAGAGGATACTGGAATTTGCAGGGGACTGTAAGGAATCTCTAGAGTAGCCAAATTCCCTTCATCAGAAGCTTGTTCTACCAATAATAATCCCTTCATTCATCAATTACTAAACACCACCTATCAACTTTTCACATTTTTTAGGATTCAACAAACACTATTCACAATCAACTAAGCAACCCGGGAACACATCATTTTAATGACAACTTCTCCTTAACCACTGTTAAAGAGGTCTTTATCTCATCAATACCTGTCACCAAACTACATTCTCGAGACTTCTCCAACATACTCACAGAAGGATCAACATGGGATTGTTCTTGATGTTATGACCATTAGATGCGAACAAAATGGCCTATGAATCAATTTGATAATTTACCTTGTGTTTTAAAGCCTTGGAATTCTCAATAGTGTGCCTAGGAGCACCAGAGTGGAATTCACATCTTGCATTAGCATCATAGCCAGGAGGAAGTGGAATTGGAGGAGGTCCTAACTCTCTCAATTGGATTAACGAACCACAAAGTGTATGAGCAAGCAGTTGACTATATGGCATAGGAATAACTTCAAATTTTCTCTCAGGATTCCTCTATCTTTGTTGGCCAGGCTGAGAATAGATCTGATGTTAAGGAGCGCATGGTTGTTGATATTGTATTTGCGGTTGATAAGGTATAAGTTGTTGACCAACAAGAATTGCAAAAGCTTGTTGTTGATATGAATTGGTAGTCACTTCAGCGACTTGATAATAAGGCACCATGTAGGCCTTACCCTTCCCTTTAGATGTCGAGGTAGCATTTGCCTCTCCTTCCTTCTTCTTAGGGAAACCAGCATAAGGATTTTTACCACCATTTGACGTGGAAGCAACGACACCTTGAATCTTCCCACTCTTTACGAAATTCTCAATTCTTTCACCAACGACCGCCAAATTAGAAAACCCTAACGATGCACTTCCAACCATTCTATCCAGGTAGGGGCCTTGAAGGGTACTCATAAACATATCTACCAGTTCCTTATAAAAGAGAGGAGGTTGAACCCTGGCGGCTAGATTCCTTCACCTCTAAGCATATTTTTTAAAATATTCTTTCATCTTCTGGGTTAAATTCTCAATATGAGTTCTATTATATGCCATATCTGTATTATACTGATACTAATTCAAGAATGCTTCAACGAGTTCTCTCCAGGTTCGGATATGCATGCACTCAAGCTGCATATACCACTCCAGGGATGTCACGCTAAGGTTGTCCTGAAAAAAGTGCATTAAGATCTTTTCATCATCAGAATATGTTACCATCTTTCTACAATAAGATCGAACATGAGTCATTGGGAAGATGACCTCCTTAGACTTCTCAAAAGCTTGAACCTTAAACCTGGCTGAAATCTTCACCCCAGACACTAAGCACATATCAGCAGCTTCTAAACCGAAGGTACCAAATCCTTCCATAGCTTTCATCTTCTCTTCCAGGACACGAAACTTCTTATCCACCTCATCTGGTGAAGGTCCGTAAGCATCATAAATAGAATCATCTTTAGGGATGTAGAAAGCATCTTGGTGGTCATCAATCTCAATTTGAGCCCCTCCTTGGACAGGGATAACCAAGGTATGAGAAGCATTTTGCTGGAGGTATGTTTTCGAGGACGAAAACTCTTTTAGTGGGGGAGAGTTGTAACACCCCGATAAAATATGATAATTATTTAATTTAAGTTAATAGTATATTATTAATTTAATTAAATAATTGGATTATTATTATTGGATTATTATTATTATTATTATTGAAATAATAGAGTTGGAAATAAAAAGGTCCCATTTGGTAAAAGGGGATTTTCACGTGAAAACAGAGAACGACTCTAAAGTGGAAAAGGGCAAAGAGCAAGAGAACGAGGGTTGAAGAAAGGAAAAAGCTGGAAGCAAAAGGTTGCCGGATTAACTCAGGTAAGGGGGGTTTATCGTCGTTTAATGGGTATTATGGGTTGACATGTAATGGGTAGTGATAAACCATTGATTTGACTCTAATTAGATGATGAATGTTGAAATTGTGAAATTTTGGATGAATGAGATATGAGTATAATTGAGGAAATTCGTAGGAATTAGAGGTAATAAGGTTAGAAATTGTGAGATTGAATGTATATGATCTGTGTTAGACAATATGAATGAATGTTGTGTAAAAATTGGAATGTGGAAGGTTGGATCTGAGAATCTCGTAGCAGAGAAAACCATAGCAGATCTGGAATTCTGGTTTCTGGTCATACGCGTATGGCACTAGGCAATACGCGTATGAGATGGTCTGGTACGCGTATGGCACTAGGCAATACGCGTATGGTTGAGGGAGATGATGTTTTGAACGTGGTTTGGTCTCTGTTGGTACGCGTATGGGGAAGTGGTACGCGTAGCATACGCGTATGAGACAGGTGATACGCGTATGGGATTGGCTGAGAAATGAGCCATACGCGTATGGGACTAGGCAATACGCGTATGGGCAGAATTGTGATTTTTCTGAGTTGTTGTTGTGCAGTTTTGGTCGTTGCAGCTGGATGATGTAATTTAGCTGATGTATGATATAGTAGGGATCATTTCCCGTTGTTTTGAGCAGTGTAGGTATTAGTAGAGTGTGCTAATACTGTGATTATTAATCGACATAACATGATATGATTTTGTGATAATATGCTGATGATGTATGATGATATGCATAATGCTGTGAATGTATGTATTATGTATGCAATTGTGGAATGGATTGTTTTATGGCTTAGAGTGTGAGCATATGTCCATTGTGGATTGTTGATGTTTGCATGCTAGTTGGGTTAGCGTGCATATTATGGCCTTTATGGTGGTAGCTAATTCCCATGGTGAGGAATTAGTGAGTGAGTATTGTGGATTGTTGTTGATGTTTGCATGCTAGTTGATTTAGCGTGCATATCATAGCCCTTAGGGTGGTAGCTAATTCCCATGGTGAGGAATTAGTGAGTGAGTCACTAGGTCTCAAATGAGTGGGACTAGTGAGCTTGGTAGCCGTATCTGGATTTGATCGGTGAGGTTGAACTATATGTTCACGAATAGTCGGTACCGCATGCATGGAGTCTCATTGCATAATGTATGTATGGCGTATAATATGAATGGATGTATTCCAATATTATACGTGTTGTTTTGTGTTGGTGTTGAGTATGATTATGATTATGAGTTGATGTTGCCGTTGCTGAATGTGTGATCTGATTAGGGTGATGATATGTGTTAAATTACTTAGCATTACATGATTTTATAATGCTTATTATATCGATTGAGGAACTCACCCTTACAACTATGTTTCAGGTAACGAGCAGTGATTGAGTAGAAGCTAGTGCTTGGAGTCTAGTGTAGTTCCTTAGTGGGTCATGCTCTGGTAGATGTAACATCGGGACGGGATGTTTTACCTTGTTTCATTTGTTGGTTGTTGAACAGTTTTACATGTAATGTGTTACATGGTTTGCATACTGTTAGATCTGCTATCCGCTGCGAATTGTGCAATGTCTTAATTTGATTTATAAATGAGCATGACAAGCTATTTTGATGAATGGTGTGAAGTGTCAAGTGTGACACCCTTAATTGCATATTTACTCTGATTTATATTTTGTTGTTTTAATTTAAAAGTTTGGGGTATTAAAAAAAAAAAGGGTGTTACAACAAATGCATTGGGCGATAGGTTAACTATTGTGAACAAACCGGTGAATATGCCAAACTTTCAGTTGCATCCCAACACTATTAATCAACTTGAGAGGAAACCTTTTTCAGGAAAGATCAATGAAGATGCTAACAAGCACTTACAAAGGTTTCTAACTATGAGCACCACTCTCAAAATAGAGGGGCACACGGAAGAGGAAAAGACGCTACAAATGTTCCTGTTGACTCTATCCGAAGATGCAGAAGAATGGTTCTACTCATTACCTGCTGGGAGTATTACCACCTGGGAACAAATGGAAACCGCTTTTCTAAATGAGTATTTTCCAGCTTCAGCTTTCCTCAGGAAAAGATATGAAATCATGAACTTCAAACAAAAAGAAGGCGAATCACTTGGTGATTCGTACAAACGATTCAAGAGGATACTTGTTTCTTGTCCTACACATAACTTGGATCAGATAAAGCAAATTGTCGCATACGCAAAAAACTACCGGCGGGAAAAGACACAGGGCCGCCACCGTGTGTTATTTATCCCAAAGGAGGGAAAGGAAACGCTCGAAGTAAACCTAGAAAGGAAAGGAATGGTCTTACGACCAGAGATTGCTAGGATCGGGAGTCGGTTACGCAAGGGGAAGGTATTAGCACCCCTCACGTCCGTCGTACTCGACGAGATCCACGCTCAAAAGAAAAGAATAAGGTTGCTGAATAACTGCTCAAAGAATGCACACACACTGGAATGAAACACAGGTGAAGGAAAACGGAGAAAGGGGACTCGGCGGGATGTCGCATCCTGAGCCTACGTAGTTTGTCAGAAACAAACATCAGAGTCGACGTACGTGCTCGCTAGGATATCGCATCCTATGCATACGTATCTTCTCTAACCAGAGTAAGAATCAGAGCACTCGTAGCTCGGCTAACGCACGCCGAAACAAAACACTGAAAGGAGACGCTAAGACGTCGAACGAAACACACAACTGGAAACAGAATGCCAATAAATGGACTTACATCCGACTCCGAACAAACAAACGCAAACAGGAAACCGAATGCCAATCAATGGTCTTACATCAGACTCCGAACAAACAACAAACAAACGGGAAACTGAATGCCAATAGATGGACTTACATCAGACTCCGAACAAACACACACAAAAAGAAGAAGGGTCTCGATTGCAACTAGGGCAAGAGAAAAGGAATGTCTCGATCGCAACGAGGGCGAGAGAAAAGGATCGCAACCAGGGCGAAAACCAGCAAGGATCAAAGTTAGTTGTCAGTTAAACTCGACAAGACATCACGTCTCGTGCCTACGTATCTCATCTGGACATGAGAATCAGAGTTGTCGTAGTTCGGCTAAACTATTTCTGTTTGTTTTGTGTTTTTTTAGATGAGCGACGTTGCTACGCAATCTACCGGATGCTCGACCTTGGGAGACTTACTAACCTGTAGTAGAAGGAGTCAACGTGTCCTTAAGAGAAGATCAAGTTTGTTTGTGTTTTAGGAAATCTCACGCAAGAAAGGAAGTCCTAGACGAAGGAACCGTGCTACCTTAATTGACATGCAAATGAGAGACTATACGAAGTCTAGCAATCCTATGGGGATACAACAAGCAAGTCTCAAAAGAGAACAAAACTGGAAAAGGAATGCCAATCAATGGTCTTACATCTTACTCCACAAACAAAACGGGAAACAAAAAGCCAATCGTTGGTCTTACATCTAACTCCACAAAGCAAAACAGGAAACAGATAGCCAATCGCTGGTCTTACATCTGACTCCTCAAACAAACAAACATGCATGAAAGATTCACAAATAAGTAAACAAACAATCAAGCAACACACACTATATGCAAACAAGCGGCTCATACAAGGCTGGGCTTTAGTCAAGGGGTCATATCAACCTCGACAAACAAGCCAGAATGCAAAGGCAAACAGGAGCTCTTAACCATTGACATTGACCGTCAGGGTGAGCAAATCAAAATGGTACTGAGGATAAAACCTCATAGCTCTTAACCCGGGCCTGGGTGAGCTTATGATAAAGAAGGTGTGGGGATCCAGAATGAGGGACCCTATTCCACCTGACTGACTCTATACAAGATCTTGGGTGTTTATTCAAAAGCATCAGCACGTAGTGCGAGCTTAATGAAAGACTCAACTGAATAGCAGGGGATTGATTGCAAATCCCTTCTATCTGCCAATTACCTCTTCACTTAGGAGGTCTTAACATGTAACCATGCCTCGACATGGAGGTCTTTAGCACAAATATAAACAATCAAAAACATTGCCTCTTAAGGAGGGCTTCAGACAGGTGCCTGCCAAAAGGATGGCAGGACTTCCAGACTACATGGAGAAAAGAATGGTTACCTAGGTGGTATACCAACCACAAGCAAAGCAAAGCTCAAGCAATGAGCTAAGAGCGACTAAAGTACCTGTAATAAAGTCAAACAAGTCAATATGGTATTCAGACAAACCAAACAGTCAACCAACAGTGTTACAACCAATATGCACACAAGGCAAGTCCTATGTGTAAACAACTCAAGTGAGTTCATCACCAATGGCCCTACAACACAACCAAGGTTAGTGGACAAAGTAATTTGCATCTCAAGTCATGAGATTTCATCAACCACTAAAGCTAATTGCTTGAACCTGAAATACAAAGCTCAAAAGGTGAGTACAAACCACTAGTGCAAAGACTAGGGTCAAAGGCAAAGCAAAATGTCAAAACAGAAGTTGATATTCAACACGAAGCACATTTAATCAATCATGAACATGTCATAAAAAGGATCAAATCCAAATCATAAGGCAAGGCCATCAATTAGACAAGATAAGGCAAAGGTCATCACAATGCTCACAATTGGATATCAAACAAACAAAAATCCACATTAAAACAGAAATGAATCCAATGATCATGAAAATTTTTATGTGCATACAACATGTTAAACATAAGCATCATGCAAAAAATTGGAATCAGAAGAGCTCAATTGACATGTATATGAAAATGAACAAGAGCAACATCAAAATGTGTGACACACATTGTCACACCATACATCCATGTGTATAAAACAAAGATGAAAAATGCTAAAAATGCCAAACCAAATCTCAAAAATCAGGCAACATGTTAGGAATCAACATACCAAATTTCATGGCAATTGGACAATGTATGAGCATTTCACAAATCAATTGGTACAACATGTCATATTTGCATACATGTTCAAATAACAGTCCACAATTAAAAATCCAGAAATGATAAAATCAGGAAATGAATACCACAAAATAATAGACATTCAACTGATCATGTGGAAAAAATTTGAATTAAATTGGATGCATATTCTATTTTTTATGATTTTTGGAAATTGGATGAAATACATGACAATATGAAAAAAATGCATGAGAAATGGAGGGAAATAGCAAAGGTTGAAATAAATTTGAAAATATGATGGAGGCAGGAATCGAACCAGGTAGCAAATTGGAAATGCGCTGGAAAAAAAATAAAATCACAAATGTTGATTGCCAAGGATCGAACCGTGTAGCAAGGAAAGGCGCGTTCACAGCATCAAAATGTAGCCGTTTCACTTACTGAGGTGGCAAGCCTAGTCACGGTCAAAGGTACGCGTGGAATTGGTCAAGGAAATGCTAGCCAATGGTTTCGCTAGCAGGGCACATGCGTGGCGATGACAGGGATAAGCCCTAACGCTCGCACCAGACGGTGGAGGACGGCGGGGCTCAGCCGTCTTCTCCGATGGATTTCCGGCGAGCAACAGTACACATTCATAATTTTTTTTGCAGAATTTTACATGCCATACACGGTTCGACTCGTCTCATCACCAGGAACAAGGATCTAACATTATTTAAGTCTAAAACCTCATGAATTTGGCAAATCGAATGAAAACATTCATGAACACACAAACTTCAAATCAACATAACTCAATCAATTCTTCACCAAATCAAATTCTATTTATATCAGGATAATCAGCATGAAAAGATCTACAATATCATGTGCATAAAATGAAGAATCATGAGGTTCGAAATCCAACCTTCTTGAAGAGCAGTGGATGAAAACAGTGGATTCAAGCTTCCTCCAGCTCCAGTTCTCCTTCCTCAACCTTGCTATGAAGTCTAGTACACGAATTGATGCTTGAATTGGCTTGGATCTTGATCAATTTGCAACTTCCATGTTCATCTTCATGAGCTTGATGTGCATGAATCTTGGCCAAAATCTTCAATTCAGAGCTTGATCCTTCATCAATAACACTTGCTGAACACGATTATGCAATAAAATTCATGTGCTATGTGGAGAACTTTGAAGTTTCAATTGAGAGAAATTTTGGAGGGAACTTGAATCTAGATCTAGAATCTGTGAAAACTGAGAAATTCTGTTATGATTAGCTTTATATATGACATGTTAATTACCCTGCTAATCACAATTAGCTTGGCTAATGAGAAATTAATGAAATATGGGGTGTATGACCAAAAATGCAAAATGAGGGTGCAAGGAGAAAATGGACGTGAACAGTACCATGTGGAGGTGTATTTTCACTTAAAATCAACTCATGAACACAATTGGATTGATCAAAAAGCTTGTAGCATCAACCAATTTCAAATTCTTCATTTTCCCTCCAAAAAGCACATGCATGGCCAAATGATCATATGATATTATTTTATGCAATGCAATGTTGGATTTGGAAAATAATGGTCAAGACAAGCATTTTGCAAAAAGAGTGACTAAATTTGGAGTTTTGGATCAAAAGTTATGGCATGTTGAACCTCCATGTACACTTTGCAATCATTTGTTCATAACTTCTTAACCATTCATCAGATGCTCATGATCTTGGACTTTTTGGAAATGGGAGAGAAAGATCTTCAACTTTCATGTTGACCAAAATTTCATTTGAAGCCTCTTTGATGTTGGAAAGTCAAGTTGAATGTGGTCCAAAAACTTGCCATTTTTGGAAACTTGAAATTACAGGTCACTTTCCATTTTTGGAAATGTTTGATTTGACTTCAAAATCTTCAAGATAGATGTTTGTCATGATGAATAACCCTCTTTTGGACATGAATGAAGTGTCTCAAACCATTTCTCCACCTCCTAGCCCTCAGTTGACTTCCAGTTGACTTTTATGGGCCCCAGATGACCTGGAAATGCACTGATGACTTTGAGCCTCTAACACTTGGTAAAGTTACTCCAAAATGACCCTTGGCTCATATAAGCTCTTTAGAGTAATCATGTGGCCTTCATCTCAAGGAAATACTTGCCCTTTTGCACTGATGAATCTCCTTGATGCCAATGCTTATTGATATGATGCAATGCAATATGTAATGTTATATGACCTAAAAAATGAAATGAATGCATGAATGGGGGGTGCAAATTTGAGGTGCTACACAAATGTAGATGTTTTTAATGGTCTCAGATTCAAAACTAAACAATTGATTGATACAGCAGTCGGTGGCTCATCAAACATTTCAAAAACCACTAGTATTAAAAAGATCATTAAATCAATAAATGCAAATGAGCACTTGGAGTTATATGATAGGTGTTCGAGCAAATCTGAAGGAACTATTGATCTAAAGCTTGAAACTAGTAAAGTAAAAATCGAAGACACGGTTGCTGCAGAAGTGGAGAGGAAATTAAAGGCTATGTGTAATACCCTAATTTTCACCCCTAAGATCCCTTACCATTTATATCATTTTCATAACATCAAGATCATCAAATACTTTTGCGTATATCCTTATGCTCTGCTAACCCCACAAAAATACAAAAAAAATATGTCTTGCTTTGCTTTGTTTGTAAGTTGGGGTTTTGGCATCAATAAGTTCAAGGGATGGGTCAATCAAGGCTTAGTGTGATAATAAATATATTAAGGTGATCAATATTATCCCTCTATCAACAATCAAAGTTTATACTCACCTCAATTCAAATTCATCAAGTCACAATTCATCTGGCACTCCAAATTAGGATTTTTTGGTCAAAGTCAACTTAATGTTGACTCTTTGACCAAAGCATGATCCTATGGCTTGAGGCATGATCCAAGTTCCTAAAATATGTCCTCATAACCCACTCATATAATTCAAATGTCTCAAGAAGTAAGGTTCATGAGAAGATGAAAGTTTTGAACACAATTGATGAAAAGTCAACAGATGCCTAAAGTCAAAGTTTGACTTTTAAGTTTTTTGGACAACTATGGAATTTTCAGGTCAAGGATCATGAAAATATGATCAATGAAGTCATTTGATCAAGTTTAATCAAGAAAATCAAGATTACATGCAAAAAGGGTAAAGATGGAGAATTTGGAATTTTCACTGAGTCCCTAAAAATCATGTCCAAGTACCCAACTTTCCAAGGCCATAACTTGTGATCCAAGCCACCATTTTCTTTGCTCCAATGATCAAATTAAAGGTCTTTATTCACACTTTAACTTTGTCCTAGATAATGAAACCCCAAAAATGCATGAATGAGGAGATATGGGGCCATTAAGTGGAGGATTTATTTATTTTTCAAGTGATAAAACACTTGGTGAAATTTTCAACACGCTGACCTAATCAAATGACCAACTTTATGCCAAATATTCACCAACATCCCAATTGATTAAAGCAAAATTATGAACATGAAAGTTGTAGATAATTATTTCATCTTTCCAAAATGTCCAAGAGCAAGAATTTTCCATGCTTCAGCTAAGAGAGTCGAATTTGGAAAGATAGCATCATGAAGTGGCTCATAAGTCAAATTACAAGCCAAAGTTGCAGTGCAAACTCAAGCAAATCTGCAAGATCTCCAAGTACATGTCCTTCTTACTTCTAAATATCACTCTAATCATAAGATTACACAAACGTTTGAGCCATTATCCAATAAACTAAGCCATTACACATTGAATCATTCCATTTTTGGCATAAAGGTCACACTTCCACTTGTGTAAAGTGACTTTAATCCAACAATTAGTAACATTGATCTCCCAAAAGGCTTTGGTTCAGATACACACTAACTCTAAACCTTAAGTCAACCCCTATGCTTCGGAAAAAGCAATGCAAAACACTTCATGCACTCCACACACTTGCCATGGTTCACACTTGACACGATTATTTTATGATATGTAAGACTTCTCAAACCCTCAAGGATCACTGTAAATAGAGGGAAAAGCCCCATTTATTCACACACTAAGCTTTCTAAGAAAAACTTCATTCTTGAGATCTTTTTCAACCTTAACCTTCACTCTCTCATTTGGTCGTGCATTTTGCAAACTAAGGGTTCCAATCATCTTCTGGGAACTCATAAGCATTAGGAGAAACATCAAGCAGTAGCTGGAATTAGTGTTGAAGAGGCATTAGACCTTTCTCCAATAGGTATATTCTTGATTTCGAAACTCAATATAACTATGTATGCCCGAAGGAGCCACTTAACTATGTATTGCCCCATTCAAAAAATGCAAACTTTTAAACAAAAACATAGATAAATTCAAAAGGTTCTTGTAGAGTACTACAAATGCTTAGGGTTCTAATACCTTCCCTTTTCATAACCAACCTCTGTACCTTCGATCTCTACCTGCTTTGCTTCTAGTTTTACTATTCGCTATGCATGTTTATTTTTGGGTTTATTTTGAATCTTTTCCCATTCACTTGGAAAAATAAAAGTCCGGTGGTGATATCAATGTTTTGCGAGTCAAGTTAATCCAATAGCTTGATCTCCGATTCTCACTGCGACACTATGAATATTGGTACCCAGCAGCAAGGGAATGTTCCAAAGTAGTGTCCCATTTAATATCATAATCAACCACAACAGTACCAACAACAACAATCCTACTTATAACAACATCAGCAATATCAGCAGCAAACACCCAAAAAGGCCGAATGGGAACTTGCCATTGAAAAAATGGCTGCTCAAAATTGCCAGTTCCAAGAGGAAATAAGAAATAATCATAGGAACATGACCACTTACATTAAAAATCTTGAAGTTCAGATGGGTCAGATAGCACAACAAATAGCAAGGTCTCGAACACCAGGTTCCTTACCAAGTGAAATAGTACAAAATCCAAGAAATCATGAGAATGTTAATGTTGTCACGATGAGAAGTAAGAAGGTTGCTAAAGATGAAAAAGTGATACCATCCGAAATGGAAACTGAAGAGAAAAATAAAAAGGAGACTACATTTGTGATTAAATTACCATATCCTCCGAGAGCAACAAAGAAGGAACCTAGAGAGTCTGACTTTCAGAAATTCATGACAATGTTCAAGAAGATAGAGAGTCATATGCCTTTTCTTGAAGCACTCGAGCAAATGCCCATGTACACAAAAATCATGGAGGAGTTAAATGCCAAAAAGAGACCAACAAGAAAGGGATCGGTAGCCTTGAAGGAGAAATGTAATGCAATATCACGAGGTAAGAGGATTCCAAACAAAGAGAAGGATCCTTGAGCGGTCACAGTCTCATGCACTATAAAAGAGAGAGCTTGCAAAAAGGTACTCATTGATTCTAGAGCTAGTGTGAGTCTGATGCCATTATCAATCTACCATAGGCTGGGTATTGAAAATGTCAGTGATACAAGGACAAATATGAAGTTTACAGATCACTCAATAAGGAATGCATATGGGGTAGCAGAAGACGTGTTGGTGACAATAGAGGAATTGAGTTTTGCTGTTGATTTTGTGATCATAGACATATCTGAGATGAAGAGACACCTATCATTCTTGGTCGACCGTTCATACAGACAAGTCGATGCAATCTCGACATGGATCAGGGCACATTAACTTTAAAAGTTTATGACGATAAAATAACCTTGAATGTTATTGAAAACAGGAAGCTAGAGGTAGAAAAACAACACCACAATCAGGTAGGCGTGATCAGGATATATGTGAAAAGGAAAAATAACATACCAACATCAGAAAAAGATGCAAGAAGGCCTTCTTAACTACCACCACCTTCATTAGCAACTCCGAATGAAAAAAATCCTAGTTCCAGTCCAAAAGTAAAAAAGAAAGGAGAGGCCTTATCCGCAAGGACGAAGAATTGACCTGGTAAAGAATGTTTATCTACACGGATAATGTGGTAAACCATCGAGAAATGTGACGTTAAACGAAGCACTTTATGGGAGGGAACCCATGGTTTTACTTACTGATGAGTTTTCATTTTTATTATTTATTTTGTTTTGTAGTCAGGTGATATACAGTCCCTCAATACGGGGAGGCAGAAGGAGATACATGAATTTAAATAAGAGTCGATATAGAGAAATGTACCCGGAATAGAAAAACCAAGCAATGTAAAAAAAATGAGTTTTGGAGGATGTACCAAAGGCCTACTACGGGCACCCGTAGTAGTGGCTATGACCTGTAGCAGGCAGAATAAATCCTCTGGAAATTAATCAAGAAAATGGAAACAGAAACCTACAACGGGCGGCCGTAGCAACGACTACGGCCCGTAGCAGACAAGACCTCCACTATGCTGGGTTGAAATAGAGTCCTACTAGTAGAGGCTACGGTCCGTAGCAGGCAGGATACTAGTAGTGATGCAAAGTTAGAAGCTCACTACGGGCACCCGTAGCAAGTTTGCGGGTAAAAATGTAGAATTTTTGAAATCCTTGACCTTCTCTCACCTTAGGCCCACCCACCTTTCGTTACCCAATAATATTCCATCATGTCTCATTTTATATCCCTTAAATCACCAATAATATCTCATCATTACCCAAAATCATTACCTTCATCTTCTGTTTCTCATTCAAAACCTTCCATCTTCATCACTTCTCCTAAAAACACCATTGTTGCTATCACCAAAACCTCTTAACTCTCTCCACAAACCCACTAAAAACTTCAAACTCCCTTCATTAAACCTTCCTAAAATCTCATCCTAAATATTATTCTGGAATCATCCCGAACGAGAAAGCGCAATGCTCATAACTCAAACCCTCACAACATTGTTTTCGAGGACGAGGAGCAAGCCAAAAGGTAATCGGTGCTCCACAACATAAAATTACGCCCTCCAGGTAAAGCGAAGATTGACATGGAATCCCTCATTCACCAAGGGATGATTTCTCTTACTCATAACAGTTACTCATTGATGAGTTAAGGCCAGTTTGTCCTGGAATTACCTACCCCTGACATGGTAAATATTATTGATCGTTCCAACTGGTTATATGTGAGTGTCACCCCTAATGAGGAAGAAAGCCACAATTTGGATGATTTTGTTGCAGGTGACACAGTGGATCAAGATTCCACCTACCAGCAAGATTTTGTACCTCCAACTCAAGATCCAACCCATCAAGGTCCTGCATAATTCTCTATGAATCAGGACCAGTGGATTTGGATGCAAGTGGAGCTCGGAGATGTGAGATCCGAGCAAACCCGACAAGGAGTTAAGAAGGTCAGGAAAGGAGCCATGATGGAGGAAATGCAATCCATGATGCAAGAATTAATGTTGCATTTTCCTTCACCTCCACAATAAGGGCACTGTAAGTCAACCCTCTCTCTTTCTTGTTCTAAAACATTGAGGCTAATGTTTAGTTCAAGTTTGGGGGAGGTTTACTAGTTTCTTTTTATTATTGTTTTTGTTACCATCTTTATTGTTTATTTTGATTAAGTTTTGTCAAGTAATACACAGTTGTTGGAATTCAATGCTTGAATAGATGATGAAGGTTAGTGAAAACAGATGATTGATTACAACCAAGGAAATACCCCCGAAAATGTTGATACTTTTGAAGATGATCGGACACAACTTTCTTGAGGTCGACCAATTGAGGAACCCGGTACATCCCAACTTAATAGGGAAGCTGCATCACACTAGAGGTATTACGGATTTTTTTAGCTTCACCAAGCAAGGTTAGAATTGAAAGCCAAATACAAGATTCATCATGAGAGATAATTCAGGTATGTATCTATCACTCATAGTTTGCGTAAGTTCTCTTCGAATTTCACTGTATTAGTATACACACTGAGGCAAGTTTTTTCTTTTAACGCTGAGCCTCTCAAGCTAACCTGATTAATTATTATCCTTAGTTCACCCAATTTGAGCATGTATCCCTTTGTATATATCAGCACATGAATGTAACCCGCGGCCCAAACACTTACTTACCCCATTCGGAGAAAGTGTTATGTTTTGTAAGTTGTGTTTAACTCTAAGTTTGGGGTAGCCCAATAAAAATTGAAATTAACGTGAGTGCGAAAAAAATATAAGAAAAACGACCATTGAAAAAAAAAAGGAAACAAAAGAAAGAGAAAAGAAAAGAGAACTTTGATGTAATGAATAAAAGCACTCACCGAATGAGAAATACTCAGTTGGGTATAAAACCAAAACCAAAACCAAAGAAACTGAGTAACGGAGCTAAAAAAGAAAAAGAAATGTAAATTGTATGTTAGGAAAAACACAGTGAAAAGAATAATGACATTGACTCTGAACCCAAAAACCATTTCTACCCCTTTCATATCCCACCTTAACCCAAACCGCTATATAACCTGAAAGACCTCGAAAGTGCGTGTATTGTTCAGGTGAGATGAAAGGAGAATTCATTCAAGATTATGAGTGGGTATTACATACTATGAAATCATGAGTGCAAACACTATAGCCCCGAGAGTCTAGGCAAGTGTGTGAAACAAGCTGACAAGTGAACGAGTACTCCTATGTGGAAGTGTAGCAGAACAAATTATTGCGGAAAGTTGGGGACCCTGAAAGAAGAAGAATGAGTGAGTTGTCAAAGATCTCAGTAGTATTGTGGTAAAAGTTGAGTCTTCAACTATTTTTTTGGGTGACATAAATTGCTTGAGGACAAGCAATGAGATAAGTTTGGGGTTGTGATCAGTCACCATTTAAGCTATGTATTTTTTCACTTATTCAGCGAGAATCCAGGTAATTTCTATTACTTTGTTTTAATTAATGTGTTGTTGAGTCTATTTTCGTCACCAGTAGCTTATACTACCGTTTCATCATTATTAATATCATTTCTATTTTTTGTCACATTTTACGCTTTGAGTGTTTGCATGTTCTGCATTTCAGGTTCAAGCAGGTAATCAAGTAGGGTCGAATGTAAAAATCAAGGAGAAGCGAACATAATTGAAAAGAAGATTTCACAGTCCGGTAGACTGTTACAGCCACCCGTAGCACCTACTATTGGCCGTAGCATGAAACCCTGAAGACATAAAGAACTTTCAGCAAAACAGTGGCCTACTAGCGTCACCCGTAGCACCTGCTACGGCCCGTAGCGGGTAACTTCGCATCAGACTTCTAAAACAGTGGCCTACTACGGCCACCCATAGCACAGGCTACGGGCCATAGCAGGCATGCATGGAAAAAGCCCAATTTTAACTTTTCTACATCATTCCTAAGTGATGGGCAGTTTGGTTAATTGTAAGGAAAATATAATGGAATTTTATGGATATGTTTGAAGAAAGAAGGACTTGTTTATAAGAGGGAAAGTTTTCAGAGAAGAAGGGACCTTGGGTAGAGAACAAGAATTGAGACGATTCAGAATTAGATAAATCAAGGTTTTGGGAAAAACATGATCTTTCATGAGCGGAAGCAATTGAAGATCAAAGTTCATCTGAATTCTTGTAATGTCTCCATTTTATATTTTTATTTGCTTGAATATTATGAGTAGCTAAACCCCCCAATGCTAAGGGGGTGTCCCTGATTTGAATCTGTAATGACTTTGAGTTTACATTTGCAATGACAATATTATTTTTCAAAATTACCGTAATTTTTTGACGTGTTTAATACTTTCTCTTTTTGAATAATTGAGATTGTTGTATGATTATCAATTAGGTTAGACCGCCATTGATACTGCTTTCATAATATTATTCTATAGTAGATATCACTTAGGACTAGGGATACCTTGTATGAACCAGATTATTCTCGATATATTAAGGGTTAATTTCACCGGTAATTTTCTATGGACATAGAGATTATGGTTGAATGATTAAAGGTTTTCTCACCAAGGTCTTGGGAGAAAATACCCATGAGAACTGGCAATAATTAATTGATATTTTTTGATGCAATAGTGACTCAGAGTTGTTACAGGGACAAATTACACACCTTTCCTGGCAATAATTAATTGATATTTTTTGATGCAATATTTTTTTATGTAATAATTAATTGATATTATTTTATTTGCAATTACTTTTATAAATTTGAATCTAAAACTCTCCAAACAAGTTTTTCTTTAATTGAACAACAATTTTAACTCAACATTTGTGAGCAGTCCTCGAGATCGACATTCGGGGAACCTTCTCCGCTATTACTATACAGGAAAAATAGTATACTTTCTATTTTTCCGATAAATGAGCCTTCTAAGGAGTATCCTTCTTTACCAAAGATGTTTTGGAAGGACTATCTTCCTTCCTATCAACATACTTGGGGATTTCTGCTTCATAGCAGACTTGGGAGTCTCAACCTTCTATTCATTTCCTTTAGGTTTTTCAGCAAGAGACTTAGCCAGGCTCTTCAACAAGGTATAAGTTAGTTCTGAAGTAGCCTTTTATCTAGAAATTTTGTTAAAGAGGTTTCCTAGAGGATTGCCATTATCTTCAGATTCCATATTCTTCTCTGGTTGGGAATTTTCATCTTTGAATTCACAAGATCTTGTATCCATTTGAGTAGATGATACATGCATGTTTACTGTAGGTTCAATGGTTTTAGCCTTTTTTATATCATATGTTGGAGTAGATTCTTCAACATTTGGTTCAACATTAGGTATAACCAAAAGTTCCCCTTGAGATTCAACAGAAGTACTAACATTCTTCATAAAGTTGGGATTCATCTTTCTTGTTCATGGGAGCTAGGACATTTTCAAAAAGAGTAACTTTATGTGTTTATTGAACATATGAACTTACTTGAGATTTATTCTTTCTTTGGTACGCAACATTCTTCCTCTTTTCTTCATAGGTTTCACCAGGAGCAACCATTTAAAGGGGAATAACATTGAACAAAACATGTTGATTAGAACGGCTACTGCTAGAAACAGAAACCTTAGATTTCTTTGGAGAAGGATTCTCCCTAGTTTCAATCCTGAATATCATGTCCCCATGAACATTTGAGATTATCTCTGAGCCATACTCATTTTCGACATTTGATTGTTGACTCATCTTTAGATTAGTTGGAGAATAGAGAATATGGACGAACAAGTTTGAATAGAGAGTGAGAAATTGTTCGTGCGTGAGAGCTAAGAGCATATAATAAGCGTTTGAATTTAAACATATTTTTCTTATTATATGTTTTGAACTGACTTTACAAGAGAGAACTTTTACATGTCTCTCACTAGTTAAAGACCTCCCGATTTCACTTCTGTAGCCACTAATATCCACCAATTACCTTTTATCCTTATTAATTTCCAAAACTCTAAGTAGTTTTGCTTGGATCCCACGAAAATGATTAAGATTAGTCTAAACTTCAGACATCAAATGTTAAACTGGGTGTTCCAACATCTTGTCTGACAGACTACCCCATACAGAGTCATAGACACACTATTCTTGATCATCCTTCATACTGGATGTTTCCTTTATTTTACATATGTTTTCCACTTGCATTGGCTCTTTAACTTTAGATATGGAAAGATGTTGGAGAAAATTGTGGGACATCAAGGTCTTTTCTCATAACCTTGACTTTCTTTAGAATTCAATTTTGGCAGATCCTCAACTGTGTCATTGAACAGGTTTTGATTTTGTGTTCCACATGTTGTGCATAGAGGGATCCATAAATAACAGTTATCCTTAGACTTAGAATCCTTCATCACCATTTCATGATCTTTGTTAGTGACAATACATTCCGCCTTGTTTAACTTTACCAATAGATCTTGATCTCGAGATTGGCTTATGCTGATCAGGTTAGTATTCAATACTTAACCAACAAAACATCTTCAAGATAAGGTGAATCTTGATAATAAATTTTCCTATTCCCATGATTCTTCTCCTAGTTACATCACCAAAAGTTAAAAGGCTTTCGGGATGAGGTTTCAACTTTTCAAGATGGCCCTTTTTCCCAGTCATATGCATGGCACAACAACTATCAAGGAACCATTCTTCTGTAGAGGATAAGATATCTGAGACATGAGCCATCAGACATGTGATAGTTTCTTTGGGCTTTCACACCTTCTATTCTTGAGCTTTCTTCCTTTTTGGCATGGGCTGATTATAAAGCTTAGAATAACTAACAAGACTATAGCAAAAGGGTTTATGTGACCATATTTACCACAATGGTGACATCTTTTCCTAGAGTTCATGAAACCTCTATATTGGGGATAGATATGTCTAACCGGAGGCTTAGGAATGTGGTTTAACATCAGAAGCTCAATTTTATTCTTAGGAGGAACATACTTCTTTCTCATGAAACTATACTCAAATCCCACAACCTTTCTTATTTAATCAATGACATCATTCAAATCTTCAAATTTGTTGATCATTTGTACATTTTCTGGTATAGTTTCAAGTTTAGCATTCCACAAAGAGATCTCATCTTCCAAACTTGTGATGATTGAGACAAGCTTTTATTTTTCCTCGTGTAGGACACTTATGGTTTTATTTTGTTTCTCTACTATTATGCATGCTTTTATCCACTTGGTATGCAAAAGTATGAAGGTTTCAACTAACTCCTCTTCAGTAATTTCTTCATCTATAGAATCGGACTCATACTTTATAGTGAAGGCCATTACCTTGTTTGTAGTTTCTCCTTCACTTTCATCATCAAACTCAGACCAAGTGATGGTTAATCCCTTTTTCTATTTTTGTTGAAAAGTAGGGCATTTATCTCTGATGTGACCAAAACCTTCATATTCAAAACGTCTAACTCAATTTCCTTTGTCTTCTTCTAAGCTTTTTCTCTGGTAACTAATGCCAGACTTGATATCTTGAACATTCGTCCTCCAATATTTATCCAGTCTTCTTAATAAATTGTTGAACTTTATTCCAATATAAGTTATAGCCTCTAACATGTCTTCTTTAGTATCCTTATTACTTTGATCTTTATTCTCCTGATAGTTGGATAAAAAATGCAACACCTTTGTTCTTCTTTTCAGGTCTTCCATTTAGAGAGACTTCAAAAGTTTATAGAGAATCAATGAGTTCATCCACCTTCCAGGTGCTTAGGTCTTGAGCCTCTTAGATTGTAGTAACCTTCATGTCAAACTTATATAATGTTTTTTACCATCTTTTCCTCGGAAATCTTTTCTCCTAGTGCAAAAGAATTGTTGGCAATGTCTCTAAGTCTGATGTTGAAATCAGAGATAAATTCATCTTCATTCATTCTCACATTTTCAAACTTTGTAGTGGGGAGCTGCAGTTTTGACATCCTAACCTTGGATGTGCCTTCATGAGCAATCTTGAGAATCTCCCAGGCATCTTTGGCTTCAGTGCATCTGTTGATCAATCTAAACATGTTCTTGTCAACACAATTAAAATAGTATTCAAAGCCTTGGAGTTTCCAAGAGCTTCAATATCTTCTACATTAGTCCATTCTGCTTCAGGCTTAAAACTTGTAACACCATCTTTAGAAGTGATCACAAGATGTTTTCAACCTTTAATCACAACCTTCCAAGTTTTGATGTCTAGGGATATAAGAGTGACAACCATTTTAGCTTTCCAATAGTCATAATTGGTGGAATCTAAAGCAGGCGGTCTATTGACATACCCTTCATCCTTAATATAGTCCATTTGAACAAAAAATATCCTCCATGGAGCTCACCCAAACAGAACAAGGTGCCTCCTCTAATGCCAATTGAAACTTTGTTCCACAGGGGACAAATTTGGACCACATGTTTAGACAACTTGTCCAACTTTTTAAATCAGAATGACAGTAATAAAACAACATAGAAAGCAATAAAATAAGATAAGAGATTGGCAACCCAGTTCAGTGAAACCATAGCTACGTCTGGGGGAACTAACCCAAGAAAGAAAATTCACTACTTTGAATTAGTACACCTATCCTTACAAGAACCAATAAACCCTATGTTGTTCAAAGCCTCTATCTAATTCTAGTGACTTTCTATTTAAGGACTTCCCCTAAATATGAGAGCCTACTCACTTTCTTCTCAATCACACAGCCCGTGATTGGTGCTTACAACTCAATAAACAATGTTGAATGTTATATCTCAACTAAGATAGAACAACTATGTCAAGTTACTGAAACATGATGGTGTACAATAGTAGATTCCAGACTAATCCAGTTATGACATTAACATGGAATACAAGAAATAAAATACTTAAAACCTAGCACAAAGAACATATTTCTCGCGCACCAAAACTCTTGAAGAACAATGAGAATCGAATCTCTTTATATAGAATTATCTTATGGGATTTTTCTCCTTGTGGATATGCATTTAATCCGTCTAGAAAATAGCTGAATAAGGTGGATATGATTTGCTCCTCAAATCTCTCCAATAAAAAGATATGATTTGTTATATTTCAAATTCAAATTTAAATCACATTTAAATCTGATTTGAACATCTCCAGATGTCAAACAAATCAATAAAACATTTCTAAAATAACTGCATCAAATCTGATTGAAAACCAATCATAAAAGCACAACATACAACATCAACTTGGCCTGCTGTCAAGGCCAAATATTATACCACACATGTTGGAACATCGGGTTCAACATGTTGCACCAGTACATCGAAAACCAACTCTTCTACTTGACTTGTAGATCTTCTATTATGGAGAGAATCTTGGATAGACGAAATTAGAACATTTGCAATTTCCATCTGTTTGTTTCCAAGATATCAGATGTTGCAATCCACATGTTAGAACATCTTGTTCAACATGTCTGTATTCTGCACCAAAACCAACTTGAGCAAACTCCATGTTGTTTTGTATAATGCAGCCAATTCTAAAACGACCAACAATTATTTTCTGGTAGCATTTGTCTTAGCAACTCAAGCAATTATGTGAAACTTTTAGCCTTCCACCAACTTTTGGCTTGAGATAAACAATTTTAACACCGCAGACAATTGTTTAAAATTTATGCATCCCTTATATAACGACGCATCCTTGTCACTACTTAAAGCATATTAAATATTGGTTTTTCCAAAAGAAGATTCTTCAATATCACATATTATATCCTCTAGTCGATCATCGATATCTGCATCAACTTCATGTCTTTGTGACATCACAGTGTTTTTTTTAATTCACCGTGCACTACGCCAAATAAGGGAAAAGAGGGCGCTTATTTTGGCCTATAACAGCGCTTTTAAGTGCCCTCTAAAGTGGCGCTGGCATAGGTAAAGACAGCGCTTTGTTTTCCTGGAGAAAGCGCTGTCTAAAGTGGCCCTTTAAGGGCCACCTTAGAGGGCGCTTTCTGGATAAAGCGCCCTCTAAAGTTGTCATGTAAAGCCACCTTAGAGAGCCACCTTAGAGGGCGCTTTCTGGATAAAGCGCCCTCTAAAGTTGTCATGTAAAGCCACCTTAGAGGATGCTTTCTGGACAAAGCGCCCTCTAAAGTTGTCAATGTAAAGTGTTTAGAGGGCGCTTCCTGCAGAAAGCGCCCTCTAAAGTGTTAGTTATTTTAAAAAAATTTGTTTGAAAAGCAGTGGGTATTTAATTGGGAACCTGTTCGCATGCTGCAAAAGTGTAAAATTCATATTGATTTCATCCTTTAATCCAATGTTATACACCATTAATCCATTGATATATACAACATGAATCCATTTATATACAACATTAATCCTCCATATATACAACATTAATATATGATTCTTTGATCAACAATATACAACAACATATTCATGATTTAGTAAAAGTACAACAACAATATACAACATATATACAACAACAGCATACAACAACAACATTCCATACATATATGTACAACAATATACAACCTAGCTATATGATTCTTTGATCAACAATGAATTGACACAATTCATCCTTCATTTCATCCAAATTTTCTCTTGAGTAAGATTTGTATTCCTCAAAGTACTACAATTAAGAGAATAAAACATATTCATGATTTAGTAACAAATTAGATGAAATATCCGATAATATTAAAATAAACCCTAAGTTATTATTCCATACCATTTTTGGGATGTCTATACGATTCAACGCAATGATGTCTCTCATAAATCTCAATACAAAAAATCCGCACGTCGTTGGAATATCCTTACCAGCGCTTTTCAACTTTCGACCGGGAACCTAAAAATTCATATAAAATAAATCATGACTTTTTGTGATGCAACAGAATCGTTGCGTATATAATTAAATGGGTATATATATTTGTACCTCTTTTTGAGATGCAACCGACTCGATGCGTAGACAGAGAAAGAGTATAACCTCCATTGGAAAAAACATAGGTCTCGAGTCACTTCCAGCTTGGAGAGCAGGAAGAACTGGATGCTTTAAGACAATATTGTATTTCTCATAAAAATAATCAATAACTTTTTTTCTGGTCACATTATCTTCAAGCATGAACCTAAAAGAAGAACAAATTACAAAGAGTGGAGAGATAAAAATAAAGCTCGACCAAGGAGTTTACAGCTAGCCCTTAACCTAAACCTTATCATATAGAACAAAAATTTACCCCAGACAAGGAATAACTAAAATGCTAGAAAGAAATTCAAATTGCTCACGTTAGGTCTCTGAGTGGCTCTCTTGAGACACCGGTCACTTTACAACTCCTTATTTTCCCACTATGAGATAGTTTCACCTTAACACCTCTCAAAGCTTTCTTGATCTGACTCAAAGTAAAATATAAACATAGGATTTCAGGCTACTAGTATTCATTCATGGCTCATAACATATAAAATTACAAGTATTACCTTGACACGATCTTGATCAGACAGTGGCCTTGAAAAATTCAATTTAAAATGTTTGGAAACAAAGTCCGTGACAAGTATCGGTTCATAAAAAGCTCTTGAAGATACATCTGAATCAAAGTATCACTGGTCAAATACTGCAATTGCAACCTAGATTCAATTGAAGAGTTCTCAATAAGAAAATATTAGTAATGTGTAAAACCAAAACCTATGTTAAGAGTAAGCCCAATTTGGGTCGGCCTGATGCTTTGATAAAAGCCCCTGTAATACTCCGTCCCACCACCAAGAGGACCCGGTTGCCCCAAACTCGGAGAGAAAAAAGACCTCCCAGCAACAATATAACTGAAACACAATTCATCAATAATAACATGATCACTTAAGAAACAAACTCAGCAAACCCAAATAAACAACACTCAAAATATAACTCTACTTCTCAGATGGAGTTGCCCTCAAAGCAACATCAAGAGCTTGAATGGTTTCGTAAGGACAGTCCAGCTGCATGCGACGGAGAAACTGAGTAAGGTTGTAGAGATCCGTCTTGGAAGCAAACTTTATAGTAACCTTAAACTCCCGCTCACGCTTTTTCCTGTAACGGTACATAAAATCAGCAATCCATTCATAACATATCACAAATAGTAACCATATTTACTCATTACTAACCCAGTTGCAGCAAACTCACCTATCAGAATCAGAAGAGGATCCTCTATTGTCGTCAGTCAAGACAACCACAAAAACCTTGGAAGTAAAAGGTAACGGTCCGGCAGTAAATAAGCTCTTTCTCCCATCGTAAGCAGGTATGCGGTTGTCCAACTGGGATTCCCGATACATTTTAACTAACTGGTTGATAATATCTCTGCACACTTTTTTTGAAGTAATCTCTGGCGAAATAGATACCTAATAACATTTATCAAATTTTTCAGCCTCTCAAAAATTCATACCACATTGTAACTTATCTACATAATAAACAAAAACAAAAGCTATACACTTAAAATCATAGTTTAAAAAAACGTATGAGCATAATATACTAACATCATAGTGGTCTTCAGCACCGTTAGGCTCAATGTAACTTGCCAACATTGAACCGTTAGGCTCAATTAGTTGGTCTTCAGCACTCCAATGTACTTCAAATTTTACACCCTTGTCTCTTGCACGAATGATTGACTTCATAACAGTCAATCCTCGTTTGATTTCTTTTTCAACATTGTTACGTGATCCATTCGCGTCATGGGTATCGTCTTGGTTAGCCATTTTATCTGTAATATAGAAATGATTCAATAAGACCCAAGTAAGACAATGACCATATTCGTGAAGCTACACAAAAAACACAGTTACGTAAACGAAATAGCTTGTAGAGAGGGAAAATAAAGAGACATGCAGTATATGTTATAATTTTAATGTTTACTAAAGGGGACCTTAGAGGGCGCTTTTCTCAAAAAAGCGCCCTCTAAAGGGGGCCTAAGAGGGCGCTTCTGAAAGCGCTCTCTAAGGCTTTCCAAAAGCGCCTTCTAAACTAGAAATGTACATGGACTTAGAGAGCGCTTTTTTAAAAGCGCCCTCTAAGGGTAACCTTAGAGGGCGCTTTCATTAAAGCGTCCTCTATTGGTGTCCCTCCATTTCCTCATTATTTTTTCGTTTCACTTTAGAGTGCGCTTTGTTACAAAAGCGCCCTCTAAAGTGCGCTGTCTATTCCAGTAGTATGCTCCTTATTTTTTCTCTTCACTTTAGAGTGCGCTTTTGTAATAAAGCGCCCTCTAAGGGGCGCTGTCTATTCCAGTTTTTGGCGTAGTGGTGCCACATCCATATTGTGTCATTTTAACAAATTCCATTACAACATAGGTGATGAGATATTTCTTTATTTGAAAACTTTTAAATATTCCCGCATAAAACACAAGGAAAATAAAATATTCCATTATTGCCAAGAAAATTTTGTTCGACGTATTCAAGGAATTCAAGAACTCTCTTTCTCATACACCAGACCCAATCTATCAGTTTTTTTTATCCAACTACGATCCATAATACATTCTGAAATTTATATCAAAAGTTTATAAATTATTTAACAATACAACAATACAAGAATGCAACAACATAGCAACAACATTCTCAACACAACAAATTACTAAATCTATTTTCAACAACTACAAGAACAATATATACCACAATGGAACAATACAACAACAACATTGTCAACAACACCATAACAATCTCAATACAAAAACACAATAAGAATGAAACAACTAAAACAAAAATATATAACATTCTCAACAACTCAAAAAATCTCAATCTCACTCAATCACAACAACATATAAAATTAAACAACAACAAAAATCTATAACTATCCCAACAAATAGGAAAAATCTAAAACTCAACATGAATGATGATGAAATAGATGTACTGTAATAGTGGGGAAGAAGAAGAGGAAGAGGAAGAGGTAGAGAAATTATAGTTGTGTAAGCTTCTTGAAGTTTCATCTATCCACTCCTTGAATCGAACCTGAAATGATGGAATTTGGTTGGTCTATGTTATCACTTCTTCTATTCTTTTCATATGACACTTGTGTTATGACGGAAACAAACTAAAATATGTTATTTTTAATTTTTTAGAAATATTTTTCACCATGATTGACAAACTAACTCTCCATGTGTTTGAGAAAACTAAACTTAATGACATTGAAAAATTGAATGCCACATTTCACTATAGTTGTTAGGAATGACCGTGGTGATTTTTTTAATTCTAATATAAATATACATATTGATGGTAGATGCTCTAACTAAAAAAATGAAAATTTTATGGTGTTGGAATTCGAAAGGTGTAATCTTTAATATTTTATTAAGATTGATGAACTGGACCGTGATAAAAAGTGTTCTATTAAATAAATAAGAAATTAAGATGTTTAAATAAGAGTTATTTCTTCAGTTAATTTAAATTTCATAATTTATTACAATATTTCTATTTTGGTCAAAACTTTAAGGTATAGAAAAATATTAGAAGGGTTAATTTGACATGCTACAGTATGCGGTAATAAATTAATTCAATTTATTTTATGATTACATTATTCAAAATGTTTTGAATAAAAGATATATTCATATATTTAAAATGAAATTTTAGTAATATTAGTAAATAATAATTAAGATAAATAAAATATTATGTATTTTATTAATATTATAATTAAGACGAGTATTATAACTAAGATAAATAAAATTTTATATTTTATAATTAAGACTATCATTTTATTAATAATAAATAATAATTAAGATAAATGAAATATTAATTATTTAAAAAAGATATTTTAAATCATAATTATTTGTTTGAAAATTATAATTTAATAAATATATTATGCAAATAATATATTATAAATGATAAATGTAATATGGCTCAATTTAAAAAGAAATATATATCTATCACAATCAATAAAATAATACATATTAGTGTAATAGAAATAGTGGATTATTATATGTGTCTATTTATAAATGGCATAATAGGTAATTTACCCATGCTTTTGTGAAGGTAACGTAGGAAAAACCGTCATCTGTTTGTGATATCATTGGCTATACAAATTATTTGTTGTTTCATTTTATAACAATATGTCTAGAAAAACCTTTTGAGAAGAAAAAAAAAATCAAAAGAAAGTTTAACCACTTTTTATATAATAAAATTTGTAATAATTTTCGTATTCTCTTAATTGTTTACAAGATATTCTTGTTAATCTATTAATAATTTATAACGTGAGAAATGTATGATTCTAGAATAATCAATTATTCATTTATTTTGTATTAGATGTAATTTATTTGGTATTTTTTTCTAACATGTGAGTCATAGTTTTGATTATCACAATAGTCATACTTATTATTTTTTAAATAGTTTTAAATTTAACAATAATGACATGCAATGAAATTGACAACAAAGAATATTCTATTTATAAAACAAAACTAGAAGTGTAGAAAAGTCTTTGCTTACATACGCCATTTTCATCTCCCCTACTGAAGGTAAAAAGATTATATAAACATTTGGAATATCACAAGACAAAACCACATCAAGAGCCATGAACACCCTTTCACTCCTTTCCTACACCCTCTTTTATCTTGTTCTATTTTACACTTTCAAACTTCTCTTCAAATCAAGAAAATTCAAAAACCTCCCACCAGGTCCACTTTCTCTTCCCATAATTGGCAACCTCCACCACCTTAAACGTCCCCTCCACCACACCTTCAAAGGATTATCCAAAAAATACGGTGATGTCATTTCTCTTTGGTTCGGTTCTCGTCTCGTTGTTGTTGTCTCTTCACCTTCTTTAGTCCAAGAATGTTTTACAAAAAACGATGTTGTCCTAGCAAATAGACCTCGTTTTCTCTCCGGTAAATACATCTTCTACAACTATACCACCTTAGGATCCACATCCTATGGCGAACACTGGCGAAACCTTCGTCGCATCACTTCGATCGATGTTCTCTCAAACCACCGTATCAATAGCTCCTCCGAAATCCGTAGGGATGAGACTCGGAGACTTGTAAAAAAGTTAGCCGATGATTCGTCCAAGGGTTTCGTCGAAGTTGAACTCAGGTCTAGATTCTTCGACATGACTTTCAATAACATAATGAGAATGATTTCAGGGAAAAGATACTACGGAGATGATTGTGACATAACGGATATGGAAGAAGCCAAGGAATTTAGAGCCATGGTGACGGATTTGTTGCAGCTGTCTGGTGCTAATAACAAGAATGATTTCTTGCCAATACTTAGGTTGATTGACTTTGAAAACTTGGAGAAGAGGTTAAAGAAGATTAGCAGCAAAACAGATACGTTCTTGAGAGGACTGATTCAAGAACAACGCAACAAAGGGCAACATACGAATACTATGATAGATCATCTTTTAAGTCTGCAAGAATCACAACCTGAGTACTATACTGATCAAATCATCAAAGGTCTTGCTCTGGTAATAGTAATTTTATGTGCTTTGTTTTAATCATTTTCTATTAAGTAGGGACAGTGTGTATCTCGTATAATGTTGGAGTCAATGTTTTATAGATAATTTTTTTTCTTAAGTTGAATTGGTCTTTGTTTGTAGGGTATGCTTCTTGCTGGAACAGACTCATCAGCTGTAACCTTAGAGTGGGCATTATCTTGTGTATTGACCTATCCAGAAGTGCTAGAGAAGGCAAGACAAGAACTGGAAACTCACGTAGGTCAAGACCGTTTATTGGATGAATCCGACCTTCCAAAACTCCCTTACCTTAAAAACATAATCTACGAGACACTTAGGTTGTACACTCCTGCTCCATTATCACTACCACACTCATCTTCCGACAACTGTATTATTGGAGGATACAACGTACCAGGAGACACCATAGTATTGATCAATGCTTGGGCCATTCATAGAGACCCTGAAACATGGAGTGAGGCAACAACCTTCAAGCCTGAGAGGTTTGAGAAAGAAGGAGAGTTGGAGAAGTTGATTGCGTTTGGGATGGGTAGAAGGGCTTGTCCAGGTGAAGTGTTGGCTCTGCGTGCAATAAGCCTAACTTTGGGTTTATTGATTCAGTGCTTAGAATGGAAAAAAGTGGGTGACAAAGAGATTGATATGAGTGAAGAAAGTGGATTCACTTTGTCTCGATCGGTTCCATTAAGGGCTGTGTGTAAAGCTCGTCCAGTTATCAAGAATCTTGAGAAGTAGTAGTAATATGTTGTGACTTTGTTGTGGAACGAGAGTTGCTTAGAATAAAATGAAGGTTTAAAATAAACTCTTTTTACCAGTAGGACTGTATTATCAAATAAGTTTACATGAAACATATGAGAGGGAAGCCAGTGATATCTATGTCAATTTTTTGTCTTTTTAAAATAAATAAATAAATTTGTTCAAAAAAATAATAAATAAATAAATAGATCTAATTTGTACGTCTACCTTAGGAAATTTATATGGCCGTTTTGTTTAATTAATGTTGATTATAAAGTGTATCTCATTTTATTTTATTAATGTCGATTATTAAGTATATTATTTTATCAATGTTGCTCATAAGAGATGGAAAATTGTATTCCCTCCTTCTCAAAATAAATATTATATCTCCTCGTTTAAGAAAATATAATAAATGAAAGAGAATATTAATTTTACTAAATTATCTTTATTATTTAACTAAATGTTATATCTGACATATTAAGAAAATATAATAAAGTAAAAAAACAATAAATTAAGAGTATTATATTGAGGTATAATTGGAAGATAAAAATTAAAATTGCGACAAATATTTTTTTGGGATAAATATATTTTGGGACAATAAAATTAAGAGTATTAAGATAAAGTGATAAATATTTTGGGACAATAAATTTTCTTAAATACGACACTTATTTTGAGACGGAGGGAGTAGTTTTTTTCCGATAAAACCTCCTTTGTTGGAAATTCACCAAAATCTATGGAGAATTCCGCTGCAATTATGATGAACAAAACTCAATCATATCAATTGAATTCTTCTTGTTCTTCACTCTTCACTCGAGTGAATCAACCAACCTTGATTGCAAGATTATTCTCGTCGCACAATTGTTAATGGAAGAAAAAGAAAAGATGAAATTAGAGAAGAAAGAAATCAGGGTTTAGGCAAAATAAGGGAAGAAAAAAGATTTTTCTGCAGAGTTTCTTTATACTTTCAAACTGAGAATTTTATTCTTTACAACTGTAAGTTATTTACAATGATAGGGGATACTCCATATTTATAAATTTGGGGTTCCTTGCTCGTTAAGCAAAACCTAAAACACCTAATTCTGTTAACACTACAGAATTAGACCTAAGTCAAAATTCTTGTCGAGGTACACTACTTCGACATTTCGACAACACAATGCATTTCGATAACTTCCTTGCCTCTTTCGAGCAACATGCTTCGACACAAGGAATTACAATTTGACATACCACCTAATTCATTGTGTCTAAGTTATCTATATTCATCATTGACCTTAATTTCCCGAACACTTCGACTTGTACTCCCTTCGTTATTATGTTTGCAATCTGATTCTCAATTTTGCAGTGTTTCTAGTTTAGCTTCTCATCTGCCACTTGCTCTCGATGATAATGGAACCTCATTTCAGTGTGCTTTCTTCGTCCATGCGCTATCGGATTCTTCTCTAGATAGATAGTGGACATGTTGTCGATCTTCATGGTAATCACTTCATAATTCTTCCTTGTAACCTATTCGACCAAATTCACCATTCACGTTGTTTAACAAGCACAAAGAGAAGAAATTATGTACTCTATTTCACACGACGACAACACCACTACTAATTCTTTTCTTGAACTCCAAGCAACTGGTATACCACATAGCATAAACACGTATCCAGCTGTAGATTTTCTATCCTCAACATCACTACACCAACTTGAGTCGGTGTAACCAACTTGTAATCAGTCTTTTCCTTCATCAGCTGCAGGAAATAAAATTCCATAGTTGAGAGTTCCTTTCAGGCACCTTAGTATCCTTTTCGTCGCTGCTAGGTGTGATACATCTGGCTTTTGCATGAATCTACACAACATACCTACATTGTATGCTAGATCATGCCTTATGTGACAAAGGTATCAGAGTGATCGAATGAGTCTTTTATACTGCGTTGGATCCATATCATCTTCATATGTGTCTTTCGATATTGCAATTCGGCCTCAACTTGAGGCGAAGTTGGGTTGCAATATTGCATCTCAAATCTCTTGAGTATTTCACATACGTATCTTCTTTGGTCCATCGTCAAGCCTCTACTACTTTTTTAGAATTCGATACCAATGAAGTATGAGAGATTTTCCAAGTCTGACATTTCAAACTCCCTGTTTATGTCATGTTTGAAGTCTTCGATCTTCTTTTTTCCTGTTATCAACAGGTCATCGACATAGAGTCATAGTATAAGCAATTCACTATTGCTTCTTCTTACATATACTTCATGCTCAGTTGTGCACTTCATAAGTTCCTTCTCCCTTAGAAATATATCTATCTTCATATTCCAAGCTCTTTGAGATTGGTTAAGTCCATATGAGGCTTTATGCAGCATATATACCTTGCTTTCTTCGCCTTATTTCATAAGCTCAGCTGGCTGTGCAACATAAACTTCTTTATCTGAGGGACTATTTAAGAATGCACATTTCACATCCATCTGACATATGTGTCAGTTGTTCATGTTTGCTAGACCAACAACCAACCTGATTGTTTGGATCCTAGCAACAAGTGCAAAAATGTCATCGAATTATATTCCTTCTTTTTGAAGAAATCCTTTCGCCACAAGTCTTGCCTTGTATCGAGTTACTTATCCTTTGGGATTCAACTACACCTTGTATACCCATTTCACATCGATTGCCTTCTTGGCTTAAGGAAATTCGACAAGTGACCAAATGTTGTTGACTTCGATGGACTCCAGTTCCTCATTCCTTGCTTTCTCCCATTTTGAATTCTTTAATGCTTCAGCTACATTGACTGGTCTGACATCTGCATAGAAAGCATAGCATACAAATTCACCTTCATCATCGACCACATCATCTGATGTAATCGCACATTCTTGCAATCTTGCAGGAATATGTCTTATCCTTTGCGATCTGCTTGTGCTTGACCTCTGACTTCTTCTTGTCAAACTTCTCTTTTGAATTCACTTGTTGGTTCTTCACATAAGATTCTCATTGCATGTTGTGATGGAAGCCAAGTTGACTGAAGCTAAATGGTGCCATACCAGATATGATCAGCTGAATTTGATTGAAGAGAAGATATTGACTGCCATGTGTCATGGTCAATTGTATCAGCGGAGAATGAAGAAAGCATTTGATAAGAAGGTTAGGCCTCATGTGTTTAGAGAAGGTGACCGTGTGCTCAAGAAGATTTTATCTTTCAAACCAGATGCTAGGGGCAAATGGACTCCTAATTATGAAGGCCCATATGTTGTTAAGAGAGCCTTTTCAGGCGGTGGTTTGATTCTTACAACTATGGATGGTGAAGAGTTCACTCGTTCTGTGAATGTCGATTTAGTCAAGAAATACTTCGCCTAAAAAGAAAATAACAACTCGCTAAGTTGAAAACCCAAAATGGAGGCTTAGGCAAAAATGAGCGTCTCGGTGGATTGAAAACCCGAAAGGGCGATCTAGGCAAAAGTTAGAGACATAAAACATAAAATTTATCTCGGTAGATTGAGTACCCCACCTTAGGGAAATCTAGGCAAAAATTAGGGATTATGGAAAGTAACTGCATTCGGTTGGTCTCCAGTCTTGAGAGCAGTTTTGAGCGAGACAGTCAACTCTGAATCATCATCTCAACCGAAGCCAAGAGTGCATCAGATATTAAAGTTGGTAGAAGGATTAGTGATCATTGTATTCAATGTAGCCATTTTCCATGTAAATTACCATTTTTCAACTCTTGTAAAGATCTATGGAGTCTTGCCATTTACAGACTACCATTCTATTAAATAAAGTTGAACTTTTTATCCAATTGTTTCTACTCTTATTTATTTTTCAACTAAATAGAATTGAATTTTATGATGATAAATTTGAAATTAAAACATAAAAATCATTATCTTAAATAATGAAAGAAATTACTTTAAAAAATAATCGATTTCAATAAGGAACATCAACAGCAGCCTGAGAAAAGGTAAGTCTTAAAGTGCAAAGCATGTATGGTATTCCCCAAGCAGTGGGTTTGATCAGTTTCCCCAGCTGAGTAGTAATCGCCTCCCCAACTGGGTTATAGGCTCGTATTCTCAACGGTTTGCATAGATCCAGCACATAGTTTTATTCCCCGCAAATCCCCAGCGGAGTTCACTCCTGACCCCCGCCAGCATTGATGTTTGAGCAGTATGTGTGGTCCTCTGCAAGGTTGTCTCCTATTTGGTATGGTGTTGACCTGAATTTCCCCGCAAAGTTGATAATTCAGGTCCTCAGCAGATCTTTTCTCAAGCCAGGATTTGAGATATTCAGAGATGGATGATTTATGTTCATCCCCGTCATTTTTATCCAGTTGGTGCTTCCATCTTGTCGAGATTAACCGAGTGTTGTAGCGATGATTCAGATCAGTGACATTTGTATCCTTTGTGATTGTTTTGTCAGCATAATCATCAATCATATATACATATACATTCATACATCAGATGTTTCATTATGCATTGTTATTTCATTTGATTCCTTATTTTTTGATCCTCTGCTATGGTATTACTTCTCCATATAGATTTGGTGTGTCTGTCCTCCCTCAATTGTAGAGTGTCAGACCCTTAAGCAGAAAAAATTTAACCTTTCTCATTCCCCACTGATTTATTTCCTCGTGGATGATTATTATTTCAGCTTTCTCCCTAGTTGATTGTCTGGATGGAACCACTCCCCCTGAGTTATATCCTCATCGGGTCGAGTCTTTGTTTGACCGTTTCTTTTTAGCTCTTACCTAGATAGATGTTTTTGGTCCCCAGAAAGTTTATTACCTGGTAATATTCATTTCGGTTTGCAAATACTTTACTTTTACCCAATACCTAGTAATAGTGATTTACTTCCTCTTATTTTTCGCCAGCAAATTCGTTTTACGTCTCCCCAGGAAGTTTATCCTTGATATGTTCATCTTAACCGATGACAGATATTCCTCCCTTGAGTTTATCCTTGATATATTCATCCTAACTGGTGACAAATATTCTCTTTTTGTGGTTTTCTACCCAGTGAAAAGGTAATTGTAATTCCTATTTCATTCTCCAGAGAGTTAATCCTTGATATGTTCATCCTAGCGGGTGATGGATTTTCTCCTCTTTGTGGTCTTCTGCCCAGTAACCGGTAGTTGTAAATCATGCTTTCCCCTCTGAGTCTATCATTGATATGTTCATCCTAATCGGTGACAGATATTCTCTCTTTGGTATTCTATCCAATAACTGATAGATATAATTCCTATTTTCTCTCCGGTGGTCTATCCTTGATATGTTCATCTTAATCGATGACGGATATTCTTCCTTTGAGTATATCCTTGATATGTTCACTTTAACTAGTGACGAATATTCTCTTTCTCGGGTCTTCTTCCCAGTAATCGATAGTTGTAAATCCTATTTGATATTTTTCCCCAGCAGGTTGTTTCCTACCCAGTGATTGGTAATGAATACACCTCCTTTTTCTCAGCGAGTCATCCTCGATATGTTTACCCTAATCGGTAACGGGTGTCTCTCTGTCAGAATACATTTGTCACACCCCAATTTCGACCCTGAATCGTTGATTCAATACATTCATCATAGCTATTGCATATCTACATAGCATACCATGCATTCCATACCGCATAATGCCTAGAATATCAGTCGAAATAATTTTTTCGGATCTATAGACAAACCGTTTGAATTAATCAACGGATGTGCGTCAAATCAGTGGACGGAAAATTTTAAAATCAAGCTTCTAGACATCAATTTTATTAATCTATGTTTCGCATAGTTTAATCTGGTATGCTCGATTTATTTTTCGGCTAATTTTCCGGTCCCGTTTTGGTCCGTCTAGGCATTTTAACCGGGCGTTTCCTATTTCAAAATTGGCTCAAACGCTGTATATTTCTGAGAGGTTTATTTTGCACAGATCATTTTTGTACATTCATTTTATAATTTCAAACAATTTTACGTCTGATTTTTATTCATTTTGGAATCATTTTATTTTTGTATTTTATCAATATGTTCATAAAAAATAAATAGGATTAGTCATATTTTCATTTCAATTTTATTTTCATTTCAATTTTATTATGTTGATTTAATATTTATTTATTTTTATTTTTAAATTTATTTGTTTTGAATAATTTAAACTCTTTTTTAATTCACAAAAAAAATCACAAGGACATTTATGATATTTGCATTGCATCCAATTGCTACAACTCTATCTCATATTTCAATTTGAAATCCCAAAAAGGGAAAAGAAAGATTGAGATAAGTTGGTTAGTTGATGAGAAAAGAAGAATCTTCCTTCTCCATGTAACATTTTGTCTCATGACACGCCATAGCCATGCTACACAACAAAACACCTTTGAGACAACCCTTTATCCCTCTCTCAACATAACCATTTTATTTTTCACATTACTTGTTCACTCTTCTACCATGTATAAAACCATGTCAGTCCTTACATTTTTTTTCTGAGGTAGAAAACCATCACCACAAAACAAAAAAAACCCACCTACAACATACAAAAAAACGACACCCCTATTCCTCTACAAAATCGCTGCAATGCACATTCCAATCATGATAACCATTTGAAACCCAACAACAACACCAACACACTCACTTTTCTGTCGGTGTTTTCTACAACAACAACAACTCCAACACACTCAGTTAAAAACATAATCCTCCATGTAACTCCTTTTGACAGAACCAAACAGACTCACAAAATCACCACCATAGTCCCACCATGAAAACAACACTTCCATAAACCTTCCCTTCTCAACATCATTGTAAACCAACATTACCACCATTAAAATCGTGAAAACTGCCACACACTTTCAAATGCCGTCACAATACCAACAACCAGCAGAACCTGCAGAATAATGAGTTCATTTTAAAATAGAACAAGGATAGAAGAAATAAATATGAACTATTCATTTCTGTCACGCACATGCCGACAATACAACCACGCCTAACACAGCCTCGCCATTAAAACATACTACAAAACCTGCACAGTCGAGGGTATGGAACAAACGCTGCTGCTTTGAGCACAACACTTTTCAACAACGGTTTAAGCTGTGGCTCTTGCTATGAAATTAAATGTGCAGGTGACCATAAATGGTGCCTTCCTGGCTCCATTGTTGTCACTGCTACCAACTTCTGTCCACCAAACAATGCCTTACCTAATAATGCAGGAGAAAGGAAGGTATAAGGTTCACTATCAATGGACATTCTTACTTCAACCTAGTTCTTATCACAAACGTTGGTGGTGCTGGTGATGTGGTTGCTGCGTCCGTCAAAAGGGTCAAAAACTGGTTAGATTTCTATGTCAAGAAACTGGGGACAGAACTGGCAAAGCAACAATTATCTTAACGATCAAAGCTTGTTGTAAGACCCCAATTTTGTCCCTAAGATCCCTCATGGCTCATATCATACCATATCATGGCCTCAAGGATCATTGCATACCTTTGCTTCCCTCCTAGTGGGTGGGTATCTTGTGAGTGTGGTTCTTGATCACCAAGCATGTATTGAATTTGTATACCATTGCTTTTCATCTGTCTATTAACCAAAAGTACAAAAATATTGTCATCTAACCATGTTACTTGCAGATGAAGCCAATTAGGTCAAATCAGTCAAAGTCAGTCATTGAGATAGATGGTGGCCATTCTTGCAGAATTTGGGCACCATGATCATTCATCAAGAGTTCATATGAGTTGTGACATCATTTTGAATCAAGATCTCAAGTGGTAGGGGCTTGGAATTCATCAGAACATGGTTCAGTCAAGCAAAACCCTAGCAAAGTCAACTGAAGTCAATTGTGGTCAACTGTGCACTTAATCAGTGATTTGATGGTGGGAATTGGTCTGAGAGGTCTCATTCATGTCCATATAAGCCTCATATAACATGTCAAACATCCACAGTGAAGAAAATAAAGTCAGACAAGAAATTTCCCAAAATAGAAAGTTGACCTGTAATTGGAATTTGCCAAAAATGGAAACTTCTTCTCCTCAACATTACATCATCATAAAATCTTCAAATGAATTTTTGCCCAACATGAAAGTTGAAGATCTTGTTCTCCCATTTCCAAAAAGTCCAAGAACACTCATTTCTCATGTGTGGTTGGCAAGTTATGATCAAATCATTCTCAAAAATGATTGAACTTCAAAAGGCCATAACTTCCAAACCATTTGGCCAAATTGGTGGGGTTTTTTGCTACAAGTCCTATTTGATGTGCTCTATCCAAATCTTTCATCACAATTCACCAAAAATATTCCAAGCAAAATGGCATTTTTAAGGTGGTTTGAATTAAAATAAGTGAGGTGAAAAATGGACTTTCAAAATAAACATTTTCAACACTTTGTGCCAATTGGAATTGTTCTGAAATCACATTTAGAGGTTGTCCAAAGCCCAAATTCGTGCATATGCATGCACCCCATGCAACTTGTGTTGGTTTTTAGCAAATTGGTAAAAACACCCCATTAACCAAATTTCCAATTACCACTTGATTAACCTTGCTTAGTAATGTTAAACAGAACATATATACTTCATTTGGAGTCTGAAAAAACCCTAGCCACAACACAAAAAAACCAGATCAAAATATCAATTTCTCTCAAGCTCTCATTTTGCTCATTTGAAACTTTTTCTGAAAATCTTCAAAGAGCACAAGCCTTGGTTGATTGTTTCATCATATTCCATCCTTTTGGAAGCTTTTGTGAGCATCAAACAACCACTGTAAGCAAGGAATCCGCAGCCGTTACTTCTAAACATTTCCATGGCAGATCTCGATTTGAGCTAGAATCAAGGTTGCTGAGCTAAAACCCTTCATTCATTCATCACCTGGAACTTGAAGAAGCATCTGTTTCAACCTTCCACAGCCAAACAACATCTGTTTCATCACTGACCTTCAAATTTGGTAAGATTTCGAACCTAGCTATTTTCTAAATCATGATGTGCTTTGAATAGGTCTTGCCTTGCTGATTATTTTGAACTTTGAATCATGAAAAATGGTTGTGTATTGTGTGAGAAACATAGCTTCAAAGTTTGGTTGTCATTTGTGTTTGTGCATGTTTCTTTCATGATAGCTTGAATTAATGAAAATGGATGTTGTAATGTTGATATGCATTGCTTGCTGATTCGAATGGCGTATTTGATTGCAAATTCTGGAACCAAAAGTTCATCACGATTTTGATGATGATGAACAGTGCGCTGAAACCCTAGTTCATAAACCCAGAATTCATGTTTGGTTGCTGGAGTCGTGTTTTGCATGAATGTTACTATTTCATTGCCATGAACCAATAGCCGTGTGACACGCTTCTTTTTGATACGCAGCTTTTCATTAACATGAACGCTTTATTACAAGTTTGCCACCGGCCATTTAATTATTTTATTTAAATCATTTTATTTTTTCAATATTTATTTCATTTGATATGCTCAACTTACAAAAATCATAAGTCAATCAATTTTGATCCAAATTTCATGGGACTTTTTGCAAAATGCTCTGCATGGTCTTTAGTTTTCTATCATGATTTTTCCAGATTTTTTGCATGTGTGGATTTTAAATTGTGCTAGGGTTTGTCATATGTGTCCATTTTATGTATGTCTTGCCAAATCAATTGTGAAATGATGATACATTATCCAATGCTTCCCAAAATTTTTGTGCTTAAACTAGACACATTCATGGTGATTTTGGTGTAGAGTTTGTGAATTTATCATTTCTGGTTGTGGAGTTATGATTTTTTGATTTAGGGTGTGACAATTTGTGTCACACCATTGATGTCCAACTTCATGATTTTAATTATCATGCTTCTTGAACTCAAATTGGTCTGAATTTTTACATGAACATACTTGTGGATGTCTAGTTTACATGTGAATTTTTCTGGAATTATTGATGGCATTTCCTATTTGTTTGGGATTTTCTCCCCTGTTTGGTCATTTGTTGACTTTTTTGTGACACATGTTCTCATATGATTTGTGAAATTCTCATGCATTATTGGATGGACTTGAAATTTTACATGTGATTAGTAGGCATCTTAAGCTTTGTCATGGTTTTGGTCCCATTCATTTATCATATGTTTTCACTATTTTATGAATTATTGAAGTTGGTGCATGTTTGGTTGACTTCTTTGAGCTTGCTTGAACTTGCTTTGACTTTCTGATTTTCATTGACCTACTTCCCTTGATCCAAATGAGATGAAATTTGGTATGCTTACCATATTATGGATGATGTTTGATCATGAATTATTTGAGAATTTATTGAAATGTTTATGATTGGTTTTGAAGTAAGTCTTGCTGTTGACTTCTTTAAGCTTCTATATGACATGTCTTGACCTAATTTGCTTATGAAATGATGATGATGATTGATATGAACATGAAACCACTTGGGTTTGCTTCTTGATTGTTTGAACTTGATTTTGGACACTTGTCACTTGCTGTTTTGATTTTCTTATCTCTTTTTGACCCTAGGCTTGTCCTAGTGGTCATGTTGCTCATGTTTAAGTTTGTTGTTTCAGGTTAAGCAACAAATGCTTCAAAGAGATCATTACAAATTGAATGAGCTTGATTGATTATCATGAACTAACTTGTTTGTTTTGTAGGTTGCTTGGCTCACATGCTTTGAGCTTTGTGCATTGCACATTTAACTGATTGTGTTGACTGTTGATCTCTATCTCATTTTGATTTAACTTTGAGTTGTGTACTGATTCTGTTTGACTGGTTTCAGGTACCTTTAGTTGCTCAATTCTTTTAAGAACTTGCTTTGCTTTGCTTAAATAGAAATTTGCATTGAGGTATAACTTCTTATCTTCATGTAGTCTGGAAGACCTGGCCTGTTACTTGGCCAGGAAACTGTCTGAAGTCCTCCTTAAGAGGCAATGCTTGTGTGTGTTTACATTTGTCCCAAGCAGGAAAAGTCCTTTGAATAAGGCAATTGGTAGAATCCAAGAGATATGAAACCTATCTCCTACTATTCTGTGTGTCACTCACCTTGCTCACACTACATGTGTTGATGCATAGTGAGTAAAAACCCAAGATCTATCGAGTCAATAATCTGTGGAGAGAGTTCCTACTTTCTGAACTCCCACACCTTCTAATATTCAAATGCTCTCCCTGGCCAGGGATAAGAGCAATGAGGCACACCCCTCATATCTTTTCATCCGCTTCACCTTAGCCCCTCAATGGCAAGGTTAAGAGCACCATTAACCCTATTCCAGTTGGCTTCAATGCCTAACCCTTTGTGTGAGCCTGATTGTTTGGTTATAGTGTGTGCTGAATGACTTTAATTGATTGATTTCTTATCTCATATACACATGTCTGCTTGCATGCTTTGTGCATTTATCATCATCAATTACTCATTAGTGCATGATCATCATTTCATTTGTCTCTGTGACATATCTTTGTTGTTTGCCCATTGAGGACGATTTTAAGACCATCCATTGGCCATTGTTCCTATGATATGGAAGTGAG
The DNA here is from genome assembly GCF_024323335.1 of Lathyrus oleraceus. Lineage (NCBI taxonomy): Eukaryota > Viridiplantae > Streptophyta > Magnoliopsida > Fabales > Fabaceae > Lathyrus > Lathyrus oleraceus. The sequence goes on from NC_066585.1 coordinate 151,687,791, forward strand.
TATAAGACCATCTCATTGGCCACTCATCTTCTCTTTGTTTGTTGCATTTGCATTTGTTGTATGTGAGGATGCAATTGTAAGTCCCTGCAAGTTGGCATTTGCTTTCCTATGATCATATGTTGGATATTGGTATAAGCCCAGACAGATTGGCATCCGGTATCCAAGTTTCATTTTGTTTTAGGAGATTGGAATAAGTCCATCTATTGGCTTCCGACATCCTTGTTTCTTTGTTTAGGAGATTGGTGTAAATCCATCTATTGGTATCCGGTATCCGCTTTTGTTTGTGAGATTGGAGTAAGGCCATTGAGTGGCATCCGGTATCATTTGTTTGCTTATTTTGCTATTGCTCATTGCCTATTCCAAAGGACATACTTGAATCATCCTCTATATGATTTCAAGAAGTGAACCTCTTAGGAAGTTTTACAATCCATCCTCATCCATTCATCCCTCTTTGTCCTAAACCTTTTCACACTACTTTCAAAACTTGAGATAGATATTGTGCAAACATCTTCATGCTTTTAAATTAAAAACCTGGACCCCAAGTCCTTGACTTTTTCAAACTCCATTTCATAATACTTCTTTTGAATCAATCTTAATCATACTTTGACCCTACTTTCACAATCACAATCAATTAACTTCACCCATTCAATTGTTTTGGCTTTGTCCATTGTTAATCTTTTCACACAGTAGCCATAGGTTTCAATTATCATTGTGGTTGATGTAAACCTCACCTTATCCTTAGTGAGTCGACTATAAGACTTCCGTACTGAAAACAGGGTTAACCCCTCTAGTACGTCGAAGCTATCCTCGCATGGTGGATGTTGGTCTTGGTCGAGTTTTCTCCCATTGATAATGAAGAGCCTCAGTGCTATTGTTTAAAATTGAATCCACTAACTTTTGGAAATCTTTTAGCCGAACTACGGCGTTTTGATCCTTACCTTTGATGGAAGGTACGTAGGCAACGGGTTCATCCGTTCGAACACAAAAATAATTAACTTGTACATTCTTTTCTCATCATCCCAATCATGTTTGCACAACACTTATGTCATAACAAATAACAATTTTATACAACAAGTGTGAAAAGGGCTCCCTAGGAGTACCTAGGACGTAGTGGGTGCCTAACACCTTCCCATTGCGTAATTTACCCCTTACCCAGACTCTCTGATCTTTTCATTAGTTTTCTATGTGTAAAACTTCTTAGGCTTTTGTTCGCTTTTTAGCCAGTCCTTTGGATAAATAAAAGTGCGGTGGCGACTCGAATTCATTGTATGCTTTGCTTATGGTTTAATCAATAAATCATATAGCGACGAATACACTGCTACAGAAAAATGGCGACTCCACTGGGGAATTACATCGATCCTTGGTGGTATTGCCTACTTTTCACCCTTGTTGTGATATATTGTCATTTGTTATATGACATATTTTTGTACAATTTGGGATAACTGTATTGATTGTAATGTTTGAATTGCTTGATATACAATTGCTGTTTGCTTTGGTGATCTGTGAGATGAGTTCTATACCCGAACTCGAGTGCACTCTAGGATAGGAGAATGGCATAGTCTCGTTGATTGGTGTGGAGTATTCCTTAGTCAGTTGACTTGCGAGTCCATTCACTTGGTGGAGGTCATGTTGGACTAATAATGTCACACAAGTTATTTGTGGTTAGGCATTATTCTTTCAATCATGTGCCGCAGAAGCCAAGGGCCTTAGTTTACCAAACCCATCTTGGCCTATTTTTAGGAACGTAGTGCGGAGGTCGTTCAGATGTAAGTTCTGATGTGATTGTCACGCGATACTACACTCATAAGAGTTTCTCTTGAGAATATTCTTGGAATACGAGTATTCGTTCCTCCGATAATATTCGAAAGATGGAACGATGATTATGGGAACCTCTAGTAGAACATGTCTGGCAGGTTTAAACCCTAGTACCCTCCCTTTGGGTGGTTCTTAACCGAGACTCCATGCTCGTGACTCTCAGCAAACCCGTGATTCGTGGTTGAGTCGTTCAGACAACCTTAATATCAATGGAACCTGGGCGTTGATCAGGTGTAAAACCTAAATCCCCCAAAAAGGATGGTTGATGTCGCATCGCGCGAAAAACCGGCGGGAAAAGAAGAAACAACAGAGCCGCCACCGTGCGTTATTTATCCCAAAAGAGGGAAAGGAAACGCTCGAAGTAAACCTAGGAAAAGAACATGGTCTCGCGACCAAAGAGGATGGGTTCGGGAGTCGGTTATGCGAAGGGAAGGTGTTAGGCACCCTACGCATCCGTAGTACTCTACGGGATCCACGCACACTAGGAAGGAAATATTGGTTGCTAAACACTGCTCAAACACACACACGCTGGCTGAAAGAGACAAAAGAGACTGACTGAAACTGACTCGGCAGGATATCGCATCCTGGGCCTACTTAGTCTATCAGGCATAGACATCAGAGTCGAAGTAGTTCGGACTGGGGAAACGACACATGCTCGCTAGGATGTCGCATCCTATGCATACGTATCTCCTTTGGACGAAGGAGAATCAGAGCATTCGTAGCTCGGCTGACACGCACACAAACAAACACACAAAGGCAAACGTGGAGCCCGACTGCCAATTGCTGGACTTACATCAGCATCCGAACCTAAACACACGCAAAGAGGCAAACGTGGAGCCCAAATGCCAATCACTGGACTTACATTGACATCCAAACCTAAACAACATAACAGATAGATAGGGAGTCGGGGACTCAGCCTATAACTGTCAAACACACACAAACAGACAACAAATGCTAAGGAGTACGGGGACTCGAGCCTAGCAAAGGTCAGACAACACACACACAAAGAAAAAGGGCGCCCGGAGAGATCAGCTCAATCTCCTGCCTACATACTTCATCTGGTGTGAAGATCAGGGCGATGTAGTTCCCCTACGCAGGGACAAGGATCTAGCCTAACCAGATAACAGAGGGAGACACAACTCTAGGGAGACTACGACTCGAGCCTAGATGTTGTCATGCAAAGTCAACCCTAAGTTAAGGTTTCTAGCTAAATGGCACAAGGGCCAACCTATCCTAGACAAGGCTTGCACAGGAAGCAAGGGTCTCGATTGCAACTAGGGCAAGAGAAAGGGGAGGTCTCGATCGCAACGAGGGCGAGAGAAAGGAGAGATCTCATTCACACAGGGGTGAGAGAAAAGAGTTAGTGTTAGTGGTTAGTCGAACTCGGCAAGACATCGCGTCTCGTGCCTACGTATCTCACCTGAACGTGAGAATCAGAGTTGCCGTAGTTCGGCAGGCAGGGAAAAAGGACTCGATTGCAACTAGGGCAAGAGAAAGGGAAAGTCTCGATCGCAACGAGGGCGAGAGAACGGAAAAGGCTCGATCGCAACGAGGGCGAGAGAAAGGATCGCAACGAGGGCGAAAGCAAACAAGGATTAGCTGTTAGTTAAACTCGGCAAGACATCGCGTCTCGTGCCTACGTATCTCATCTGAACATGAGAATCAGAGTTGCCGTAGTTCGGCCAAACAACTCTAAGCGTGGCTCACACAGGGAGTAAGCCACACAGACTTGACTTGCACAGGAAGCAAGTCAAGCACAACCTACCTTGCACAAGGGCAAGTCTAAGCTAAACCTAAAGAGGCAAAGCAAACAGGCAATCACAATCACAAGAAGCACACTCTATATGCATACAAGAGGCTCAAGCAAAGGGTTAGGCACTAGGGCCAACTGGAATAGGGTAAGTGTTGCTCTTAACCTTGCCATTGAGAGGCTAAGGTGAAGCAGATGAAAGGAGATGAGGGGTGTGCCTCATTGCTTCTATCCCTAATTAGGGAGAGCATCAAATAATAGAAAGTGGGGGAGTTCAGAAAGATGGAACTCTTTCCCCATTATTGACTCGATAGATCTTGGGCTTTTATCTCAGTGCTTCAACCATGTAATGGGAGCAGAGAGAGGACACACTGAATAGTGGGGGATAGATTGCTTATCCCTACCTTCCACCAATTGCCTCAAATGAGGACTTTTCCTGCTTGGGACAATTTTAAACAAACACAGGCATTGCCTCTTAAGGAGGACTTCAGACAGTTTGCCCGGTCAAATAGCAGACCGGGTCTCCAGACTACATGAAGTAAAAGAGATTATACCTCAAGCAAGTTGCTAAAAAGCAAAGCAAAGCAAGTTCAGAGAACTTAAGCAACTAAAGTACCTGAAAAAGTCAAACCAATCAGCAAACAGTTCAAAAGTTTAAATCAAAAGGAATTGGTAAACAGTCAACACAGATGGTCAACTGTGCAAGGCACAAGACTCAAACACATGAGTCAAACCTACAAAACAAAGGTTAGCATATGATAAACAATCAAGTTCAAACAAGTTTGAATGATCTTTGAGGCATTGGTGCTTAACCTGAAACAGGAACTCAATTGTAAGCTCAAAAGACCACTAGGACTAGCCTAGGGTCAAGGATGAAAGAAAAAGTCAAAACAGCAAAGAAAAGTCAACCAAAGTCAAAGTCAAACATTTAGGAAGCAATCACAATTGGGCCCACATTCAAATCATGCATTATTATCATTTCATGACCATTTGAAGTCAAAGTAAGGCAAATGAAAGCACAAAGAAGTCAACAGAATGATTTGGATCAAAAGTCAACCCAAACATTTTCAAAAATCATCAAATAATTCATACTCAATCCTAACATCTAGCATGGTAAGCATGTCAAATTTCATGGCATTTGGATGAGAGGAAGGCAGTCAATGAAAATCAAGAAGTTAAACCAAATTCAAGCATGCACAATGAAGGTCAACAAACATGAGTCAACTTCAAAAAATCAAAACAAAATGAAAACAGATGAGAAATGGATGGGATCAACACCAATGCAAAGCTTGAAATGTCTAGTATGCATATGTGAAATTTCATGATCATATGATAAGGTATGAGAATTTCCCAAAGCAAATGGCAAAGTGTGTCACACAAAGTCAACAATTGACTAGGCAGAGAAAAAAAATCTCAAATAAATGGAAAACAGCACAATTAATTTCAAGAAAAATCACACATCAACTAGACACATAAAGTATGGCTCATGCAAAAAAATTGGATCATTTGGAGGTCATGAAGCATGTGAACAAAAATCATGAAAATGCACATTCATGGTGTGACACCAAATGTAACACCCTACTTCAAAACATCAAAGCTCTCAATCCACATATGATAAAATCATGAAATTTATACCAAAATAAGCATGGATGAGTGTAGAATAACCACAAAAAATTTCAATTCAAATGGATGCAACATGATCATTTCACAATTGTTTTGGCAACATGTACAAGATATGGTCACACCACATAAAACCTAGAGCCATTTAAATACCAATGATCAGAAAAAATATTAAAAATCATGGAAAAATAATAGACATCAATGTGATCATTATGCAAAAATTGGCATGAAATTTGGAATTGAAATGAGGATGCTATGAATTTTCTAAGTTCATTAAAACAAATGAAATAAAAGTTGAATTGGTGAAGAGAAAAGGCAAGGCTGGAAAATCCCCTCAGCCGGATTCGAAGTGGGAGCCAACACAACCAATGGAATACTGCCAAGCACGGAGCCCAGCGCTTCATTTAATGCGTCCGGACAAAAGGCAGGCTGGCGCAGCTAATCATTGGATCAATTACTATGTTCCTATAACAGCCACCAAGCGCAGTGAAGATAACGACAGCGAAATGAACAATCCCCAAACTGCATTAAATGCTGTGCTTCCTATGCAGCAACGAAAATGCCCTTTTGATGAGGTTTTAAGTCCCAGCCGGTGGGGCCCGCAGCCAATAATCAATCCACATGGCCCACAGTAGACAAAACACTAATGACCACTGAAAAAACCTTTTGAAACCAAAATGCACCGCGGAAATACAGCAACAGCAGATATGCCCAACCAATTAGAATATTCCTCCTCTTTTTTTTTAAACAAACAACATGCACAGCAATATGTATTACCCTACAATTTAAATGGCAATGCTACAGTAAATGATACCCAGAAAAATGGCGCAGCAAAACACTCGGTAACCACATTCATCACTATAATTTCCAGTAAGCATTTTTGTGAACCAAACTCAACAAACAACATATCAACATGTTCCTCTTGCCTTGTACATTAATACTGTAACAACCATAAACATCAATTTGAACTAACACAGAAACAAATAGCACAAACAAGTTTGGATGCATAACTTAAAAACTAGATTTCTCTCGACTCAAGCAACCAATTAACACGATTTAAAGCTTATTGAAACTAGCAAACAAAGATCTATACGAATCATATCATAGTTTAGCAAATAATAAGATTCGAATTTTTACCTGATTTTGGAGCAAAGATGGAACAGTGATGTATTGATGGTAATAGCTTGAAACAGATCTCCCCTATGCTTTGAAATGATGGATTCTTGAAGTTATTTGGCTCAGCAAGGCTTGGCAATGTCCAAATTGATTTTCACCATTGTTGTAGCTCCATGTAGCAGCAGCACGAAATGATGTTACAGCAAGGAAAAAGGGTTCCAAACAAGCTCCAAATCGTTGATAGATGATGGAAATACCAAGGGTTGCTCGTGTCTTTTGAAGCTTTTGAGCAGAAATTGCAATTTGTCAAAAATGCAAATTGAGAGAGAATGAGAGTTTCTGTTTGGTAGAGGCTGTCACTAGGGTTGCAATCTGCAGAAAAATGCCTTTATATTTGCTGTTTAAGCCATGCTAATTGAATGATAATCTTGTTTAACTTAAATGAACAAAAATGCATTTTGCTAAGTTTGGAGAATATGGAAGTGGGGGTGTATGGTCCTGTACGAAATGGGCTTGTAAACAGGCTGCAAATGACCTTTAATTTTGCTGTTCCAAGTCTGCTTATGAAGTGTTAAGTTTGTTTTGCTTAAAAGGACCAAAATGCATCATTTGCTCATTTGACACCAAAGGCAAATGGAGGTGGTATGACAGCAAGCAGCTTGAATTTGGGCTTGGAACATGTTGCAAATGACATTTAGAATGAATCCCAATTGTCCAATTATGCTGAAAAGGCTTAAGTCAACAAGTCAAACTTGAGTCAAACTTGAATTTAAATGGAACAAGTCAAAAAATGCCATTTTGATTGGCAAGGTTTTGGTACATGATGCTTATATTTTTGGAAAGAGGAGGAAAAATGTGGTTTGTAGGAAAAAACCCCACCAAATTTGGCCTTATGGTTCATGAGATATGGCTTGTTGAAGTTCACAAATTTTTGAAATTGAATTGATCATATCTTGACAACCATACATGGGATTTGAGAGTTCTTGGACTTTTTGAAAATGGGAGAACAAGATCTTCAACTTTCATGTTGGGCAAAAATTCATTTGAAGCTTGTATCATGATGTAAGTTGAGGATCAAGAAGTTTTTATTTTTGGCAGTTGAAATTACAGGTCCAATTTCTATTTTGGGAAATTTTCTGATTGGCTTCAAATTCTTCCATGATGTTGATTGCCATGACACATGAGGCCTATTAGGACATGAATAAGCTCCCTCAAACCATTTCCATCCATCAAAACCATAGAATCAACCACAGTTGACCAACTTTGACTTTTCTAGGGTTTTGGACTTGACTGTGCACTTCTGATGAATTCCAAACCCTAATTCCTTGAGACCTTGACTTCAAATGATGTCCCAAGTTGTGTGAACTCTTGATTATTGACCATGGTGCCCAAATTCCACAAGAATGGCCACCATCCACTGCTTTGACTGATTGTTGACTGTCTAGGGTTTCTGCCTGGCTGTGCATTGACTGATGACCTCTGAGCCTTCCACCCTTGACTTGAACACTTCAAAAAGACCTCCAAGTCATGTGAACTTGTTGGACAAACCCTAGGGCTTTGATTCCTTGAGAAACACCTTTGCTTGATTGGTAGACTGATCTCCTGATCAGTTTGACCTAATTCTGGCTTGCTTGCTCTTGAGGCAACTGAGGACAATGCAATGCTATGCAATGTATCATGATATGCTATGACCTAATATGATATGGTATGTACAATGATAGGTGCAAATTTGAGGTGCTACAGCTGCCCCTATTCAATCAGCTGGGAACCCGAACGGATGATAGCAGTGGCTGTCAGACTTTCAGGGTAAACAGGGATTGAATACAAAAGAACCGTAGAAATTTGCACCGACTGGATATAATACAGGAATGCCTGTTAGGATCGGCAAAGAAACAGTCTTGAAAGAACAATCCGTCTGGAACGGAAAAGAAATCGGCCTGACTACCGAAACAGAAACGTCGACCTGGATACCAAAATAAATGGCAACACAGGGATAACCAATGCCTGAGCGTCGTAAGTACATCGACCTGATCGTCGGAAACTTCTTCGGTCTGAACACCGGAAAAAACATAAGTACATCGACCTGATCGTCGGAAACTTCTTCGGTCTGAACACCGGAAAAACATAAGTACATCGACCTGATCGTCGGAAACTTCTTCGGTCTGAAAACCGGAAAATTGGCCTGAGTGCCATGAGTACATCGACCTGATCGTCGGAAACTCCTTCGGTCTGAACACCGGAAAAAACATAAGTACATCGACCTGATCGTCGGAAACTTCTTCGGTCTGAACACCGGAAAATTGGCCTTGTGCCATGAGTACATCGACCTGATCGTCGGAAACTCCTTCGGTCTGAATACCGGAAAATTGGCCTTGTGCCATGAGTACATCGACCTGATCGTCGGAAACTCCTTCGGTCTGAATACCGGAAAAAACATAAGTACATCGACCTGACCGTCGGAAACTTCTTCGGTCTGAATACCGGAAAATTGGCCTTGTGCCATGAGTACATCGACCTGATCGTCGGAAACTTCTTCGGTCTGAACACCGGAAAATTGGCCTTGTGCCATGAGTACATCGACCTGATCGTCGGAAACTCCTTCGGTCTGAATACCGGAAAATTGGCCTTGTGCCGTGAGTACATCGACCTGATCGTCGGAAACTCCTTCGGTCTGAATACCGGAAAATTGGCCTTGTGCCATGAGTACATCGACCTGATCGTCGGAAACTCCTTCGGTCTGAATACCGGAGAAAACATGAGTCATATTATCTATAGCCGTCAGAACGTAGATAATACACTCGCATGGAAGATTATCCATAACCGGGTTGTAGGTTGTTAAATGGATAAACGACCAAAAAGAAAGGCATCAGGGTACCAGACTAGGTATGCAAAAGATGACCAATCAAAAGAGGATAAAGTTGCTAACTCGGAGCAAATACCCAAAAAAGAAGGTGAAAACCCAATGGGGACAATACTGCTTGATCAAGGCGAGTATCCAGAGGGGACAATACCATTAATATCACAAAGAGGGGATTACATCTACCGGTTTGTAGGCAGAAAACCACGGAAAAGTGACCAGTCATCATCGGGATGAGCACAAAGGGTTAATTCCACCAAGGGGAGAAATGTGGGATTTTACAACTACCAGCTAGTGGGTAGAAAACCACGAAGATAGGACTTACAGCTACCGGTTTGTAGGTAGAGGCCACGGAAAAGTAACCAGTCATCATCGGGATGAGCACAAAGGGTTAATTCCACCAAGGGGAGAACGTGGGATTTTACAACTACCAGCTAGTGGGTAGAAAACCACAAAGATAGGACTTACAGCTACCGGTTTGTAGGTAGAGGCCACGGAAAAGTAACCAGTCATCATCGGGATGAGCACAAAGGGTTAATTCCACCAAGGGGAGAACGTGGGATTTTACAACTACCAGCTAGTGGGTAGAAAACCACAAAGATAGGACTTACAGCTACCGGTTTGTAGGTAGAGGCCATGGAAAAGGTAACCAGTCATCATCGGGATGAGCACAAAGGGTTAACTCCAACAAGGGGAGGAATGTGGGATTTTACAACTACCAGCTAGTGGGTAGAAAACCACAAAGATAGGACTTACAGCTACCGGTCCGTAGGTAGAGGCCATCAAACAGTCTGCTGAGAGACAGAGTGAGAAAAAAGGATTTACAACTACCAGCTAGTGGGTAGAAGACCGTGAAGAAAGGACTTACAGCTACCGGTTCGTAGGTAGAAGCCAACAAATTCCGCTGAGGATAAGATGAATGAGTGCCGGTTAGTGAGCGACTATTCATTTATGCCCCAGGGAAGTACAGGAGACAACAGAAAGCCAACTTTAGGATTGATCCAAAAAGGCAGACTGAAACAAGACTCGTCCTAATGAGGAAAGAACTCAATAGGGAAAACCCATCCCGTATAGGGAGGGAACGGAAACAACCGTCATCCACGAGGATGTATCTCAGTGGGGAAATGGCAGGAAAGGATAGACACTTTCTGCTTAAGGGTTGGCTCTACATGGAGAGATCAGACACACCCATATTTGCTTGAGGAAAATCTACTGGAGAGATTTATATTATCGAATAGCAGGAGGTAACAATCTACAGATACCCGGCAACAGCTGCAACATGAGTATCCAAATGCTATGATTATGCATGTATGCATTATGCGTGATGAATGTATGATGAATGCTGACAAAACAGACATGCTCATCATAGGTCCAGGAATCAACCATCCGGAGAGAAAACCAAAGCCACCCGAGAGCAAAGAAAATCCACTGGGGACTGGGATATCAGGGAACACTTATCCTGCAGGGGAGGATGGCCACCGGAGGCTTCCGGAGGGATCGTCGGTCGCAACCGGAGAACAGAGTTCAACATACTGGCGGACGCGCCGCAACAACTCGTGCTGGAAATCAGAGATACCAAGGAGCAACCAGATCTCTAAGGAGGATAGATAGGCATAGAGGAAGCTCCTCGTGCAAACAACTCCACTGAGGGATCCATCTGAGGGCATGACATAGTACTGGGGATGTTGATCTACCAAATACTGAATCTTCAAAGAAAAACACCCAGGCTGGGGGAGAGATGAAGATTACTCTGTTGGAGAGAGGAAAGTTGAAGTCTTCAGTAAACACTCTGCTAGGGGAGCTGCCCCACAATAATGTCCGAAACAACAAACTTGCTGGGGATGCCCCACGATAGGGCTCAAACAGCACTCTACTGGGGATGCCCCACAATAGGGCTAACAGGGATTTGGAGGAAGAATCTGTCCTGCCGGGAACATGAAGAAGGACAACTTCACACAACACTGCATCGGGCAAAATCACTGAGGAGAAACCATACGAGGTTCTGCAGGACAAAGATACAGTCATGCTCGAGATACGAACAATTGTCTTACCTGTTGGTAATCATACCACCCCCGGGAGAGCACTGTGGGTCTCCTAAGTATTCTTTCCATCATTGTGAAGGTTCACTTTGTTTAAGAACAATAATTTTTGAAAAATTTGTTTATTTTTGAAAACAATGATACTTTATCATTTAAAACATGCAAAACATTTGTTGAGTTAAAACAAATAAGAGTGCAAACGATTGGCTAAAAGCTCAAATTGACGTGATGGAATGGTAGTCTGCAAAGGGCGAGACTCCATAGATCTGTACAAGTTTGAAATCGGTGATGTATATTGGAGAGGGCTACATTGAACATAATGACCTTTCCTCTACCATTCTGAATTTTCGATGTATTCAAAGCTTCAATCGATGACGAATCGAGAATCCCTGACGGATGACAGACGTACAGCACAGTCTTGTCAAGATGCAGTTACTTGCCAAATCCCTAATTTTTGCCTAGATTGCCCCAGTGTGAGGTGTTCAATCTAGCGGGATGCAAATTCTTTCTTTTTTCAATGTCTCTAACTTTTGCCTGGATCGCCCTTTCGGGTTTTCAATCCACCGAGACGCTCTTTTTTGCCTAAGTCGCCCTTTGGGGTGTTCGACTCAGCGAGCTGTTTTGCTTTTTTCTTTTAGGCGAAGTATTTCTTGACTGCATCGAATTTCACAGGACGAGTGAACTTCTTCATCCATTGCTGTAAGTGTCAAAGCACTGCCTGAAGAGGCTCTTTTGAAAACATATGGACTTTCATAGCTTGGAGTTCACTTGCCCCTGGAATCGGGCACGAAAGACAAGACTTTCTTGAGCATGAGGTCCCTCGGAACACACGAGGCTTGACCTTCTTGTTGAATGCTTTTTTACTCTCTGCTGATATGACTGACCATGACACATGGCAGTTGATCTCTTGTTTTTGCTTGAATTCAGCATCAGTCAACTTGGGACTTTGAGGGTGCTATCTTTCTTTTGTTTTTTTTCTTTTGATCTTGCTTTTGATTTTGCTTTCTTTTGATTTCTTTTGATTTTGCACCCTCCTCTTTCTTTTTTCTTTTTTTTCCTTCTTCTTTTTTTTTTTTTTTTTTGATAATGTCCCAGTTGGCTGTTCTGCTGATTCTCGAGATGCAGCTGAGTGATCTTTTTTTTTCTTGCTCAAGAAGTCGGGAAGTCTCGTCAGGAATCCCTTCAACATCATCTTCGTCTGCTTCAAATACAGGGAATTCAGAATTGGGAGATGACGTCCGATCACTATGTTCAATGGGTTTGAGAAACAACCTGCATAATGATTTAGAGATGAAAAGCTTTTTGAAAAAACAAACAGGACAATCGTTATGCAGATGAAAAGATTGCTTTTATTCTTGTTTTTTAAGGTTTTTTGTGATCACCAATTTCATGCAAAAAGCGAAAAGGGAAAACAAATGGGAAAACAAATGTTTAACATGAATTTATTTGAGTGAAAATATCATTGCACAAAATGTTGCCAACAATGCCATCACTTCTCCTTTTGGCATGGGAGAAGGGTTTTTAAACAAAGTGATTATTACAAAGACTTATGAACAACTGTAGGAAAGCCCACAGTGACCCAATTGTGATAGATCCCACCAGGGATAACAACTGTCAGAATCTCTTGCATTAGTAGCTTCTGTTTTCTGAACAACCCTTCTGAAGAAAAAGTCGGCGCCAGCCCAGGACTTGTTATCTTCAAGCTTGCTTAACACAGGGACCTAAATCCTCCAAGATCAGAATACCTGACCTCACAAGGTCTTGAACCTTCATCTTCAGCTGAAAGCAGCTATCCACATCATGACCAGGAGCACCCGAATGATACACACAATGCTGTTCAGGCCTATACCACCACCGAGGGTTGACGGGTATGGGCGGCGGGTCTCTGGGAGTGATCAAGTTCCGCTCTAACAGAGAGGGATACAGTTCGGCGTAGGACGTGGGGATTGGATCAAAAATGATCTTCTTCCTCTCATTACTCGCACCAGCTTGGTTGTCAATGGGAGGCTGATAAGCCTGCTGCTGAGGATGATGTTGTTGACGCTGATGATGCTGAGTTGATCTTCTCGGTTGCTGTTGAGTTTGAGTTGCTGGGATAGTTACAGCAGCAACTTGCCGACATGGTCCTCTGTTTGCACTCCTCCGACGGTGCACAGCATTTGTTTCACTTTCTCCCCTTGTGGGTGCCCCAGAGGATGGCTTCTTAGAACCGAAAGAACTTGAAGAGCCGGGATGGCGAACCGGAGCGCGGGTTGCTCTGACATTAACAGTCTCTGCAGCAAGAGGCTGTTCACTGATTCTGATCCCCTTCAATTCATCACCCACGGCATAATCATCGACGAGAATAGCGACAGCAGCATTCTCATGAACGGGTACATCCACTGGTGGAGTACGGCGGACTGGTGGAATCACGGCTTCCAGTCTCTGGGCTAAGGCACGCAGCTCCTCTTGCCCCTGAACAACCCCTTGCATCGTTGTTATGAACTGGGCCATGTTCGCCCTCATCTCGGCCAATTCTGCTTGAACCTGATCCATAATCCTCTGATGATTGAGTCTGGTTGAGTACCGATGCGGTCGGCGGTCAGCAATCCTGTCTCAGAGGAACCGGAGTGAGATGTCTTGTCCCCAAACATGTCTGCAATGCAAGGATGATATGTACATGATATGCATGATGCGGATGCTTTTTTGTCATGAATGATCCTGATAAAGGATATGCGCATGCAAGTTAACTTTTTTCATGCATTACTATTTTTTTGGAAAATAAACATGCTATGATGCAAATGGTGGAGCCAAGGCTGGCAGGAACTGGCATCTGAGGAACCATCTGAAACCCCAAAGTCATCTGAGGAGCTGGCATTTGAACCCAAGTCTGGAGAACTGAGTCACCATCTGAGCGAGTACCCTCAAATTCAGCCCAGGGATCCGAAATAAACGGAACCCTCTGATCAAAACCAGGGTCAAACCTCCGGCGTCCAGAAATCATAGTCTCCATCAGTACCGGGAGTCACCAACTGTACCTGTTAAAATGAACCCCTCCCCACTCACGGGTGTAGTCTAGGCCAGGGTAAGGTCAAGAGAAACGCAGGATAAATAACCTTTCGCAGAATATCATCCTGTGCACACCCGATGTATGCACCGATAATATCCCACCAGGGTCTGAACTGCTCGTGATATCAATGTTCCGCTAAGTGGCGTACACCACCCGCTTCCCATGAATCACTCTATTCCTAGGTTTCCTAGATTTCACTCATAGCCTGGGTATTGGGCCTTTTACCTCAAGTAACTCCCACCCCACAGAGAAACACAGCCAGCACAGTAGATGAAAAAGAATGAATGCAAACATTAATGTACACAATAAATGCAAACAGTAAATGTACATATATACAAATGAATGCAATAAATACAACAGCAAACAGCAACCAAAGCCCTAACCTAGAGAGCGCTAGGAGAGACTCGCTCAGGGAAGATGGACCAGCATAGGTCAACTTCTCTACATCCCCAGCAGAGTCGCCAGCTGTCGCATCGCGCGAAAACCGGCGGGAAAAGAAGAAACAACAGAGCCGCCACCGTGCGTTATTTATCCCAAAAGAGGGAAAGGAAACGCTCGAAGTAAACCTAGGAAAAGAACATGGTCTCGCGACCAAAGAGGATGGGTTCGGGAGTCGGTTATGCGAAGGGAAGGTGTTAGGCACCCTACGCATCCGTAGTACTCTACGGGATCCACGCACACTAGGAAGGAAATATTGGTTGCTAAACACTGCTCAAACACACACACGCTGGCTGAAAGAGACAAAAGAGACTGACTGAAACTGACTCGGCAGGATATCGCATCCTGGGCCTACTTAGTCTATCAGGCATAGACATCAGAGTCGAAGTAGTTCGGACTGGGGAAACGACACATGCTCGCTAGGATGTCGCATCCTATGCATACGTATCTCCTTTGGACGAAGGAGAATCAGAGCATTCGTAGCTCGGCTGACACGCACACAAACAAACACACAAAGGCAAACGTGGAGCCCGACTGCCAATTGCTGGACTTACATCAGCATCCGAACCTAAACACACGCAAAGAGGCAAACGTGGAGCCCAAATGCCAATCACTGGACTTACATTGACATCCAAACCTAAACAACATAACAGATAGATAGGGAGTCGGGGACTCAGCCTATAACTGTCAAACACACACAAACAGACAACAAATGCTAAGGAGTACGGGGACTCGAGCCTAGCAAAGGTCAGACAACACACACACAAAGAAAAAGGGCGCCCGGAGAGATCAGCTCAATCTCCTGCCTACATACTTCATCTGGTGTGAAGATCAGGGCGATGTAGTTCCCCTACGCAGGGACAAGGATCTAGCCTAACCAGATAACAGAGGGAGACACAACTCTAGGGAGACTACGACTCGAGCCTAGATGTTGTCATGCAAAGTCAACCCTAAGTTAAGGTTTCTAGCTAAATGGCACAAGGGCCAACCTATCCTAGACAAGGCTTGCACAGGAAGCAAGGGTCTCGATTGCAACTAGGGCAAGAGAAAGGGGAGGTCTCGATCGCAACGAGGGCGAGAGAAAGGAGAGATCTCATTCACACAGGGGTGAGAGAAAAGAGTTAGTGTTAGTGGTTAGTCGAACTCGGCAAGACATCGCGTCTCGTGCCTACGTATCTCACCTGAACGTGAGAATCAGAGTTGCCGTAGTTCGGCAGGCAGGGAAAAAGGACTCGATTGCAACTAGGGCAAGAGAAAGGGAAAGTCTCGATCGCAACGAGGGCGAGAGAACGGAAAAGGCTCGATCGCAACGAGGGCGAGAGAAAGGATCGCAACGAGGGCGAAAGCAAACAAGGATTAGCTGTTAGTTAAACTCGGCAAGACATCGCGTCTCGTGCCTACGTATCTCATCTGAACATGAGAATCAGAGTTGCCGTAGTTCGGCCAAACAACTCTAAGCGTGGCTCACACAGGGAGTAAGCCACACAGACTTGACTTGCACAGGAAGCAAGTCAAGCACAACCTACCTTGCACAAGGGCAAGTCTAAGCTAAACCTAAAGAGGCAAAGCAAACAGGCAATCACAATCACAAGAAGCACACTCTATATGCATACAAGAGGCTCAAGCAAAGGGTTAGGCACTAGGGCCAACTGGAATAGGGTAAGTGTTGCTCTTAACCTTGCCATTGAGAGGCTAAGGTGAAGCAGATGAAAGGAGATGAGGGGTGTGCCTCATTGCTTCTATCCCTAATTAGGGAGAGCATCAAATAATAGAAAGTGGGGGAGTTCAGAAAGATGGAACTCTTTCCCCATTATTGACTCGATAGATCTTGGGCTTTTATCTCAGTGCTTCAACCATGTAATGGGAGCAGAGAGAGGACACACTGAATAGTGGGGAATAGATTGCTTATCCCTACCTTCCACCAATTGCCTCAAATGAGGACTTTTCCTGCTTGGGACAATTTTAAACAAACACAGGCATTGCCTCTTAAGGAGGACTTCAGACAGTTTGCCCGGTCAAATAGCAGACCGGGTCTCCAGACTACATGAAGTAAAAGAGATTATACCTCAAGCAAGTTGCTAAAAAGCAAAGCAAAGCAAGTTCAGAGAACTTAAGCAACTAAAGTACCTGAAAAAGTCAAACCAATCAGCAAACAGTTCAAAAGTTTAAATCAAAAGGAATTGGTAAACAGTCAACACAGATGGTCAACTGTGCAAGGCACAAGACTCAAACACATGAGTCAAACCTACAAAACAAAGGTTAGCATATGATAAACAATCAAGTTCAAACAAGTTTGAATGATCTTTGAGGCATTGGTGCTTAACCTGAAACAGGAACTCAATTGTAAGCTCAAAAGACCACTAGGACTAGCCTAGGGTCAAGGATAAAAGAAAAAGTCAAAACAGCAAAGAAAAGTCAACCAAAGTCAAAGTCAAACATTTAGGAAGCAATCACAATTGGGCCCACATTCAAATCATGCATTATTATCATTTCATGACCATTTGAAGTCAAAGTAAGGCAAATGAAAGCACAAAGAAGTCAACAGAATGATTTGGATCAAAAGTCAACCCAAACATTTTCAAAAATCATCAAATAATTCATACTCAATCCTAACATCTAGCATGGTAAGCATGTCAAATTTCATGGCATTTGGATGAGAGGAAGGCAGTCAATGAAAATCAAGAAGTTAAACCAAATTCAAGCATGCACAATGAAGGTCAACAAACATGAGTCAACTTCAAAAAATCAAAACAAAATGAAAACAGATGAGAAATGGATGGGATCAACACCAATGCAAAGCTTGAAATGTCTAGTATGCATATGTGAAATTTCATGATCATATGATAAGGTATGAGAATTTCCCAAAGCAAATGGCAAAGTGTGTCACACAAAGTCAACAATTGACTAGGCAGAGAAAAAAAATCTCAAATAAATGGAAAACAGCACAATTAATTTCAAGAAAAATCACACATCAACTAGACACATAAAGTATGGCTCATGCAAAAAAATTGGATCATTTGGAGGTCATGAAGCATGTGAACAAAAATCATGAAAATGCACATTCATGGTGTGACACCAAATGTAACACCCTACTTCAAAAAATCAAAGCTCTCAATCCACATATGATAAAATCATGAAATTTATACCAAAATAAGCATGGATGAGTGTAGAATAACCACAAAAAATTTCAATTCAAATGGATGCAACATGATCATTTCACAATTGTTTTGGCAACATGTACAAGATATGGTCACACCACATAAAACCTAGAGCAATTTAAATACCAATGATCAGAAAAAATATTAAAAATCATGGAAAAATAATAGACATCAATGTGATCATTATGCAAAAATTGGCATGAAATTTGGAATTGAAATGAGGATGCTATGAATTTTCTAAGTTCATTAAAACAAATGAAATAAAAGTTGAATTGGTGAAGAGAAAAGGCAAGGCTGGAAAATCCCCTCAGCCGGATTCGAAGTGGGAGCCAACACAACCAATGGAATACTGCCAAGCACGGAGCCCAGCGCTTCATTTAATGCGTCCGGACAAAAGGCAGGCTGGCGCAGCTAATCATTGGATCAATTACTATGTTCCTATAACAGCCACCAAGCGCAGTGAAGATAACGACAGCGAAATGAACAATCCCCAAACTGCATTAAATGCTGTGCTTCCTATGCAGCAACGAAAATGCCCTTTTGATGAGGTTTTAAGTCCCAGCCGGTGGGGCCCGCAGCCAATAATCAATCCACATGGCCCACAGTAGACAAAACACTAATGACCACTGAAAAAACCTTTTGAAACCAAAATGCACCGCGGAAATACAGCAACAGCAGATATGCCCAACCAATTAGAATATTCCTCCTCTTTTTTTTTAAAACAAACAACATGCACAGCAATATGTATTACCCTACAATTTAAATGGCAATGCTACAGTAAATGATACCCAGAAAAATGGCGCAGCAAAACACTCGGTAACCACATTCATCACTATAATTTCTAGTAAGCATTTTTGTGAACCAAACTCAACAAACAACATATCAACATGTTCCTCTTGCCTTGTACATTAATACTGTAACAACCATAAACATCAATTTGAACTAACACAGAAACAAATAGCACAAACAAGTTTGGATGCATAACTTAAAAACTAGATTTCTCTCGACTCAAGCAACCAATTAACACGATTTAAAGCTTATTGAAACTAGCAAACAAAGATCTATACGAATCATATCATAGTTTAGCAAATAATAAGATTCGAATTTTTACCTGATTTTGGAGCAAAGATGGAACAGTGATGTATTGATGGTAATAGCTTGAAACAGATCTCCCCTATGCTTTGAAATGATGGATTCTTGAAGTTATTTGGCTCAGCAAGGCTTGGCAATGTCCAAATTGATTTTCACCATTGTTGTAGCTCCATGTAGCAGCAACACGAAATGATGTTACAGCAAGGAAAAAGGGTTCCAAACAAGCTCCAAATCGTTGATAGATGATGGAAATACCAAGGGTTGCTCGTGTCTTTTGAAGCTTTTGAGCAGAAATTGCAATTTGTCAAAAATGCAAATTGAGAGAGAATGAGAGTTTCTGTTTGGTAGAGGCTGTCACTAGGGTTGCAATCTGCAGAAAAATGCCTTTATATTTGCTGTTTAAGCCATGCTAATTGAATGATAATCTTGTTTAACTTAAATGAACAAAAATGCATTTTTCTAAGTTTGGAGAATATGGAAGTGGGGGTGTATGGTCCTGTACGAAATGGGCTTGTAAACAGGCTGCAAATGACCTTTAATTTTGCTGTTCCAAGTCTGCTTATGAAGTGTTAAGTTTGTTTTGCTTAAAAGGACCAAAATGCATCATTTGCTCATTTGACACCAAAGGCAAATGGAGGTGGTATGACAGCAAGCAGCTTGAATTTGGGCTTGGAACATGTTGCAAATGACATTTAGAATGAATCCCAATTGTCCAATTATGCTGAAAAGGCTTAAGTCAACAAGTCAAACTTGAGTCAAACTTGAATTTAAATGGAACAAGTCAAAAAATGCCATTTTGATTGGCAAGGTTTTGGTACATGATGCTTATATTTTTGGAAAGAGGAGGAAAAATGTGGTTTGTAGGAAAAAACCCCACCAAATTTGGCCTTATGGTTCATGAGATATGGCTTGTTGAAGTTCACAAATTTTTGAAATTGAATTGATCATATCTTGACAACCATACATGGGATTTGAGAGTTCTTGGACTTTTTGAAAATGGGAGAACAAGATCTTCAACTTTCATGTTGGGCAAAAATTCATTTGAAGCTTGTATCATGATGTAAGTTGAGGATCAAGAAGTTTCTATTTTTGGCAGTTGAAATTACAGGTCCAGTTTCTATTTTGGGAAATTTTCTGATTGGCTTCAAATTCTTCCATGATGTTGATTGCCATGACACATGAGGCCTATTAGGACATGAATAAGCTCCCTCAAACCATTTCCATCCATCAAAACCATAGAATCAACCATAGTTGACCAACTTTGACTTTTCTAGGGTTTTGGACTTGACTGTGCACTTCTGATGAATTCCAAACCCTAATTCCTTGAGACCTTGACTTCAAATGATGTCCCAAGTTGTGTGAACTCTTGATTATTGACCATGGTGCCCAAATTCCACAAGAATGGCCACCATCCACTGCTTTGACTGATTGTTGACTGTCTAGGGTTTCTGCCTGGCTGTGCATTGACTGATGACCTCTGAGCCTTCCACCCTTGACTTGAACACTTCAAAAAGACCTCCAAGTCATGTGAACTTGTTGGACAAACCCTAGGGCTTTGATTCCTTGAGAAACACCTTTGCTTGATTGGTAGACTGATCTCCTGATCAGTTTGACCTAATTCTGGCTTGCTTGCTCTTGAGGCAACTGAGGACAATGCAATGCTATGCAATGTATCATGATATGCTATGACCTAATATGATATGGTATGTACAATGATAGGTGCAAATTTGAGGTGCTACAGTTGATATTAAGGATGTTAGAGCCGGTTCATGTACCGTTAATATCAATGGAACTTGGGTGTCGATAAGGTGAAAACCTAAATCCACCAAAATGGATGATTGATATTAGGGATACAATGAGCTTTCCCACGACCTTTGTTTGGTGTGCTTTGTTTGATCCTTGAGTGTGATTGTTGCATTCATGCATTCATACATTCATCTGCACTTCATGTCATCAGCAAAAAAAAGAAAATTTTCAAGGAACTTAAAAGGGTTTATTTGCAAAATCTTCAGACATGGAAAGACCGAAAAGGCATACAAAGAAGTACAGCTTTAAACAGCCCGATGTAAAAGAGTTAAGGAATCTGACATCTTATGTATTAGATCCCTTGGGTTTCAAAGCTCGCTATGGGAAGCTTCTACCTCTGCTGACTACTTAGGTTGACGAAGGTTTGATGAGCACTCTGGCTCAGTTTTATGACCCCCTGTATCATTGCTTCTCATTTCCGGACTTCCAGCTGTTGCCAACCTTGGAGGAGTATTCTCATCTCATTGGGATTCCGATTCTGGATCAAGTGCCGTTCAGTGGCCTGGAGAGTATTCCGACTGCTCGAGAGATTGCCAGCTTGTTGCACATAGATGAAGATCTGATTAAAGCTAATCTGACTACCAAAGGCGGAATTCAGGGTTTTCCTTCCGAGTTCCTCATTGCTCAAGCTACCTTTTATGGGAAGGCCATGAGTGAGGATGCCTTTGAGGCTCTGTTTGTGCTGCTCATCTATGGATTGGTGTTATTTCCCAACTTCGACAAGTTCGTGGACATGAACGCCATTAGGATCTTCTCAGTTCTTAATCCCATTCCGACTTTGTTGGGCGACGCCTATGTCTCTTTGCATCTGAGGAACGCAAAGGGTGGAGGAGTTATTGTCTGCTGTCTACCTCTGTTATACAAGTGGTTTATTTCGCACTTGCCGCAGACAGTTGCTTTCAAGGAGAACAAGGGATGTCTACGGTGGTCTCAGAGACTTATGTCTCTCACCAATGATGATATCACTTGGTATGATCGCGTGTATGATACCGTCCAGATCATCGACTATTGTGGTGAGTTCCCTAATGTTCCTCTTCTTGGCACATGTGGTGGGATTACCTACAATCCCATTCTTGCACGACGTCAGCTTGGGTTCCCCCTGAAGGATAAACCCCATAACATTCTGTTAGAAGGTGTGTTCTTCCAGGAGGGTAAAGATCCCCAAGGCCTGAAAGCCAGATTTGTCCGTGCTTGGCGCAGTATTCACAAGAAGAGTAGGAACGAGTTGGGTCCAAAGAACTGCATTGCTTTGGAGCCATACACCTCTTGGGTCAGACAGAGAGCTGCCACTTACTTGATGCCGTATGATCATCCGAGACCTACACCGTTGGATGTAGCTGGGCCTTCAACCCTCCCTACCCAACGTGTAGAGAAGTTGAGAGAAGAAGACCTTTCGCGTGCTTGGATCCGTGAAAGAGAGGAATTGTTGCAGCAGCTTAAGGAGAAGGACGTTATGATTGAGTTCCTAGAGCATCGAGTGATCGACGATCCGAACGACACTTGGACATCTCTGCTTCCTCAGTCTTCCAAATTCTGGAAGAGGAGGTATGATCGACTTGCAAAGGAGAAAGCAGATATGGAGGCTGCCTATGAGAGAGAGATTAAGAAGCTGTGTACTTCTCGTCTTCCAGCATCCCGAGCTTCTAGGGATCCATAGGATGTTATTTCCCTTTTCTCTTTGTAATGATCAAAAATGCTGTACTTCTTTGTCTCAATATATTGAATGAAATATTTTCCATGAGCAATTAAAATGTTTAACTATTCAAAATATTGCAAATAATACCCTAAGGGTTCCTTGAAAACAAAGCATCTGCACAAGCATTTCATGCATCATTTTTGCATAAGCAGGTACCCTTTGTTTCTGGTCTTCTTGTCCTAACCCTTTGCTCTTCATTTATCTTGAAGACAAGCTGACTCACCGGTATTATACGCGAGTCAATTCTGGAAGAGTCATGGAGCAACTAGAACAAGAGAACCGAGAATCGAAGGAAGAGGTCGCCAGACTTGGCGCTTTGATGGAGCAACTCCTCGCTGCTCAGAATCAACCTGCTCCGACGCCCGCAACTCCCGTTCAGAGGACAGTCATCTCAGAGGTAGCCACTTCGACTGTGCCAGCCAATGCTCAAGTGCCCAATGCTATGCCAGCCGGGTTCCCTTGGGGAATGCCTCCAGGTTTTATGCCTGATCGGCCTGCGCCAACTTTCGTTCACATGCCGGCATCTAGCCCGGTCCCTGTTCCCGCTCCTCCTGTCGTGCATACCATGCCCAGGGTAGACGACACCATCTATCACTCCGAGCCGTCTGAGGGCCCAGACGTTTATGAAAAGATGGACGCCATGAACGACCAATTCCTCGAGCTGAGAAAGGAATTGAAGACCCTTCAAGGTAAAGATCTCTTCGGCAAGTCTGCTGCCGAGCTCTGTCTTGTTCCCGGTGTGAAGATACCAATCAAATTCAAAGTGCCTGACTTTGAAAAGTATAAAGGGAACACCTGTCCACTTGCTCACCTGGTCATGTACGCCAGGAAGATGTCCACTCAGACAGATAATGATCAACTTTTGATTCATTATTTTCAAGATAGTCTGTCTGGTGCCGCGCTCAGATGGTACATGAGCTTGGACAGTGCCAACATCAGATCCTTCAACGACCTTGGCGAAGCCTTCGTCAAGCAGTATAAGTACAATGTCGATATGGCGCCTGACCGAGATCAACTCAGGTCCATGTCGCAAAAGGACAAGGAAACGTTCAAGGAGTACGCCCAGAGATGGCGAGAGCTGGCAGCTCAGATCACTCCACCGCTAGAAGAGAAAGAAATGACCAAGATCTTTCTGAAGACTCTTGGCTCATTCTATTATGAGCGGATGGTAGCAAGCGCTCCCTCTGATTTCACCGAGATGGTGAACATGGGGATGCGTCTCGAAGAAGGTGTCCGTGAAAGACGATTGGCGAAGGATGAAAGCTCTTCTTCTAAACGATATCGGGCGTTTAAGAGGAAAGAAGGGGAAACACATGCTGTGCAATCCCAGCCCAAGCATAGAAGACCCTCTGTTCAGAGGAAGCCCGCACGTCGTGCCGGTCATCAGCATCAGGTGGCTCATATAGCACCTGTCTTCAAAACAATGCTCAGCAACATCAGCAGTACCAACATCAACAGTATCAGCATCAGCAACAATATCAACAACCTCAGTACCAACAGCAACAGTCTCGTCCACAGCAACAGGCTTACCAGCCTCGTGGTAGCACAAGTAATCAAGCGAATGTGAGTTATGATAGGAAGAAGATCAGTTTTGATCCGATTCCCATGTCTTACGCAGAGTTATATCCCTCTCTAATAGAGCGGAAGCTGATTACTCCAAGAGATCCTCCGGCTATACCGATCAACCCTCAGTGGTGGTATAAGCCTGACTTGCACTATGTCTATCATTCTGGCGCTCTGGGCCACGATATAGAGAATTGTTTTCAGCTGAAGACCAAGGTTCAGGACCTTGTGAGATGTGGTATTCTGAGTTTTGAAGATTCAGGTCCAAATGTCACCAAGAACCCATTGCCTGCGCATGGGAAATCCGTCAATATGATTCAGGAATGCCTTGGGAAGTACAATGTCAGATTTGTAAGCCACATCAGGCAGTCGTTGGTTGAATTACATCGTTTGCTGTGTCAGTACAGCTACTTGGAGCATAACCACGACAAGTGCCGCGTCTGCTCGATTAACCGCTTGGGTTGCGACCAAGTACGCAGAGAGCTTCAAAAGCTGTTGAACGAAGGTACCATTGAGATTCTGCAGAATCGCAATGTTGATAAAGCTGAGCCTGAAGTAAACGTCATCTCACCAGTGTTCAAGTTACCCGAGCCTGTTGTTATTCGTTACAATAGCAACAAGCCGAAGGCTTCCCCTTCCTTGATCATTAAACCGGCCGGCCCTGTGCCTTATTCATCTGACAAAGCTGTACCATTCAGATATAACCCTGTTGCTGTGCAAGATGGGGTAGAAGTGCCTTTGCCTTCAACTTCCGTAACCACTGTCGCTGATGTAAGCGGGTTGACCCGAAGTGGTCGTGTGTTTTCCGCACCTGCCAAAGCTCATGTTGCTTCTGATACTATCGAGCGTCCTGTAGGGACCGCGGTGAATATTCAGAATCCGGCACGTGATGTTGCCAAACCATCCTCCTCTCTACAAAAGACTCCTGTTTCTTCAGTTGGCCCAAGTGGCATTGTAGATGAAGAGTCTGATGAGATGCTAAGGCTCATCAGAAAGAGTGAGTATAACATTGTAGACCAGCTTCTACAAACACCATCCAAGATTTCCATTCTTTCTCTGCTGCTGAATTCAGAACCCCATAGGGAGGCTCTGCAGAAAGTCTTGGATCTGGCGTATGTTGATCACGACGTCACCATTGAGCAGTTTGATAGTATTGTTGCAAACATCACCGCTTGCAACACTTTGAGCTTTTGTGACGCTGATCTCCTTGAGGAGGGAATAGACCATAACACGGCTTTACATATCTCAATGAACTGCAAATCTGATGCAATGTCCAATGTGTTAGTGGACACTGGATCTTCTTTAAATGTATTGCCAAAGACCACACTCTCCAGATTGTCATATCAAGGTCCTCCTATGAGGCAAAGTGGGGTTGTTGTGAAAGCATTTGATGGGTCACGCAAGACCGTGATTGGGGAAGTTGATCTCCCAATCAAGATAGGACCAAGTGATTTCCAGGTTACTTTCCAGGTAATGGATATCCACCCATCATATAGCTGTCTCTTAGGCAGACCATGGATTCACGAGGCTGGCGCCGTGACATCCACCCTACACCAGAAGTTGAAATTTGTCAAAAATAAGAAATTGGTTGTGGTAGGGGGAGAAAAGGCTCTCCTGGTTAGCCATCTGTCTTCTTTCTCGTACATTGACGCTGAGGATGAAGTTGGAACTCAGTTCCAAGCTTTATCTATTGATGAACCAATCGAGAAGAAGTCTCCTTCATTCACTTCCTACCGTGATGCGAAGCTGGCCATTGAATGTGGTGCAGTTGCTGGATTAGGGAAGGTGCTTGAACTTGAAGACAATAGATCCCGGGCTGGCATTGGCTACTGTTCTGGGGCATTTAATGAGCAAGGTTTGTTCACAAGTGGAGGATTCATCCATGATGATCAACCTGAAGAGGAAGCTGCTGCTATCTTGGAAGAAGATACAAAAGATGTGAACAACTTCGTTATTCCTGGTGGTGTCTGCCACAATTGGGTCGCTGTAGATGTTCCTACAGTCATCCATAGATCAGAGTAATTGTTCACTTTGTTTAAAACCCTTCTCCCGTGCCAAAAGGAGAAGTGATGACATTGTTGGCAAAGCATATATACAATGATGTTTTCATTTAATTAATGCATTGTTTAACATTTGTTTTCCCTTTGTTTTCACTTTTTGCTTTTCCGCATGAAATCAGTGATCACAAAAAACCCATAAAAACAATAATAAAAGCAAACATTTTTTCATCTGCATAATGATTTGTTTGTTTAAATGCCAAAGTTTTTTCATTAACCAAAATCATTATGCAGGTTGATCCTAAAACCCATTGAACATAATGATCCAACGCCATCTCCCAATTTTGAATTCCCTGTATTTGAGGCAGAGGAAGATGACGTTGAGGAAATTCCTGATGAGATTACCCGTCTCCTTGAGCACGAAGAGAAGATCATTCAGCCGCATCTCGAAGACTTGGAAACAGTCAACTTGGGGTCTGAGGATTGTGTTCGCCTGGTGAAGATTGGGGCACTTCTTGAAGGGTCTGTCAAGGAAGATTTGATCAGCTTGCTACGAGAATATTCAGATATCTTTGCTTGGTCCTATGAAGACATGCCGGGTTTAGATACAGATATTGTGCAACATTTCCTGCCTTTGAAGCCTGAGTGCGTGCCTGTGAAGCAGAAGCTCAGAAGAACTCATCCAGATATGGCAGTGAAGATCAAAGAGGAAGTTCAGAAGCAAATTGATGCGGGGTTTCTGGTGACTTCTACATATCCTCAATGGGTGGCCAACATTGTGCCTGTTCCTAAGAAGGATGGAAAAGTCCGTATGTGTGTTGATTACAGAGATTTGAACAAGGCTAGCCCGAAAGACGATTTTCCTCTACCACACATTGACATGTTGGTAGACAATACAGCCAAATTCAAAGTCTTTTCCTTTATGGACGGATTTTCTGGATATAATCAAATCAAGATGGCACCCGAGGATATGGAGAAGACAACATTCATCACACCTTGGGGAACATTCTGTTATCGAGTGATGCCTTTCGGTCTGAAGAACGTCGGAGCCACGTATCAACGAGCTATGACTACCTTGTTTCATGATATGATGCACAAGGAGATAGAAGTCTATGTTGATGATATGATCGCTAAGTCCCGAATGGAAGTTGAGCATATTGAGCATTTGTTGAAGCTTTTTCAGCGTTTGAGGAAGTTCAAACTCCGCCTGAATCCGAACAAATGTACATTTGGAGTCCATTCTGGCAAGTTGTTGGGTTTTGTGGTAAGTGAAAGAGGTATTGAGGTTGATCCTGCAAAGGTCAAAGCAATACAAGAGATGCCTGCATCCAAAACTGAGAAGCAAGTCCGAGGTTTTCTTGGCCGCTTGAACTACATTTCCAGATTTTATCCCACATGACTGCCACATGTGCGCCGATATTCAAGCTCCTTCGGAAAGATCAGTCTCATGATTGGACCGAGGATTGCCAGAAAGCTTTCGACAGTATCAAAGATTATCTGTCTGAACCTCCGATATTATCTCCGCCTATGGAAGGAAGACCTCTGATCATGTATTTAACAGTTCTTGAAGACTCGATGGGTTGTGTACTCGGTCAACAAGATGAATCAGGGAAGAAAGAATTTTCTATATACTACCTCAGTAAGAAGTTTACTGATTGTGAGTCTCGGTACTCTATGCTTGAGAAGACGTGTTGTGCTTTGGCTTGGGCTGCTAAGCGTTTGCGCCAGTACATGATAAATCATACAACTTGGTTGATATCCAGAATGGATCCAATTAAGTATATCTTCGAGAAGCCTGCTTTAACTGGGAGGATTGCCCGTTGGCAGATGCTGTTGTCTGAGTATGATATTGAGTATCGAGCTCAGAAAGCTATCAAAGGTAGTATCTTGGCTGACCATCTAGTGCACCAGCCGATCGAATATCATCAGTCTGTTCAGTATGACTTCCCCGATGAGGAAATTCTGTATTTGAAGATGAAAGATTGCGATGAGCCTACACTTGATGAAGGTCCGGAACCTGGTTCCAGATGGACGATGGTGTTTGATGGCGCTGTTAATCAATATGGAAATGGAATTGGGGCAGTAATCATTACTCCTCAAGGTTCACACATTCCGTTTACAGCAAGGCTAACTTTCAAATGCACGAATAATATGGCGGAGTATGAAGCCTGTATTATGGGACTTGAAGAATGCATTGATTTGAGAATCAAGTATCTTGATATGTATGGTGATTCGGCCCTGGTTGTTAATCAGATCAAGGGAGAATGGGAGACGAATCAACCTGGTCTCATCCCGTACAGAGATTACGCAAGGAGAATTTCAACATTCTTCACAGAAGTTGAATTTTATCACATTCCTCGAGAGGATAATCGGATGGTAGATGCTCTTGCTACGCTTGCTTCCATGATTGTAGTCAGATGGTGGAATGATGTCCCCAATATTACTGTGATGCGCTTGGACAGACCAGCTCACATATTTGCAATAGAAGAAGTGAAAGATGACAAGCCTTGGTATTTTGATATCAAGAATTTCCTCCAGAACCAGGTCTACCCGCCAGGGGCATCTGTGAAAGATAGGAAAACTTTGAGAAGGTTGTCAGGCAGTTTCTACCTCAGTGGTGAAGTGCTGTATAAGAGAAATTTTGATATGGTTTTGCTCAGATGCGTGGATAGACACGAAGCAAACCTATTGATGACTGAGATCCATGAGGGTTCATTTGGTACTCATTCCAATGGACATGCCATGGCTAAGAAGATGTTGAGAGCATGCTACTATTGGCTGACAATGGAGTCTGACTGTTGCAAATATGTGAAGAAATGTCACAAGTGTCAAATTTATGCGGATAAGATTCATATTCCTCCGACACTTCTGAATGTGATTTCATCACCATGGCCTTTCTCTATGTGGGGAATCGACATGATCGGCATGATTGAGCCGAAAGCGTCCAACGGACACAGGTTTATTCTCGTAGCAATTGATTACTTCACCAAATGGGTTGAAGCCGCTTCGTACGCGAATGTAACCAGGCAGGTGGTTGTGAAGTTTATCAAGAATCAGTTGATTTGCCGTTATGGTGTGCCAGAGAGGATAATTACTGATAATGGATCTAATCTGAACAACAAGATGATGGATGAGCTGTGCGCTGAGTTCAAGATTGCACACCATAATTCTTCTCCCTACAGACCTAAGATGAATGGGGCTGTTGAAGCTGCTAATAAGAATATCAAGAGGATTATCCAGAAGATGACTGTCACGTACAAAGATTGGCATGAGATGCTGCCATTTGCTTTGCATGGATATCGTACGTCTGTACGCACTTCAACAGGGGCAACCCCTTTCTCTCTTGTTTATGGCATGGAAGTTGTTCTCCCAGTAGAGGTGGAGATCCCATCAATGCGAGTCTTTATGGAAGCCAAGTTGACTGATGCTGAATGGATTCAGAGTCGTTATGACCAATTGAATTTGATCGAAGAGAAGCGATTGACTGCCATGTGTCATGGTCAGTTATATCAGCAGAGAATGAAGAAAGCATTCGATAAGAAGGTCAAGCCTCGTGTGTCCCGAGAAGGTGACCTCGTGCTCAAGAAAGTTTTGTCTTTCGCGCCCGATTCCAGGGGCAAGTGGACTCCAAACTACGAGGGTCCATATGTTGTTAAGAGAGCCTTTTCAGGCGGAGCTTTGATGCTTACAACAATGGATGGGGAGGATTTCACTCGTCCTGTGAATTCAGATGCAGTCAAGAAATACTTTGCCTAAAAAAAAAAAAAGTATATGCAAATGAAAAACAGAATAGCTCGCTAAGTTGAAAACCCGAAAGGGCGGCTTAGGCAAAAATGAGCGTCTCGGTGGAGAACCCGCAAGGGTAATCCAGGCAAAAATTAGAGACTTGAAAAAAGAGAGAATATTTGCATCCCGCTAGATTGAGTACCTCACCCTGGGGCAATCTAGGCAAAAATTAGGGATTTGGCAAGTGACTGCATCCTGACAAGACTTTCTGTTCACCAGTCGTCATTTCGTCAGAAGATTCTCGATTCGTCGTCAACCGAAGCTTCGGATACATCGAGATTCAAATTGGTAGAGAAAGGATCATTATGTTCAATGTAGCCCTCTTCCAATATATATCACTGATTTCAAATTTGTACAGATCTATGGAGTCTTGCCATTTGCAGGCTACCATTCCATCAAATCAATTTGAGCTTTTTATCCAATTATTTGCACTCTTATTTGTTTCAATTCAACAAATGTTTTGCATGTTTTAAATTGATAAAATGTCATTGTTTTAAACAAATAAATTTTTCAAAAATATTGTTTTAAACGAAGTGAACATTCACAATATTGAAAGGATACTCAAGAATATCTCAGTGCTCTCCCGAGGGTGGCATGATTTCCAACAGGTAAGACATTTGTTCATATTCCTGGTTTGGTTGTATCTTCTTTCTTCAGATCTTTGTTGGGGTTGTTCCTCAAACAGAGTTGTTGTTGGGGTTGTTCCCCAGTATAATCGCAAGCAGAGTGTTGTTGAAGACTTCGTTTTCTCCAGCAGCAATCTTCCCTAGCATGGATGTTCCCTTGTGAGTTTCAGCGGTTGATTGGTTTGTCATCCTGGCGCCCCATCACTTTCTCCAGTGGGTCGACATCCCCAGACTTTATTTGCCTCCTCAGCACATTCGCAAGCAGAGTTGTTGTCACTCTCCCCAGTGCAGGTGCCAGCAGAGTTGTCTGTTTCCTCAGCACGGTCGTTTTCCTTTTAAAAGACTCGGTAAGTCGGCGGTTCGATACCCGGTACTTTACCTTTTCCCCAGCGAAGTCGTCTGTAGAGTTGTTGCTGTCTCTCTATCAGAGTGTTTGTTCTCCTCAGCAGAGCAGGATTTATTTTCTTATTCAATGGTTGATTGGGTTGACATCCCAGTATTTCAACCATCTTTTCCTCAGCATAGTCTGCAGAACGTTTGTTGTGGCAGTTTTGCCTGTTGAATACTCCTTCAATCCCCAGTATGGTCGGATGATGGCTCTAGTATTCAGAGAACGGATTGATTTCCTGACTGCTTGTGATCCCCAGTAGAGTGGCTTATATTGCAGAATCTACTTGTTGCGATCAGTTTGTTTTGTGTATTCTCCCCAAGTAGAGTGGCTTGTTGCAGAGTCTACTTGTGTGATACATTCTCCCTCAGTGGGTTGTTCCCCAGCGGAATTATGTGGAGTTGCTTCTACGGCAGTTCGTGCTTGTGCAATGCACCTTTTGTTTCTCAGTTGACACTGGGATCCCCTGCAGATATCTTGGGTTTTCTCTTGTTCTCCAACAGATTAGTCTTGGTGGCTGTTTTTGCCTGTTGTGACTTTCTGTGCCCTGATCGGTTTGTTTGCTGATCCGTCACTCGGAGATTTGGTTTCCTGATATCTTTGATTCTCTGCTTCCTCAGCAGTACCTGCAGATCTTTGTTTCTCAGCATATAGATCTTCAGCAGATTGGCTTTCCAGTTGGTTTTCCCCTGGAAGTATAATACCGGGCGTTTGATTCCTGGACCTGTTTGTGTTAGAATTGTCTGTTTTGTCAGCATTCATTAAACATAAAATCATGCATATTCATGCATGTTCATAAACATTCAGATATTCATGTTGCATTGTTTGCCATATATCTTTTGATTGTTGTGTCTCCTGCAACGGGTGATGCAGATCCCTAATAGGTCTCCCCTAGCAGATGTCGGGTGTCTAAATCTCTCCATATAGAGTCAGCCCCGTAAGCAGAAAGTGTCTTTTGTCTGTCCTTCTGCAGTTCCCCACTGAGATATATCCTCGTGGATGACGGTTTCTTCCGTATCCTCCCAACACATATATTGGGACGGATTTTCCTATTTGAGTTACATCCTCATTAGGACATGTCTTGATTCAGTCTGTCTTTTCGGATTATTCCCGAACTGGCTATTTGTCAAAAGTCTTGTGCTTCCCAGTGGGTTGTTCCCCAGCGAAGTAGTTTTGGTTTTCTACCTAACAGTCGGTAGTTGTAAATCCTATTTTCCTGCTCTCCGGCAGTTTGTGGTTTGTTATAAGCCCTATCTTGGTTTCCCGTGCGGATTTGTGATTTGTTCTATCCCCACGCGGAGTTGTTGGTTTTCTACCCCGTATTCGGTATATGTAAACCCTAATTTTGTGGTTATCCCCACCAGAGTTTGGCCCTCTGCCTACAAACCAGCAGTCGTAAGTCCTACCTTTGCGGTTTTTCTACCTACGAACCGGTAGTCATAAACCCTGTTTTCTCCACTTGCAGAGTTAATTTTGTTGTTCATCCCAACCGATGACAATCCCCTCTTTGTGGTTATCTTCATTCAATACTTGATGTTGATCTTCCTTTCGCTTGGATAAGTTGCTCAGATAAGCACGCCTAACACAGCCTCGCCATTAAAACATACTATAAAACCTGCACA
Organism: Lathyrus oleraceus; assembly: GCF_024323335.1. Lineage (NCBI taxonomy): Eukaryota > Viridiplantae > Streptophyta > Magnoliopsida > Fabales > Fabaceae > Lathyrus > Lathyrus oleraceus. The sequence goes on from NC_066585.1 coordinate 151,720,209, forward strand.
GTCGAGGGTATGGAACAAACGCTGCTGCTTTGAGCACAACACTTTTCAACAACGGTTTAAGCTGTGGCTCTTGCTATGAAATTAAATGTGCAGGTGACCATAAATGGTGCCTTCCTGGCTCCATTGTTGTCACTACTACCAACTTCTGTCCACCAAACAATGCCTTACCTAATAATGCAGGAGAAAGGAAGGTATAAGGTTCACTATCAATGGACATTCTTACTTCAACCTAGTTCTTATCACAAACGTTGGTGGTGCTGGTGATGTGGTTGCTGCGTCCGTCAAAAGGGTCAAAAACTGGTTAGATTTCTATGTCAAGAAACTGGGGACAGAACTGGCAAAGCAACAATTATCTTAACGATCAAAGCTTGCTGTAAGACCCCAATTTTGTCCCTAAGATCCCTCATGGCTCATATCATACCATATCATGGCCTCAAGGATCATTGCATACCTTTGCTTCCCTCCTAGTGGGTGGGTATCTTGTGAGTGTGGTTCTTGATCACCAAGCATGTATTGCATTTGTATACCATTGCTTTTCATCTGTCTATTAACCAAAAGTACAAAAATATTGTCATCTAACCATGTTACTTGCAGATGAAGCCAATTAGGTCAAATCAGTCAAAGTCAGTCATTGAGATAGATGGTGGCCATTCTTGCAGAATTTGGGCACCATGATCATTCATCAAGAGTTCATATGAGTTGTGACATCATTTTGAATCAAGATCTCAAGTGGTAGGGGCTTGGAATTCATCAGAACATGGTTCAGTCAAGCAAAACCCTAGCAAAGTCAACTGAAGTCAACTGTGGTCAACTGTGCACTTAATCAGTGATTTGATGGTGGGAATTGGTCTGAGAGGTCTCATTCATGTCCATATAAGCCTCATATAACATGTCAAACATCCACAGTGAAGAAAATAAAGTCAGACAAGAAATTTCACAAAATAGAAAGTTGACCTGTAATTGGAATTTGCCAAAAATGGAAACTTCTTCTCCTCAACATTACATCATCATAAAATCTTCAAATGAATTTTTTCCTAACATGAAAGTTGAAGATCTTGTTCTCCCATTTCCAAAAAGTCCAAGAACACTCATTTCTCATGTGTGGTTGGCAAGTTATGATCAAATCATTCTCAAACATTTTTGAACTTCAAAAGGCCATAACTTCCAAACCATTTGGCCAAATTGGGTGGGGTTTTTTGCTACAAGTCCTATTTGATGTGCTCTATCCAAATCTTTCATCACAATTCACCAAAAATATTCCAAGCAAAATGGCATTTTTATGGTGGTTTGAATTAAAATAAGTGAGGTGAAAAATGGACTTTCAAAATAAACATTTTCAACACTTTGTGCCAATTGGAATTGTTCTGAAATCACATTTAGAGGTTGTCCAAATCCCAAATTCGTGCATATGCATGCACCCCATGCAACTTGTGTTGGTTTTTAGCAAATTGGTAAAAACACCCCATTAACCAAATTTCCAATTACCACTTGATTAACCTTGCTTAGTAATGTTAAACAGAACATATATACTTCATTTGGAGTCTGAAAAAACCCTAGCCGCAACACAAAAAAACCAGATCAAAATATCAATTTCTCTCAAGCTCTCATTTTGCTCATTTGAAACTTTTTCTGAAAATCTTCAAAGAGCACAAGCCTTGGTTGATTGTTTCATCATATTCCATCCTTTTGGAAGCTTTTGTGAGCATCAAACAACCACTGTAAGCAAGGAATCTGCAGCCGTTACTTCTAAGCATTTCCATGGCAGATCTCGATTTGAGCTAGAATCAAGGTTGCTGAGCTAAAACCCTTCATTCATTCATCACCTGGAACTTGAAGAAGCATCTGTTTCAACCTTCCACAGCCAAACAACATCTGTTTCATCACTGACCTTCAAATTTGGTAAGATTTCGAACCTAGCTATTTTCTAAATCATGATGTGCTTTGAATAGGTCTTGCCTTGCTGATTATTTTGAACTTTGAATCATGAAAAATGGTTGTGTATTGTGTGAGAAACATAACTTCAAAGTTTGGTTGTCATTTGTGTTTGTGCATGTTTCTTTCATGATAGCTTGAATTAATGAAAATGGATGTTGTAATGTTGATATGCATTGCTTGCTGATTCGAATGGTGTATTTGATTGCAAATTCTGGAACCAAAAGTTCATCACGATTTTGATGATGATGAACAGTGCGCTGAAACCCTAGTTCATAAACCCAGAATTCATGTTTGGTTGCTGGAGTCGTGTTTTGCATGAATGTTACTATTTCATTGCCATGAACCAATAGCCGTGTGACACGCTTCTTTTTGATACGCAGCGTTTCATTAACATGAACGCTTTATTACAAGTTTGCCACCGGTCATTTAATTATTTTATTTAAATCATTTTATTTTTTCAATATTTATTTCATTTGATATGCTCAACTTACAAAAATCATAAGTCAATCAATTTTGATCCAAATTTCATGGGACTTTTTGCAAAATGCTCTACATGGTCTTTAGTTTTCTATCATGATTTTTCCAGATTTTTTGCATGTGTGGATTTTAAATTGTGCTAGAGTTTGTCATATGTGTCCATTTTATGTATGTCTTGCCAAATCAATTATGAAATGATGATACATTATCCAATGCTTCCCAAATTGTTTGTGCTTAAACTAGACACATTCATGGTGATTTTGGTGTAGAGTTTGTGAATTTATCATTGTTGGTTGTGGAGTTATGATTTTTTGATTTAGGGTGTGACAATTTGTGTCACACCATTGATGTCCAACTTCATGATTTTAATTACCATGCTTCTTGAACTCAAATTGGTCTGAATTTTTAAATGAACATACTTGTGGATGTCTAGTTTACATGTGAATTTTTCTGGAATTATTGATGGCATTTCCTATTTGTTTGGGATTTTCTCCCCTGTTTGGTCATTTGTTGACTTTTTTGTGACACATGTTCTCATATGATTTGTGAAATTCTCATGCATTATTGGATGGACTTGAAATTTTACATGTGATTAGTAGACATCTTAAGCTTTGTCATGGTTTTGGTCCCATTCATTTATCATATGTTTTCACTGTTTTATGAATTATTGAAGTTGGTGCATGTTTGGTTGACTTCTTTGAGCTTGCTTGAACTTGCTTTGACTTTCTGATTTTCATTGACCTACTTCCCTTGATCCAAATGAGCTGAAATTTGGTATGCTTACCATATTATGGATGATGTTTGATCATGAATTATTTGAGAATTTATTGAAATGTTTATGATTGGTTTTGAGTTAAGTCTTGCTGTTGACTTCTTTAAGCTTCTATATGACATGTCTTGACCTAATTTGCTTATGAAATGATGATGATGATTGATATGAACATGAAACCACTTGGGTTTGCTTCTTGATTGTTTGAACTTGATTTTGGACACTTTTCACTTGCTGTTTTGATTTTCTTATCTCTTTTTGACCCTAGGCTTGTCCTAGTGGTCATGTTGCTCATGTTTAAGTTTGTTGTTTCAGGTTAAGCAACAAATGCTTCAAAGAGATCATTACAAATTGAATGAGCTTGATTGATTATCATGAACTAACTTGTTTGTTTTGTAGGTTGCTTGGCTCACATGCTTTGAGCTTTGTGCATTGCACATTTAACTAATTGTGTTGACTGTTGATCTCTATCTCATTTTGATTTAACTTTGAGTTGTGTACTGATTCTGTTTGACTGGTTTCAGGTACCTTTAGTTGCTCTGTTCTTTTAAGAACTGGCTTTGCTTTGCTTAAATAGAAATTTGCATTGAGGTATAACTTCTTATCTTCATGTAGTCTGGAAGACCTGGCCTGTTACTTGGCCAGGCAACTGTCTGAAGTCCTCCTTAAGAGGCAATGCTTGTGTGTGTTTACATTTGTCCCAAGCAGGAAAAGTCCTTTGAATAAGGCAATTGGTAGAATCCAAGAGATATGCAACCTATCTCCTACTATTCTGTGTGTCACTCACCTTGCTCACACTACATGTGTTGATGCATAGTGAGTAAAACCCCAAGATCTATCGAGTCAATAATCTGTGGAGAGAGTTCCTACTTTCTGAACTCCCACACCTTCTAATATTCAAATGCTCTCCCTGGCCAGGGATAAGAGCAATGAGGCACACCCCTCATATCTTTTCATCCGCTTCACCTTAGCCCCTCAATGGCAAGGTTAAGAGCACCATTAACCCTATTCCAGTTGGCTTCAATGCCTAACCCTTTGTGTGAGCCTGATTGTTTGGTTATAGTGTGTGCTGAATGACTTTAATTGATTGATTGCTTATCTCATATACACATGTCTGCTTGCATGCTTTGTGCATTTATCATCATCAATTACTCATTAGTGCATGATCATCATTTCATTTGTCTCTGTGACATATCTTTGTTGTTTGCCCATTGAGGACGATTGTAAGACCATCCATTGGCCATTGTTCCTATGATATGGAAGTGAGTATAAGACCATCTCATTGGCCACTCATCTTCTCTTTGTTTGTTGCATTTGCATTTGTTGTATGTGAGGATGCAATTGTAAGTCCCTGCAAGTTGGCATTTGCTTTCCTATGATCATATGTTGGATATTGGTATAAGCCCAGACAGATTGGCATCCGGTATCCAAGTTTCATTTTGTTTTAGGAGATTAGAATAAGTCCATCTATTGGCTTCCGACATCCTTGTTTCTTTGTTTAGGAGATTGGTGTAAATCCATCTATTGGTATCCGGTATCCGCTTTTGTTTGTGAGATTGGAGTAAGGCCATTGAGTGGCATCCGGTATCATTTGTTTGCTTATTTTGCTATTGCTCATTGCCTATTCCAAAGGACATACTTGAATCATCCTCTATATGATTTCAAGAAGTGAACCTCTTAGGAAGTTTTACAATCCATCCTCATCCATTCATCCCTCTTTGTCCTAAACCTTTTCACACTACTTTCAAAACTTGAGATAGATATTGTGCAAACATCTTCATGCTTTTAAATTAAAAACCTGGACCCCAAGTCCTTGACTTTTTCAAACTCCATTTCATAATACTTCTTTTGAATCAATCTTAATCATACTTTGACCCTACTTTCACAATCACAATCAATTAACTTCACCCATTCAATTGTTTTGGCTTTGTCCATTGTTAATCTTTTCACACATTAGCCATAGGTTTCAATTATCATTGTGGTTGATGTAAACCTCACCTTATCCTTAGTGAGTCGACTATAAGACTTCCGTACTGAAAACAGGGTTAACCCCTCTAGTACGTCGAAGTTATCCTCGCATGGTGGATGTTGGTCTTGGTCGAGTTTTCTCCCATTGATAATGAAGAGCCTCAGTGCTATTGTTTAAAATTGAATCCACTAACTTTTGGAAATCTTTTAGCCCAACTACGGCGTTTTGATCCTTACCTTTGATGGAAGGTACGTAGGCAACGGGTTCATCCGTTTGAACACAAAAATAATTAACTTGTACATTCTTTTCTCATCATCCCAATCATGTTTGCACAACACTTATGTCATAACAAATAACAATTTTATACAACAAGTGTGAAAAGGGCTCCCTAGGAGTACCTAGGACGTAGTGGGTGCCTAACACCTTCCCATTGCGTAATTTACCCCTTACCCAGACTCTCTGATCTTTTCATTTGTTTTCTATGTGTAAAACTTCTTAGGCTTTTGTTCGCTTTTTAGCTAGTCCTTTGGATAAATAAAAGTGCGGTGGCGACTCGAATTCATTGTATGCTTTGCTTATGGTTTAATCAATAAATCATATAGCGACGAATACACCGCTACACTTGCCTTTCAAGGTTACAACAAGTGATGGTCGAACTGTGGTCTCCAATAATGTTGCTCCAGCTACATGGTCTCGATGTCTTCCATCGAAATCGCAGTCGCATATTCACAACCAACAAACATAGTTCCGCATCATACATCACCCACCCATGTCATCGAACTCCTCCACGAGTAGAACCTTCAGACACCATAACGCTCCATGACACCATAACAAGCACCACCACACATGCCCATCAACCTTCATTCTAACCTCCAAAATTCAACCACAACTGAACAACACATAATATCGAGATCAACAAAAATCCAGAAAATTAAAAGAAGACGAAGAAAGAACGAGGGAAAGGAACGAAATCATCTTCAGTTTCCACATCCGAACCGCTCACAACCACCGGGTGAAACCACCCATAAACCACTTTCTTCAAGCTGACCACAAGCCACGCCGCCGCCTGGAATACCCAAACCCCACCATTAATAAGCTTTCGCCGTTGACGGTTTTCGGCGACAATCAGGTCTCGACGAAGCCGTTCTCAAAAATATTGATGCATGTAACCAACTCTCCACCATCACTCGCCTCTGAACCCCGACCGTATTACCGCCAGATCTATCGGTACATCTTTTTCCGATCTCACGACTCAAGCAGATTGGTAACTTTTTCCTTCTCTTCTTGAGTTTTAATTTTTTAGTGTTTATCAGAACATGATTCAATATTTTATGAGTGTTTGAATATGAAAATAAAAGAGATTGTTGTTTATTTCTTGTGAGAACAACAAGAGAGATGGAGCATGAGATTGTAAAAAGGGGAAAGTTTTTTTCCTATCCGTTTGTTGCGTTTCATGTAAACAGAAGAAGAAGTTTTTTTGTTTTAATTATTACTGCCACGTGTCGCATAATCGTTGGCTTTCTTTTAAATTTTGAAAAAATAAAGTAAAAGGGGATAAGATTAGGATCATGGCAGGGACGGTTTTTCCTTTTGTATAATTTTATTTATTTATTTATTTTATATTATTATTATTATTATTTTACTATAATGATTTAATTAGAACTAGTGAATATTTTTAGATTAGGCTTGTGTACTTTGGCCCATGCTGACTTGCTGTTCACCCATGCACCTGTATTTGTTCTATTTGCTTTATTATTATCTCTTCATTTGATTAGTTTAATTTAATTGTTAATTAGTCATTTAGATTTTAAATGTTTAGTTTTCATATTTAATTAATTGTTGAATTTTTGATATTGAGCTTTATTCGATTAGTCGATCTTCGTGTATTAGTTGGTTTAATTAGGTTTATTTCTATCCGTGCCCATATTGTCAGGCATGTAAATAACCACACTTGTTTTTTTCACAAATTTAATTTCACCAACATTTCATTCGATTTCAAAATTAATTCCAACTTTCCACAATTTTAAGATTCATTTCAAAAAAAATTCATTTTCAATCATTTCACAATCAAATATCTCTCCAAACCATTTTCTCAATAAAAATTTGAAGAAAAAGATTACCCTGGATGGAATATCCAGTCGTAATCCCGAATATTAGGCTCAAGCTGTAAGAGCTTGCAAGCCATAAATATTCGTCTTCTCTTCAAAATACTCCAATATTCAAATCATTTTCATAAGTAAAATCTGAAGAAAAAGATTACCCGGATGAAATATCTAGTCGTAATCCCGAATATTAGGCACAAGTTGTAAGAGCTTGTAAGCCTATGTATTCGTCTTCTCTCCAAAACACTTGTAAATATTCAAACCATTTCCTTAAGCAAATTTGGAAGAAAAAGATTACCTGGGTGAAATATCCAGACGTAGTCCCGAGTATTAGACCCAAGCTGTAAGAGTTTGCAAGTCACAAGTACTCGTCTTTCAAACTCCAAAATACTTAATTCCGATCTTAACCTCTTTCAATAAGATGGAAATGGAACATGGTGGATACCGTGCACTCTTGAGATTAAGATTCGAGGTGGATGCCTAGCCTATCTTAGCTCTCGTCCTCATTTAAAATTATCGATGCGGTTTCTTCAAACCCTTTCTCAATCAAATTCAAAAACAATTTATTCTTATTAAACATTTTTTTGCAAATAAGATGGAAATGGAACGTGGTGGATACCACGCACTCCTGAGACTAGGATTCGAGAAGGATATCTCGCTCATCCAAGTTCTCGCCATTATTCAAAACACATCAAACCAATTAATTTCTTTTCTTGCCGCCGTGCGATTAATCAAAAAACCTTTTCATAAACGAAAGACATATTATCTTAAGATGATTGTAGCGGTGTATTCGTCGCTATATGATTTATTGATTAAATCAAAAGCAAAGCATACAATGAATTCGAGTCGCCACCGCACTTTTATTTATCCAAAGGACTGGCTAAAAAGCGAACAAAAGCCTAAGAAGTTTTACGCGTAGAAAACTAATAAAAAGATCAGAGAGTCTGGGTAAGGGGTAAATTACGCAATGGGAAGGTGTTAGGCACCCACTACGTCCTAGGTACTCCTAGGGAGCCCTTTTCACACTTGTTGTATAAAATTGTTATTTGTTATGAAATATTTATTATGCAAACATGATTGGGATGATGAGAAAAGAATGTACAAGTTAATTATTTTTGTGTTCGAACGGATGAACCCGTTGCCTACGTACCTTCCATCAAAGGTAAGGATCAAAATGCCGTAGTTCGGCTAAAAGATTTCCAAAGGTTAGTGAGTTCAATTTTAAACAATAGCACTGTGGCTCTTCATTATCAATGGGAGAAAACTCGACCAAGACCAACATCCACCATGCGAGGATAGCTTCGACGTACTAGAGGGGTTAACCCTGTTTTCAGTACGGAAGTCTTATAGTCGACTCACTAAGGATAAGGTGAGGTTTACATCAACCACAATGATAATTGAAACCTATGGCTAATGTGTGAAAAGATTAACAATGGACAAAGCCAAGACAATTGAATGGGTGGAGTTAATTGATTGTGATTATGAAAGTAGGGTCAGAGTATGATTAAGATTGATTCAAAAGAAGTATTATGAAATGGAGTTTGAAAAAGTCAAGGACTTGGGGTCCAGGTTTTTGATTTAAAAGCATGAAGATGTTTGCACAATATCTATCTCAAGTTTTGAAAGTAATGTGTGAAAAGGTGTAGGACAAAGAGGCATGAATGGATGAGTATGGATTGTAAAACTTCCTAGGAGGCTCACTTCTTGAAATCATATAGAAGATGATTCAAGTGTGTCCTTTGGAAAAGGCAATGAGCAATAGCAAAATAAGCAAACAAATGATATCGGATGCCACTCAATGGACTTACTCCAATCTCACAAACAAAAGCGGATACCGGATACCAATAGATGGATTTACACCAATCTCCTAAACAAAGAAACAAGGATGTCGGAAGCCAATAGATGGACTTATTCCAATCTCCTAAAACAAAATGAAACTTGGATACCGGATGCCAATCTGTCTGGGCTTATACCAATATCCAACATATGATCATAGGAAAGCAAAGGCCAACTTGCAGGGACTTACAATTGCATCCTCACATACAACAAATGCAAATGCATCAAGCAAAGAGATGATGAGTGGCCAATGTGATGGTCTTATACTCACTTCCATATCATAGGAACAATGGCCAATGGATGGTCTTACAATTGTCCTCAATGGGTAAACAACAAAGATATGTCATGAAGACAAATGAAATGATCATGCACTAATGAGTAATTGATGATGATAAATGCACAAAGCATGCAAGCAGACCTGTGTATATGAGGTAAGCAATTAGTCAATTAAAGTCATTCAGCACACACTATAACCAAACAATCAGGCTCACACAAAGGGTTAGGCATTGAAGCCAACTGGAATAGGGTTAATGGTGCTCTTAACCTTGCCATTGAGGGGCTAAGGTGAAGCAGATGAAAAGATATGAGGGGTGTGCCTCATGCTCTTATCCCTGGTCAGGGAAAGCATTTGAATATCAGAAGGTGTGGGAGTTCAGAAAGTAGGAACTCTCTCCACAGATTATTGACTCGATAGATCTTGGGTTTTTACTCACTATGCATCAACACATGTGGTGTGAGCAAGGTGAGTGACTCACAGAATAGTAGGAGATAGGTTGCATATCTCTTGGATTCTACCAATTGCCTTATTCAAAGGACTTTTCCTGTTTGGGACAAATGTAAACACACACAAGCATTGCCTCTTAAGGAGGACTTCAGACAGTTGCCTGGCCAAGTAACAGGCCAGGTCTTCCAGACTACATGAAGATAAGAAGTTATACCTCAATGCAAATTGCTATTAAGCAAAGCAAAGCAAGTTCTTAAAGAACTATAAGCAACTAAAGGTACCTGAAACCAGCCAGACAGCATTAGTATACAATTCAAAGTTAAATCAAATGAGATAGAGATCAACAGTCAACACAATCAGTTAAAATGTGCAATGCACAAAGCTCAAGGCATGTGAGCCAAGCAACCTACAACACAAACAAGTTAGTTCATGATAATAAATCAAGCTCATTCAATTTGTAATGATCTCTTTGGGTATTTGTTGCTTAACCTGAAAAAATGAACTCAAACATGAGCAACAGGACCACTAGGACAAGCCTAGGGTCAAAAAGGGATGAGAAAATCAAAACAGCGAGTGACAAATGTCCAAAATCAAGTTCAAACAATCAAGAAACAAACTCAATTGGTCTCATGTTCATATCATTCACCATCATCATTTCAGAAGCAAATTAGGTCAAGGCATGGCATATAGAAGCTCATAGAAGTCAACAGCAAGACTTAACTCAAAACCAATCATAAACATTTCAATAAATCGTCAAATAATTCATGATTAAACATCATCCATAACATGATAAGCATATCAAATTTCAGCTCATTTGGATCAAGGGAAGTAGGTCAATGAAAATCAGAAAGGAAAGGCAAGTTCAAGCATGCTCAAAGAAGTCAACCAAACATGCACCAACTTCAATAAATCATAAAACAGTGACAACATATGAGAAATGAATGGGACTAAAACCATGACAAATCTTAAGATGTCTACTAATCACATGTCAAATTTCAAGTTCATCTAATAATGCATGAGGATTTCACAAATCATATGAGAACATGTGTCACAAAAAGTCAACATATGACCAAACAGGGGAGAAAATCCCAAACAAATAGGAAATGCCATCAATAATTCCAGAAAAAATTCACATGTAAACTAGACATCCACAAGTATGTTCATGCAAAAATTCAGACCAATTTGAGTTCAAGAAGCATGGTAATAAAAATCATGAAGTTGGACATCAATGGTGTGACACAAATTGTCACACCCTAATTCAAAAAATCATAACTCACAAACCAGCAATGATAAATTCACAAACTCTACACCAAAATCACCATGAATGTGTCTAGTTTAAGCACAAAAGAATTCAAAGGCATTGGATAAAGTATCATCATTTCACAATTGATTTGGCAAGACATACATAAAATGGACACATATGACAAACCCTAGCACATTTTAAAATCCACTCATGCAAAAAATCTGGAAAAATCATGATAAAAAACTAGAGATCAAGATGAACATTTTGCAAAAAATCCCATGAAATTTGGATCGAAATTGATTGCTCTATGATTTTTGTAAGATGGTGTCACAAAATGAAATAAAAATTGAGAAATAAAATGAATAATTAAATAAATAAACACGGAGTGGCAATTTTGTAATATAGGGGATCACTAAGTGAAACGCTGCGTTTCACTTAGTGATGTGGCAGCTGGTCATTCGCTTCATGGCAATCAAACAGTGGTTTCATGCAAAAATAAAAACCTCAACCAACCAAACACGGGCAAGCGGATTCTGAGTTTGAAATTTCTAGGGTTCATCGCTACAGTGTTCATGTTCATCATCCTCATCAAATCGTGAAAAAAAATTCTCCCAGAAATGGAAAGTAAGCATACCAATAGAATCAGCAGACAACATACATCAACATTCCAACAACCATTAACATTAAATCGAGCTATCATGAGAGAACTAAGCAAAAACATATTTGAGTGTCAAGCTTTAAATCAATGTAACTCTCAAAATATTCCACCATTTTTAATGATTCAAAGCTCATTGTGACCAGCAAAGCAAGACCTATCTAAAGCATGGCATGATTTTGGAAATGGTTAGGGTCGAAAACTTACCAAATTTGAGGAATAGTTGTGATTCAATGGTTGTTTGGCTGTAAATGGTTGAAACAGATGCACTAATATGCTTTAGATGATGAATGGAGAAGGAACTTTGGCTCAACAATCTTCGAAACAGCTCCACTTGAATTCTGCCATGGATGAAGCTTCTTCAAAACAGTAGTGGAAGATGGCCTTGCAGATGGAATATGATACTTGCAATGAGCTCAAAAAGGTTGGTGGATCATGGAACAACTAACCAAGGCTCGTGTTCTTTGAGATTTTTCAGAAAAAAGTTCCAAATGAAGAAAATGAGGTTTTGAGAGCAAGAGAGTTTTTTCTGTTTTTGTGAGAGTGTGGCTGCTAGGGTTGTTCTGCAGAAAATGAAGTATATATATGCTGTTTAATGTTACTAAGTTTGGTTAATTTGAGTGGTAATTGCATTTTGCTTAAAAATGAAGTGTTTTGGTAATTTGATGAATTTCACTTAAGTGGCAAGGGCATGGCTACAGCTGCGAATTGGGCCTTGGCAACACATCCCAAATGAGTTTTCTGAACAATTCCAATTGGTAGAAATGGTTGGAAGTGGTTATTTTGAAAGTCAACTTTTTCACCTCACTTAATTTAATTCAAACCACTTTAAAAATGCCATTTTGATTGGTGAATTTTTGATGAATTGTGATGAAAGATTTGGATAGAGCACATCAAGTAGGACTTGTAGCAAAAAAACCCACCCAATTTGGCCAAATGGTTTGGAAGATATGGCCTTTTGAAGTTCAAAAATTTTTGAGAATGATTTGATCATAACTTGCCAACCATAAATGAGAATTGAGTGTTCTTGGACTTTTTGGAAATGGGAGAACAAGATCTTCAACTTTCATGTTGGGAAAAAATTCATTTGAAGCTTTTATGATGATGTAATGTTGAGGAGAAGAAGTTTCCATTTTTGGCAAATTCCAATTACAGGTCAACTTTCTATTTTTGGAAATTTCTTGTCTGACTTTATTTTCTTCACTGATGATGTTTGACATGTTATATGAGGCTTATATGGACATGAATGAGCCTTCTCAAACCAATTCCCACTATCAAATCACTGATTAAATGCACAGTTGACCAACAGTTGACTTTGCTAGGGTTTTGCTTGACTGAACCATGTTCTGATGAATTCCAAGCCCTAATCCCTTGAGATCTTGATTCCAAATGATATCACAAGTCATATGAACTCTTGATGAATGATGATGGTGCCCAAATTCTGCAAGAATGGCCACCATCTATCTCAATGACTAACTTTGACTGATTTTGACTGATTTGACCTAATTTGCTTCATCTGCAGGTAACATGGTTAGATGACAATATTTTTGTACTTTTGGTTAATACACAGATGAAAAGCAATGATATACAAATGCAATACATGCTTGGTGATCAAGAACCACACTCACAAGATACCCACCCACTAGGAGGGAAGCAAAGGTATGCAATGATCCTTGAGGCCATGATATGATATGATATAGGCCATGAGGGATCTTAGGGCCAAAATTGGGGTCTTACAATGATGCAAAGCAATGTTTCAGCCACAATTGTTGAGTTGAGATAAGTGACGTTTTTTTGAATGTTGATTTGTAAATCCATTCAATGTGTGGTATATGTCTTCTCCTCGTCTGTTTTGGGTAAAACAATGTTTCCGTCGATTAATACAATATAGCTTTCGCTAAAATCGACCAACAAACAAACATTTTTCTACCCAGAACTACGTAAGCCTTGATTTCTCTATTGAGATACGTAGGAGCAAGATTTGTAAATCTTGTCAGGCCCACTAATAAAAAACTTAGGTTTAGTCCTTCGTCAAAAATCCAAAAACATTCTCGTCTCTTCTATTCTTTTTTTTCCCACCTAATAACTCAAGAAAGCCTAACATTTCAACTAACACTAATGCATAGAACTAACCTAATGGTTCCCGTTGAGTAAAACGGACGTGAGGGGTGCTAATACCTTCCCCTTGCGTAATCGACTCCCGAACCCTGATTTGGTTGCGATGACCATAATCATTGTCGTTTTGTATTGGGTTTTATCGATATTTCCCCTTTCCTTTTTAGGAATAAATAAAGTTCGGTGGCGACTCTGTTCAGTCCATCATGCGAGCGTGCGATTGCGCTTCGCTAAGTCGTGTTCTCATTTTTTCGAGGTGCGACAGACGGCGACTCTTCTGGGGATATGATGTGAGACCAAATGAACCCTAATTGAGTCAAGCCTAGGTAGGTCGTTTGTGTGCCTTTGTTTGTTTACTTGTGTGGATTTTCTTTCTTGCTTTTGCTATCTTTATTGTCATATTGATATAAATCTGTTGTATTGGTTCGATTATGCTTTGGTACTTGGATAATTGCAAACCATGTGGGAAAGACTTTTTACCCGAGTCTCGAGTAAAAACATAAGATAGGACAAGATTAAGTAGTGCGGGTCCGCGAGATGAATTTCTCGTTGGGTCGATGCGAGAACCTTACTTAGAGTAGATTCTTGAGAGGATGTTGTCGCTCGGCAAGCAAGTTGCCGTAAGCTTCGATATTTTCTTTAAGATCCATGACTCTGAGGACCATTTGTAGAACCTTAATCCTTTGGCCAACTAGGAAAGATGGTTGCGTAGCATGGGTCTGCGAGTTGAATTTCTCGTTGGATCGATGCGAGAACCTCACTTAGAGTAAATTCTTTAGATGGAGTTGATGCCCGACAAGTAAGTTGCCACAGGTAGCAAACAGTCTAATGGATCCATGACTCTGGGAACCTTTGTAACCCTAGATCGTACCCGGTGAGAACCTATTCTTGGAAAGTAATCAGATTCATCAGTACCTCAGACTTTTGAACCCGTGTATTGAGAAGAAAAACAAATATGCATGGTTTGCATTACATTCATTCACATTCCATTGCATCTTCATCTTATCATAATGCATGACATTTTCCAGACAAAATACAAAAAAACTCATACATCCTTTGTCCATAAAAGCAAAGTGATTCCTGACACGCGTTTAGAACAAAGAACCATGTCTCAAGAGATGATGGGCGAGCTAAGGAAAAGTCAAGAAGCATTGAAGGAGGAACTCAATATTTTGAAGAGCCAAATGGGATGGGTCGTGGAAACCCTGCAAGCCTTATTGAGAAAAGAGGGTCATCCCATACCCATTGTTGTAACGGAGGGAGCTACTACTCCACATCCATCAGGTGTTACTCCAAGGGAAATTCTATGTGGCAACTCCCTATCTAACGACATATGACCCTCCCTCGGGATGTCATCATCAACATCCTCTGGCTATTCCTCCTCAAAATCACCGAAGTTAGGTTCAGAACAAAAATCAGAATCAGAACAAGGGGAATAAAGATCATAATAACCCGATTCTGGTGCCATATAGTAAGCTCTACCCGCAACTCATCCAGAATGCTTTAGTGACCCCTCGAGCTCTCACACCTACGTCACCATACCTGCCATGGTACAATCCAAATGCAACATGTGAATTCCATAAAGGAGCGTTGGGACATGACCTGGATTCTTGCTTAACGCTGAAAGCCTTGGTACGAGAACTGATTAACAAAAAGAGCTTAGTCTTTGAAGAAGATCACCCGAAGGTCAAGTGCAGATACCATACTGGAACAATGGGGCACTCCATCGAGGAATGCAAGAGTTTTAAGGTGAAGTTGCAAAGATTGATTGACATAAGGTCATCAACACTCAAGAAGGAAGGCTTAGGTACATATATCTTGACTTCTAGGCCAGGTAATGAGAAAGGGAAAGGACCCATGAAACCCCTCAAGGTTTTGTACCATAAGGAAGAGGTCAAGGATGTGGCTAATGAGATATCATCATTTCTTGATAAGAGCATTGAGATATCGCCTTGGATTTCCAATGTCACGACCCATACCAATTAAAGAAAAGGAGAAGTGAGTAGTGGATCCAAGAGGGTTGCGTTCAACGATCAGATTGAAGGAAAAGAATTTGAAGATCGTCATGCCAATATCAAAAAGTTTGTTGATCCTAACCTTCAGGTGGCTGAAAATGAGCAGTTAGCAATGCCCAAAGTATCGTACCAGCAAACGCTACCTTTTGGTCTTCATTACAAATAATCCTGGTTTGCTTCTCATCCAAATCAACAAGCCCAAGGCCCGAGATATCAAAATCAGTCTAGGCCTTAAAATAACTTGGAAAGAAGAAATGATCCTTGTCATCCAATCCTCATGACATATAGCCAACTTCTGCAACCTCTAATTCAAAACTCGTTGGTGGTTCCCAAGTCTCTTA
This sequence comes from Lathyrus oleraceus, assembly GCF_024323335.1. NCBI lineage: Eukaryota > Viridiplantae > Streptophyta > Magnoliopsida > Fabales > Fabaceae > Lathyrus > Lathyrus oleraceus. The sequence goes on from NC_066585.1 coordinate 151,736,390, forward strand.
AGTCGGTTCCACAACCTTACCCACTCGGGTATGACCCAAATATGCAATGTGGATATCATGCTGGATCAGAAGGGCATTCAACCGAAGACTGCAACGCTTTCAAAGCCAAAGTACAACAGTTGATTGACAACGGGTACATAGCCTTTCAAGAAGGAAGTTTAGTGGTAAACGTTAACCTATCAGCCAAATAAGTGCGAAGATCTCAAAGGGTGTCCCCCGAAGTTAATGGATCAAGCTTGAAGAAGTCATTCCCTAAAGATGGCAATCATTTGGTTGTTTCAACACTTCTTTTGTAGTTTCCTTGCATGTTGATCGTTAATTGCTTTTAAGCATTGTTGTTTTCTTTGAATTGATAAGATTAATGAAATGTTTATGCATCTTTTGAATTAATCCATTCGTATTCACTCGTTTTTCATTTATGTTAAAAACAAAAATACTCCTCTCATTCACTTTTGTTTATCAAATCGTTGTGTTAACAAAGATTGGAAGGAGGATGATGAAAACGAAACACCTGAAATTGTTGTGGTATGATTTTGAAGAAAACCTTGTCGATGATGTAAGGCATTGTTTCAAATCCCCAAACACTAAAGAGATAAGGAGTTAATCCCTAGTCAACCACTTTGAGCCTAGAAGTTGGTGTTTCTTTCGGATCTAAAACCTTTAATCTTAACCTGGGGCAGGGTAGTTGTGTTCAGATAGTTTGACCGTGCATTCGATCTTTAAAAAAAATCGTCCATATGTACACCCTCCAATTAGGTTCAACCACATGTTATCCTTCGCGCACATGTTTAAGTGTCGAAGAAGTTTAGAAAAGCTAAAATTAGTGTTGGATGATCCTCATCCATCAATAACCTGGCAGTCAACACGTAAAAAAAAAACAGAAAAAAGTTCGCTAAGTCAAACACCACAAAATGACTTAGGCAAAAGTCAGGGCATCCCGATGGACCGAAAGCTTCAAAGAAGCGGTCCAGGCAAAATCAGGGATAAAGAAAATCAATCAAAAGAGGTCATTAAATCCTCAACAAAAACAAAATAAGGTGAATGCAATTTCAAGAAAATCTCATCTTGAATCCTCATTTTCACTTTCGCACCTTCGAATTCGAATGCGTGTATTGAATTAACTGAACATAGGAACTGGAGATCATCAAGAAGAAGGGGTGGGTAAAAATAAATTTTGAGCCTTATATCCTTTTGTTTCAAAAAACCGTGAACCAGGCCACATTACAACCCTTAAAAGACCTAATTGAGGAAGAGTTTATTCTGAGAGCATACTACAACAAGGTTGTGTCAACCTGACTCTAAACGGTTTTTGTTAATCATTTGATGGCACCAACTTGCATACTGTGAATGACTTGATCACCATTGTGTTCTTATCAATGACTCGTTCACTGTATTTCACCCATTCATATCAATAAACTTTGATTTTAAATTTTTGCATAAGCATTGAATTAAAATTACCAATTTTGAATGAACAATCTTATTTGCGAGTCAACACTTAGCATCAAAGAAATTCCAACAATATACAGTTGAAGAACTTGATAAAGTGAAAGAAGTCTTGTCAGGGGAAAATCACTTTGAGTATTGGTCAATCCAAGCCAATCACCCTAAGGGTCATCTAGCCAAGAGTAATTTATTTCAAGACTCAGACAGGGGCAAGCCACCTCAGAGCTCAATAAGTCCAACTATCCAAGGAAAGTCAATCAAGAGTCTAACATTCCAACATTTGGTTAGTCAAGTCCAGACCATTGCAAGTTTCAAACACTTGGGGCAAGCCATCTCGAGGTAGTCTCATGGAAAGTTGTTTCCAAACTCACTTTCAAGATGAACATTTCCAAAGACCCAACAGACTGGGGCAAGATGAACCACAAAAGGGAAAAACCTCTTTCTTCATGCTTTCAAACTGCTCAAACAAATTCTGCCATACGTCAACAACTATTGAGTTTAAGACGAGTGCCCGAAAATTATGATAGCATGATTCATTAATCCTCCAAGAGGATCCCATTGGCTAAGTTGTGGTTGTCAAGCTTGATAGAATTCTCCTTTGATAGCATCTATCATAAAATATTTGGTTGAGTTCTCGGTGTTGTGGAATCATGATCTCCATAAACAATCTTTACAAACTCCCAGTCCACTCAAGTGTCAGCATTTTCATATCATGATCATTCATATATCATGCATAAAAACAAATTCAAATCATGCATAGCCGAAATGTACTTCGTGCTCATTTCGCATTGACCCAGGTCTTGTTGTTGATCCTATATCCTTTGACCTCTATTTCCAGTTTGTTTTTGGTGCCCTTAAACCATCATCCGATTTTCGCAGTCACTTTCAAGTCCAACCCAGTTGGCACCTATCAGAAAATTTTCCATTAGGTTCAATTCCTTTTTGGATTATCCGATGAATTTCTGGATTACTCCTTTGTTTATTAATGTATTTCCATAACTTGTCTGATGTATTTCAAGATTATTCCCCACCTATCTAATGTATTCTTGGATGTGTCTGTATTTCAAGAATTTCCTCGATGTATTATCGGATGTGTCTGTATTCTGATGTATTTCCAGAATTTTTGATTTATTCTCGAATATGTTTGTCTTGTATTCTGATGTATTTCTAGATTTTCCTCGATGTATTACCGAATGTGTCTGTATTCCGCTGTATTTCCGGAATATCACTTGTAATTCTGATGCATTTCCAGAATTCGTTTCTTTTACTCTTTAATGAATTCCCAGACATGTCATTTTTGTTCTGACGCACTTCCAGAACCCCTATGCCATACCTGGAATTATTTCAAGACTCATTGGTGTCTCCTAAAATTCAGTTGTTACTAGGCATTATTCCAAGCTCAGTGGTCACTAGAACTCATTTTAAACCCAATTTTTGTTGGCACCACTGTCACTCCATTTGTAAATACAATCGTGATTGGTATCTAGAGTTTGGTTGTTACCAACATCATTTCAAGTCCAGTTGTTGCTGGCAAACTCCGTTGTAGCTAGTAATTATTACAATCAAAGTCCAATTGTTGTTGGCACCTATCTGTTAAAAGCTGGTTGTAATCCATCGCTTACAGTCAAAGTCCAATTGTTGTTGGCAAAATCTGTTAAAAGCTGGTTGTAATCCATTGCTTACAGTCAAAGTCCAATTGTTGTTGGCAAAATCTGTTAAAAGCTGGTTATAATCCATTGCTTACAGTCAAAGTCCAATTGTTGTTGGCAAAATCCGTTAAAAGTTGGTTGTAATCCATTACTTACGGTTAAAAGTCAAATTGTTGTTGGCACGTACAAAGAGTTTAATTACCCTGTCTTTCCTGATGGTTTCGTGAAAGTCATGTATGACTTATCATCTTGAGGAATTCCCAGAAGCTTGGAGGTTTTTCGTGTTAGAAAACTCCAATGATGTTGGTTTTATTTGATTTCTTTGTAAAGAATCATCGTAGCCTTTTGCGTGGATGATCTACTTATAAGAAGACTCTCGTTTATCTTTGTTTTGCATAAATTGCCTATTAGGAATTTCCAAAATCTTTGATTGGATGAATTTCTTGTGAGAAATCTCCAAAATTGTCAGATGTATTCTAAAGTGTCAGGTCATGTATGAACCTATTGATGAAACTTGATATGTATGTTTTTCAGTATTTTCAGGTCATGTATGAACCTATGGTTGAAGTTTTCTTTGGGTTTTCAAGTACTGTTAGGTCACGTCTGAACCTGTTGATTAAAATCTCTTTGAAATCTCCAAGAATTGTCAGGTCATGCATGAACCTATGAATATACTTTCTTCGAATTTTCCAGTGTCGCCAGGTCATGCATGAACCTGTTGATAAAACTCCCTTTGATATTTCCAAATATTGACAGGTCATGTATGAACCTATCGGTGAAACTCTCTTTGAATATCCTAATATTGAGGTCATGTATGAACCTATTGATTAAACTTTCCTTGATTTTCTAGCATTGTCAAATCATCTTTGAACCTATTATTGAAATTCTTTGAATATTTATGTGTTGTCAGGTCATGTACGAACCTGTTGTTATAGTCTCTTTGCATATTACCCAATTGTATTTCCTCCAGCGGGATTGTTATCTCCAATGAACTTATATCCTCATTTTTTGTTTCTGGTGGGTCACCTGTATCACATATTTCCATCATTCCCCACATATCTTTGTTTCATTCTCCATCCATCATAAAACATCATGCTAGAGTTTATCTCATGCCTGATTATATCCCTAGCAAGCCAAAAACCAAAAGAGAGTCTTGCATCAGCGCATATCATATCATAACATGTCATAGGGATTCAAGATCAAAATCCGGGTCTTCTTAGTATTTAACTATCTTCCACTATGATCATATGAAGAATGCTCTACTACATATTCTCTTGTTGAAGATACTTAAACAGGGGCAACTATCACACCCCAATTTTGACCCTGAATCGCTGATTCAATAAATTCATCATAGCTATTGCATGTCTACATAGCATACCGTGCATTCCATACCGCATAATGCCTAGAATATCAGTCGAATTTTTTTTTTCCGGATCTACAGACAAACCGGTTGAATTAATCAACGGATGTGCGTCAAATCAGTGGACGGAAAATTTTAAAATCAAGCTTCTAGACATCAATTTTATAAATCTATGTTTCGCATAGTTTAATCTGGTATGCTTGATTTATTTTTCGGCTAATTTTCCGGTCACGTTTTGGTCCGTCTGAGCATTTTAACCGGGCATTTTCGATTTCAAAATTGGCTCAAATGCTGTATATTTCCAAGAGGTTTATTTTGCACTGATCATTTTTGTACATTCATTTTATAATTTCAAACAATTTTACGTCTGATTTTTATTCATTTTGGAATCATTTTATTTTTGTATTTTATCAATATGTTCATAAAAAATAAATAGGATTAGTCATATTTTCATTTCAATTTTATTATGTTGATTTAATATTTATTTATTTTTATTTTTAAATTTATTTGTTTTGAATAATTTAAACTCTTTTTTAATTCACAAAAAAATTCACAAGGACATTTATGATATTTGCATTGCATCCAATTGCTACAACTCTATCTCATATTTCAATTTGAAATCTCAAAAAGAGAAAAGAAAGATTGAGATAAGTTGGTCAGTTGGTGAGAAAAGAAGAATCTTCCTTCTCCATGTAACATTTTGTCTCATGACACACCATAGCCATACACAACAAAACACCTTTGAGACAACCCTTTATCCCTCATCAACATAACCACTTTATTTTTCACATTACTTGTTCACTCTTCTAACATGTATAAAACCATGTCAGTCCTTACGTTTTTTTTCTGAGGTAGAAAACCATCACCACAAAACAAAAAAAAAACCCACCTACAACATACAAAAAAAACGACACCCCTATTCCTCTACAAAACCGCTGCAATGCACATTCCAATCATGATAACCATTTGAAACCCAACAACAATACCAACACACTCACTTTTCTGCCGGTGTTTCCTGCAACAACAACAACTCCAACGCACTCACTCAAAAACATAATCCTCCATGTAACTCCTTTTGACAGAACCAAACAGACTCACAAAATCACCACCATAGTCCCACCATGAAAACAACACTTCCATAAACCTTCCCTTCTCAACATCATTTTAAACCAACATTACCACCATTAAAATCGTGAAAACTGTCACACATTTTCAAATGCCGTCACAATACCAACAACCAGCAGAACCTGCAAAATAATGAGTTCATTTTAAAACAGAACAAGGATAGAAGAAATAAATATGAACCATTCATTTCCGTCACGCACATGCCGACTATAACACCCCGATGAAATAAGGATAATTATTTAATTTAAATTAATATAATATTTATTAATTTAATTAAATAATTGGAATATTATTGGAATATTATTATTATTATTTTATTGGAATAAAAGTTGGAATTTAGAAAAGGTCCCATTTAGTAAAAAGGTTTATTTTCACGTGAAAAGGAAAAAGGGACAGAAAAGTGGAAAAAGGGCAAAGAGAGCAAGAGAACAAGGGTTGAAGGAAGGAAAAGCTTGAAGCTCAGAGATTTGCCGGATTAACTCAGGTAAGGGGGGTTTATCGTCGATTAATGGGTATTATGGGATAACATGTAGTGGGTAGTGATAGACCATTGATTTGACTCTAATTGGAATGATGCATGATGAAATTGTGAACTTTTGGATGAACGAAATTGGATTATGATTGAAAGGAATTCGTAGGAATTAGATGTAAAAATGTTAGAATTGGTGAAATTGAATAGGGTGTGATTCGTGTTAGATGATATGAACGATTACTGTGTAAAATTGGATTGTAGGAGGTTGGAATTGGGAGATCTCGTAGCAGAGAAAACCATAGCAGATCTGGAAATCTGGTTTCTGGTCATACGCGTATGGCACTAGGCAATACGCGTATGAGATGGTCTGGTACGCGTATGGCACTAGGCATTACGCGTATGGATGAGGAAGATGATGTTTTGAACGTGGTTTGGTCTCTGTTGGTACGCGTATGGGGAGTGGTACGCGTAGCATACGCGTATGAGATAGGTGGTACGCGTATGGGATTGGCTGAGAAATAGGCCATACGCGTATGGGACTAGGCAATACGCGTATGGGCAGGATTGTGATTTTTCTGTGTTGTTGTTGTGCAGTTTTTGGTTGTTCAGCTGAGTAAGGTAATTTAGCTGATGTAGGATATAGTAGGGATCGTTTCCCGTTGTTTTGAGCAGTATAGTGTAGCGGTGTATTCGTCGCTATATGATTTATCGATTAAACCATAAGCAAAGCATACAATGATTTTCGAGTCGCCACCGCACTTTTATTTATCCAAAGGACTGGCTAAAAAGCGAACAAAAGCCTAAGAAGTTTTACACGTAGAAAACTAATAAAAAGATCAGAGAGTCTGGGTAAGGGGTAAATTACGCAATGGGAAGGTGTTAGGCACCCACTACGTCCTAGGTACTCCTAGGGAGCCCTTTTCACACTTGTTGTACTAAATTGTTATTTGTTATGACATAAGCATTGTGCAAACACGATTGGGATGGTGAGAAAAGAATATACAATTTTATTATTGGGTTTGAACGGATGAACCCGCTGCCTACGTACCTTCCATCAAAGGTAAGGATCAAAACGCCGTAGTTCGGCTAAAAGATTTCCAAAAGGTTGGTGGATTCAATTTTGAACAATAGCACTGAGGCTTTTCATTATCAATGGGAGAAAACTCGACCAAAAACCAACATCCACCATGTGAGGATAGCTTCGACGCACTAGAGGGGTTAACCCTGTTTTCAGTACGGAAGTCTTATAGTCGACTCACTAAAGATAAGGTGAGGTTTACATCAACCACAATGATAATTGAAACCTATGGCTAATGTGTGAAAAGATTAACAATGGACAAAGCCAAAACAAGTGAATGGGTGAAGTTAATTGATTGTGATTATGAAAATGGAGTCAAAGTATGATTAAGATTAATTCAAATGAGTATTATGAAATGAAGTTTGAAAAAGGTCAAGGACTTGGGTCCAGGTTTTAGTTTGGAAAACATGAAGATGTTTGCACAATATCTATGTTAAGTTTGAAATCAAAGTATGAAAAGGTTTAGGACATAATGGGGATGAATGGATGAAGATGGATCGTAAAACTTCTTAGAAGGTTCACCTCTTGAAATCATATAGAAGATGATTCAAGTGTGTCCTTTGGAATAGGCAATGAATAATAATAATATAAGCAAACAAATGATACCGGATGCCATTCAATGGTCTTACTCCAATCTCACAAACAAAAGCGGATACCGGATACCACTAGATGGATTTACACCAATCTCCTAAAACAAAACTGGATATCAGAGGCCACTCAATGGACTTATACTAATCTCCTAAAACAAAATGAAACTTGGATACCGGATGCCAATCTGTCTGGACTTATACCAATATCCAACATATGATCATAGGAAAGCAAATGCCAACTTGCAGGGACTTACAATTGCATCCTCACATAAACAAACGAAAGCAAAACATGGATGTTAGATGCCAATCTGTCTGGGCTTACTCTCACATACACAGTATGATCCTAGGAAACAAATGCCAACTTGCAGGGACTTACAGTTGTATCCTCACATACAATCAAACAATGCAACATGATCACAGGAGAGCAAATGCCAACTTGCAGGGACTTACAATTGCTTCCTCACAATCAAACAAACAAAACAGAAGATATGAGTGACCAATGAGGTCTTATACTCTATCTTTCCATATCATAGGAGCAAATGGCCAAAAGAGATGGACTTACAATTGTCCTCAATGGGTAAACAACAATGATAGCATCACAAAAGCAAATGAGATGATCATGCATTAATGGCAATTGATGATGATAAATGCATAGCATACAGGCAAACAAGTGCATATGAAGCAATCAATCAATCAATGAATAGCAAACAGCACACTCTATAGCCAAACAATGGGGGGCTCACACAAGAGGGTTTGACTTTGAAAGTCCACTGTAATAGGTGAAGGTCGCTCTTAACCTTGCCATTGAGAGGCTAAGGTGAAGCAGATGAATAGGAGATGAGGGGTGTGCCTCATTGCTTCTATCTCAGATCAGAGAAAGCATCAAATAATAGAAAGTGGGGGAGTTCAGAAAGATGGAACTCTTTCCCCATTATTGACTCGATTAGATCTTGGGTTTTTATCTCAATGCTTCAACCATGTAATGGGAGCAAAGAGAGGACACACTGAATAGTGGGGAATAGATTGCTTATCCCTACCTTCCACCAATTGCCTTACTTGAAGGACTTTTCCTGCTTGGGACAATTTTAAACACGCACAGGCATTGCCTCTTAAGGAGGACTTCAGACAGTTTGCCCGGTCAAATAACAGACCGGGTCTCCAGACTACATGAAGAAGAAAGGTTTATACCTCAAAGCAAATGCTAAATAGCAAAGCAAGCAAGTTCAAAGAACTTAAGCAACTAAAGTACCTAAAAAAGGCAAACCAATTAGTAAACAGTTCAACAGATAAAATCAAAAGGAAATGAACCAATAGTCAACCACAGAGGGACCAATTGTGCAAGGCACAAAGATTCAAGTTACATGAGTCAACCTACAAAACAAGGGTTAGCACGTGATATATGATCCAGCTCAATCAAATATGAATGGTCTTTGAGGCATTGGTGCTTAACCTGAAACAATAGCTCAAATGTAAGCTCAAAAGACCACTAGGACTAGCCTAGGGTCAAAGGTGAAAGAAAAAAGTCAAACAGCAAAGAAAAGTCAACCCAATTCATGTTCAAACATTTAAGAAGCAATCTCAATTGGATTCATAATCAAATCATGCATCATTGTCATTTCATATACAAAAGAATGCAAAGCATGGCAAGAGAAGCACACAAAAGTCAACAGAATGACTTGCATCAAAAGTCAACCCAAACATTTCCAAAAATTATCAAATAAATCACATTCAATCCTAACACCTAGCTTGGCAAGCATGTCAAATTTCATTGCATTTGGATGAGAGGAAGGCAGTCAATTAAAATCATGAATTCAAATCAAATTCAAGTAAGCATAATGAAAGTCAACAAGCATGGGTCAACTTCAAAAAATCATATCAAATTGAAAACAGAAGAGAAATGAATGAGATTGACACCAATGCAAAGCTTGAGATGTCTAGTTATCACATATGAAATTTCATGGTCATACAATATGATGTGAGAATTTCACAAATGAAATGGCAATGTGTAGCACAAAAAGTCAACCATAGACTAGGCAGGGAAGAAAATTCACAATCAAATGGAAAACCAGCACAATTAATTCCAAGAAAATTCATACACAAACTAGACATGTGATAGATGATTCATGAAAAATTTGGGGTTATTTGGATGTAAGGAAGCATGTGAACAAAAATTGGGAAAATGCATATCATTCATGTAGCACCAAATGCAACACCTCATTTCAAAAATTTGTAACTCACAAACCACATATGAGAAATGTATAAACTCTACATGGAAACAAAGGTAAATGAGTCTAGTTTCACCACAAAAAGTTTCAGGGGCAATGGATACATCATGACAATTTCACAAAAGGAATGGCAAAGGGTGTCAAATGTGCATACATGTTAGGAAACTTCATACCAATTAAAATTCAGCCAACCAAAAATTAATTAAAAATCATAATTAAATACTAGACATCCATGTGAAGATTATGCAAAAATTTTCATGATTTTTGGATGAATAATGAATGAGAAATGAATTGTTGAAGTTTGATGAATAATTGGATGAAACATGAAACACATAGCATGGTATGGAGTCAACACAAAGTCAGCGCATGGCAATTTGGTAATATTGGCCTCACTAATTGAAGCTGTGCGTTTTGGGTAGGGGAAACGAAATGTTCCCATTGGTCCAAACCCAATGGAACAGTAAACTCGGCCAATAGCATTCAAATTTTCTGGGTTCTAACACTTAGGGTTTATGCACTAGGGTTTAACAACAGCCATCTTGTTCACTACCACAAAACAAATTTCCAACAGTATTTCCAAACATCATGACAAGTAGCAATGCTCTTCATGCAAACCACAACACAAACAACAGATAAACGCAATCAAAGTAATTTCTGGAAATGAGTTTAGGGTTTTCAAACAGAACAACATTCAGCTTCATCATTCATGAACTCGAAAATTCAAAATGCCCAGAATAACAAATCAAGCACATCAATAGAATCATCATGCAACATACAACATGAATGTGCTATCCATTTTCATTTAAATCAACCCAAGCCAAACAAATCGAGGGAAAACATATTTGTTCATGAAAGTGAAAGTTCAGATTTCTCGCAATATGGCTAACCAAATCAAATGATATAAAGCTCACAACATTCAGCAAGGCAAGGGCTATCAAAAACATGGCATGGTTTGATGAAAAGAGAGGGTCGAACACTTACTTGTTTTTGAAGAAAAATGAGGTGCAGTGTTTGTTTTGATGTTGCAGCCCGATACAGATGCTCACAATGGTGTATAATGATGGATGCTTGATGTAGGTAAGCTCAGCTACTCTTGAGAACTTCCAAAACTCGACTTGCCATTGTTGTGACTTGAGGAAAACAGGGCAGGAAGATACAGTTACAGCAAGGGTTTGATAGTTCAAATGAGCTCACAAAGATGGCTAAAGCATGAGAGAAGCAAGAGTTGATCGAAGCCTTTGGAGATTTTGAGCAGAAAATGCTAAAACAAGGTGAATGCAGTTTGTCATGTTGGCTTGTGGCTGTTAGCTTCATGACAGAAAGTGAGGCCTTTCATTTTTTGTTTTGGTGCTGTTTGTGGTAAGGCAGTCTTCTTGAGAAAAAATGGCCAAGGGTGTGTTTTTAGAACCTGAGAGCATCAATCAAAATGAAGTGCTGTTGGTTTTTGAGAGGAATAGCCAAGGGTTGTGTTTTTTGAGTTGTAACAGATTTTAGCAAGGCCAGTTTTTTAGGATATGAGCAGCCCCTTTTTTAGTGCAACAGCAAAGTGAGTTAGGTCTTGTTATGTTGGTTTGTTGGCTAGCTGCTCCATGACAGAAGTGAGGGGAGATATGGTGTTAAGCAAAAGCCAAGTTTTGTTGGAAGTTTAGACAGCCAGTTTGAAAATGCCAAGGGTTTATGGTAATGCATCAGAAGTTCTCTTGATTTCTTTTCTACCTCCTATGCCTTGTGTGCCTGCTATTGGAGTTCAAAAGTGACAGAAAATCCGCTGCATTGCTGGACAGTACAAGGTAAGGCATGGAGGGTGTGGTTGCTTTGTACTCATTTTCCAAATCTTAAGCAAGTGAGGCATGGCTTCTTTGTTTTGCTGTTGATTAGGCTGCTAATTAGGTTCACAAATGACAGAAAAAATGATGCATAATGCTGCTGCTCTTTTGAGGTACAAGGCATGGTTGTGGAAGCATGGACAAGTATGGTGAAATTGTACCTTTCTTACAATTCAAGCAACCAAACAATGGCCTCATGTACTGCATATTTTGACTTTGCAAACACATTCTAAATGACATTTCTGAGCTTTTCCAATTGGCCAAATGCTAGAAAAATGTTTAAATCAAAAAGTCAACCCTTGGTCAAACTTGCATTTAAATGAGAAAAGTCAAAATATGCCATTTTGATTGGTGAGGTTTTGGCTCATGAAATTTATATTTTTGGAAAGAGGGGATCAAATGTGACTTGTAGGAAAAAACCCCACCAAAATTGGCCAAACGGTTTGAGAGATATGGCCCTTTGAAGTTCAAGATTTTCTGAAATCGATTCGATCATAACTTGCCAACCACACATGGGAATTGAGAGTTCTTGGACTTTTTGGAAATGGGAGAACAAGATCTTCAACTTTCATGTTGGGCAAAAATTCATTTGAAGCTTGTATCATGATGTAAGTTTGAGGATCAAGACTTTCCATTTATGGCAGGTTTCAGTTACAGGTCCAGTTTCCATTTCTGGAAATTTTCTGTTTGACTTCAAATTCTTCCATGATGAGGTTGGACATGACATATGAGGCTTGTATAGACATGAATGAACTCCTTCAAATCAATTCCATCCATCAAATCACTGATTAAATGGCCAGTTGACCAAGTTTGACTTTCTGTTGACTTTTCTAGGGTTTTGCATGATTGGACCACTTCTGATGAATTCCAGACCCTAATTCCTTGAGACCTTGATTTCCAATGATGTCCCAAGTTGTGTGAACTCTTGATTATTGGTCATGGTGCCCAAATTCTGCAAGAATGGCCATCATCCATTGCTTTGACTGACTGTTGACTGTCTTTGACCTAATTGCTGATAATTGCTTCAACTGCAAGCAACAAGGTTAGACTGACAATATTTTTGTACTTTTTGGATGATAAACATATGAAAAGCAATGATATACAAATGCAAAACATGCTTGGTGATCAAGAACCACACACACAAGGCAACCTACCCACTAGGAGGGAAGCAAAGGCATGCAATGATCCTTGAGGCTATGATATGAGATGATATGGGCCATGAGGGATCTTAGGGCCAAAATTGGGGTCTTACAGATGCCCCTATTTAAGGTCATGCTAGCCGGAGAAGTGAAGTTTAGAAATCTTCATCTCGACGCGGTAGAATGGGCTTAAATAATAGTAATGAGACAAATTTTGGTCCCTAAAAGACCTCATGATGCAAATGTATGTATGCAAAAGACACAGATTCTGTGGGGAATATGGTTAACACAGAAGAAAAGACGATCCTATCGGAGTAATACACTCACCAGGAACAGAGACTCTGACAAGACTTTAGTTGGGGATAAACAACACTGACACAGCGTGAACAAGACACGACTCTGATTAGAAGATAACAGAAAACAGACTGTAGGCCTCACTGGGGAGTGAAGGACTCACACTGGGAAAAGAAATCCAAAGGAAAATAAATCCATTGGAGAGACACAAGCTGACTCCTGGGGAGAAGCAACGGGAAAACTTCACTGAGGAAGCACCAAAGAATGAGGTGTTACCGGTATGAGGGTAACAAAAAATCAGGAAGGAACACCAAGGATACCGGGTTGTAGGTATGTAACAGGTGACCGACCAGAGACGTGAATTGGTGTGTGTTCCAAAACACTCATCACCCTGAAGAAAGCTAGAACAGCAGACTTGTTTATAGGATGGACATTCGATTCCACAAGGAATACGAATCTGACTCTGCGGAGAAAACAATCAAAAGATTGACTCGAGAGTGAACGAGATATAATATCCATTACCGTCAGAACGTGGATAGAATACTCACAAAGGGAGATTATCCTGAACCGGGTCGTAGGTTGTTTATAGGATAAAATCCGAAACCGTGAATTGGTTTTGTGTTCCAAGACACTCATCACCCTGAAGAAAGCTAGAACAGCAGACTTGTTTATAGGATGGACATTCGATTCCACAACGGGAAAACGAATCTTACTCGACTGGGGAAGATCAACAAAGGATTCCGACCAAAGAGCGCATGAGACATATTATTCATAGCCGTCAAAACGTGAATAATAACCTCGCATGGAAGATTATCCTTAACCGGGTTGTAGGTTGTTTATAGGATAAAATCCGAAACCGTGAATTGGTTTTGTGTTCCAAGACACTCATCACCCTGAAGAAAGCTAGAACAGCAGACTTGTTTATAGGATGGACATTCGATTCCACAACGGGAAAACGAATCTTACTCGACTGGGGAAGATCAACAAAGGATTCCGACCAAAGAGCGCATGAGACATATTATTCATAGCCGTCAAAACGTGAATAATAACCTCGCATGGAAGATTATCCTTAACCGGGTTGTAGGTTGTTTATAGGATAAAAATCCGAAAAGAAAGGCATCAGGATACCAGAATAGGTATATAATGATGACCAATCAAAAGGAGCAACAGACATTACCGACAAAAGGGTAAATGAAAGGCGATCTGCTGAGGATTCGCTGGTGAAAACCAATGATCCAGGGAACACAATCACTGACACAAGGTGAAAGGACCCACTGGGGATAAAATTGCTAGCATACGGCAATTGTCCACAAAAGACTTGCGAGGGATATAAGTACTGATCTGAGCGACTTATCCAAACAAAGGAAAATCAACATCAAGAACTAGATGAAGATAACCACAAGGGAAATTGTCATCGGTTGAGATGAACAACAAAGTTAACTCTGCAAGTGGAGAAAACAGGGTTTATGACTACCGGTTTGTAAGTAAAAAAACCGCAAAGATAGGACTTACGACTGCTGGTTCGTAGGCAGAGGGCCAAAAGGGTGGAGATGACCACAAAATTAGGGTTTACATCTACCGAATACGGGATAGAAGACCAACAACTCCACGTGGGGATAGAACGAATCACAAATCCGCACGGGAAACCAAAATAGGGTTTATAACAACCACAAACTGCTGGAGAGCAGGAAAATAGGATTTACAACTACCGACTGTTAGGTAGAAAACCAAAACTCTGGCTGGAGAATAAAGGTGTATAACCACAAATTCTGTCAAGAAAGCCAGGAAAAGTAGGACTTATAACCACAGGTATGAGGGTAGCGGCCCAAAATTACTCCGCTGGGGAACAACCCACTGGGAAGCACAAGACATTTGACAAATAGCCAATTCGGGAATAATCCGAAAAGACAGACTGAATCAAGACACGTCCTAATGAGGATGTAACTCAAATAGGAACATCCATCCCAATATATGTGTTGGGAGGAAACAGAAGAAACCGTCATCCACGAGGATATATCTCAGTGGGGAACTGCAGAAGGAAAGGCAACATTTTTGCTTATGGGGTTGACTCTATATGGAGAGATTTTGACACCCGACATCTGCTTGGGAGATCTATAAAGAGATCTGTATTGCCCATTGCAGGAGACACGACAAACAAAAGATATATGGCAAGAAATGCAACATGAATATCTGAATGTTTTTGAGTATGCATGAATATGCGTGATTTATGTTTGATGAATGCTGACAAAACAGACAATTCTAACACAAACAGGTTCAGGAATCAAAACGTCCGGTATTATACTTCCAGGGGAACAACCAGCTGGAGAACCAATCTGCGGAGATCTTCATGCTGTAAAGCAAAGATCTGCGGGTACTGCTGAAGAAGCGGAGGATCAGAGATATCAGGAAACAACCCAATCAGGGTACAGAAAGTCACAATGGGCAAAGCAGCCACCAAGACGAATCTGTAGGGGAACAAGAGAAGTCCCAAAGTATCTGCGGGGGATCTCAGTGTCAACTGAGAAACAAAAGGATGCATTGCACAAGCACGAACTGTTGTAGAAGCAACTCCACATAACTCCGCTGGGGAACAACCCACTGAGGGAGAGTGATATCATCCAAATAGAATCTAACTGCATAAGCAACTCTACTGGGGAAAACTGTCGGCTACTCTCTTGGGGAACAACCCACTGAGGGAGGACAAATCAAACAAGTATATTCTGCAATGAACCACTCTACTTGGGAAAGAATATGCATAGCAAACTGATCACAACAAGTAGATTCTGCAATATAAGCCACTCTACTGGGGATCACAAACAGTCAGGAAATTAATCCATTCTCTGGATGGTAGAGCCATCATCCGACCATACCGGGGATTGAAGGAGTACTCAACAGGCGAAATTGCCATAACAAATACTCTGCAGACTATGCTGAGGAAAAAGATGGTTGAAAACACTGGGATGTCGACCCAATCAACCGCTGAATAGGAAAATAAATCCTACTCTGCTGAAGAGAACAAACTCTGATGGAGAGATAGCAACAATTCCGCAGACGACTTCGCCGGGGAAAAAGGTAAAGTACCGGGTATCAAACCGCTGACTTACCGAGTCTTCAAAAGAAAACGATCGTGCTGAGGAAACAGACAACTTCGCTGGCAACTGCACTGGGAAGAGTGATAACAACTCTGCTCGCGAATCCGATGGGGATATCAATAACAGCTCTACTCATGACTGCCGAGGAGACAAATAAAGTCTGGGGCATACGACCCACTGGAGAAAGTGACGGGGCACCAAGATGACAAACCATCAACCGCCGAAACTCACAAGGAAACACCCATGCTGGGAAAACTGCTGCTGGAGAAAACGAAGTCTTCAACAACACTCTGCTTGCGACTATACTGGGGGAACAACCCCAACAACAACTCTATTTGAGGAACAACCCCAACAAAGATCTGAAGAAAGAAGATACCACCAAACCAGGAATATGAACCAATGTCCTACCTGTTGGAAATCATGCCACCCTCGGGAGAGCACTGAGATATTCTTGAGTATCCTTTCAATCTTGTGAATGTTCACTTTGTTTAAAACAATTTTTTTGAAAAATTTTGATTTGTTTAAAACAATGATATTTTATCAATTTAAAACATGCAAAACATTTGTTGAATTGAAACAAATAGGAGTGCAAATAATTGGATAAAAGCTCAAATTGATTTGATGGAATGGTAGCCTGCAAATGGCAAGACTCCATAGATCTGTACAAATTTGAAATCAGTGATATATATTGGAAGAGGGCTACATTGAACATAATGATCCTTTCTCTACCAATTTGAATCTCGATGTATTCGAAGCTTCGGTTGACGGCGAATCGAGAATCTTCTGACGAAATGACGACTGATGAACCAGAAAGTCTTGGCAGGATGCAGTTACTTGCCAAATCCCTAATTTTTGCCTAGATTGCCCCAGGGTGAGGTACTCAATCTAGCGGGATGCAAATATTCTCTCTTTTTTCATGTCTCTAATTTTTGCCTGGATTACCCTTGCGGGTTCTCCACCGAGACGCTTATTTTTGCCTAAGCCGCCCTTTCGGGTTTTCAACTTAGCGAGCTATTCTGTTTTTTCATTTGCATATACTTCTTTTTTTTTTAGGCAAAGTATCTCTTGACTGCATCTGAATTCACAGGACGAGTGAAATCCTCCACATCCATTGTTGTAAGCATTAAAGCACCGCCTGAAAAGGCTCTCTTAACAACATATGGACCCTCGTAGTTTGGAGTCCACTTGCCCCTGGAATCGGGCGCGAAAGACAAAACTTTCTTGAGCACGAGGTCACCTTCTCGGAACACACGAGGCTTGACCTTCTTATCGAATGCTTTCTTCATTCTCTGCTGATATAACTGACCATGACACATGGCAGTTAATCGCTTCTCTTCGATCAAATTCAACTGGTCATAACGACTCTGAATCCATTCAGCATCAGTCAACTTGGCTTCCATCAAGACTCGCATTGATGGGATCTCCACCTCTACTGGGAGAACGGCTTCCATGCCATAAACAAGAGAAAAAGGGTTGCCCCTGTTGAAGTGCGTACAGACGTACGGTATCCATGCAAAGCAAATGGCAGCATCTCATGCCAATCTTTGTACGTGACAGTCATCTTCTGGATGATCCTCTTGATATTCTTGTTAGCAGCTTCAACAGCCCCATTCATCTTAGGTCTGTAAGGAGAGGAGTTATGGTGTGCAATCTTGAATTCAGCGCACAACTCATCCATCATCTTATTGTTCAGATTGGATCCATTATCAGTAATGATCCTCTCTGGCACACCATAACGGCAAATCAGCTGGTTCTTGATAAACTTCACAACCACCTGTCGGGTTACATTCGCGTATGAAGCGGCTTCAACCCATTTGGTGAAGTAATCAATCGCTACGAGAATAAACCGATGCCCGTTGGATGCTTTCGGCTCAATCATGCCGATCATGTCGATTCCCCACATAGAGAAAGGCCATGGTGATGAAATCACATTCAGGAGTGTCGGAGGAATATGAATCTTATCCGCATAAATTTGACACTTGTGACATTTCTTCACATACTTGCAACAGTCAGACTCCATTGTCAGCCAATAATAGCCCGCTCTCAACATTTTCTTAGCCATGGCATGTCCATTGGAATGAGTACCAAATGAACCCTCATGGACCTCAGTCATCAATAGGTTTGCTTCGTGTCTATCCACGCATCTGAGCAAAACCATATCGAAATTCCTCTTATACAGCACTTCACCACTGAGGTAGAAACTGCCTGACAACCTTCTCAAAGTTTTCCTATCTTTCACAGATGCCCCAGGCGGGTAGACCTGGTTCTGGAGGAAATTTTTGATATCAAAATACCAAGGCTTGTCATCTTTCACTTCTTCGATTGCAAATATGTGAGCTGGTCTGTCCAAGCGCATCACAGTAATATTGGGACACATCATTCC
Organism: Lathyrus oleraceus; assembly: GCF_024323335.1. NCBI lineage: Eukaryota > Viridiplantae > Streptophyta > Magnoliopsida > Fabales > Fabaceae > Lathyrus > Lathyrus oleraceus. The sequence goes on from NC_066585.1 coordinate 151,755,066, forward strand.
ACCGTCTGACCACTATCATGGAAGCAAGCGTTGCAAGAGCATCCGCCATCCGATTGTCCTCTCGAGGAATGTGATAAAATTCAACTTCTGTAAAGAATGTTGAAATTCTCCTTGCGTAATCTCTGTACGGAATGAGACTTGGCTGGTTCGTCTCCCATTCACCCTTGATCTGATTGATAACTAGGGCCGAATCACCATAGACATCAAGATACTTGATTCTCAAATCAATGCATTCTTCAAGTCCCATTATACAGGCTTCATACTCCGCCATGTTGTTCGTGCATTTGAAAGTTAGCCTTGCTGTAAACGGAATGTGTGAACCTTGAGGAGTGATAATCACTGCCCCAATTCCATTTCCATATTGATTAACAGCGCCATCAAACACCATCGTCCATCTGGAACCAGGTTCTGGACCTTCATCAAGTGTAGGCTCATCGCAATCTTTCATCTTCAAATACAGAATTTCCTCGTCAGGGAAGTCATACTGAACAGACTGATGATCTTCAATCGGCTGGTGCGCTAGATGGTCAGCGAAGATACTACCTTTGATAGCTTTCTGAGCTCGATACTCAATATCATACTCAGACAACAACATCTGCCAACGGGCAATCCTCCCAGTTAAAGCAGGCTTCTCGAAGATATACTTAATTGGGTCCATTCTGGATATCAACCAAGTTGTATGATTTATCATGTACTGGCGCAAACGCTTAGCAGCCCAAGCTAAAGCACAGCACGTCTTCTCAAGTGTAGAGTATCGAGACTCACAATCAGTAAACTTCTTACTGAGGTAGTATATAGCAAACTCCTTCTTCCCTGATTCGTCTTGTTGACCGAGTACACAACCCATCGAGTCTTCAAGAACTGTTAAGTACATGATCAGAGGTCTTCCTTCTACAGGCGGAGACAAAATCGGAGGTTCAGACAGATAATCTTTGATACTGTCGAAAGCTTTCTGGCAATCCTCGGTCCAATCATGCGACTGATCTTTCCGGAGGAGCTTGAATATCGGCGCACATGTGGCAGTCATGTGGGATATAAATCTGGAAATGTAGTTCAAGCGGCCAAGAAAACCTCGGACTTGCTTCTCAGTTTTGGGTGCAGGCATCTCTTGTATTGCTTTGACCTTTGCAGGATCAACCTCAATACCTCTTTCGCTTACCATAAAACCCAACAATTTGCCGGAACGGACTCCAAATGTACATTTGTTCGGATTCAGGCGAAGTTTGAACTTTCTCAAACGCTGAAAAGCTTCAACAAATGCTCAACATGCTCAACTTCCGTTCGGGACTTAGCGATCATATCATCAACATAGACTTCGATCTCCTTGTGCATCATGTCATGAAACAAGGTAGTCATAGCTCGTTGATACGTGGCTCCGGCGTTCTTCAAACCGAAGGGCATCACTCGATAACAGAATGTTCCCCAAGGTGTGATGAATGTTGTCTTCTCCATATCCTCTGGTGCCATCTTGATTTGATTATATCCAGAAAATCCGTCCATAAAGGAAAAGACTTTGAATTTAGCTGTATTGTCTACCAACATGTCAATGTGTGGTAGAGGAAATCATCTTTTGGGCTAGCTTTATTCAAATCTCTATAGTCAACGCACATACGGACCTTTCCGTCCTTCTTAGGAACAGGCACAATATTGGCCACCCATTGAGGATATGTAGAAGTCACCAGAAACCCCGCATCAATTTGCTTCTGAACTTCTTCTTTGATCTTTACTGCCATATCTGGATGAGTTCTTCTGAGCTTCTGCTTCACAGGCACGCACTCAGGCTTCAAAGGCAGGAAATGTTGCACAATATCTGTATCTAAACCCGGCATGTCTTCATAGGACCAAGCAAAGATATCTGAATATTCTCGTAGCAAACTGACCAAATCTTCCTTGACAGACCCTTCGAGAAGTGCCCCGATCTTCACCAGACGAACACAATCCTCAGACCCCAAGTTGACTGTTTCCAAGTCTTCGAGATGTGGCTGAATGATCTTCTCTTCGTGCTCAAGAAGACGGGTAATCTCATCAGGAATCCCCTCAACGTCATCTTCTTCTGCCTCAAATACAGGGAATTCAAAATTGGGAGATGGCGTTGGATCATTATGTTCAATGGGTTTTAGGATCAATTCTGATCTATGGATGACTGTAGGAACATCTACAGCGACCCAATTGTGGCAGACACCACCAGGAATAACAAAATTGTTCATGTCCTCTGCTTCCTCTTCAATGATGGCAGCAGCTTCCTCTTCTTCAGGTTGATTGGCGTGAATGAACCCTCCACTCTTGAACAGACCTTGCTCATTGCATGCCCCAGAACCATAGCCAATGCCAGCCCGGGATTTGTTGTCTTCAAGTTCAAGCACTTTCCCCAATCCAGCAACTGCACCACATTCAATGGCCAGCTTAGCATCACGGTAGGAAGTGAATGAAGGAGATTTCTTCTCGATTGGTTCATCAATAGATAAAGCTTGGAACTGAGTTCCAACTTCATCCTCTGCGTCAATGTACGAGAAAGAAGACAGATGGCTAACCAGGAGAGCCTTTTCTCCCCCTACTACAACCAATTTCTTGTTCTTCACAAATTTCAGCTTCTGGTGTAGGGTGGATGTCACGGCGCCAGCCTCGTGAATCCATGGTCTGCCTAAGAGACAGCTGTAAGATGGGTGGATATCCATTACTTGGAAAGTGACTTGGAAATCACTTGGTCCTATTTTGATTGGGAGATCAACTTCCCCAGTCACGGTCTTGCGCGACCCATCAAATGCTTTCACAACAACCCCACTCTGCCTCATAGGAGGACCTTGATATGATAGTCGAGAGAGTGTGGATTTTGGCAACACATTAAGAGAAGATCCAGTGTCCACCAACACATTGGACATTGCATCAGATTTGTAATTCATGGATATGTGTAAAGCCATGTTGTGGTCTCTTCCCTCCTCAGGGAGATCAGCGTCACAAAAGCTCAAGGTGTTGCAAGCGGTAATGTTTGCAACAATACTATCAAATTGCTCAAGGGTGACGTCGTGATCAACATACGCCAGATCCAAGACCTTTTGCAGAGATTCCCTATGGGGTTCTGAATTCAGCAGTAGAGAAAGAATAGAAATCTTGGAGGGCGTGTGTAGAAGCTGGTCTACAATGTTGTACTCGCTTTTTCTGATGAGCCTCAGCATCTCATCAGATTCTTCATCAACAATGCCACTTGGGCCGACTGAAGAAACAGGAGTCTTTCGTACGGATGAGGAGGGTTTGGCAACATCAGGTGCCGGATTCTGAATGCTCACAGCGGTCCTAACCGGACGCTCAACAGTATCGGAAGCAGTAGCCTTTGGAGGCGCAGAAAATACACGACCACTTCGGGTCAACCTACTGACGTCAGCAATGTTGGTGACGGAAGTGGAAGGTAAAGGCATTTCGACCCCATCCTGGACAGCAACAGGATTGTATCTGAAGGGTACAGCTTTGTCAGATGAATAGGGCACAGGGCCAGCTGGTTTAATGACCAAGGAAGGGGAACCTTTGGCTTGTTGCTATTATAGCAAATAACAACTGATTCAGGCAGCTTGAACACTGGTGAAATGACGTTCACTTCAGGTTCGACTTCATCAACATTGCGATTCTGCAGAATCTCAATGGTACCTTCATTCAACAACTTCTGAAGTTCTCTGCGTACTTGATCGCAACCCAGACGATTAACCGAACAAACGCGGCACTTGTCGTGGTTGTGCTCCAAATAACTGTACTGACACAGCATCTTATGTAAATCAACCAACGACTGCCTGATGTGGCTGACATACTTGACCTTGTACCTCCCAAGGCATTCTTGAATCATGTTGACAGATTTCCCATGCGCAGGCAATGGGTTCTTGGTGACGTTCGGGCTTGAGTCCTCAAAACTCAGGATTCCACTTCTCATAAGGTCTTGCGCCTTAGTCTTCAGCTGGAAGCAATTCTCAATATCATGACCCGGAGCACCAGAATGATAGACACAGTGTAGGTCAGGCTTATACCACCACTGAGGGTTGACCGGTATAGCCGGAGGATCTCTCGGAGAAACCAACTTCCGCTCTATTAGAGAGGGATATAACTCCGCATACGACATAGGAATCGGATCAAAACTGATCTTCTTCCTTTCGTAACCCATGTTTGCCTGATTATTCGTACTCCCACGAGGCTGATAAGCCTGTTGCTGTGGACGAGATTGTTGTTGTTGGTACTGCGGTTGTTGGTATTGTTGCTGATGCTGATACTGTTGACGTTGATATTGCTGATGTTGAGGAGTATTGTCCTTGAAAACAGGTGCTACGTGAGCCACCTGGTGCTGATGACTGACATGTCGTGCAGGATTCCTCTGAGCAGAGGGTCTTCTGTGTTTGGGATGAGATTGAACGGCATGTGCTTCACCTTCTTTCCTCTTAAATGCCCCATATCGTTTAGAGGAAGAGCTATCATCCTTAGCCAACCGTCCTTCACGGACACCTTCTTCGAGACGCATCCCCATGTTCACCATCTCGGTGAAATCAGAGGGAGCGCTTGCTACCATCCGCTCATAATAAAATGAGCCAAGAGTCTTCAGAAAGATCTTGGTCATTTCCTTCTCTTCCAGCGGTGGAGTGATTTGAGCTGCCAGCTCTCGCCATCTCTGGGCGTACTCCTTGAACGATTCCTTGTCCTTCTGGGACATGGACCTGAGTTGATCTCGGTCAGGCGCCATATCGACGTTGTACTTATATTGCTTGACGAAAGCTTCGCCAAGGTCATTGAAAGATCTGATGTTGGCGCTGTCCAAGCTCATGTACCATCTGAGCGCGGCACCAGATAGACTGTCTTGGAAATAATGAATCAGGAGTTGATCATTATCAGTCTGTGTTGACATCTTCCTGGCGTACATGACCAGGTGAGCAAGCGGACAGGTGTTCCCTTTGTATTTTTCAAAGTCCGGGACCTTGAATTTGATCGGTATCTTGACACCGGGAACTAGGCAGAGTTCGGCTGCAGACTTGCCGAATAGGTCTTTGCCTCGAAGAGTCCTCAATTCTTTTCTCAGCTCAAGGAATTGATCGTTCATGGCATCCATCTTTTCATGAACGTCTGCGCCCTCAGATGGCTCGGAGTGATAGATGATGTCGTCTACCCTTGGCATGGTATGCACGACAGGAGGAGCGGCGATAGGGACCGAGCTAGACGCCGACATTTGAGCGAAGGTTGGCGCAGGAATATCTGGCCTAAAACCTGGGGGCATGCCCCAAGGAAACCCGGGCGGCATGGCATTGGGCGCGTGGGTGCTGACTGGCACTGTAGAAGTAGCTACCTCTGAAATGACTGTCCTCTGAGCAGGAGTTGCAGGCGTCGGAGCAGGTTGATTCTGAGCGGCAAGGAGTTGCTCCATCAAAGCGCCAAGTCTGGCGACCTCTTCCTTCAATTCTCTGTTCTCTTGTTCCAACTGCTCCATGATTCTTGCAGAGTTGACTCGTGTATAATACCGGTGAATCAGCTTGTCTTCAAAATAAATGAAGAACAGAGGTTAGGACAAGAAGACCAGAAACAAAGGGTACCTGTTTATGCAAGAATGATGCATGAAATGCTTGTGCAAATGCTTTGTTTTCAAGGAACCCTTAGGGTATTTTTTGCAATATTTTGATTAATTTAAGCATTTTTGATTCCTCATGGAAAATATTTCATTCAATACATCAAGACAAAAAGTACAGCATTTTAAATTACAAAGAGAAAAGGTAAATGACATCCTATGGATCCCTAAAAGCTCGGGATGCTGGAAGACGAGAAGTGCACAACTTCTTGATCTCTCTCTCATAGGCCGCTTCCATGTCAGCTTTCTCCTTTGCAAGTCGATCATACCTCCTCTTCCAGAATTTGGAAGACTGAGGAAGCAGAGAAGTCCAAGCGTCGTTCGGATCATCGATCACTCGGTGCTCGAGGAATTCAATCATAGCGTCCTTCTCCTTGAGCTGCTGCAGCAATTCCTCTCTCTCACGGATCCAAGCACGCGAAAGGTCTTCTTCTCTCAACTCCTCTACACGTTGGGTAGGGAGGGTTGAAGGCCCAGCCACATCCAACGGTGTAGGTCTTGGATAATCATACGGCATCAAGTAGGTAGCAGCCCTCTGTCTGACCCAAGAGGTGTATGGCTCCAAAGCAATGCAGTTCTTTGGGCCCAACTCATTCCTACTCTTCTTGTGAACACTGCGCCATGCACGGACAAATCTGGCTTTCAGGCCTTGGGGATCTTTACCCTCCTGAAAGAACACACCTTCTAACAGAATGCTATTAGGTTTATCCTTTAGGGGGAACCCAAGCTGGCGACGTGCAAGTATAGGATTGTAGCTGATCCCACCACATGTACCAAGAAGGGGCACATTAGGGAATTCACCACAATAGTCGATGATCTGGACGGTATCGTACACGCGATCATACCAAGTGATATCATCATTGGTGAGAGACATGAGTCTCTGAGACCACCGTAGACATCCCTTGTTCTCCTTGAAAGCAACCGTCTGCGGCAAGTGCGAAATAAACCACTTGTACAGCAGGGGTAAACAGCAGACAATGACTCCTCCATTCTTCATATTCCTCAGGTGCAAGGAGACATATGTATCACCCAACAAAGTCGGAACTGGATTAAGAACCGAGAAGATCCTAATGGCGTTCATGTCCACGAACTTGTCGAAGTTGGGAAATAGCACCAATCCATAGATGAGTAATACAAAGAGAGCCTCAAAGGCATCCTCACTCATGGCCTTCCCATAAAAGGTAGCTTGGGCAATGAGGAACTCGGAAGGAAAACCCTGAATTCCGCCTTTGGTAGTCAGGTTAGCTCTAATCAGATCTTCATCTATATGCAACAAGCTAGCAATCTCTCGAGCAGATGGAATATCCTCTAAGCCACTGAACGGCACTTGATCCAGAATTGGAATCCCAATGAGACGAGAATACTCCTCCAAGGTTGGCAATAGCTGGAAGTCCGGAAATAAGAAGCAGTGATGCAACGGATCATAGAACTGAGCCAGAGTACTCATCAATCCTTCGTCAACCTGAGTGGTGAGCAGAGGTAGAAGCTTCCCATAGCGAGCTTTGAAACCCAAGGGATCTAATACATATGATGTCAGATTCCTTAACTCTTTTACATCGGGCTGTTTGAAGTTGTACTTCTTTGTATGCCTCTTTGGTCTTTCCATGTCTGAAAATTTTGCAAATAAACCCTTTTTTAAGTTCCTCGAAAATCTTTTTTTTTTGTGATGACATGAATGCGGATGAATGCGTGAATGCATGAATGCAACAAACACACTCAAGGATCAAGCAAAGCACACCAAACAAAGGTCGTGGGAAAGCTCTATGTATCCCTAATATCAATCATCCATTTTGGTGGATTTAGGTTTTCACCTTATCGACACCCAAGTTCCATTGATATTAACGGTACATGAACCGGTTCAGACATTCTTAATATCAACCAGCCGCTTTGGTGGATTTTAGGTTTTACACCTGATCCGGGATCCATTGATATTAACAATGTTTGAACGACTCAACCACGAATCACGGGTTTGTTGAGAGTCACGAGCATGGAGTCTCGGTTAAGAACCACCCAAAGGGAGTGTACTAGGGTTTAAACCTGCCAGACATGTTCTATCAGAGGTTCCCATAATCATCGTTCCATCTTTCGAATATTATCGGAGGAACGAATACTCGTATTCCAAGAATATTCTCAAGAGAAACTCTCATGAGTGTAGTATCGCGTGACAATCGTATCAGAACTGACATCTGAACGACCTCCGCACTACGGTCCTAGAAAATAGGCCAAGATGGGTTTGGTAAACTACGGTCCTTGGCTTCTGCGGCACATGATTGAAAGAATAATGCCTAACCACAAATGACTTGTGTGACATTATTAATCCAACATGACCTCCACCAAGTGAATGGGCTCGCAAGTCAACTGGCTAAGGAATACTCCACACCAGTCAACAGGACTATGCCATTCTCCTATCCTAGAGTGCACTCGAGTTCGGGTATAGAACTCATCTCACAGATCACCAAAGCAAACAACAATTGTATATCAAGAAATTCAAACATTACAATCAATACAGTCATCCCAAATTGTACAAAAATATGTCAAATAACAGATAATAATATAGCACAACAAGGGTGAAAAGTAGGCAATACCACCAAGGATCGATAGTCTCCCCAGCAGAGTCGCCACTTTTCTGTAGCGGTGTATTCGTCGCTATATGATTTATCGATTAAACCATAAGCAAAGCATACAATGATTTTCGAGTCGCCGCCGCACTTTTATTTATCCAAAGGACTGGCTAAAAAGCGAACAAAAGCCTAAGAAGTTTTACACGTAGAAAACTAATAAAAAGATCAGAGAGTCTGGGTAAGGGGTAAATTACGCAATGGGAAGGTGTTAGGCACCCACTACGTCCTAGGTACTCCTAGGGAGCCCTTTTCACACTTGTTGTACTAAATTGTTATTTGTTATGACATAAGCATTGTGCAAACACGATTGGGATGGTGAGAAAAGAATATACAATTTTATTATTGGGTTTGAACGGATGAACCCGCTGCCTACGTACCTTCCATCAAAGGTAAGGATCAAAACGCCGTAGTTCGGCTAAAAGATTTCCAAAAGGTTGGTGGATTCAATTTTGAACAATAGCACTGAGGCTTTTCATTATCAATGGGAGAAAACTCGACCAAAAACCAACATCCACCATGTGAGGATAGCTTCGACGCACTAGAGGGGTTAACCCTGTTTTCAGTACGGAAGTCTTATAGTCGACTCACTAAAGATAAGGTGAGGTTTACATCAACCACAATGATAATTGAAACCTATGGCTAATGTGTGAAAAGATTAACAATGGACAAAGCCAAAACAAGTGAATGGGTGAAGTTAATTGATTGTGATTATGAAAATGGAGTCAAAGTATGATTAAGATTAATTCAAATGAGTATTATGAAATGAAGTTTGAAAAAGGTCAAGGACTTGGGTCCAGGTTTTTAGTTTGGAAAACATGAAGATGTTTGCACAATATCTATGTTAAGTTTGAAATCAAAGTATGAAAAGGTTTAGGACATAATGGGGATGAATGGATGAAGATGGATCGTAAAACTTCTTAGAAGGTTCACCTCTTGAAATCATATAGAAGATGATTCAAGTGTGTCCTTTGGAATAGGCAATGAATAATAATATAAGCAAACAAATGATACCGGATGCCATTCAATGGTCTTACTCCAATCTCACAAACAAAAGCGGATACCGGATACCACTAGATGGATTTACACCATCTCCTAAAACAAAACTGGATATCAGAGGCCACTCAATGGACTTATACTAATCTCCTAAAACAAAATGAAACTTGGATACCGGATGCCAATCTGTCTGGACTTATACCAATATCCAACATATGATCATAGGAAAGCAAATGCCAACTTGCAGGGACTTACAATTGCATCCTCACATAAACAAACGAAAGCAAAACATGGATGTTAGATGCCAATCTGTCTGGGCTTACTCTCACATACACAGTATGATCCTAGGAAACAAATGCCAACTTGCAGGGACTTACAGTTGTATCCTCACATACAATCAAACAATGCAACATGATCACAGGAGAGCAAATGCCAACTTGCAGGGACTTACAATTGCTTCCTCACAATCAAACAAACAAAACAGAAGATATGAGTGACCAATGAGGTCTTATACTCTATCTTTCCATATCATAGGAGCAAATGGCCAAAAGAGATGGACTTACAATTGTCCTCAATGGGTAAACAACAATGATAGCATCACAAAAGCAAATGAGATGATCATGCATTAATGGCAATTGATGATGATAAATGCATAGCATACAGGCAAACAAGTGCATATGAAGCAATCAATCAATCAATGAATAGCAAACAGCACACTCTATAGTCAAACAATGGGGGGCTCACACAAGAGGGTTTGACTTTGAAAGTCCACTGTAATAGGTGAAGGTCGCTCTTAACCTTGCCATTGAGAGGCTAAGGTGAAGCAGATGAATAGGAGATGAGGGGTGTGCCTCATTGCTTCTATCTCAGATCAGAGAGAGCATCAAATAATAGAAAGTGGGGGAGTTCAGAAAGATGGAACTCTTTCCCCATTATTGACTCAATTAGATCTTGGTTTTTTATCTCAATGCTTCAACCATGTAATGGGAGCAAAGAGAGGACACACTGAATAGTGGGGAATAGATTGCTTATCCCTACCTTCCACCAATTGCCTTACTTGAAGGACTTTTCCTGCTTGGGACAATTTTAAACACGCACAGGCATTGCCTCTTAAGGAGGACTTCAGACAGTTTGCCCGGTCAAATAACAGACCGGGTCTCCAGACTACATGAAGAAGAAAGGTTTATACCTCAAAGAAAATGCTAAATAGCAAAGCAAGCAAGTTCAAAGAACTTAAGCAACTAAAGTACCTAAAAAAGGCAAACCAATTAGTAAACAGTTCAACAGATAAAATCAAAAGGAAATGAACCAATAGTCAACCACAGAGGGACCAATTGTGCAAGGCACAAAGATTCAAGTTACATGAGTCAACCTACAAAACAAGGGTTAGCACGTGATATATGATCCAGCTCAATCAAATATGAATGGTCTTTGAGGCATTGGTGCTTAACCTGAAACAATAGCTCAAATGTAAGCTCAAAAGACCACTAGGACTAGCCTAGGGTCAAAGGTGAAAGAAAAAAGTCAAACAGCAAAGAAAAGTCAACCCAATTCATGTTCAAACATTTAAGAAGCAATCTCAATTGGATTCATAATCAAATCATGCATCATTGTCATTTCATATACAAAAGAATGCAAAGCATGGCAAGAGAAGCACACAAAAGTCAACAGAATGACTTGCATCAAAAGTCAACCCAAACATTTCCAAAAATTATCAAATAAATCACATTCAATCCTAACACCTAGCTTGGCAAGCATGTCAAATTTCATTGCATTTGGATGAGAGGAAGGCAGTCAATTAAAATCATGAATTCAAATCAAATTCAAGTAAGCATAATGAAAGTCAACAAGCATGGGTCAACTTCAAAAAATCATATCAAATTGAAAACAGAAGAGAAATGAATGAGATTGACACCAATGCAAAGCTTGAGATGTCTAGTTATCACATATGAAATTTCATGGTCATACAATATGATGTGAGAATTTCACAAATGAAATGGCAATGTGTAGCACAAAAAGTCAACCATAGACTAGGCAGGGAAGAAAATTCACAATCAAATGGAAAACCAGCACAATTAATTCCAAGAAAATTCATACACAAACTAGACATGTGATAGATGATTCATGCAAAATTTGGGGTTATTTGGATGTAAGGAAGCATGTGAACAAAAATTGGGAAAATGCATATCATTCATGTAGCACCAAATGCAACACCTCATTTCAAAAATTTGTAACTCACAAACCACATATGAGAAATGTATAAACTCTACATGGAAACAAAGGTAAATGAGTCTAGTTTCACCACAAAAAGTTTCAGGGGCAATGGATACATCATGACAATTTCACAAAAGGAATGGCAAAGGGTGTCAAATGTGCATACATGTTAGGAAACTTCATACCAATTAAAATTCAGCCAACCAAAAATTAATTAAAAATCATAATCAAATACTAGACATCCATGTGAAGATTATGCAAAAATTTTCATGATTTTTGGATGAATAATGAATGAGAAATGAATTGTTGAAGTTTGATGAATAATTGGATGAAACATGAAACACATAGCATGGTATGGAGTCAACACAAAGTCAGCGCATGGCAATTTGGTAATATTGGCCTCACTAATTGAAGCTGTGCGTTTTGGGCAGGGGAAACGAAATGTTCCCATTGGTCCAAACCCAATGGAACAGTAAACTCGGCCAATAGCATTCAAATTTTCTGGGTTCTAACACTTAGGGTTTATGCACTAGGGTTTAACAACAGCCATCTTGTTCACTACCACAAAACAAATTTCCAACAGTATTTCCAAACATCATGACAAGTAGCAATGCTCTTCATGCAAACCACAACACAAACAACAGATAAACGCAATCAAAGTAATTTCTGGAAATGAGTTTAGGGTTTTCAAACAGAACAACATTCAGCTTCATCATTCATGAACTCGAAAATTCAAAATGCCCAGAATAACAAATCAAGCACATCAATAGAATCATCATGCAACATACAACATGAATGTGCTATCCATTTTCATTTAAATAAATCAACCAAGCCAAACAAATCGAGGGAAAACATATTTGTTCATGAAAGTGAAAGTTCAGATTTCTCGCAATATGGCTAACCAAATCAAATGATATAAAGCTCACAACATTCAGCAAGGCAAGGGCTATCAAAAACATGGCATGGTTTGATGAAAAGAGAGGGTCGAACACTTACTTGTTTTTGAAGAAAAATGAGGTGCAGTGTTTGTTTTGATGTTGCAGCCCGATACAGATGCTCACAATGGTGTATAATGATGGATGCTTGATGTAGGTAAGCTCAGCTACTCTTGAGAACTTCCAAAACTCGACTTGCCATTGTTGTGACTTGAGGAAAACAGGGCAGGAAGATACAGTTACAGCAAGGGTTTGATAGTTCAAATGAGCTCACAAAGATGGCTAAAGCATGAGAGAAGCAAGAGTTGATCGAAGCCTTTGGAGATTTTGAGCAGAAAATGCTAAAACAAGGTGAATGCAGTTTGTCATGTTGGCTTGTGGCTGTTAGCTTCATGACAGAAAGTGAGGCCTTTCATTTTTTGTTTTGGTGCTGTTTGTGGTAAGGCAGTCTTCTTGAGAAAAAATGGCCAAGGGGTGTGTTTTTAGAACCTGAGAGCATCAATCAAAAATGAAGTGCTGTTGGTTTTTGAGAGGAATAGCCAAGGGTTGTGTTTTTTGAGTTGTAACAGATTTTAGCAAGGCCAGTTTTTTAGGATATGAGCAGCCCCTTTTTTAGTGCAACAGCAAAGTGAGTTAGGTCTTGTTATGTTGGTTTGTTGGCTAGCTGCTCCATGACAGAAAGTGAGGGGAGATATGGTGTTAAGCAAAAGCCAAGTTTTGTTGGAAGTTTAGACAGCCAGTTTGAAAATGCCAAGGGTTTATGGTAATGCATCAGAAGTTCTCTTGATTTCTTTTCTACCTCCTATGCCTTGTGTGCCTGCTATTGGAGTTCAAAAGTGACAGAAAATCCGCTGCATTGCTGGACAGTACAAGGTAAGGCATGGAGGGTGTGGTTGCTTTGTACTCATTTTCCAAATCTTAAGCAAGTGAGGCATGGCTTCTTTGTTTTGCTGTTGATTAGGCTGCTAATTAGGTTCACAAATGACAGAAAAAATGATGCATAATGCTGCTGCTCTTTTGAGGTACAAGGCATGGTTGTGGAAGCATGGACAAGTATGGTGAAATTGTACCTTTCTTACAATTCAAGCAACCAAACAATGGCCTCATGTACTGCATATTTTGACTTTGCAAACACATTCTAAATGACATTTCTGAGCTTTTCCAATTGGCCAAATGCTAGAAAAATGTTTAAATCAAAAAGTCAACCCTTGGTCAAACTTGCATTTAAATGAGAAAAGTCAAAATATGCCATTTTGATTGGTGAGGTTTTGGCTCATGAAATTTATATTTTTGGAAAGAGGGGATCAAATGTGACTTGTAGGAAAAAACCCCACCAAAATTGGCCAAACGGTTTGAGAGATATGGCCCTTTGAAGTTCAAGATTTTCTGAAATCGATTCGATCATAACTTGCCAACCACACATGGGAATTGAGAGTTCTTGGACTTTTTGGAAATGGGAGAACAAGATCTTCAACTTTCATGTTGGGCAAAAATTCATTTGAAGCTTGTATCATGATGTAAGTTTGAGGATCAAGACTTTCCATTTATGGCAGGTTTCAGTTACAGGTCCAGTTTCCATTTCTGGAAATTTTCTGTTTGACTTCAAATTCTTCCATGATGAGGTTGGACATGACATATGAGGCTTGTATAGACATGAATGAACTCCTTCAAATCAATTCCATCCATCAAATCACTGATTAAATGGCCAGTTGACCAAGTTTGACTTTCTGTTGACTTTTCTAGGGTTTTGCATGATTGGACCACTTCTGATGAATTCCAGACCCTAATTCCTTGAGACCTTGATTTCCAATGATGTCCCAAGTTGTGTGAACTCTTGATTATTGGTCATGGTGCCCAAATTCTGCAAGAATGGCCATCATCCATTGCTTTGACTGACTGTTGACTGTCTTTGACCTAATTGCTGATAATTGCTTCAACTGCAAGCAACAAGGTTAGACTGACAATATTTTTGTACTTTTTGGATGATAAACATATGAAAAGCAATGATATACAAATGCAAAACATGCTTGGTGATCAAGAACCACACACACAAGGCAACCTACCCACTAGGAGGGAAGCAAAGGCATGCAATGATCCTTGAGGCTATGATATGAGATGATATGGGCCATGAGGGATCTTAGGGCCAAAATTGGGGTCTTACATATAGGTATTAGTAGAGTGTGCTAATACTGTGATTAATTATTTGACATGATATGATGTTTTGATACATGTGTTGATGATGTATGATGGTATGCATAAAGTTGTGAATGTATCTATCATGTGTGAAATTATGAATGGACTGTTTATGGCTTAGAGTGTGAGCATATGTCCATTGTGGATGATTATTGATGTTTGCATGACTAAGTGATTTAGCTTGCATATTGTGGCCTTTATGGTGGTAGCTAATTCCCATGGTGAGGAATTAGTGAGTTAGTATTGTGGATTGTTGTTGATGTTTGCATCCTAGGTGATTAGCGTGCATAGCATAGCCCTTGGGGTGGTAGCTAATTCCCATGGTGAGGAATTAGTGAGTGAGTCACTAGGTCTCAAATGAGTGGGACTAGTGAGCTTGGTAGCCGTATCTGGATTTGATCGGTGAGGTTGAACTATATGTTCACGAATAGTCGGTACCGCATGCATGGAGTCTCATTGCATAATATATGTATGTATGGCGTATAATATGAATGGATGTATTCCAATATTATATGTGTGTTTTATGGTTGTGTTGAGTTTGAGTATGATGATGATGATGATTATGAGTTGATATTGCCGTTGCTGAATATGTGTGATTTGATTAGGGTGATGATATGTGTTAAATTACTCAACATTACATGATATTTTATAATGCTTATTATATCGATTGAGGAACTCACCCTTACAACTATTTTTCAGGTAACGAGCAGTGATTGAGTAGAAGCTAGTCCTTGGAGTCTAGTGTAGTTCCTTAGTGGGTCATGCTTTGGTAGATGTAACATCGGGAAGGGATGTTTTAATTGTTTTATTGTTGGTTGTTGAACCAGTTTACATGTAATGTGTTACATGTTTTGCATGATTGATTTGATTTCTATCCGCTGCGAATTATGCAAATGTTTATTTTGATAAATAAATGAGTATGACCAGATATTTTGGAACACGGTGCGAAGTGTCAAGTGTGACACCCTTAGTTGCATATTTACTCTGATTTATGTTTTGTTGTTTTAATTAAATTTTGGGGTATTTTAGAAGGGTGTTACATTAGTGGTATCAGAGCATAGTCGGTCGAGTCGAGTCGTAATTATTTTGTTTCCCCTGTACGGGATAGGTGTTGTGTAACCCTATCAGTACTTATTGTTTTAGCTTGTTGGGTTTTCAGAATAGAATGGCTGGAAGAGGTAGAGATGATGCTGCGATTGCTGAGGCTCTGGGTATGCTAGCTGGAGTACTTGGAGGAAATCCGAATGTTGTGGGAATGGGAGCTGCTCGTCAACTGAGTGAGTTCCAGAAGAACAATCCTCCAATGTTTAAGGGAGCATACGATCCAGATGGTGCTCAGAAGTGGTTGAAGGAGATCGAGAGGATCTTCCGAGTGACTGAGTGTGCCGATAACCAGAAGGTCAGGTTCGGTACGCATATGCTGTCAGAGGAAGCAGATGATTGGTGGGTTGCTACCCGCACTGAGTTGGAAGCTGCTGGAGATGCTGAGATCACTTGGGCGGTGTTCAAAGAGAGATTCCTGAGGAAGTACTTCCCAGAGGATGTCAGAGGAAAGAAAGAGATAGAGTTCTTAGAATTGAAGCAGGGCAATCGGTCTGTTACTGAGTATGCTGCTAAGTTCACAGAGCTGTCGAAGTATTACACTCCCTATAACGAGGCTACTGGGGAATTTTCAAAGTGTGTGAAGTTTGAGAACGGGTTACGTCCCGAGATCAAGCAGGCTATTGGGTATCAGCGGATTAGAGTGTTTTCTGACCTGGTGGACTGTTGCAGGATTTTTGAACAGGATACCAAGGCCAGAGCGGAGAGCTATCAGCAAAGGGTTGATAGGAAAGGCAAGAATCAGAATGATCGTGGGAAACCGTATGCAGCTGGCAAAGGTTTCCAGAGACAGAGTGGGATGAAGAGGCCTAGTGGGGGAGACTCTAGTGCCCTTGCTAAGTGTTACAGATGTGGTCAGGCTGGACATCGTGTTCATGAGTGTACCAGTGCTGAGAGGAAGTGTTTCAAGTGTGGAAAGGGTGGTCATTTGGCTGCAGAGTGCCGGTCGAAGACTGTGACTTGTTTCAACTGTGGAGAGGTGGGTCATATCAGTCCACAGTGTCCTAAGCCGAAGAAAGAGAACCAGTCGGGAGGCAAGGTCTTTGCTTTATCGGGTTCTGAGACTTCTGCAGATGATCGTTTGATCCGAGGTACGTGTTATATTAATGGCTTTCCTCTTGTAGCTATTATTGACACAGGTGCGACTCATTCCTTTATATCGTTGGATTGTGCTGTGAAACTTAAATTAGAGATATCTGAGATGCATGGGAGTATGGTGATTGATACTCCTGCGAAGGGTTCAGTGACTACTACTTCAGTTTGTTTAAATTGCCCTTTGAGTATTTTTGGTAGAGACTTTGGGATGGACCTTGTGTGTCTTCCACTAGTGCAGATTGATGTTATCCTGGGTATGAACTGGTTGGTGTTTAACCGAGTTTATATCAACTGTTTTGATAAGACTGTGATCTTTCCTGAGATTAAGGAAGGAAAGAGTTTGTTTCTATCAGCAAGGCAGGTGAATGAGGCAGTAACAGATAGGGCAGAGTTGTTTATGCTGTTAGCGACTTTGGAGGCTAAAGATAAACTGGTAATTGGCGATCTAGCCGTGGTGTGTGATTTTCCTGATGTGTTTCCTGAAGAAGTGAATGAATTACCGCCAGAGCGTGTAGTTGAGTTCTCGATTGATTTGGTACCTGGTACTAGGCCGATATCGATGGCTCCGTACCGTATGTCTGCTGTTGAGTTAACTGAATTGAAGAATCAGTTGGAAGATCTGTTGGATAAGAAATTTATTCGTCCGAGTGTGTCGCCGTGGGGTGCACCAGTGTTATTGGTTAAGAAGAAAGAAGGTACTATGAGGTTGTGTGTGGACTACAGGCAACTGAATAAAGTGACGATCAAGAATCGGTATCCTTTGCCGAGGATTGATGATTTGATGGATCAGTTGGTTGGTGCGAGTGGGTTCAGCAAAATAGATTTGAGATCGGGGTATCATCAGATACGTGTGAAAACTGAGGATATTCAGAAGACTGCTTTCAGAACAAGGTATGGACATTATGAGTATTCTGTAATGCCTTTTGGTGTGACTAATGCGCCTGGAGTATTTATGGAGTATATGAATAGGATTTTCCATCCGTATCTAGACCAGTTTGTTGTGGTGTTTATTGACGATATTTTGGTGTATTCGAAATCTGAAGAAGAGCATGCTGAGCATTTGAGAATGGTTTTAAGAGTTCTACGAGAAAAGAAGTTATTTGCTAAACTGTCTAAGTGTGAATTTTGGTTAGAAGAGGTTAGTTTTCTTGGTCATGTGATTTCAAGAGGTGGTGTTGCTGTTGATCCTTCTAAGATAGAAGCGGTATCTAAGTGGGAAGCTCCGAAGTCAGTTTCTGAGATAAGGAGTTTTCTTGGACTTGCAGGTTATTATAGGAAGTTCATTGAGGGATTTTCTAAGTTGGCGTTACCGTTGACGATGTTGACTAGAAAGGGGCAAGCGTTTGTTTGGGACTCAAAATGTGAAGAAGGTTTCCAAGAGTTAAAGAGAAGGTTAACTACTGCTCCTATTCTGATATTACCGAGTTCGTCGGGATCATTTGAAGTTTACTGTGATGCTTCATTGTTGGGTCTGGGTGGTGTTTTGATGCAGAATAAGCAGGTTGTAGCTTATGCTTCGAGACAACTGAAGGTTCATGAGAAGAACTATCCGACACACGATTTAGAGTTGGCAGTTGTGGTGTTTGTTCTGAAGTTATGGAGGCATTACTTGTATGGGTCGAGATTTGAGGTTTTCAGTGACCATAAAAGTTTAAAGTATTTGTTTGATCAGAAAGAGCTGAATATGAGACAAAGGAGATGGTTAGAGTTTCTGAAGGATTATGACTTTGGTTTGAATTACCATCCGGGTAAAGCAAACGTAGTGGCTGATGCATTGAGTCGGAAATCATTGCATATGTCTATGTTAATGGTTAAGGAATTGGATTTAATTGAACAGTTTAGAGACTTGAGTTTGGTGTGTGAGAGTACTCACAATAGTGTTAAATTGGGAATGTTGAAGTTAACGAGTGGTATTCTGGATGAGATTAGAGAGGGTCAGAAATCCGATGTGCTGTTGGTTGATAAGTTGACTCTAGTGAATCAAGGTCAAGGTGGTGAATTCAGAGTTGATGAGAATGGTGTTTTGAAATTTGGTAATCGGGTGTGTATTCGGATGTTACCGAACTTAAGAAGAGTATTCTCGAGGAAGGACATCGTAGTGGCCTGAGTATTCATCCTGGAGCTACGAAGATGTATCATGATTTGAAAAAGTTATTTTGGTGGCCGGGAATGAAAAGAGAAATTGCAAGTTTTGTGTATTCTTGTTTGACTTGTCAGAAGTCAAAGATTGAGCATCAGAAGCCGTCTGGGCTAATGCAACCGTTGGCTATTCCAGAGTGGAAGTGGGATAGTATCAGTATGGATTTTGTTTCTGGTTTACCGAGGACAATTAAGAATTTTGAAGCTATTTGGGTGATTGTGGACAGATTGACAAAATCGGCTCATTTTATTCCGATCAGAATGGACTATCCATTGGAGAGATTAGCTGAGTTGTATATTGAGAAAATTGTGAGTTTACATGGTATTCCGTCGAGTATTATTTCGGACAGAGATCCTAGATTTACATCGAAGTTCTGGGAAGGTTTGCAGAGGGCTTTGGGAACTAAGCTGAAATTGAGTTCTGCATATCATCCGCAGACTGATGGTCAGACTGAGAGGACGATTCAGTCGCTGGAGGATCTTTTGAGGGCTTGTGTTTTGGAAAAGGGAGGTGCTTGGGATTGTTATTTACCTTTGATTGAGTTTACCTACAACAATAGTTTCCATTCGAGCATTGGTATGGCACCGTTTGAAGCTTTGTATGGTAGGAGATGTCGGACACCTTTATGTTGGTATGAGTCCGGTGAGAGTGCTGTGGTTGGACCGGAGATTGTTCAACAAACTACGGAAAAGATTAAGATGATTCAGGAGAAGATGAGGATTGCTCAGAGTCGTCAGAAGAGTTATCACGACAAGAGGAGGAAGTCACTTGAGTTTCAAGAGGGAGATCATGTGTTTCTTCGTGTCACTCCGATAACTGGGGTTGGTCGAGCTTTGAAGTCAAAGAAGTTGACACCTCGATTTATTGGTCCTTATCAGATTCTGGAGAGGATAGGGGAGGTAGCCTATCGTATCGCTTTACCGCCGTCACTTGCGAATTTGCATGAGGTTTTTCATGTGTCTCAGTTGAGGAGGTACATTCCTGATCCGTCGCATGTAGTCCAAGTAGATGATGTACAGGTGAGAGATAACCTGACTGTTGAAACATCACCTATGAGGATAGAGGATCGAGAGTTGAAGCAGTTGCGGGGTAAAGAGATTGCCTTGGTGAAGGTAGCTTGGGGAGGACCAGCAGGTGGCAATGTGACTTGGGAACTTGAGAGTCAGATGAAGGAGTCTTATCCGGAGTTATTCGCTTGAGGTATGTTTTCGAGGACGAAAACTCTTTTAGTGGGGGAGAGTTGTAACACCCCGATGAAATAAGGATAATTATTTAATTTAAATTAATATAATATTTATTAATTTAATTAAATAATTGGAATATTATTATTATTATTTTATTGGAATAAAAGTTGGAATTTAGAAAAGGTCCCATTTAGTAAAAAGGTTTATTTTCACGTGAAAAGGAAAAAGGGACAGAAAAGTGGAAAAAGGGCAAAGAGAGCAAGAGAACAAGGGTTGAAGGAAGGAAAAGCTTGAAGCTCAGAGATTTGCCGGATTAACTCAGGTAAGGGGGGTTTATCGTCGGTTAATGGGTATTATGGGATAACATGTAGTGGGTAGTGATAGACCATTGATTTGACTCTAATTGGAATGATGCATGATGAAATTGTGAACTTTTGGATGAACGAAATTGGATTATGATTGAAAGGAATTCGTAGGAATTAGATGTAAAAATGTTAGAATTGGTGAAATTGAATAGGGTGTGATTCGTGTTAGATGATATGAACGATTACTGTGTAAAATTGGATTGTAGGAGGTTGGAATTGGGAGATCTCGTAGCAGAGAAAACCATAGCAGATCTGGAAATCTGGTTTCTGGTCATACGCGTATGGCACTAGGCAATACGCGTATGAGATGGTCTGGTACGCGTATGGCACTAGGCATTACGCGTATGGATGAGGAAGATGATGTTTTGAACGTGGTTTGGTCTCTGTTGGTACGCGTATGGGGAGTGGTACGCGTAGCATACGCGTATGAGATAGGTGGTACGCGTATGGGATTGGCTGAGAAATGGGCCATACACGTATGGGACTAGGCAATACGCGTATGGGCAGGATTGTGATTTTTCTGTGTTGTTGTTGTGCAGTTTTTGGTTGTTCAGCTGAGTAAGGTAATTTAGCTGATGTAGGATATAGTAGGGATCGTTTCCCGTTGTTTTGAGCAGTATAGGTATTAGTAGAGTGTGCTAATACTGTGATTAATTATTTGACATGATATGATGTTTTGATACATGTGTTGATGATGTATGATGGTATGCATAAAGTTGTGAATGTATCTATCATGTGTGAAATTATGAATGGACTGTTTATGGCTTAGAGTGTGAGCATATGTCCATTGTGGATGATTGTTGATGTTTGCATGACTAAGTGATTTAGCTTGCATATTGTGGCCTTTATGGTGGTAGCTAATTCCCATGGTGAGGAATTAGTGAGTTAGTATTGTGGATTGTTGTTGATGTTTGCATGCTAGGTGATTAGCGTGCATAGCATAGCCCTTGGGGTGGTAGCTAATTCCCATGGTGAGGAATTAGTGAGTGAGTCACTAGGTCTCAAATGAGTGGGACTAGTGAGCTTGGTAGCCGTATCTGGATTTGATCGGTGAGGTTGAACTATATGTTCACGAATAGTCGGTACCGCATGCATGGAGTCTCATTGCATAATATATGTATGTATGGCGTATAATATGAATGGATGTATTCCAATATTATATGTGTGTTTTATGGTTGTGTTGAGTTTGAGTATGATGATGATGATGATTATGAGTTGATATTGCCGTTGCTGAATATGTGTGATTTGATTAGGGTGATGATATGTGTTAAATTACTCAACATTACATGATATTTTATAATGCTTATTATATCGATTGAGGAACTCACCCTTACAACTATTTTTCAGGTAACGAGCAGTGATTGAGTAGAAGCTAGTCCTTGGAGTCTAGTGTAGTTCCTTAGTGGGTCATGCTCTGGTAGATGTAACATCGGGAAGGGATGTTTTAATTGTTTTATTGTTGGTTGTTGAACCAGTTTACATGTAATGTGTTACATGTTTTGCATGATTGATTTGATTTCTATCCGCTGCGAATTATGCAAATGTTTATTTTGATAAATAAATGAGTATGACCAGATATTTTGGAACACGGTGCGAAGTGTCAAGTGTGACACCCTTAGTTGCATATTTACTCTGATTTATGTTTTGTTGTTTTAATTAAATTTTGGGGTATTTTAGAAGGGTGTTACACCGACGATGCAACCACGCCTAACACAACGTCACCATTAAAACATACTACAAAACCTGCACAGTCGAGGGTATGGAACAAACGTTGTTGCTTTGAGCACAACACTTTTCAACAACAGTTTAAGTTGTGGCTCTTGCTATGAAATTAAATGTGCAGGTGACCATAAATGGTGCCTTCCTGGCTCCATTGTTGTCACTACTACCAACTTCTGTCCACCAAACAATGCCTTACCTAATAATGTAGAAGAAAGGGAGGTATAAGGTTCACTATCAATGGACATTCTTACTTCAACCGTGTTCTTATCACAAACGTTGGTGGTGTTGGTGATGTGGTTGCTGCTTCCATCAAAAAGGTCAAAAACTGGTTGGATTTCTATGTCAAGAAACTGGGGACAGAACTGGCAAAGCAAGAATTATCTTAACGGTCAAAGCTTACCTTTCAAGGTTATAACAAGTGATGGTCGAACTGTGTTCTCCAATAATGTTGCTCCAGCTACATGGTCTCGATGCCTTCCATCGAAATCGCAGTCGCGTATTCACAACCAACAAACATAGTTCCGCAGCAGACATCACCCACCCATGTCATCGAACTCCTCCATGAGTAGAACCTTCTGACACCATAACGCTCCACGACACCATAACAAGCACCACCACACATGCCCATCAACCTTCATTCTAACCTCCAAAATTCAACCACAACTGAACAACACACAATATCGAGATCAACAAAAATCAAGAAAATTAAAAGAAGACGAAGAAAGAACGAGGGAAAGGAACGAAACCATCTTCAGTTTCCACATCCGAACCGCTCACAACCACCGGGTGAAACCACCCATAAACCAATTTCTTCAAGCTGGCCGCAAGCCACGCCGCCGCCTGGAATACCCAAACCCCACCATTAACAAGCTTCCGCCGTTGACGGTTTTCGGCGACAATCAGGTCTCGATGAAGCCGTTCTCAAAAATATTGATGCATGTAACCAACTCTCCACCATCACTCGCCTCTGAACCGCGACCGTATTATCGCCAGATCTACCGGTACATCTTTTTCCGATCTCACGAATCAAGCAAATTGGTAACTTTTTCCTTCTCTTCTTGAGTTTTAATTTTTTGGGGTCTATCAGAAATTGATTCAATATTTTATGAGTGTTTGAATTTGAAAATAAAAGAGATTGTTGTTTATTTCTTGTGAGAACAACAAGAGAGATAGATCATGAGATTGTAAAAAGGGGAAAGTTTTTTTCCTATCCGTTTGTTGCGTTTCACGTAAACAGAAGAAGAAGTTTTTTGTTTTCATTATTACTGCCACGTGTCGCATGACCGTTGGCTTTCTTTTAAACTTTGAAAAAATAAATTAAAAGGGGATAAGATTAGGATCATGGCAGGGACGGTTTTTCCGTTTGTATAAATTTATTTATTTATTTATTATTATTATTATTATTTTACTATAATGATTTAATTAGATCTAGTGAATGTTTTTAGATTAGGCTTGTGTACTTTGGGCCATGCTGACTTGCTGTTCACCCATGCACCTGTATTTGTTCTATTTGCTTTATTATTATCTCTTCATTTGATTAGTTTAATTTAATTATTAATTAGTCATTTCGATTTTAAATGTTTAGTTTTCAGATTTAATTAATTGTTGAATTTTTGATATTGAGCTTTATTCGATTAGTCGATCTTCGTGTATTAGTTGGTTTAATTAGGTTTATTTCTATTCGTGCCCATATTGTAAGGCATGTAAATAACCACACTTGTTTTTTTCACAAATTTAATTTCACCAACATTTCATTCGATTTCAAAATTAATTCCAACTTTCCACAATTTCAAGATTCATTTCAAAATAAATTCATTTTCAATCATTTCACAAATCAAATATCTCTCTAAACCATTTTCTCAATAAAAATCTGAAGAAAAAGATTACCCTGGATGGAATATCCAGTCGTAATCCCGAATATTAGGCTCAAGCTGTAAGAGCTTGCAAGCCATAAATATTCGTCTTCTCTTCAAAACACTCCAATATTCAAATCATTTTCATAAGTAAAATCTGAAGAAAAAGATTACCCGGATGGAATATCCAGTCGTAATCCTGAATATTAGGCACAAGTTGTAAGAGCTTGTAAGCGTATGTATTCGTCTTCTCTCCAAAACACTTGTAAATATTCAAACCATTTCCTTAAGCAAATTTGGAAGAAAAAGATTACCTGGGTGAAATATCCAAACGTAGTCCCGAGTATTAGACCCAAGCTGTAAGAGTTTGCAAGTCACAAGTACTCGTCTTTCAAACTCCAAGATACTTAATTCCGATCTTAACCTCTTTCAATAAGATGGAAATGGAACATGGTGGATACCGTGCACTCCTGAGATTAAGATTCGAGGTGGATGCCTCGCCTATCTTAGCTCTCGTCGTCATTTAAAATTATCGATGCGGTTTCTTCAAACCCTTTCTCAATCAAATTCAAAATCACTTAATTCTTATTAAACATTTTTTTGCAAATAAGATGGAAATGGAATGTGGTGGATACCACGCACTCCTGAGACTAGGATTCGAGATGGATATCTCGCTCATCCAAGTTCTCGCCATTATTCAAAACACATCAAACCAATCAATTTCTTTTCTTGCCGTCATGCGATTAATCAGAAAACCTTTTCATAAACGAAAAACATATTATCTTAAGATGATGCAAAGCAATGTTTCGGCCATAATTGTTGAGTTGAGATAAGTGACGTTTTTTTGAATGTTGATTTGTGTTAGTTGTAAATTTACGTGTCGGGTTTTTGTTATCGTATCCACAGGGATTGTAAGATATCACCGCCGTTCGATGGTTGTATTAATTCTAACTCAATGTAACAATAGGGTTTTGGTTGGTTGTCACTTTATCTTGCATAAAAAGGTAGTAAATTGCGGTAAAAGTTTTGGTTTGAATAAATGAGAAATATTGCCAAAGTTAGGGTTCGATGATCACTTTGCATGTATTTGTTCGGTCAACAATCTTATAAACTCCTTTAGATGATAAATCATTTCACAAAGTCCTCCCAATATGTTTCTCTCGAACACACATTGTGAGTTTTCCCATTTTGATCCATTGTTTCTCTCGAACACAATCTATCAAAATGACAACTTTTTGGTTCAACCTTATGGTGAACAAAATCATTCATTACTATCTCTAGCTAACAAACAAGATTAGATGAAAACCTAGGTCAAGAGTTGGTAAATATCTCTCGATCATAAACCAACACAAAGAGTTTTAAATAGAAACAAAGTTTTCATCATATATTCACCATTAAAGAGTTTACACATGAAGATCCTTACATTTACACACAAAGCTAGTAATCACCTACATCTAACCTTGACAAATGGATGACTTAGCTACTCATTTTCATGGTAGCTTGGTCGGCAAGTTTCGGAAGAAGGTTGATCAACATCCAAGTTGGATAATCGAGATTGGATGGGAATCCACCTTCTTTTTGTAAAAGATGGTTACAAGATGAAGAGAAAAGAAATCTAGGGCATAAAATCTCCCAAGAACAATGCTGTAAAATATCTCTAAGAAAGTACAAAAGTGCAAAAATTAGGTAAAACTAAGGTATGGCTCTAAAAAGTGGCACTTGCTACTTATAGAGCTATACTGGGCTGTCATGCTCGCTAGGCGAGCAGAATGGCTCGCCTAGCGAGGGTCTAATTGAGGCACCTGAGGCACCTGCGCCCAGAGACACAGTCTATCTCAGACTGTCATGTTCGCCTAGCGAACAAACCTTCGCCTAGCGAAGGACACGCTTCAACCTTCGCCCCAGCGAGGTTGAGAGGTTTTGCTATTGGAATGCTCGCTGGGGAGTCGCTAGAGCCTCGCCTAGCGAGTGAGTGCTGGCTGCGCTTTTCACCAAAACAGAACGAACTCGCTACCACCTTCGCCAGCAGCTCGCCTAGCGAATTTATTGACATTTTACTGGAGCTTTTCGTTGGTCGCTCGCCTAGCGAGTGCTTCGCCACAGCCCTCGCCTAGCGAGCAGGCTGATGAATGCTTGTTTTCTTTGGTTCCTTTGCCAACTTTCTTGTGTCTTCATTTTCAATTATTTCATGCCTTCTTCCTGCACAATAACACACAAATCAAAGGCACCAAGATCGTTTATCAATGTAATGCATTTCATTTAAAACAAAGGTGGTTTTGACAATTTAGCAAGGAAATAGAGTGAAAGATACCCTTAATTGATAGCTCAAATAAGCACTTTTGGGTATCTAACAACTCTCCCCAACTAGATTCTTGCTTGTCCTCAAGCAAAGTATGCCTCTTGAATGACAAGAGGATTTGCATTAAGAAAAAGGTTTCTCCGAAGTTGGATAAAACGGCTCAAACACAAGTGAGTCAGCATATACAGGCGTCCAACGATTCGAATAAAATAATACACAAGAACTAAAACTTAATAGCTTATGCGAAATATTTATCTATCTACAACAATATTATTCTGAATGAATCACCCTATCTCTCCTCTTCGAATAAGGAATGAAGAATTTACGCGTTTGCAACCGCGGGAATAATCTCACTCTCTAACAAACAATGAAGAAATCAAATAGATTCATACAATGTCTAACAATCATAAATGGTAATGTGGAAGCATAAAGATCACTAAGGGCTTTTCGGTTGAAGCTTGGTTAGGTTAACAAACAAGGGTCATTTCTAAGGCCATTGAAACGAAAGTGCCGATGCAAAAGAGACATTCACAGTATATTATTCACACATCTCGACTTTGTTTCATTTGTTTCTTATTTGAAACCTTCACAACTCATATTCCACAACTCAATTTTTATTTTTCACTATTTTTCTTCCAAGCAAGCATTCATTTTCATTCTTTCTATTTTTGTTCTTTTCTTTCACATCATATTTACAAAACAGATGTTTCTTTTATATATTTTTATTTTCAATGCTTGCTTGGTTTTTCTTTTATTTTTTTCAAGAGTTGTGGTACTTACCGATTCTCCCCAACTTATTTCTTACTCACCCTAAGTGAATGCTCTTAACTTTTTACGGCAAAAGAACAATAATCAAGATTTTCCGGGTTGTAAAAAAAGAATTTTGAAATCTCGCTTTATTTCAAGCAGAGATTCAACTGTTTAAGCTCAAAGGGGTTAACGAATACTCTCTCTGCTCACAGGTAAGTTGTTTTTGGATGTAGTTGTGCTCGATAGAAAACAAGTGCCTTGATCATTTCTAATTACTTCCACATATTCAAAATAATAAAAGACAAAGCATGAATCAAATGAATCAACAAAACTTATTAGAATCCAGCATTTAAGTGTACAATGGAGGTTTCCTCACAATTTGTGGTTTTAAGTCCTAGATGAAACATTCATTCAATTATGTTGTAAAAAGACAATATTCAATTTACCAAAAAGAGTAAAGTTCTTAATGCATTCTAAAATTCTAGCCGGAGGTAACCATGTACCTTAGCCTCATTCACTTGTTTATTCTTATCATTGTCATCCAAGCTCGGATGCACCTTCATTGGGTACTTCTTTGAGGAGCAACCAATCTAGAAGGTTTGCCACTCAATCAACCAAAAATTTATTAAACAAACAAAATTAAAAACATAAATAAATAACATTACTGAAAATTTAAATTAGTTCATGGGGGACAGAACACCCCAAAAGTACAAAACCAAAGTCAAAATACAGAATCCAAAAATACAATAGAAATAAACATAAAAACTGAAAAATACAATAACTTAACCCTCTAAGGGCTCAGAATCCTCCTCGCTACCGGCTTCAGAACCGGTAGCCTCATCATCCTTAGCATCATCATCATCAGCTGCAACACCTGAAGACGCACCAGCGCCCACCCCCTCACCATAGACAGGCCTGTCCACAGGCCAGTTGGCGTTAAGCAGAAACTGCTCACGCGTCATCAAGGCATGAGCACCACTTCCCTGCAGCTGTAACCGCTGCATAGAGTCGTGCATATCTAACATGGCTCTCTGGGATGCCGCCATCCATTCAAAACTGTAATCGCACACAGCAGGTAGGGATCAAGTCCAGGAGTAGAAGTACCAGGACCATCAGAAGCCCGAGTACTCTCTGTAGCTGCACTGCCTCTGGCATTCTTGGCTCTACAATATTTGGCCACGTACCGGTCATCGATAGGTGGCGGGATCCTTACCTGACCCCGAGACGGAAGTCTCACCCTTGCCTGAATGCACAAACTCATGATCAAGCACGGGAAGGCTAAGGGACAATTCACACGAGCCCCCGACTTTAGCCCGCTCTCGATCACGGACTTAAGCTCATTAGCGATGATCCTCGCCACATCGATCTGGACGTTGGTGAGGATAGAATGGACCAAATGTGCCACTGGGATCGACACTGTAGAGGTGTGGGACTTTGGCTGGATGTTTGTTAAAACCAAAAGCAGTATCAGTTGAGCTATGGGAGTCATGTCCTCCCTGTGATACCTCATTGGAACCCCAAATAGGTTCAGCTCAACAGATTTTCCGCTTAAAAGCAGGGCGGCAGAAATGGCCGGAACATCCCGGTGAAGCCGTAGGTCAGTGTGGTATGTGTCCCTCTCTTCAGCTCCCAGCTGGAGCGGTTCCCCAAGGACTCGGTTGATGGCATCCCGATCAAATGCAACTGGACGCCCGGCCACTCTAGATATCCAAGTAAAGGGCTCGTCGTCATCAGGCAGTGCGTTTGCATAGAATTCACGCACCGTTGCTATGTCATAATGCTCCAGGGGATTAATCAACCGATCCCATTTCTTAGTGTCAATCAACCTGGCAAAATTTCTGTTCGTGCCCTGAGGGTTGATGAGGAATCGCTTCTCCGGAAGAATTTTCCGTTTCTCCAGAGAAATGTACCTGGCGGCCTGCTTCGGGCCGACAAATTTGTCGTTATCAAACTGGATAGGTAAAGACCGGGAAGTGTTTCCTCCCTTTCTTTTCTTTGACACTCCAAACCTTGATTCCATCTGCAAAATATAAAAGGAAACAGCACACACCAAACAGATTAGACAGCAAAACCAAAATGTAAAGAACTGTCATGCTCGCTGCTGCTTCGCCTAGCGAAGTGGCAGCGAACGTCGCCCCAGGGTCGCCTAGCGAGTGCTAGCGAACCTTACGGGTTTTTGGGGTTTTCAGCATGTTCAAAGCATATTTCCCAAAACCCATACTCTAATGGTTCCAACATCAGAACCTAATGATTTATCAATTAAATAACCGTTCTATGCTATTGGGGATTACATATTTACGTTCAAAACCTAAAATCCCCAATTCCAAAACCTAAAATCCCAATTTGCAAAACCGAAAATCCCACATGCAAACCCAAGGTCTCCCATACCACAACTCATCCTAATTGACATTCAAATTGGAAATATAAAGTTCAAACAAAAAGAAAATGTAGTAGGGCAAACCTTAGTTACAGTGATTTGATTGAAATGAAGTGAGCAGGGTTTGCAATGGACCGAATAGAGATGGAGTGTTAGTGAGAGTGATGCAAATGAGAGAGTGTGGAGAGCTCTGTAAAAAATTTCTCAGCAGGGTTGCAAAACAGCAAAGTTGTGTTAGGGCAAAAATGAGTGCCCTGCTGAGATTTTAAATAAGTGTTGTCATGTAGCGCTCGCTGCTGCTTCGCCTAGCGAGCAACTAGCGAGTCTGCTCGCTACTGCCTCGCCTAGCGAGCAGCTAGCGAGTATGACAGCAAATGCCTTTTTAAAGGCAGCAATTCATGTTCAAACATCATGGTTAGCACTAGGAAACCCAACACAACACAACACAAAAAAATAGTAAATACTTACAATGTTGGGGTGCCTCCCAACTAGCGCTTGTTTAACGTCGGCTAAGCTCGACGGTGCAATGCTCACAGAGGAGCATCAAGCGGTATAGCACAGCTCTCGCGATCCACATGACCGCCGAGATAAACTTTCAACCGTTGGCCATTCACGGTCCAACTATCTTTCTTGTCAATGTCTTCAATGACAATAGCCCCGTACTCCTTCACCTCTTTCACCCGAAATGGCCCGGACCATTTTGATTTCAACTTCCCGGGAAACAATTTCAACCTGGAGTTGAACAATAGGACCAATTGTTCAGGCACAAATTCTTTGTTACGGAGCTTCTTGTCGTGATACTTTTTTGCCTTTTCCTTGTACAACCAACTTGAGTGGTATGCGGCATTGCGCATCTCTTCCAACTCGAGTAGTTGCACCTTCCTTTTGTCACCGGCCAACTCATTTTTGAAATTTAAAATTTTTAGGGCCCACAAGGCTTTGTGCTCCAATTCAACCGGCAAGTGGCAAGTTTTACCAAATACCAATTGAAAGGGAGTTAGGCCAATTGGAGCTTTAAAGGGCGTACAGTAGGCCCATAATGCTTCGTCCAATTTTTGGGACCACTCCTTTTTTGAATTAGACACGGTTTTTTCGAGGATTCTCTTAATCTCACGATTAGAGACCTCAGCTTGCCCGTTAGCCTGTGGGTGATACGGAGTTGTCACCCTATGCGATACACCGTAATGTTTTAAAGTAGTTTCCAAAGGTGCATTACAAAAGTGTGACCCTCCGTCACTTATCAACACTCGGGGGGTTCCGAAACGGGAAAATATGTTTTTCTTCAAAAAATTTATCACCGTTTTCGCATCCGCCCGAGGTGATGCAATCGCCTCAACCCACTTAGAGACATAATCGACTGCGACAAGCATGTACTCGTTCCCATAAGAGGGTGGGAATGGTCCTACGAAATCTATGCCCCAACAATCAAATACTTCCACTTCTTGGATATTTTGGAGAGGCATCTCGTCTCGCTTACCTATCCCACCGCTTCTTTGGCAACTGTCACAACTTTGCGCATGGGTATGTGCGTCTTTGAAAATAGTAGGCCAATAAAATCCCGATTGAAGAGTTTTAGTGGCCGTTCTAACCCCATTATAGTGTCCGCCGTAAGGCGAGTTGTGACAATGCCAAAGGATGCTCTGCGCTTCATCGCCAGTTACGCATCTCCTTAATAGGTTATCACTACCCAACTTAAACAAGTATGGGTCATCCCAAACATAATACTTCGCATCCGAAAGGAACTTCCTTTTTTGGTTCGAAGTTAGGTCGGAAGGCACAAAACCACTAGCCTTGTGGTTCGCAAAGTCTGCAAACCACGGCCTAACTTGAACTTTAAACAGTTTTTCATCAGGAAATTCTTCCCGGATTTCCTTTTCAGACGCGGTAACCTCCACATTCACTAAGCGGGATAAATGATCCGCTACCAAGTTTTCCGACCCCTTCTTGTCTTTTCTTTCCACATCAAATTCTTGTAACAAAAGGATCCAACGGATGAGCCTTTGCTTCGAATCCGGTTTGGTTAGCAGATATTTAATCGCCGCGTGGTCGGTATACACTACGACTTTGGACCCTATAAGATAAGACCTAAACTTTTCTAGCACATACACTATTGCAAGTAGTTCTTTTTCCGTGGTGGCATAGTTTATTTGAGCCTCGTTAAGAACCTTACTTGCATAATGTATCGCATGAAATTTTTTATCTTTTCTTTGGCCAAGTACCGCTCCAACTGCGTAGTCGCTCGCATCACACATTAGTTCAAAATTTTCATTCCAATTGGGAGCGACTATTATTGGAGCGGTAACCAATTTTTCTTTTAAAGTTTCGAAAGCTTGCAAACAATCATCGGTCAAGAGAAATACCTGGTCCTTAGCGAGCAAATTGCTCAAAGGCTTAGCCACCTTTGAGAAGTCCTTGATAAAGCGCCGATAGAACCCGGCGTGCCCCAAAAAGCTACGGATGCCCTTCACATTCACCGGAGGAGGTAACTTTTCTATCACTTCAACCTTAGCTCGATCCACTTCAAGCCCCCTTGAAGAGACTTTGTGGCCTAGCACGATCCCCTCGGTCACCATGAAGTGACACTTCTCCCAATTAAGCACCAAATTGGTCTTCACACATCTTTCCAACACCGTTTTCAAGTTTGCCAAGCATAGACTAAAGGTCCCACCAAATACCGAGAAGTCATCCATGAAGACTTCCATTGTTTTCTCTATTAGATCGGCAAAAATGGCTTGCACACATCGTTGGAAGGTCGCTGGTGCATTGCACAGCCCAAAGGGCATTTTTCGGTATGCGAACACTCCAAACGGACACGTGAAAGCCGTCTTCTCATGATCAACCGGGTCAACCGCAATTTGGTTATACCCGGAGTAGCCGTCCAAAAAACAATAGTATTGTTGGCCCGATAGTCTTTCGAGCATTTGATCCATAAATGGGAGTGGAAAATGGTCCTTTCGAGTCGCGGTATTCAACCGCCTATAATCAATACACATTCTCCATCCCGTTGCAACTTTAGTAGGGATCAATTCGTCCTTGTCATTTCGGATTACGGTAATTCCACCCTTCTTCGGAACAACGTGCACCGGACTAACCCACGGACTATCCGAGATCGGGTAAATCATTCCCGCATCCAATAGTTTTACAACTTCCTTTCGAACAACCTCCTTCATTGTAGGATTTAAGCGGCGTTGTGGTTGAGCCACCGGCTTAAAATCCTCCTCCATCAAAGTCTTGTGCATACAATAGGATGGACTAATTCCTTTTAGATCGGAAAGAGTCCAACCCATGGCTTCTTGATTTGTTTTTAGCACAATGATTAGACGGGCTTCTTCTTCATTTGTCAAAAGGTTGCTTATGATGACCGGCTTTGCCTCGGTCTCATCTAGGAATACATATTTCAAAGTAGAGGGTAGCACTTTCAATTCAATTGGCGCTTTTTCGTCAATAACCTCCTTCTTCAAGTTTTCCTCCTCTACTTCCCATGGTTGTAGGTCGTCTAAACTATCAAGTTCCTTTAAGCATTCCTCAAGAGCTAGCTCTTCTTCAACAGTGAAAACCTCCAATGAGTCGTCAAGAGCTAACTCCATAGGAGATATCTCATGAATATGCTTTGAAACCTCCATAATAGCGTCTTCGATCACATCGATGCGAAAGCTATCATTTCTATCTTTTGAATGCTTCATTGCCTCGAATAGATCGAATGTAACTTCCTCATTTTGAACTCTCACCTTCATTAAACCGTCATCAACATCTATCATCATTCGCGCGGTCTTCATGAACGGTCGGCCCAAGATGAGCGGAGCATCATCATCTTCCTCCATATCAATAACAATAAAATCGACCGGGAAAAAGAATTTGTCGACCTTCACCAAAACATCTTGGGCTACGCCATGAGGATGGGTCGTCGACTTATCCGCCAATTGCAACGTCATTCGGATGGACTTAATCTCAATGTTGCCAAGTCTCTTGATAATTGACAAAGGTATAAGATTAATGCTCGACCCCAAGTCAATAAGTCCTTTCCCGACATAGACGTCACCAATTTTAACCGGCAATGTAACTCTTCCCGGATCAACCTCTTTCTTAGGAAGCGTCCTTTGAATAATGGCACTACAACTCGCATCAAGGACGATGGTCTCCGGTTCCGTATACCTCCGCTTTTTTGTTAGTATGTCCTTCATGAATTTGGCATACTTGGGCATTTGCTCCAAGGCTTCGGCAAACGGAATGTTGATTTGCAACTGTTTAAAAATATCCATGAACCGGGCGTAATGCCGTTCATTCTCCCTTTTGGACGGGGCATGAGGATAAGGAAGGTTTTGGATTGGAGTAGCGCTCACTACCTCCTTTCCCTTTGCAACTCTAGCACTCTTCCATCTAGGCTTTTTCACTACCTCCCTTATTACCTCATCACTTGTAATTTTCTCAATCTCCACACCTTTTTTCTTTTCAACTTCACCATTATTTTTGTTCTTTTCAACTTCTTCCTCTTCACTCCACTCTCCTACTTCACCATCAACATTTTCCTCCAATATTTCCTCCTCAATTTCTTTCTCTTTCTCTCTTTGTTCACTCTCAACTCTTTTTTTTATTCTCACTACCCAACTCCCTCCCACTTCTCGTCATGATCGCCTTACAATGCTCCTTAGGATTTGTTTGCGTGTTTGCCGAAAAGGAAGGACCGGTTTGTTGTTCCGCGAGTTGCTTAGCAAGTTGCCCAACTTGAGTCTCGAGATTTTTTATAGCCGCGTCATTGCTCTTTTGATTGGCCATTGGCATTTGCATGAATTGCGTCAATGTCTCTTCTAACTTAGAATTGACGACCGGCGGTTGTTGAGATTGATAAGGATTTTGGGGAGGGTTTTGACGGCTAGAAGAACCACCTCCATAACCTTGGTTATGATAATAGTTGCTTCTAGGTTGGAACCCTTGGTTCCCTTGGAATTGTTGTTGTTGATTTTGAGGGTGCGGTTGATAAGGTTGTTGTTGTTGTTGTTGTTGTTGTCTCGGTTGATAGTCCCGTTGATTGGCCATGTAGTTTACTTCGTCAAAACCGGGAGGTGGACAAAATCTGGTGTCATGTTCACCTTTACAAAGTTCACAACAAGCTATTTGTTTAGCTTTTGACGGTTCTCTTAACTCTTTGATTTGTTGCGTTAAGAGTTCCACTTGTTGTGAGATGAGCTTGTTTTGGGCAAGGATGGCATCGTTCGTCCCTAGCTCAAGCACTCCCGACTTCTTCAAAGAGTTTCCTCGACTTTGACTCTGAAGATCATTTAAAGCCATTCGATTTATGATGTTTGTGGCTTCTTCGGCACTTTTTGACAATAAAGAGCCACCCGAGGTAGCATCCAACAACGTTTTGCAGTTTGGTTGAAGTCCATTTTTGAAGATATGGATTTGAGTCAATTCATCAAATCCATGCCCTTTACATTTCCGAAGCATGGACTTGAATCTTTCCCACGCTTCATTTAAGGATTCACTGGTTCCTTGTGAAAACACCGAGATGGCCGTCTTGGATTCCATGAATCGGTTATGGGAGAAAAATCTTTCGATGAATTTCTCTTCTAACACGTTCCAGTCTGTCATTATGGCTGGTGTTTGATCTAAGTACCAATCCTTTTCTTTACCGAGCAAAGCGTGGGGAAATAATCGTCTGAACAACGGAAGCTCCTGAGCCTGATCCACTCCGGCAACCAATGCTATCTCATAAAATTTTGTGAGAAAAGCAAATGGGTCTTCATGGTCCATTCCGGTGAATGGACTTCCATATAATAAATTTAGAGTTCCCGTTTTCATCTCAGCTTGCCTTCCTGTGTGGTTGGCAAACTGAGCGGTGTTCCGTGGACTATTTATGCATGGAGTAGAAATAGGTGGTGGTGGTGGCTGCTCCATGTTTGGTATGAATTGTGGTGGATTTGTGGTCGAAGAACTTTCTCCTTGCTCTTGGCGTTGTCTAGCCTGTTGCCTCCTACGTCTCGTTTTGCTATTGAGCCTCCTTGCGGTTCTCTCGATCTCGGGATCAAAAAGAAGTTCGTCCACAGGGATTTGCCCTCGCATAAAACGTAAGCTGCACACTAAACCAAACAAATTACAAGCACAAGTAAAAAATTCACAAGCTAAAACTTAAACAACCATTGCGATGCTCGCAATATCAATTTACAATCCCCGACAACGGCGCCATTTTGTTAGTTGTAAATTTACGTGTCGGGTTTTTGTTATCGTATCCACAGGGATTGTAAGATATCACCGCCGTTCGATGGTTGTATTAATTCTAACTCAATGTAACAATAGGGTTTTGGTTGGTTGTCACTTTATCTTGCATAAAAAGGTAATAAATTGCGGTAAAAGTTTTGGTTTGAATAAATGAGAAATATTGCCAAAGTTAGGGTTCGATGATCACTTTGCATGTATTTGTTCGGTCAACAATCTTATAAACTCCTTTAGATGATAAATCATTTCACAAAGTCCTCCCAATATGTTTCTCTCGAACACACATTGTGAGTTTTCCCATTTTGATCCATTGTTTCTCTCGAACACAATCTATCAAAATGACAACTTTTTGGTTCAACCTTATGGTGAACAAAATCATTCATTACTATCTCTAGCTAACAAACAAGATTGGATGAAAACCTAGGTCAAGAGTTGGTAAACATCTCTCGATCATAAACCAACACAAAGAGTTTTAAATAGAAACAAAGTTTTCATCATATACTCACCATTAAAGAGTTTACACATGAAGATCCTTACATTTACACACAAAGCTAGTAATCACCTACATCTAACCTTGACAAATGGATGACTTAGCTACTCATTTTCATGGTAGCTTGGTCGGCAAGTTTCGGAAGAAGGTTGATCAACATCCAAGTCGGATAATCGAGATTGGATGGGAATCCACCTTCTTTTTGTAAAAGATGGTTACAAGATGAAGAGAAAAGAAATCTAGGGCATAAAATCTCCCAAGAACAATGCTGTAAAATATCTCTAAGAAAGTACAAAAGTGCAAAAATTAGGTAAAACTAAGGTATGGCTCTAAAAAGTGGCACTTGCTACTTATAGAGCTATACTGGGCTGTCATGCTCGCTAGGCGAGCAGAATGGCTCGCCTAGCGAGGGTCTAATTGAGGCACCTGAGGCACCTACGCCCAGAGACACAGTCTATCTCAGACTATCATGTTCGCCTAGCGAACAAACCTTCGCTTAGCGAAGGACACGCTTCAACCTTCGCCCCAGCGAGGTTGAGAGGTTTTGCTACTGGAATGCTCGCTGGGGACTCGCTAGAGCCTCGCCTAGCGAGTGAGTGCTGGCTGCGCTTTTCACCAAAACAGAACGAACTCGCTACCACCTTCGCCAGCAGCTCGCCTAGCGAATTTATTGACATTTTACTGGAGCTTTTCGCTGGGCGCTCGCCTAGCGAGTGCTTCGCCATAACCCTCGCCTAGCGAGCAGGCTGATGAATGCTTGTTTTCTTTGGTTCCTTTGCCAACTTTCTTGTGTCTTCATTTTCAATTATTTCATGCCTTCTTCCTGCACAATAACACACAAATCAAAGGCACCAAGATCGTTTATCAATGTAATTCATTTCATCTAAAACAAAGGTGGTTTTGACAATTTAGCAAGGAAATAGAGTGAAAGATACCCTTAATTGATAGCTCAAATAAGCACTTTTGGGTATCTAACAATTTGTAAATCCATTTGATGTGTGGTATACGTCCGCTCTTAATCTGTTTTGGGTAAAACAATATTTCCGTCGATTAATACAATATAGCTTTCGCTAAAATCGACCAACAAACAAACATTTTTCTACCCAGAACTACGTAAGCCTTGATTTCTCTATTGAGATACGTAGGAGCAGGATTTGTAAATCTTGTCAGGCCCACTAATAAAAAACTTAGGTTTAGTCCTTCGTCAAAAATCCAAAAACATTCTCCTTTCTTCTATTCTTTTTTTCCCCACCTAATAACTCAAGAAAGCCTAACATTTCAACTAACACTAATGCACACAACTAACCTAATGGTTCCCGTTGAGTACAACGGACGTGAGGGGTGCTAATACCTTCCCCTTGCGTAATCGACTCCCGAACCCTGATTTGGTTGCGACGACCATAATCATTATCGTTTTGTATTGGGTTTTATCGATATTTCCCCTTTCCTTTTTAGGAATAAATAAAGTTCGGTGGCGACTCTGTTCAGTCCATCATGCGAGCGTGCGATTGCGCTTCGCTAAGTCGTGTTCTCATTTTTTCGAGGTGCGACAACGTTATTTTCCTACCCAGTAACTGGTAATAGATAATATAATTCTGGTACTCCTATGTTGAAGATCATTCTTCCCTAATTGATTTTGATTCAGGTATTTCAATTTTGTTCTGATCTACCCGTTTCCCCTGCACATTCTTCTTTGTCTCCGACCGAGTCCTTCCATTGATTTATTTTCATGGAAATTCCCCTTGTGTCTCCAGCAGTTTTAAGTCGTAGCCTGGCCTACACATAACCTTTTATCCCCAAGAGTCTTTGTCTCCCAAGTGAGCTTTACTTATGGAATGCATTAAGCTCCTGTGTACTTTCATGTCTCTCCGGACTCTTTTCCTTTGTGGCAACATTTTCCCCACAAAGATTATTTTTAACATTCATATCATATGCATCATGAGGTCTCTTAGGGACCAAAATTTATATATATTGTTGTTATTTAAGTCAATTAAACTGATTGGATACGAAGATTTTAACCTTCACATCCTTAGTTAGAATGTCCTTAAATAGGGGCAGTTGTGAGACCCCAATTTTGACCCTAAGATCCCTCATGCTATCTTATCATATGCATTGGCTTTGGGATCACGTCTTGGCATCCTCCTTACCCATAATTCTTTGGGTTTGCATTGGGAGAGATCACCAAGCGTATTTTTATTATATCATACTTTATCTTTCATTATTTATTAACCAAAATACCAAAAATATGTCAATGTATAGTTTATTGCTTTTGTAGGTAGTGTGTATGCTCACCTAGGTTCCATCAAGCTCATATCTAGGGTTTAAGACCCTCAAGGCAAGGAGTTCAATCTAGAAATGGCTCACATTGTTCCTAGACATCATATATGGATCCCCATGGTCTTCACATATCATTTTTATCAAGAATTGATCAAGAGTTTGAAGTTTGTTTGCCTTGGAAACCCTAATTCATCTAGGTATCTTGTGTGACTTCTTCAACAAGTTTCTTCAACAATTGATGAAATATTTCAAGGGATACTTCATATTACATCATCTTACACATATATGATCCTCCATGAGTCCCAAAGATCAAGAGAATGTCAAGCTAGCAAGATGGTTCATGGAGGTTGACCAGAGAAAGTCAACTGGTCAAAACTTGGGTTCCCTAGACTCTATCTCCTACAATTTTTGTCATATGAAAGTGATTCCAAGATAAATGTTACTGAAAATGAAATTCCAAACAACTTTCACGTTGAAGTCAAGAGCTATTTTTTCTTGGAAAGTCAAGTTTTATGGTGAAAGATTATAGGTCATTTTGTCTGAACCCTAGTTAGGAGGTCAACTTCCTAAGACCATAACTTGCTCAATGTTAATGAGATGAAAGCCATTCAAATTCCATGATCAAATTCAAGATGTATACTTCAACTTTGATGTTTGGAGGAAGTTCAAATTCAACATGTAAATGCATGTACCACGAGGAAACATTATAGGTCATTTTGGGTCATTACCATTGAACAAGTGATTTTCCTCAACTTCTAAAATGCACAACTCCTTCATGCCAAATCCAAACGAGGTAAAATTGGTGACCTAATTGAAGAGATTTGAAAGAGATACAACTTTTATGAAGGATCTCTTTCCATTTGAAGTCAATATGAAAAGTTATTCAAGGTGGAAGAAGTGAACATTTGACTTGGTACTTAGAAAATTTTCAAACATGTTTGATTTTCCAAACTTCCACCTCAAAATTCATCATGATCCAAGCTTCAAATGAAAAAGTGTTAAACATTAAAGTTGTTCCACTTGATCTCTCCTTTCTAAAAAGTCCAAGATCGTCTCATTTGTCCAAATAATGAAGGACTTACACATGGGTGCAATGTGAGGTACCATTTGGAAGAATTTCATGATCCAATTCAATTCAACAATGTATCGCTTAATGCAACACTTTCAGCATGACCTATGCATGATCTTGGACCTTTGCAAATGATTGTTTGGGCTTTATGCACGCCCACGCTAGCTCATGAAGAAACTTGCTATTTTTGAACTTTTGAATGGAAGTCTGTAAACAACACATGCATTGGCTATAAATAGAGAAGCAATGTGATCAGAACTTCATGAATACTTTGCCCAAGCTTTTCCAGACCAATCCATACCATCCATTACATAGAATTTCTGAAGATTTCTTTTGAAATCGAGCTTGAACTTCATCTTCTATTTTGAAGTTCAATCTAGAAATTCACTTCGCTTTTCATATCAATTGGTTTCTGCAAGCAAGAGGAAGAGAAAGTAAGCAAATCCAGATCAAGATCAAATGAATTTGAATCAACTCAAATGTGATTTTTCATAAACTCCATCTCTTTGATTCTCTCTCAATTCTTCACCATTCTTTGTGATTTTTGGTTGGCTGAAGTCCTACCAATGTAGGCAACAAGATTGAGTTGCTTTGAGGTTAAACCGAAGTAACTCAGTTCATGATCCTCAAAATTCAAATCCCTGTATCTTTTTATATACTTGGAATTGGAGAAAATTGAGGTCAGATTCGTGATCCTGAGCATTTTCTCTTTGAAATAGTGTCCTTATTTGTTATTTTCCATTGAAATGAAGTTGGACCAGTCGGGTGGAGGTCACCGGAGAAGATGAGCCTAGCTCCGGTGGTGTGTTGGCACACCTCCTGGCCATCTGATCATGTTTGAATGTTATAATCTGGACCATTGCTTTGCATTACCGCACGTACATTAAGTTGACTTGAGTGCATGGTGGAATGCACGTGCGTGGCCATCAGATCCGCCACCTCAATTAATGAGGGAGATCTGATGGCCCTTGTTTTTTATCATTTTATTTAATTTCTGATTTTATATTTTAATTAGCTTATTTTGTTTAATTCATATTAATTTCATTTTTATTCTAAAAAATATGGGACTTTCACCAAAAATCGTTAAATATTTCTATCTTTCATCTTCTGAATTAAAATTATTTTTTTGATTAATTTTGATATTTTTCATGAATTAATTGTTTTTGTGCATATTTTTAATTGTTTCAAAATACTTATGACTTTTCAAAAATCATGAAATTTTTTGTCTAAGGTCCTTTGACCTTGTTTCACCTAGGATAAATCTCTTAGCCATTTATTTAGTGTTTTGAAGAGATTTTAGGTTTTGACCAATTTTAATTGAATTTAAATGCATTTTTAATTTGATTTTTAATTGATTAATTGTGTAAAAATTATGTTGAGCCATTTTTATTGACTTGTGATGTTTGACTATGTGTTTGGGCCTTGGTCAAGGTTGATTTGACTTTTGTTAAGTTAAAATCATTGGATTTAGGGGATTGATGAAATGTACATTTCATCTCCCAAAATGAATGAATGATTTTAATTTGATAAAATTCCTTCCATGACCAATTTGTGCTTCTCTCATCTCCCTCCCTCTTCATCTTCAATCTCATTATTTCTCGTCCCTTTAAATTGACCAATGAAATCTCCAAATCCTAAGGCTAATTGGTTCATTAATAACCTTGTGTTAGATGAACCAATACAAGTATGGATGAGATAGGTCCCTCCTTTGATCTTTTTTGTTTTAGTGTGCGGTATGTTTTAGGAGTTTGGTTCATTATACCAAATCTCTAACATGCATTTGTTGGTGTAAGCCCTAGAGGCCAATACTTTTTGGTACTTGTATCGAATTATTTATTAATAATAAAAGGCACTTTCTTTATTATGGTTGATTAATAAAGTCCCTGGAATAGATAGTCCGTTTAATGTATTAAGTGTGACTTAATCATGAGAACACATTAAACATAAGGACACTATTCTTGAAGTATCCGTAGTCGAGCTTTAGTGTGAAGTGGGATAACATTAAAGCATTAAGACTATTATGTTTGTAGACTGATGATCACATCTCATGGATCATGGATAAAGAGTTATCAAGTCTTAAACATAGGTATGAATATTAGGAATAATATTTATACCGGATTGACCCGCTATGAGAATACTATATAGAAAGTTATGCAAAGTGTCATAAGTTATTTTCATGGTGATAATAGTGTACACCACTCTTCGACCTGAAACCACTATGGACCCTAGATGTGGAGTCGAGTGCTTTATTGCTGATCCAACGTTGTCCGTAACTGGATAACCATAAAGACAGTTGATGGGTACTCCACGAAGCATGCTGAGGGACATGAGTGACCTAGATGGAATTTGCCCATCCTGCATAACAGGATAAATGTCTATGGGCCCAATATTGAACTGGACAAGGATGACACGGTCTATGCCTTGTGTTCAATATAGACATAAGGGCAAAAGGGTAATTATACACATAAGTATTATCACAGAAGGAATTGTCAGATCACTTGACATTTTCGTGTCTTGGGTAGCAGTGATGTGTTGCTAGATACCGCTCACTGTTTATTATGTTAAATGCGTGATTTAATATAATTGCCAACATCACGAAAACCTACAGGGTCACACACAAAGGACGGATTGATGAGAGATAGAGTAACTAAGGAATACCGTAAGGTACGGTGCCCTTAAGTGAATTATAGAACATCGTAAGGTACGGTGTACTTGAGTAGAATACGAAATATGGTAAGGTACCATGGGCTTAAGTGATTTTGGGCATATTATAAGATATGGGCCAAAATACACTTAAATGGGCTTTTAGCTTGAAGCCCACACAAGTGGTTCTATAAATAGAACCCTTGTGCAGAAGCATTCATTGCGGTTGGATTATTTTGGTTTTCTCTCTCTCTCACTCAAAGCCTTCATTCGTACCAGCTAGCACTGAGATTGAAGGAATCCGTTCGTGTGGACTGAGTAGAGACGTTGTCATCGTTCAACGTTCGTGATCGCTCCGTGGATCTGCATCAAAGGTTTTGATCGTCACAAGAGATCTGCACCAAAGGTTTTAATCGTCACAAGAGGTAAATATTCTATCACTGATCATGACCATTCGTAAGGATCTCTAAAGGAGAAAATTTTAA
The DNA here is from genome assembly GCF_024323335.1 of Lathyrus oleraceus. Lineage (NCBI taxonomy): Eukaryota > Viridiplantae > Streptophyta > Magnoliopsida > Fabales > Fabaceae > Lathyrus > Lathyrus oleraceus. Next base: position 151,797,672 of record NC_066585.1, read on the forward strand.
TTTCCGCTGCGTTTTGGACCGCAATTCTCCTTCAGCATTAACATCAAAATTCTTATTGCCCGACCTGAGATAGTTGTGACTTCTACATAAGTCCAATTACGATTGTTTAACATAGAGCTAAATTTGATCCTAAAGGCATAGCATTCTAGTAAGTGAGATTGTAAGTCTCCCATCTTTCATGGTATTGTATGGAAACTTGACCTTTTTTCCTTTCTTTGGAAGATGTCTTGGTTCAAGGATCCATGCTTGTGAATAGATGGTTGAGTGTTCTCCAAAGAATGACTTTGACTAACACTAACATCTAATTAACTTTGACTAACGCTAACTATTATTAAATTTGCTTTACTTTCAAGTCATTTACTTATGCAATTTAATTTCGAGTCATTTATCATTCATTGTCATTTACATATCATTTAACTTATTTATGTTTATGCCATTTTCACTTTTCTCATTTGAATCATATATTGTGATTGTATATATTTGCTTGTGTATTTTGCTTGTGTTTGTGGTCTTAGGACCTTAAAATACTTAATAAACAACAAAAACCCTAAAAAAAATCGTGTGAACTGTTGGATTTTGATCTGAACTTTTGGACTTAGAATTAGGCAGCATTCCATATGCAAAAGGATTTGGCCAATGCCAACATTTCTGAGACCAAGTTATTGTGATTTGGGTTTTCATCTTATGCAAGTATTGGATCCACTTGAGTTCATCTGCTACATGGTCTTGATGCAACTGTCATTTTGATCTCATGCCTAATGCCTTATTATGAGTTAATCAAGGAGTATTCCATCTGATACATAAGAAGACAAAGAAGACTGCTAGCTATGGACTTGCTTATTTGAATGTGGTCATCTTTATTTGATGCCTTGATCTTCATGATGTCTGATATTATTAATTGCTTGATTCAAAGTTCAAAGCGAAAATGAGTTTTCTATATGACATTCTTGTCTGTTGGATCGCATCCTATTGGTCAGATCTTTTCAAGTCTTAACTTTTAATTTTATGCTTAGGATTAATCTCTTCATCTCCTCCCACTTCTTAAATTTCAAAACCTCTCCCCCTTTTCAAAAACTTTCTTTACTTGTGATTTCAAAACTTAGACTTTATTTCAAAATAGAAACTTTGGCCTTATGCCAATGATTTTTTAAACACTTTTCTTAAATCAAACTTGTAAATAAATCTAATCATATTGACTTAAAATTTCAAAAGACAAAAAGAACTAACACACATTCAAACTTTTGGCCCTTTTGTGCCTCTTTTAAATTTAAACATTTGTTAAAAGCAATCCACTCATTTTAAAATTGATACACGAACTACGAGTTTTGATCCCTCATTTTTATGTTGGTACGTATGCACAAGTCCGAAGGTCTTGTCAAACACAAAAATATAATTAATGAATTATTCTTCTCATCCCCATACTCTATTTGTTTCAAACATCTTTTATACCAAAAACACATATGCACATAAAAAAGGGCTCCCTAGGAGTACCTGGGATACTTTGGGCGCAAACACCTTCCGTCTGTGTAATCAACCCCCTTACCTGTAATCTCTGGCATTTTATTAGTTGAAAACTTCTTATCTTTGAGTTTTGTTCGTACTTTTCCCTTTCCTTTGGAAACAATAAAAGCGCGGTGACGACTCTGGTTTTATTGACGTTAAGTTTATCCATAGCTTGATGGTCATGAATTTACCTTACACACATACCTTGATTTAATTCACCAATTTTGTAACCCTGGTGAAAAAATAGTTATGTTTTCATTGTCTTCCATCTGAAGTAATTCATACATTATTTTGTGAGTTTTTAATCTCACCGCTTTCACCTTATCAACTCCTCCAAACAAGTTTTTCAAGAACTTCCCATGCTTATTTTGTTAAATCAACACCACACAGCTTTTCAAAGTTATCGGATTCAACACGTTGATGAATTATAAAGAGAGTTTCATAATCTTTCTTCTTCAATTCTTTGTTTATAATCTTTTTTAACATGTGAGTCATAATTTTGATTATCACAATAATCATACTTATTATTTTTTAAAATAGTTTTAAATTTAATAATGACATCATAAGTTGATGCAATGAAATTGACAACAAAGAATATTCTATTTATAAAACAAAACTAGAAGTGTAGAAAAGTAATTCCTTACATACGCCATTTTCATCTCCCCTACACAAGGTGAAAAAATTATATAAACATTTGGAATATCACAAGACAAAACCACATCAAGAGCCATGAACACCCTTTCACTCCTTTCCTACACCCTCTTTTATCTTGTTCTATTTTACACTTTCAAACTTCTCTTCAAATCAAGAAAATTCAAAAACCTTCCACCAGGTCCACTTTCTCTTCCCATAATTGGCAACCTCCACCACCTTAAACGTCCCCTCCACCACACCTTCAAAGGATTATCCAAAAAATACGGCGATGTCATTTCTCTTTGGTTCGGTTCTCGTCTCGTTGTTGTTGTCTCTTCACCTTCTTTAGTCCAAGAATGTTTTACAAAAAACGATGTTGTCCTAGCAAATAGACCTCGTTTCCTCTCCGGAAAACACATCTTCTACAACTATACCACCTTGGGATCCTCACCCTATGGTGAACACTGGCGAAACCTTCGTCGCATCATTTCGATCGATGTTCTCTCAAACCACCGTATCAATAGCTCCTCCGAAATCCGTAGGGACGAGACTCGGAGACTTGTAAAAAAGTTAGCCGATGATTCGTCCAAGGGTTTCGTCGAAGTTGAACTCAGGTCTAGATTCTTCGACATGACTTTCAATAACATAATGAGAATGATTTCGGGGAAAAGATACTACGGAGATGATTGTGACATGACGGATATGGAAGAAGCCAAGGAATTTAGAGCCATGGTGTCGGATTTGTTGAAGCTGTCGGGTGCGAATAACAAGAATGATTTCTTGCCAATACTTAGGTTGATTGACTTTGAAAACTTGGAGAAGAGGTTAAAGAAGATTGGTAGCAAAACTGATACGTTCTTGAGAGGACTGATTCAAGAACAACGCAACAAAGGGCAACATACGAATACTATGATAGATCATCTTTTACGTCTGCAAGAATCACAACCTGAGTACTATACTGATCAAATCATCAAAGGTCTTGCTCTGGTAATAGTAATCTTATGTGCTTTGTTTTAATCATTTTCTATTAAGTAGGGACAGTGTGTATCTCGTATAATGTTGGAGTCAATGTTTTATAGATAGTATTTTTTCTTAAGTTAAATTTGTCTGTGTTTGTAGGGTATGCTTCTTGCTGGAACAGACTCATCAGCTGTAACATTAGAGTGGGCATTATCTTGTGTATTGACCTATCCAGAAGTGCTAGAGAAGGCAAGACAAGAACTGGAAACTCACGTAGGTCAAGACCGTTTATTGGATGAATCCGACCTTCCAAAACTCCCTTACCTTACAAACATAATCTACGAGACACTTAGGTTGTACACTCCTGCTCCATTATCACTACCACACTCTTCTTCCGACAACTGTATTATTGGAGGATACAACGTACCAGGAGACACCATAGTATTGATCAATGCTTGGGCCATTCATAGAGACCCTGAAACATGGACTGAAGCGACAACCTTCAAGCCTGAGAGGTTTGAGAAAGAAGGAGAGTTAGAGAAGTTGTTTGCGTTTGGAATGGGAAGAAGGGCTTGTCCTGGAGAAGTTTTGGCTATGCGTGCAATAAGCTTGACTTTGGGTTTATTGGTTCAATGCTTTGAATGGAAAAAAGTGGGAGATAAAGAGATTGATATGAGTGAAGAGAGTGGGTTCGTTTTGTCTCGATCGGTTCCATTAAAGGCTGTGTGTAAAGCTCGTCCAGTTATCAAGAATCTTGTGAAGTAGTAGTAATATGTTGTGACTTTTTTTGTGGATCAGAGTTGCTTAGAATAAAATGAAGGTTTAAAATAAAATATGGAGTTTTTCTGATACTTATTAAAGACTTTTTTTTTAGATATATTGAATGATTTATATATTTGATTTCTTATATTGATCAAATATATTTATTATTTAATAAATTTAAAAAATAAACTCTTTTTATAAGTAGAACTGTATTATCAAATAAGTTTACATAAAACATATGAGAGGGAAGCAAGAGATATATATGTCATTTTTTTTTGTCTTTTTAAAATAAATAAATAGATCTAATTTGTACCTCTACCTTCAGAATTTTATATGACTGTTTAATTAATGTTGATTAAAGTATATATCATTTTATTAATGTTGATTATTAAATATATCATTTTATCAATGTTGATTATAAAAGAAGGTAAATGTTAATCCATCTGTTTCAAATGTTATATTGGATACTTTCTCACATATTAAGAAAATGTGATAAATGAAATAGAGAATACTAACTTTACTAAATTATCCTTATTAGTTATTGGTATATTTGAATTAGCCTTACTATTTAGTAAGAAAATAATAAATTAAGAGTATTATATTGAGGGTACAATTGATAGATAGAAATTAAAATTGCGATAAACATTTTTTTGGGACAATAAAGTTAAGAGTATTAAGATAAAATGACAAATATTTTGGGACAAGAATTTTTTTTAAATGCAACACTTATTTTGAGATGGAATGAGTAGCTTTTTTTTTCAATAAAAACTCAAGAGTTTTGTTGGAAATTAACCAAAAACTATGGAGAATTCTGCTGCAACTTTGATGAACAAAATTCAATCACATCGATTGAATTCCTCTTGTTCTTCACTTTTCACTCGAGTGAATCAACCAACTTTAATTGCAAGATTATTTTGGCTGCACAGTTGTTAATAGGAGAAGAAAGAAAAGATGAAATTGGAGAAGAAATAAATTAGGGTTTAGGCAAAATAAGGGAAGAAGACAAGATTTTCTGTAGAGTTTTTCTATACTCTCGAACTGAGAATTTTATTCTTTACAACTGCAAGTTATTTACAATAATAGGGGTTACTACATATTTATAGATTTGGATTTGCTTGCTCATTCAGCAAAGCCCAAAATACATAATTCCGCTAACACTACAAAATTAGACATAAGTCGAAATTCCTATCGAGGTACACTACTTCGACGTTTCGACAACACAGTGCATTTTGACAACTTCATTGCCTCTATCGAGAAACCTTCTTTGGCACAAGGTATTACAATTCAACATACCACATAATTCATCGTGTCAAAGTTATCTATATTCATCATAGACCTTAATTTCTTGAACACTTTGACATGTACTCCCTTCATCATAATGTCTACAATCTGATTCTCAGTTCTACAGTGTTTCAAGTTTTGCTTCTCATCTGCCACTTGCTCTCAATGATAATGGAACCTTATTTCAATGTGCTTGCTTCGTCCATGCGCTATCGGATTCTTCGCCAGATAGATAACGAACATGTTTTCAATCTTCATGGTAATTGCTATATGATTCTTCCCTATAATTTCTTCGACCAAATTCACCATCCATGTTGCTTGACATGCACAAAGAGAAGCATCTATGTACTTTGCTTCACACAACGACAATGCCACTACTTATTCTTTTCTTGAACTCTAAGCAACTGGTGCACCACATAGCAAAACACATACCCAAATATGGATTTTTTATCCTCGGCATCACTACACCAACTTGAGTCGGTGTAACCAACTAGTAAGCATTATTTTCCTTCATCAACTGCAGGAAATAAAATTCCATAATCAAGAGTTCCTTTCAGATACCTTAGTATCCTCTTCTTCATTGCTAGGTGTGATACCTTTGGCTTTTGCATGAATCTAATCAACATATGTCCATTGTATACTAGATCAGGCCTTGTGTGACAAAGGTATCAGAGTGATCAAATGAGTCTTATGTACTGTGTTGGATCGACGTCATCTTCATATGAGTCTTTTAACAGTTGCAATTTAGGATCAACTGGAGGCGAAGTTGGGTTGCAATCTTGCATCTCAAATATCTTGAGTAGTTCACCTTCATATTTCTTTGGTGCATCATCAAGCCTCTACTATTCTTGTAGAATTCGATACCAATGAAGTATGAGATATTTCCTAAGTCTGACATTTCAAACTCCTCACTTAGGTCATTTATGAAGTCTTCGATCCCCTTCTTGCAACTTCATGTTATCAATAAGTCATTGACATAGAGACATAGTATAAGCAATTCTCTATTGCTCCTTCTTACATATACTTCATGTTCAGTTGTGCATTTCACAAATTCCTTCTCCCTTAGAAAGTTATATATCTTCTTATTCCAAGCTCTTGGAGCTTGCTTACGTCCATATAAGGCTTTATGCAGCCTGTATACCTTGCTTTCTTCGCATTGTTTCACAAACTCAACTCGTTGTTCAACATAAACTTATTCATCTAAGGCTCTATTCAAGAATGCACATTTCACATTCATCTGACATATGTGCCAGTTGTTCATGTTTGTTAGACCAACAATCAACCTGATTGTTTCGATCCTAGCAACAGGTGCAAAAACTTCATCAAAGTCTATTCCTTCTTTCTAAAGAAATCCTTTCTCCATAAGTCTTGCCTTTTCTCGAGTTACTTATCCTTTGGGATTCAACTTCACCTTGTATACCAACTTCACTTCGATTGCCTTTTTTCCTACATGCAACTCGACAAGTGACCAAGTTTTGTTGACTTCGATGGACTTCAGTTCCACATTCATTGCTTTCACCCACTTTGAATGCTTCATCTGCATTGACTGGTTCGACATCTGCATAGAGAGCATAATGCACCATCTCACCTTCATCATTGACCACATCATCTTACGTAATCACACATTTTTGTAACCTTGCAGGAATATGTTTTGTCCTTTGAGATCTGCTTGTGCTTGCTTGGCATCTAACTTCTTCTTGTCGAACTTCTCTTTCGACTTCACTTGTTGGTTCTTCACATAAGATTCTCACTGAATCTTTCTTGACATTTTCAATCTAATCCCATTCCTTAAGCTCATCTATGATCAAGTCCCTGTTGATCACTACTTGCTCGTTCATTGGGTCGAACAACTTGTAACCTCTAATCGAATGATATCCTATTAGGATCATTTGACTCGACTTGTCATCAAGTTTTCTTCTCAACTGATCAGGAACATGTCTATGTGTTATAGATCCAAATACCTTTAGATGACTCAAGTTAGGCTTGACACTAGATCAACATTCTTCTTGTGTGATTCCTTCTAGCTTTTTAGTCGTACATTAGTTCAAGATATATGTTGCAGGCGACACAACTTCTCCCTATAATACTTTGGGTAGATGCTTGCCTTTCAACATACTTCTCACCATATTCATTATGGTTCTATTATTCCTTTCTGCAGTTCCATTCTGCTATGGAGTGTAGGGTGACACCAACTCAGTCCAATCCCTTCTTTATCACATAACATGTCGAGTCTTTCGACACATACTCTCCACCATCACCAGTCCTTAAAATATCGATCTTTCAATCACTTTGTCATCCGACCATAGATTTAAACTTGGCGAATACCTTGACCACTTCACTTTTCTTCTTGATTAGGTAAGTCCATAGTTTTTGACTAAAATAATTTATGAATGTGACAAAGTATATGTTACCTCCAATCAAATCCACATGGGTAAGACCACACACATCGTAGTATATTACTTCAAGAATTGCCTTCGACTTGCTTCTCGCATCCTTGTTAAAGTTGTTCTTATGTTGTGTCTCCCGCACACATTCCTCACACACTTCATTTAAAATATTGATTTCTGGTAACCCTGAAACCATATTTATTCTTTTCAGATCTCTGATGTCTTTGAAATTGAGATGGTCAAGTCTATAGTGTCATATCCATTCATCCCTGCTAGCTACAGTTGCAAGGCACTTGTGCTCCATCATATTAAGTTCAATCTTAAAGGTTCTATTCTAAGACATTGGAGCCTTCAAGATTAACCTTCCACCTGAGTCGAGAACTCTCATCATCTTGTCTTCTATCGACACTTTGTAGTTCTTTCGACCAACTGCCCTATGTTGAGCAAATTTCTGTTCATGTATGGTATGTATAGTACATTGGAAATTACTGACCTCTTGCCATCTTTCCCCATAATCAGAACATCGCTAATACCTTCAGTTGCTAGAGTATTGTCATTTGAAAATTTTACCATGCTCTTTATTGAGGGTTTTATATTGACAAATCAATCTTCCATACCAGTCATGTGTGATGAGCATCCTGGGTCCAAGTACCATTGTCCTGAATTCTTTCTTCATCTCTTGCCGTGACCATCAACAACTTCTTTTCTTTTTCATGTTTTACAAACTGTGCATCAGTTTCTTGTTTCTTTTGTTTTTCAAGATAATCACTTGAGTAGTGACCATACTTCTGAAAATTGAAAAACTGAATGTGACCTTTGTCAGGTTTTCGACCACCACCTCTTCCTTTACCTACAACATCACCTATTTGGTTGCTTTAGTATGGGAACTTTCTCTAATTCGACCAACCTCTTTTTTACTGATTTAAACATTGAATGGTATCTCTAATGTTTAATTAATATTGATAATTAAGTATCACAACAATAAAATTTATGATTAGCTACGAACCGTAGCTAAGTTGAAGGGAATCACTATCAAACAGAGTTGATTGGAGATTGAAGACGGATTAACTACCTTATATGCCATAGCTTGGATTGGGCGGCTAATCTAGACTAAACTTTCCTAGCAAAATTGGAACTAAATATTTATATTTCATAGCTAAATCATTCCTAAATCGTAGCAAATTAATGGTCTTATGTTTCGAAACTATTCAGCTACAGTATCGCCACAAAATATTTCATAGTAAATCTCAACCTAAATTATGTTAGATTAGATTTTTAATTTTTAATAACAATCCAATTAGGCTATAAATTATAAAAAATTATTCGCCTCAAACAATTTTTGATGGTATCGTAATTGTCAATAATTAAGCATTGACTTAAATAAAAAAAATTAAAATTATTATTATTTAAAATTATACTTAATTATTAGAATGAGAACATGCCTTAAACAATTTCATATTTATATATTCATTAATGGTATCGTAATTGTCAATGAGTAAGCATTGATTTAAATAAAAAAAATTAAAATTATTATCATTTAAAATTATACTTAATTATTAGGTTGAGAACATCCTTTAAGCAATTTTATATTTATATATCTTCGTTGACTAATCCAATATTCATTAAGATAACAAAAAAAATTATGATATCATTAATTAATGTAAACCCTAAATCAATAATATTAGGCAATTATAAGATTGGGTGTTCACCATTCTGATACTTCAAAAGCATCTACAATTAGAGTTAAATTCAGACCACCGTATACTTTGATATTAAAGCTTAGAGCACAAGGCAAGCAACTATGAACACTTGCAACAGAAAAACAAATCATAAGTTTTTGGACATCCATTTGTTCAAATCAACACATAACCTAGCATGTAGAAACACCAAGTAAGAAGTTAGACGCAACAAACCTGTCAATTAAGCTAATCCTATGAGCAGAATCTAATTAGTGGAATGCATAAGTTACAATTAATTATTTAGGAAGATTTTCAATAACAAACTCTATTAATATATACATGCCACCTCATTATTTAATATAAACATCGGATAAAGAAGAAACGACTTGAACGGTATACGATATTCAAAGGGCAAAAGGTGATCAAAATGACAAGCTGCAAACGAAAATAAAAAGATAATTAGGGAAGTTCAGTCCATGACAAATAATGAACTAAGAAGTTATATTCCAAACTGGTCCATAGATTCTAAGTTCAACTCTAACCTTTCATACTTCTCCATGATCTTAGAAAATGCTGACAGATTTATAAATCTGGTCCAATATCCCACCTTATTAGTTAGATTGAAGCATGCTACATAGCAAGAGAAAATATTAAACAAGAACATTCAAGTTTGAAGGAGCTTTCATACAAATTAAAAAGTTTATTACTATATTCTAGATGATAGCATACTAATTAGCATCTCCTCAGAGTTTTAGAATATTGTAAACATGAAAAGAAGTTTAAACAGAAATTCAGGAGGATTCAGAAGCAGGACTGCCAACCCATACTGACATGATTCAATTCCAAGCATACATGCAGGTCGTTGAAGAGCGACCAATCCTGAAACAAAAAAGAATTGATCAAATTGCTAGTTAGAACAACAACGACGACAAAGATTGGGGATTTAATTCACTCTTGATTTGAAGTTTTGACTCACTGATTGAAGAAACTCTTAGTATAGTAATCATCATCGATAGGACCCTGACGATCCTCCGGTCGTTGCATGATAAAACCTTGGTAGGACCCTTCTATTGGTTTCAGTCCATCCAGGTGAAACTATCGTACGATTCCTGTGATCATCCTATCATGTTATGGAAATCGGACAGGACTCTAACGATCCTTCAGTCGTTGCAATTCCTATGATCAATCGATCATTTTGAAATTTTGGTAGGACTCTGACGATCCTCCGCTCGTTGCAATTCCTATGATCATTCGATCATTTAGAATCTTGGTAGGACTCTGACGATCCTCCGCTCCTTGTCTGATAAAATCCTGTGTATTTGTTGGAACTTATCTCATGTGCGGGATAGGTTACTAAGCTGGGTATGTGAGAGATGAACACCTACTCACTGGTTGATAACGATCATTCGAGATGATCGATTTACTGACATGTGTTGAATTTGTTGGGAAGATCCTTGAAAAAGGTTCTATAGTAGGTCACTAGCCAATAATTATTCTTGACTTGAAGAATTGTATTGGTATAGCTGGGGATTGGACTTCTAGAAGCGGTCACAAATCCTATGTTATGTATGTATGTGGATGCATGTTTTGAATTAATGTACGTGCTTATGCGTGATGCTTTATTTGGGCTATCACCTCTTTTATGATGAATATGTGAAATTGTGGGAATTGTGAGAACATGGATTTCTGTAACATTCCAACTCTATGACCCCTTGAGATTTTGCTATGTCCATGGACTGGGCCATGACGCTCTTGATGCTTGAGAAAGATTAAAATGAGGAAACTTTCGTATTGATTAGATCATGATTGTTGATTCATGGATCCCGCGTTTTGAGATGTAATGTTGAAAAGCTTATGATCCTTTTGACATTTTGAAATCAAAGTAAAAGACATTTTTTTCAAAAAGCTTTTTATCATGGCCGATATTTTAATGTATTATTCATAAATAATTGACATTTTATAATCAAGAAGAAAAAATTGAAAATAAGTCTCGAAAAACAATGTTATTTATTTGAGAAATTTGACCCTCAAATGGGGCGATAGTACATGAGAAAATAATTCCCATAAGGGAAAATTACTGAAAAGCCGAATAATGTAAAAAAAATGACAATGAAAATAGATTATTTTATGTTCCTACTGAATTCAACACATGCTATTATCCATATGTCTTTGAGGTCGCGATAGTTTTCTTTTGACGACGATGATTGAATCGATTGATCTCATATGAATTCCTGTTGTAGTATGGGTCAAACATTGCAGTCATATGCATTTTGGATATCCCTAAATTTTTCCTCGACTACTCTTTCGGGTCTTAGTTCACCGGGATGATATACCCTTTTTTTTCCTAAGTCACCCTTTTTGTGTTTTCGACTTAGCGGTTTTTTTATACAAGTCCCTAATTTTTTCCTGGATTTCTCTATCGAATTTCCAATCCACTAAGACGCCCTAATTTTTTCCTAAGTCTCCCTTTCGGGTTTTCGACTTAGCGGACCTTGTTCCTCTTTTTCTAGGCATAGTATTTCTTGACAGCGTCGGAGTTCACAGGTCGTGGTAACTCCGCTCCATCCATGGTTGTGAGAATTAAGGCTCCGCCAGAGAAGTCATTTTTCACGACATATGGCCCTTCGTAATTTGGAGTCCATTTGCTGCGAGGACCTTTGTGGATGGGTAAGATTTTCCTGAGCACTAGGTCGCCTTCTTCGAATAGACGAGGACGAACTTTCTTGTCGAACGCTTTCTTCAGTCTCCGCTGATATAATTGTATGTGACATATTACAGCCATGCGTTTCTCTTCTATGAGGTTCAATTAATTGAATCTAATTTGTACCCGTTATGCCTATTCCAACTTAGTCTCAATCAAGACTCTTAGAGAGGGGATATCAACTTCAATAGGAAGTACGGTTTCACTTCCATATACCATAGAAAAAGGAGTTGCTCCTGCCAAAGTGCGGACTTACGTTCTATAGTCGTGTAGTGCGAAAGGTAGTATCCCGTGCCAATCTTTATAGGTTTTCACCATTTTCTGGATAATATTTTTGATGTTCTTGTTGGCTGATTCCACCCCGTCGTTCATCTTAGGCATGTAGGGTGATGAGTTATAGTGTTTGATTTTAAAATAATCGCATAAGTCGTCTGTTACATTGTTGTTCAAATTCAACCCATTATCAGTGATGATTTTATTAGGAACGCCATAGCGACAAATGATTTCCTTTTTGATGAATCGTGAAATCACTTACCTTGTCACATTGGTGTAGGAAGTAGCCTCTACCCACTTGGTAAAGTAATCGATGGCAACCAAGATCAATTGGTGTCTATTCGCAGCTTTTGGTTCGATCATCCCGATTATGTCAATACCCCACATGGAGAAAGGCCATGGAGCGGTCGGGACATTCAAAGGAGTAGGTGGCACATGCCCTTTATCTGTGTATTTGAAGCAATCAGACTCCATAGTCATCCAGTAGTACCTTGCTCTGAGAATTTTCTTAGCCATGGAGTGTTCATTGGCATGAGTGCCAAAGGATCCCTCGTGAATCTCTTTGATAAGCATGTCCGCTTTATATCCATCTAGGCATCTGAGTAATACCATGTCGTGGTTCCGTTTGTAGAGCATATCACCATTGAGGAAAATTTTAGATGCCAATCTTCTAAGTGTTTTCTTATCTTGGCTTAAAGCATTTGCGGGATACTCCTGTTTCTGTATGAACAATTTGATGTCGTCATACCCAGCCCGAGCAAAGGACGGTAAATTACTTCGAATCGAAATCATCTCCGGAATCTCAATGGCCGTCCAATTTTTTAGAGTGGTATCTGATGATCAATGACATACCAAATCGGGAATTCCTTCATTTTCTTCCTCGATTGCGGCCACACGATCTTTATCCCTATACCCAGCACTGTGGAAAACGTCTTTGAGAGTATATAACTTCCTTTGATTATTATTCTGAGACCCTACATTAGCCGGTTTGTAACCCAGCCCGAACCGGTTCTTCTTCTCAGGAATCTCTACTAACTTGCTCCAGCCCAACATACCTCTACCCTTGATTAATTCTGACATCTTCTCCCAATGCGAGGATGGTATTTCCTTGGAAAATTCTCTTCTTCGGTTGACTACCGCAATATCCAAAGCATGAAAAGGCATCTCCAATGTTTCCCCATTTTCCTTTACATATCTGAATGACGAGAGGTAACTAATGAATATGTCTTCTTCCTCTCAACAATTATCAGCTTATCATGCCCCATGAACTTCAACCTCTGGTGAAGAATGGAGGTGACGGCTCTCGCTGCATGGATTCAAGGTCGTCTTAGAAGACAACTGTACAATGGGTTCATATCCATCACTTGGAAGGTAATTAGAAATGTGTGTGGCCCCACCATAATTGGTAGGTCAACTTCTCCAATCATCGTTCTCTTTGAGCCATCAAAGGCTCTGACTATCAACGTGTTGGCTTTCATGGATGTCCTTATAGTATTCAGCTTCCCAAGAGTGTTCTTAGGTAGAACATTCAGGGATGATCATGTATCTACTAGTACCATTTAGAGAAGACTATCTTGACACTTGAATGATATATACAAATCCTTATTGTAAGCATCCCCCTCTGGTGGTAATTCATCAATGTTGAACCTTAAACAACTGGTAGCAGTGATGTTAGTCAGTACTTCACCAAAATGGTTCACAATTATATCGTGGTAACATGCGCCCCATTCAATATCTTTAATAGATCTCCTCTATGAGCCTCAAAACTTAACAAAAGAGACACTATGGAGATTTTAGAAGGTGTCTGGTTTAGCTGGTCTACCACCTTATAGTCACTATTCCTTGTTAACCTTAAGAATTCTTCAGCTTCTTCTTGGGGCACCCCCTTCTTGGAAGGTCCTTCCTCTGAGCCTACAACCTCTTTTCCTTTCAAATTTTTGGGAAAATTCTTCCTTAATGGTTGCTCGGGAGCGAATACCCTTCCACTTCGAGTCATACCTCCAACATTGGCTATGTTAGTGATTGTTGGATCAAGCACTATAGGCTTCTCTCCCTTATATGTTGTAGAGGTGTAATTCCATGGTGTAGACTTAGTATTTGTATACGATAATGGTGTCGGAACATGGAAGACAATATGGTCTTCTGACTTTGCTGACATCTGAACTAGTATCGGGAATAACATATGAACTGGTATCTGGATCGGCGTCTGAGGAGAATTAGGCACATGAATCTAAAATGACGCTCCACTTCTCCTCTTTGGAAAGGAATATCAAAGGTTAGATGCCCCTGAGATTCCATATCTGAAACATCTTCTACCTTCTTTGAGTATCCAATTTGAACAAAACCTTGGTTCATCATTTGTTGAAGACACCTCTTCATCCTCTCACATTTGTCTAGGTTAGACAGAAAAATCCTGCAATCACCATGTAACTCTTCAAATACCTCGTATCCAATCAATTTTTCACATATTCTAGACATATGTGTCTTTATTTGGTCCACCCTCTGGATTAAAATACTACCTTCTGATTTTTCAATGGCGTTGATATTTGGGCCATCATGTCGTGGCATTGGACTATTCTTGATGTTCAAATTTTTAGCAGTAAAGGAAATAACCTTATGGTTGAGTAAGTCTTGGACCTTCAATTTAACATCCAAGAACCTCTCGGTAGTGTACCCGGTGAACCAACATGAAAATCACGTCTAACATTTGCATCATACCCGCGAGGAGGAGGTGTTGGTGGAGGTGCAAGAGGTCTAGTTTCCACCAACCCTCTTTATAGTAAGTATGGAAGGATTTAAGTATACATCATAGGTATAGGGTCAAAATCCTTCCTAGGATTTTGTTGATCCCTTTGGGGATACACATTTTGTTATTGATTCGGTGAAGGCGGTGCCCTAGGCTGTTGAGCTTATGGCTTGAATTATGTCGGCTATTGGTACTAATTAGGATTTACTGTAGCCACATAAGGATTATAAGGAACCTAGGATACCCATCAATAGTAACAATATTGGCATCACCCTTCTTTGAATTACTATTATTAGGATACTTAATTATTGATGTGTTGACCAGAGGATGATTTTCCGATCTTACCTCTTTTCAACCCTTTCTCGATTCTCTCCCCAATTATCACCAAATCAGAAAAACCTATTGATACTGAACCTATAATATTTTTGTAGTATGGTCTTTGTAAAGTGCCCATGAACATATCCACTAGTTCACTCTCCAACAATGGAGGTTGCACACGGGAGGCCAGTTCCCTCCATATTTGAGCGTACTCCTTAATTGATATGTTCCCCTTTTGTCACAGATTCTACAATTGCATGCGATTGGGAGCCATGTCCAAGTTATATTTGTATTGCCTTAGGAAGGCATTAGACAGATCCTCCCAAGCCTTTATATGAGATCTTTTCAACTACATGTATCAATATAAGGATGCCCTACTTAGTCTGTCCTGGAAAATATGCATAATTAGTTTCTCATTTGCTGCGTAGACAACCATCTTCTTGGAAAACATCCTGAGATGGTTCTTAGGGAAACTGACACCCTTGTATTTCTCAAATTCAAGGGTTTTAAACTTTAGAGGTATAACTACATCAAGTACCAAGCATATCCCCATAGCATCAACTCCAAAGATATTGAAATCTTCAATTACCTTCAACCTTTCTTCTAAGATTTTATATTTGTCCTCAACTCTTGTTTCCCCAATAGTGGAAGTAGGGTGAGCAGCTGGTTTACTTTATTGAACAATACCCATATGATCTTCATCCTCATATTATTGGCTCAGATCCACGTAGTTGTCTTGTGGAATTGGTATTTGTATGGGACGAGATGCCCCACTATGAACAATGGTTGGGATAGACCCTTCAGGAGGAAGGGTGTTATTCTTAGCTTCACCCTCTTGAATGTCAAAGATGAATCCTTGAAGAGGGTTACCATCCATGGGTGGAAGGGTAGATGCGGAAGTAGCCTTCCTTTTGTCAGCCTCACCTTTTCTTGCCATCATGTTAGTGATGGCGCGTGCGAGTTGGTCGATCTTATCTTTCATCCCTTCCACATTTCCTTTCATTGGGTCCATATCCTCCTTGAGAGAAACTTGTTTTTGTTCGAGTTTTTACATGGTCTTCTTTTGACGAGCCCGAGTTTGGTAAGGCGGTCAGATAGTCAAGTTGTCTTGAGCAATGATTCTACGAGAATAGGGGAGAAAAATGATTTTTTCCTTTTGTATGGAGGTATTTGTATGAATGAATGCATGAGCATGAAAAAATATTTTATGAGGAATCTTAACCATTCAGAAATCGTAAGCAAGATAAAGATAAAAGAAATTCAAAGTACTTTATTCAATGATTCAAGAAGAAAAAAGTGATAATAAAAATCAAACAATTGTTCACAACTTCTAAAAAAGGGAAACACACCAAATTGAAAACCCATTACAAATAAGATTTCTAACATCTTTCACTAATCCTAGTCCTAAATTCCTCCACCATGTAACGACACATCTTGAGAAAGTCAGAGATTTCTTTTTGATGTTTGGAGATGTCTGCCATGAACTCAACTTCCTTCAGACTTCGACGAATTTCCTCAATCAAGTCATTAGATAGTATGGCCAATTTTAAATATTTCTCCCTATAGTATTCGGCTTCTTCTTGAAGTTTTACCATAATGGCCTTGTCCTCCTAGAGAGCATCCACCATTTCTTGATCATGACCTTCTATATAAATGCATCAATTCCTTATTTCCTCATATGCTTCTTCTAAGAGATGCATTTGTCTCTTGAAACCAATCACTTCTTCGTAGGCTTCACTCCATTTAGAAGGACGGAAGGCAAGGAGATCCTCAACATCTCTTCTCCTTAGTATTGACACCATAGTTTATCGTCGGGCTTCACGGAAAGCATTAACCAGGCTT